>NC_088888.1:45220520-45929520 GCF_037157495.1 Lathamus discolor
ACTAGTGTGATCTGGATCTGCTATATATTCAAGCTGTTTGGAGCTGTCAGGGTACATATTTGACAAAAATCAATGGCATGCTCTGGCCTCTGAATTTGGAACATGAGCAAAATTTGAGAAATAATTGTAGTATAGCTTGTAGTCTAAAACGTTGGCGCTTGTCCTTTCCTCTCGTTTAACAGAGTGCAGAACAGATCAGTGCGTTGTGCCGGAACTTCCAAGAAGTCCAAACAAGCAGTATGGAAGGGCAGAAGGACAACCAGGACCCACCACCACGGCCACTGGCTCGCCACCTTTCTGATGCAGATAGATTGAGGAAAGTCATCCAAGAACTTATGGACACTGAGAAATCTTATGTTAAGGTAAAAAGTAAAATAAAATCTGGCTGCCTACAGCCTTGTTTTTGAGACTGACTGTGATTTACGGATGGTCTTAACATATTCATGCTTACCCTTTATATAACCAGCCCTCTACAAGGGTCATAAAGTCTGCTTTTATCCTGTTGTTTTCAACAGCCTTGCTCCTGTAATAGAGGCTGTAGGATTCAATCTAGTACCTTTAGGTCTAGTCAATTTGTATTGATATTGGAGAGTGGCAATTTGTGGGGAGTAGATACCTGCAATATGTTAACATAGGGGTTTTCCAGGGGATGTTTCCCTAATTTTCAAGATTGAAAATAAATCTGGTAGAGGAACAGAATATTCTCCTACAAAATGGAAAAAGGTTTAATTGTGGAAAATGATGCATAATTATTTTTTAATCAGCACAACTAAAAGGCACGACTCCAGTTGGTTGTAGCATCACACGTGTTATTTCTCCCTTGATAAGTCCATGATTTGTTAGATGTATGTCTCTTCTTTCTGTAAACCCCAAATTCATGTGACTGGATGCCAAAACCTGAAAACATTGAATTCACTGACCTTCAGAAAGGAGGAATCATCTACTTCACCAGATCAAAGCACATGCTTACAGATAACAGTACTTACTGCAATAATGTATATGGAAAAAAGAGAAATCACTTCCAGGCTTTTATTATTAGTACCTCCATCAGTGCACTAATGCAGCCATATGCTGAAAAGCTCGAGGAAGCATTACAGAACATGAACCCCCACATATGTCCAGCTGGTGTTTATTGTAGGGGAATTGCTTGGAGAAAGACATGACCCTGGAGGTCACTGACATATGGGAAATTTTGCACCAGGCAAAATCCTGGCACATACTCATTGCATATACTCATTATGGCATTCTCAGGGAGATGCTCATTACTCCTCCATAAGAATTGCTGCTGTTTCCTTTCTCGGCACCAGAGAGCCCTTTGTTGGATCTCAGCCTTGCTGTCATGCTTTGGTATGGGATAGTAAGTCTTCAGAAGTGGCACCAATTCTTTGAAGAAGTGACTGAAAAAGCCCTTGATCACATCCTCCCTGAAAACATAACTGAATATTTTAATAACTAATAGGATTTTAAAATCTTAGGTGTCCTTCTGAATAGTACTGCTGAAGTTTAAATGAGTGGCTATCTATGTGGTTCATCTAACATACACGATTAAGACATTTGGTGCTGTCCATATACATGGACTCTTTAGAAAGCTATCATCTTTAACATTTCTCCTTGTGCTATTCTGAGTATAATTCATTATAATCGAGCTGTAAAGCCTGAAAGATGAAACAAAAACATTACTCAAATCAATTTGTGTCCAATTTAGCAATCACTTTAGGGCTAGTGACATGCAGGTATTATTTATTATAGAAAAGCATCTCTAGTTTGCTCCCAAAAATTATCCCTATCCCACAGCTGTCACATAAAGAACAATTTCAAATGGTTACATAGAAGTGAACAAGTTCTCTCTTTTGCAGGACTTGAGCTGCCTCTTTGAGCTATACTTGGAGCCTCTTCAGAATGAAACCTTCCTTACCCAGGATGAGGTGAGGGAAAAACTGAAAGATGTGCTTTTCATTCTTTTATGGGTTAAGAGTTTGCCGCTTGGGTTTTTTGTTGCTGAGAGCATGACAGAAAAAGCAAACAACAAAGATTACAATAGGAATTACATCAGTCAGTGCCTTTCTATCTTGTGCTTCAGTCAGTTTAAAGGATAATTGTTCTTCTGACTTAACTGCTGAGAAATCCTTGCTTTTTTGTGAGGACTTTTTTAATAAAAAAACAGTTTGAAAAGCATTAATGAAGACGTTACTGGCCTTTACAACCTCTTTGTGTGCACATCTCCATATGGGACTGTATTTCTCAAGACCAGTGGTAGGTGCATGAAGTGCTGTCCCTCATAGCCTGATGTTTTTCACAGATGGAGTCCTTGTTCGGCAGTCTGCCAGAAATGCTGAATTTCCAGAAGGTGTTTTTGGAGACCCTTGAAGAAGGAATATCTTCATCCTCAGATTTTAATACACTGGAAACGCCATCCCAGTTCCGGGTAAATATTTTGTCATTTAATACTTTGTAGTATGCCTGCAAATGTTTGTGAAATCTGGCTTTAAGAACTCTAAGTTTCATATGGCTGCTTTTATGTTTAAAGCTTTACTTAGGATTACAGACATCTATTCAGCTGTGAAAGTGCATTTTGTCATGGTTTTATCTTCCTCTTTGCCATGGCAGAAAATGAAATGTAGAAGATGCAGAGTAGACTTTGAGTATGTTATAAACTAGCAATGCTTATGATGCAGAACTCCTTTGTAGAAAGGTTATGTTGCTCTGCTGAATTCTGCCCTGTCAGGTGCACCTCCCAGCTGTGCCCAGTTCACCCACTACTGTCTGGGAGCTTTTACTGTTAAATGCTGCATGAGTTCCTCATGTGTGGCTCGGGACTGGGTGAGACTGTTGGCAGGTCTCCCAGACACTCGCTGCCTTTTGTGGAGCAAACATTGATTTAAAGAGGGAGAGGGCTGCTCTCCTCTTCCTCCTCCTCACTCACTACTCCTCTTTCTTATCTTTGCTTTGTGAAGCAGTTTTCTAAAAACATCTCCCTTGTGATTGAGTCCCTCCCACATCTTCCCAACCTCTCCTTCATCCAAGAACATCAGAGATGCCCTGTGATTACCACCTCATGAAAGAAGGAAAACAGCTGGAAAGCAATCCTTTGTGTTTGTTTTACACTGTCCCCTCTGGCTTTGGCACTTTTATGCCTTGCTTCCTATTGCTCATGCTTTTTGCCAGCACAGTATATCCTGCTATGTGTCTGTTAATTTTTGTTCCCATGCTGCCTGAAGGATACAGTAAGACAAAGTATCTGCAGTGGTGTTACCTGTTTGGGCAGAAAGGAGAAAATTGAAGGGTTTGACTAAATAGGCTGAACTCTACACTCAGAGAAATGCAGAAACGTCATGAAGTTACTACCAGTAGTGTATTCATGTAAAATACATATACATATAAAAAATATAGGATATATATAGAAAGAGCAGACATGTGTGCTATGCACCTGAATATTTATTTATGATTCTAGTAATGAATTAATATTTTGACTGTGTTTTCAGAAATTGCTCTTTTCCCTCGGAGGCTCCTTTCTGTATTATGCTGACCACTTTAAACTGTACAGCGGCTTCTGTGCAAACCACATCAAAGTTCAGAAAGTTCTTGAGAGAGGTAATTTACTTTCTTCATTATTGTAATTAGTTTGCATAAGTTTAAACTGCTGAGAACTACTGTAACATCTCATTGACTTGTAGAAAATATTGGTGCAAAGTAAGGACTAATAGATGTCTTTCAATTGAAATAGCTAAGATCTGCGTTTCTGCAGAACTGAAGGGGTAAGATCCTCTTTGTAACATCCAGGCAGTAGCTTGAAGAGCTACAGAAACATCTTCCACAAGTTTGTCCTGCTTGCAGATCCAACTCATGCTCTAAAAAGCAGCAACAAATGGTAGAATAAGTTACTTCCTCTGTCATCCACTGCAGTGTGGTGGAAAAATTGCATTGGAAGATAATCTTATCTTGATATAATTGCTGTCTTAGCCCTTATATATGTTACTTAATGCAGGAAGTGATTATGAAATGAATAGTGTGAACTACTTTGTAAACCATCTATTAAAAATGGTGAGGCTTTTGGTGTGGTTACAAGTTGCAATTCTGTGTTTTCAAATGATTTTAGCTTCTACTGTGCTTTTGCCAAGAAAGGTTGGACCAGATGATCCTTGAGGTTTCATCCAGCCTGGTGTTCTGTGATTCTGACTTCCATGTTCAACTGACTAACTATTTTATTTACTTCTAGCTAAAACAGATAGTGCCTTTAAGGCCTTTCTGGATGCCCGAAATCCCACAAAGCAACATTCTTCTACATTGGAGTCGTATCTTATAAAGCCAGTTCAGAGAGTGCTGAAATATCCTCTGCTTTTAAAAGAGCTGGTGTCTCTGACAGACAACGAGAGTGAGGAGCACTATCATTTGACAGGTAACTTCCTCTTTTTTCTACAGGAATGAATATGAGTTAAAGTTTTCTTTCCAGCCCTTTCTAAAGATGCAGGTAGCCATTCTGGTAGATAGCACAGACTTGTCAAAAACCTAGAGGAAATTCTCTCTCTCTTTCCTTAAAAATACGAAGTAAATTTTTCATGCTTATAGCAAAAAGTCCTGCTTGGTATGTCCAAGTCCCTTTAAGAAGTAGATATGCCCAGGATTTGCCGTGACAAATAGGACTGGCGTCTTTCTCCTCGCTTCCTGCGCAGGAGCATGTCAGGTCAGTGTCGCTTTTTTCCCCACTTGGAAACACTGAGCAAAGCTCCATCTTGTGGTTATTACTTAGCTCTTGAACTCAAAGTTGAAGAGTGCCACAGAAGGAAATTTTAGTTGTTTGAGGTTGGCTGTGACTCTTGCATGCATAGAGGAGATCTGTGTCAAAAGCTTTGCAGTCTTCCCATGTAGAATGACATGTTTGTCTAACGTATATTAGGATTGATTGCTTTTCTAGGCTCAGATGCTTGTGACTTGACCCTGGCAAATTCCAGTTCAGGTCTGTCAGCACCTGGTAGATGAAAGTCTAGAGATCTATTTCATGGTTGATTGTCATTTTAACAAAATACATTCAGGCAAAATACACTGTCAGCAAAAAGTCACAAGGCTGTTACTGACTTTAAAGGGAGTTTCTAATACTGTTCCCTTGCGCTTACAACCAAGCTGGGGGTAACTTACTTGCAGGTCAATTACGAGCTGGTAGGACTAGAGAAATCTTGTCCAACTCCTTTCTAAATTAACACAGAAGTCTAATGAATTCTAGCATCATTCTTGCTTCGAAAACAAAAATTAAACCTGGCCCCCAGCATTTATTTTATACATACAGTCTATAAGGCACTTATACAATCTAGCACTGTATTTCTTTGTCCGTTCTGTGGTGAGCCAAATGGCCCTATATATACAAGAAGCAAAACTTAAGTGGGGTTACTATCATGTTGCTATAAGTATCTGCTATAAATATCTGAGGCTTATAACTGGAATACTACTGAAATCTTTCCAGGCACTTATGACACTACATGAGCATTTTTCACTTACCCTGATCAGGAAGCATTTCTTCCACTGCTGCTATGAGAAAATACTGTCCACCAAACCTTGGGGACATTGGGTCATTTTGCCTGCCTCAAGTGGAATTCAGTAAAAAATGTCACGTTTAGAAAATACAACTGAATTACATAGCTGTCTATGAAATTTTTAAACCTTGTAGAAGCACTGAAGGCAATGGAAAAAGTAGCAAGTCACATCAATGAGATGCAGAAGATATATGAAGATTACGGCACTGTATTTGACCAACTGGTTGCAGATCAAAGTGGAACAGAGAAGGAGGTAAGAGAAGGAACAGCACTTTTTATTCATCTCACTTGCCATTGGGTCTTTATCTCTCCCTGAAGTTGGTTTTGGCAAATTATTTGTGCTGGGCTACCTCCATTTTCCTTTAATATTTTAACTTCTATTTCATATCTGCCTGTCAAGTTTCTTTTTGTCAGCAGGTTACGGTAAAATTTTCAGACAGCTGCCAGAGATGCCTTCTGGACTGACAAGAATTGCAAGCAGGAGTAGATATAGTTCTCAGTAGGAAAAATCTTCTCAAATGTTGCACAGATTATCCATGCCCCAAGGCATTCAGGTTTTATGCTATAGAATTCTTAAGATATTTTTTTCACCCGTATAAATGAAAATGGCAATTCAAGGGATTTCACATTGAGGTCTGTTATTCTCATTCTCTACACTTCCAGTGCTGAGGCATCCATGGGTATTTGTCAGAGCAAAAGCCATTAGTTAAACAGACTGTGTGCATGCATCTCCCAGAACTGGGGCAGCAAGGTCTAAACTTAGCCATTTACATCAAACAATTATAAGCAGATGAAATCCATGAAGGTAGAGATCAAATATGAGAGATGCTGGCTCAGTTGTTTTATTTCCTCCTAGTAAAAGCACCAAATTGCTCCCATTGGCTGCTTGGTATCTCATCATTTATGGAGAAACAAAACTTGACAGCCTGGGAGATTCTTCACAGTGTCATGTTGTCCCACAGAAGAAAGCAGCCCCAGAGTACACGACCTCCATTAATTCTGCCATTGGCAGTGTCATTAATACTAATTACTCTATAGAAATTAAAGATACTTACAGCTAATAAATCAGCCAGTTCAGAACTGGCTATATGTAAGTGACAGATCATCTGATGTACTTAATATTCTTCTAAGTTATTAACAGTAAGAACTTCTATCCAGGTTCCATAACTCAGGGGCTATTACTTTTTACAGCTGTTACCTATTTTAAAAGGGAATTACTCATGCTCATCCTTCTGTAGTACAGATCTCTCTGCCTTTCTCTCTGTACATACATAGAGAAAACATAGTTTCTTAAAGTTATTGATGTGTGCTCATTAATGTTTCACTCACATATTATCTACTGTTTTAATTTAATATAGGTGACAGAGCTTTCAATGGGAGAACTTCTGATGCACTCCACAGTTTCCTGGCTGAATCCTTTCCCATCTCTGGGAAAAGCAAGAAAAGATCTTGAACTTACAGTGTTTGGTAAGTGCCTTCCTTAATGACTCGCTGCTCTTTCAAATATAAAGATTACCACATTAAATCTTCTAACAAGGTGAAAGCCACCAGCTCCTTTCCCTGTAGCCATGTGATAATCTAGGGCAGACTTACCATCTGAAAAAGTACAGTCGTATTTGCTAATATGAGAAAAGTTTCCATTCATTTGCTTGCTGTTGCTGGTTGCCCTGTAAGCTAGCCTCAGCTGCTCTCCTGCCTATATGTAAAGTGTGGAAAGCAGTGATTTTCAAGAGGCAATATTGTCATTAGAGCAATCTGCTAAACCAAGCTTAGGAAGGAGGCTGGTAGAATAATTGTGGTTTATTCTACTCTTGTGTAACTTCTGCTTTACAATTACTGCATCAAAATCCCTGTTCAGATTATTTTAACCTGAAAAATGGATGTGGAAAAGAGAGCATACAAACAAGAGTTTTATTTAATAGTATATATGCTATTAATCATTTAATAATTACCTAAGTAATTAAATCTTCCAGTGAAACATCTTAGGCACTTGTCCAAAATGGATAAACTATGACAGAATAACTCCAGGTTGACAAGACACAAGTTTGTTTTTCTCAGGGCTGTCATGCACTTCTTCCCTCAGAAGCATCATGGGTTGGAGACGGGTTGCTCCTAACAGAACAAACAGTAACTACATGCCAGATTCCTTGGATGAGCTTCTTGATGATCTGTGTATGCCACATACTTCCCAGAAGGACATGTATGAATGAAAGGACTCTGGCCTGATGCTTAGTTTAGACTGATCATCTGCCACTTGGGAAACCAAATTTTATTCTCACTTTAAACCTTATATGGCCGCTTAGAAAATGTACCTAATATGGAACCGAAAGAAACTGACAAGCTCTAGGGTTAATGCTGTGCTTGCTATGGTTGCATCCAGGCTTTTCATGTTGGGATGACAACTGTGTATCATCATCATCGTCATCATCCCTCTCTCCTCTTCCACTGGAAGGAAATATGGATGCACAAGTAGAGCTATACTGCCCTAAAGTCCAATCTGGACTCTGGTACTGCTCTGTAGAGCCATCCCCTAGCTCCCTGAAGCTTCATTGCCCCCATGTTTCTGTTCCTCCTTACAGCTGAGAGAGAACATGTCCCTGCCTCCCTGGAAGCTGAAAGATGAGGTAACATTAGTAAGCCACTCCAGTCAGATGTTGTGGAAGCCAGAGAATTCCTGCAGATGGAAAAGTAGGAATTGAGATGTTTGAGTTTCCAACAAATGCTGAACTGCAGGAAGGACAGACTTAAGAGTCCTTTTACATGGCATTCCCTTGCTATATAGGCCTTTCTGATTATAAAAAGGAAATCTGAGCTTTTGCATCTAACCTACATCTGCTATATTTGTTTATGTGAAGACTTACAGGAGACAAGTTGCTGCTAATTTCAGAATAATGTGCAGAATGGCTTAATCCTAAATGTTCGGAACAAAATCTGAGGAAATAATACTGCCATTGCATGAACAAGTGTAGGATGAAAAACCTAGTTGTCATTTTAATGCAAGGCAGGTGCTTTTAAATCCATGTGCTTATCTCATCCTTCGCATTCCCATGACTACAATAAACAGCTTCTCTGAGACAGTATGTTCGTTGAATATTACACCTTTAATTAAGTTTTCCTGTTCTGATTTCTTTTTTAGTTTTTAAGAGGGCTGTAATACTGGTGTATAAGGAGAACTACAAACTGAAAAAGAAAATGGTAAGTCAGGTATCAGTGGCAGTGGTGGGTGTTTAAGCACAGGATCCTACTGCAGTGTGCGATGCACACCACCAGCATTGAAGGGGGAGTGACTGTGGTGACACCACATTCCCTTACTAAGCTGGAATTTTACCTATCACAGCCAGAACAAGTGCGTCAGTATCTGTGTACCCATAAATATTTTTTGTTACTTAGTAAGCAGCAGCATCTTCTCTGCCTGAGCCCCATTTTAGTTTTGTCAGGTGGAATATGAAGCATTGCCATGTAGGAATCATTAATTCTTTCAGATGGCATTTATAATGGCCTCCTTAACATTAGTGCATAGGCTAAAAACCTCTGTTTATAGACACGTGGTCACCTTGGAAGGGAAGGAAAAGGGGCATTATAAACATAACCTCCTCTGTCCCCCATTTAAAAAACTGGAATGCTGAAGTCAAGTAGCAGGTTGCATATTCTGAGTACCAGTGGTGAAGTACTGCACCAAGACTATCATAACAGACGGAGGGGCTCTAAAAGTAGCAGCAGCAGCTACATGATTAATGTATTCTGCTAATCAACAGTCTGCGGGTTCCTTCATGGAAGGCTTGTTCACTAGTAGTACTTATACGCAAAGTATTATTTTTATCCATTAAAAACAAGTGCTTTTAAAAGTTGAAGCAATTACAAATTCCAAATGTTGTGTCTATCACCATTTCAGCTACGTTTGCAAGCACGTATTAGGGTACCAAAGTCTAATGAATTTAGTTTCTCTTCAGAGGCAGGTCTTCAAGAGTAATTAAAAAAAAAAAACCACCCAGTTTTTTTACTTCTTGGAAATATCCTTGGTTGTTTTCCTTTTTGCAGCCTACTAATGTTCGTGCTATACATAATTATGGTGACTTGGATCCATTTAAATTTCGTTGGCTGATTCCTCTATCTGCTCTTCAAGTTCGACTGGGGAACACAGCAGGTAATCCCCTCCGTCTGAATAATTTAGGGTTGAATGCTTTTCTGGGATTTTGTAATACTGCTTCTTCCGTATGTCTTTCTGGAGCCTCTGGAAACAGGCAGGTGCGGAGAAAATACCATCTGCTGTTGTGTCTTGCATGCAGAGGAGCTTGATACATTAACAGACTTTCTTCATTTGGTATGTTGGGGTCTTCCACAAGTTCAGGAAGATGCAACATGATGTAAAGGAATGACAGAACGGAAATCCACAATGAAAAGATACCATGAACAGAAATTTACTGTGGTTGATGTCCTGGTGATGCCCTTACACTGTGTGTGGGCTGACCCTTCTGTTTTTCCAAATGTGGGAAAGATGACTGTAATTTGTGGTAGTAGAGGGCTGCGCTTTTATTCTCCCTTTGAGTTGATGTTTATGATCCTATCCAGTTCTGTATCTTCCGTAAAAGGTGACACGAGGTTTTTAGAGGAAAATTCAATGCTTTGTGCACCCCAGAACAGGCGCTTAAGGCTGGAAAGCAGCAAGAAGCAGTAAGAATGGGGAAAGCAACTCTCCAAGAAAGCACCTTTTAAAGGGAGTGATAGGCTGCTGCAACAGGAGAGTTCAGGAGACTTTCCTTTGGGTTCCATCTTGGGTGAGGTCTTCTGTGGATCCACCCATGGCTATGTTAACACCACCTTCAGGAGTGAAGGAGCTCTACACTCATCTTTCTAATGACAAAGGTTTTGTGAAGTATATACAGAAATAATGTTTTCTTCCATGTGCAGGAACAGAGAACAGCTGTATCTGGGAACTGATTCACACCAAGTCAGAACTGGAAGGCAGGCCAGAAACAATTTTTCAGTTGTGCAGCAGGTAAGTTTTACATGAAGGTTGTACTCGATGAATCACATTAATGGAATTAAAAAAATTATATATATTTTCCCCTGCCGTGACCCTTGCATCAGTACTTCCAATGCATCTCTCCTTGAATCCAGGCCCTATGCCAGCGTTTAACTGCATAAAGTGTAACAGTTTGAAATTGGAGGGAATTTGGCACAGTGATCCAGTGTCAGAAATCTGCACAGACATATGATCATAAGTTCCAGTATGAAATGGGCAAAGTAACTGCTTTTATCAGATTCTCAGTTGCTTAGCAGAAATTACTTTCTGACAAATGCCACTTAAGGGGTGATCCCTTTGTATAAAGTTACCTTTCGGGCTGTTTGTCTAAGGGGAAGTAACTAAGATCTTGAAGTGTGTGAAACGCCTAGTAAGACATAAAGATGTTAGCTGCAAAACCACTCCTAAAGCAAGTTACTGAAAAACCCCACTGCACTAAAGCATGTCAGCAGAAAGAAGGCAAGCAAAATTTATCCCAGTAGTGTCTTCTTCAGAGGGGAAAATTAAGTAAGTTATCTGTTTCCTTAAACTTGCAGTGACTGTGAGAACAAGACTAACATTGTGAAGGTGATCCGTTCTATTTTGCGGGAGAATTTCAGACGCCACATAAAATGTGAGCTACCACTGGAGAAAACAAGTAAAGATCGCCTTGTTCCACTCAAGAACCGTGTACCTGCAACAGCCAAACTGGGTAAGAAAGAAATGTGTTCTCAAAGTGAAAAATGGAGTCTGTTCTTCAGCACTGGCAGGTTTGCAATGATTACCATGACTGTAGTGTGTCATGGTAGAATTTCACCACCACTCAGTGCATGGCAAAGGCTAGAGGAGATAAGCAGGCTTTCCATCCCCCCATGCTGTGCTGTGTCATTAGCTCTCTTAAGGAAAGACTTAATAAGGCCCAAATTAATTGTGCTGGGAAGAAACAGACTCCCTTTGGCATGCAGTATTAGTGTTCTTTCCTCTGGGTTCCCTTTTGTAACTCAGCCCTGATAACATTTAGAGCTAAAACAACTGGCAAAAGGCAGGAGTCTTGCTTCTTTCAGTGCCCTAAACTGGCATCCCAGCAGATACCCTAATTAAGTACAGGCTTTAAACATTCTAGTTAAATGAGTAGGTACTAGTATTTCAAGTTTGCCATCTGATCAGTTGTCTATAAAATCCCCTTAACATCACAGGAACCAGGACAGCTCAACCTCCACCTACAATCTGGCCTTCCAGTGCTTGAGGTGCCTGAATCAATCTTGCTTTCCTGCATAAGTATATAAATCATTACTGCAGTTTTTGGAAGATTTTGTATATAGTACACATGAAGGCAAGCATAGAGCCCTGGGGTAGGTAGAATGAAAACTCTGTGGAATTGCACTGTATGATACGGGCAAAGTAACTTTTAAAAAAAACTAACAAAGTAGCAAAGAATGCTGCCACATCCCACCTGGGATGATTATCAAATGAGACTATGTATGCTGTCATTGTAAGTGGGTGATTGAGACAAAGAGTATAACCAGCTGATGTTCTGCTGCAAAAATAAACATGTCTTTTTCTTCTGCACAGCTTCCACGAGGTCCTTGAAGGTACTGAAGAATTCATCCAGTAGTGAGTGGAACGGTGATCCAGGGAAGGGAACTTTCCAGGACTCTGATGAATGCAGCCTGAGCAGCAGTACTCAGAGCAGCAGCTGCCACACCACTGAGAGCATACAGGAGCCCAAAAATTCATCTCTCGATAAACATGGACAGAGTTGTGCATCTGACTTTTCTAATGTTCTTGTCAAAGAATCTGATATTCTCAGTGATGATGATGATGATGATGATGACTATCGAAACCTAAAGAAGGGCAGCCCTACAAAAGACATTGAAATACAGTTCCAGCGGCTGAAAATTTCAGAGGAGCCAAGTACTGACTCTGAACGGGATCAGGCTGCTGAAAATGAGGAAGGAGATGGCTTTGAGACAGGAGACATGCACGAGCATCCAAAGCTCGTGCGTGGCCATTTCTGCCCAGTGAAGAGAAAAGTAAACAGTACAAAGCGCAACAGGGGAACTTTAATGGCAATGCAAGAACGCCACCAATCCCTCGACAGTCACTCTGATGCTGCAAATCTGGATCTGAACTGTATTTTAGAGAGAGAATTTAGTGTCCAGAGTTTAACATCTGTAGTTAATGAGGACTGTTTTTATGAAGCGGCGGAGAGACATGGGAAATCCTAGCTTTCTAAGCACTATTTTTAAAATATTCATTTGAAGTCCGCATAAAATTCAACAAACTTATTTTGCTTTAAAACTAGTAAATTCATGGAAGCTGCAGGAAAACTTCTGATTTTGTGCACTAAGACATTTTTCCACAAAAACAGCTGTAAAGGATTCTTAAGTTATTTTAATTTATTGTGGTTCAAAAATAGATTAAGTTAGCCAAGGTCTGTAAATTAGTTCATCCCTTTCAAGCAGTTATTAAGATGATGTAGTATTCCAGGGGAGGGGAAGGACGGCCTCATTAGTAGATTAAGTAAGTAAGTAATGTAGAAAAGGTGCTAGCGAGCGGCAAAAGGGTTTACAATGGGAAGCAGCATTGCAAAACGAATTTTTCAATACCTTGGGCATTTGAGTATTTTGGTTTTCATTTTTGCTTTATTTAAAGCAGAATTAAGTTATTTTAATGTGTTTTAGTGCACAATAGTGCAAGAATTTCATTTTTGTAAGTTTCAAGATGCTGTTTATACTTTATACATGTGTGTAAATACAAAAACAAAGCTTGGCCTGTAATCTTTTATTTGACTGTATTTTTTATTTTCTATACCAGCCTGTACAGTAAAAGACAAATAAGTATTGTACTTAGCCATGTTCTCTACTTTTTATTGTGCTGCTTTTCCCTAGTTGGAGCTTTAAATCCCAAATTCTTTGCTTTTGCATAAATGAGGAGAGTATTAGCAGACCTTGAGACAATCTGTGCACTTTACCCTCCTGTAAGCCCGTCACTTGAGTATATTTATACAGGAGTTTTGGTTTTTGTTTTTTTCAGTTACCCTGCACAGTAGGCTGTTCCAGGATAAAAAGAGCACAAAACACCAAATATTGTCTACATGCTGGAGTATGAAAAGTATTTTTTCTTACATTTTAATAATGCACTTTCGTTCATACAGAACTGAGTTATTTCAGAAGTATCCCAACTTAATTCCATGTCTTACAACATACCTTGTTCTTGGTATGTGTTCTAGCCATTCCCCTGAAGTAAAAAAAACCCATAGGCACCTTGTAACTGGACTGTCTTTTCACTTTTGTCTGCAGCTGAATGGAATGAATAAATAAAATGGGAAAGCCCTTTCTCTCCACCACTTTCTCAAAAGTAATTCTTCCAACCCTGCACAGATGTAGGAATATATAAACCTCCTTTTACTGAATCAACACCTCTCGATTAAGGAGTTAAAACTAATAAAAAAATCAGTCTGCTCCAATTACAGCTGTTACAGCTCATTTTCCTCTTCAGTCTCTTCAGTACTTTTAAGTAATTTTCTTGTCTTCTTTTCCTTTAGTTCTTCTCTATAATTGTACACAAAAAGGCTAGAGTCTTCATCACACATTTTCCTGTATGTATTGCACAGATTTCTAAATTGTGACATGGAAAGCTGAAAAGGACGCAGAGTTGGATCAACATTTGCTGTCATCATCAGCTGTTCTGTCCTTTTCAAACGTCCACTTTCAGGAAACAAGGTCCTAAAAGGTGTGAGGAGAAGACAACCAAATTCAGAGTTCAGACAGACAATTCAGTTTCCCTTAAGAGTAGCAGAATCCTTTTAAGCATGTACTTAATAGTAAACCTGTATTAAATATGTCATTATTTTAGTTTTAGCACTCAATATAGCTCATTATCTAAGCAAATGGAAATATGTAAGGGCCCCTTTTCTGCAAATTATGACAACATAGAAAAGCATATACATACATTGTATGTTAATGTTAACAAACAGTAACAAACACGCATGTGTTTAAAGGGAGCTTTGGGTACAGATACAGTCACAGAGTTAGAATTCACCTCATATTTAGAGAGCAACAACAGATTAAACTGTGGGAAACAGATCAGATCCAAACCATCTGACTTTCATGGTAAGTAAGTGTTTCATTCCCATGAGAAAAATATTATTATCACTTGTCATTAATATTGTAATTCTAATGCCAGAAAAAAAACAACAAACCAAGGAGGAGGAAAGGAATATTTAATTATCATTCACTTTTTAATATTTAGAACTTGGAGTATGTGCTAGGAGTCCTAGATTTTGTTTTCAGCTGTCACTGTTCAGAGTCGTATGAGTTAATCATCTACTCTGTTGCCAGATGCATTAGCACCTCTCTCTCACAAGTTCCCTAAATTTCAATGAATAGTATTAATTCGAGTAATTTTAATGTCTCAGAAAAACGCATACTACAAAATGCAAGCTACTGAAAGTACTGGCTTTTATTAGCAGTAGCTCTCAGTCTACAATGGGTCAGGAAGGCAGAAAATTTGCACATGGTTGAGGTGTATGTCTCAATTTTCAAATGATCTGCCTCTATCATACATACCTAAGACCTATAAATGCTATGCACCTAATACATTAACACCCCCACGCTGTGTTCCACAGGTTGGCTGGACAAGCTACTCAAAATGTTTTGTTCAAGTAAGTGATAGGTGGCTCTTGGTGAGCAGATGGAATACAAAGATAAGAAAGGGTTTAAAATTACAAGAGAAGGATGGAACTTCTAGGAATAACCCGGTTTCAAGTATGGACTACTCCAGGCCTTGGTCAAAAACATCTCCATTACTTCAGCATCTAGGGCAACAAGGTTAAAATGGACCAATCCTTCTTTTGATATCCCTCCTTAACTTACTTACTCTGATTTGCTAGTTGAAAGAAGCCAGAAATGCTTAATCACCATTTATATACAGAACCATCTTATAAATGTCCATGAACATCAACTTGTGCTACAATACATTTCTTTGTGAATTTAATAGCTTTATACACTATGTCTATCTCAGATCCCAGAATTTACACACAGATGTCAACTGATTCTATTACCTTGGTTTTGTACAGTGTATGTGATGCATAGGTAGACAAATACCTTATAATGAACTCAAGACTTATTACACACCAAAATGTGCTATTTTTTTCAAGTCAGCTGAAGAATAAGAGGATTGTATTTCTTAGCTGCACGCTAGGACTAAAGCAGAAGTTGCTATGGGATATGTGATGTGCAAAAGTTCAGGCTCCCGCTCCTCGCCTCAAAAAAACCCCATTGAGCAGTTAGTTAGTAGCCATTTGAGATTAGTTGGTTTGTTGTTTCTTTAACTTTGCCAAATATATTCTACATAAAGTAGATAAGCTAACTGCACATGCCTTCTGCTTACACTGTCAACTGAAACGAGAAAAAAAACCAACAAAATAAAAAACCCAAACCACCATCCTGTAAATCAAACTGATCTAGAGATTGACTACATCATTTTCTAACTACCTTAAACCTTAACACAGGTAAATTAATACTCATTTTAGATCCAGTGTCTGCCTCCATTACATCAATGGCATTTACTACTTCAAGGAAAAAAATAACAACCCCACAAAATTTCTATAATCACTTTTAAAATAGTGATAGTTAAGGCTTGTAGTTCCATAAGGTGGCATCCTTTCTAACTCTGGACTACATGAGGGCCAAGACTATGCCCAGTAACATTCAGCTAGCCCACCCTGCAACAGCACACCTCTAGTCCTACCAGCAGCAATCTCCCACATTCTACAATGCTGAATGCTGGGTTTTTCCCATACCAAGCCAGACAAGTGGCCATGCTGGAGTTTTAACAGGATCCTTGGTGAACAGGCTGCAGATTTCTCACATTGCTTAGAGAACCTAGTAAATTCCCTCAGTAAACCTAGGGATTTTTAAAGAGTCAGTAAGAACTCTATAAGCAAGCACAGAAAGAATTTAATCTTTTGACATTAACCCCAAATAAGTAAAATTTCCCACAGGCGATGCTCTCCCTCCTCATGCTGCCATCTTTGGTTCTGAATTTTGACACTTAAATTTTGTAACGCAACAAAAAAATGCCATAGTTTTTGTTGTTTGCTTCTTTCCGAGACATAAACTATCACTAATTTATCCTAGTAATTTTAACAACTTGAATTACACTAACAAAACCACACAATAATTACTACATAATTACAGAAGAGATTCATCTCATATTTTGTCTCCAGAAATTATTCAGAAATGGAAAGATCTGATAAACTATGATGACAAATTTAAAATGGGAGGAATAAAATCAAATGTATATAGCTGTAAGTGCCGATGCATTTTCTAAAACAGTATCTGAGACTTTATCATAAGAGATCCTTACTCAAGTCCACGGAAGCAGTATTTTCTTCTAAACTGAAAAACACTTTGAACCACTTTTTCTACGAGCTCAAACGGCTGCTCTATCTTTGGTTGTACCAGTGGAGTGAAATGCACCACAGCCACATCCACCTATATGGAAAAGAAAGAGAAATTTGAGTAGATATATTCCTCTGAGACACATTATTTCTATGTTAACTGGCTAGACTTGAGGAAACAGGCAGAACATAGGAAGACATTATTGTGACAGGTAACGTAACTGCAGTGACAAATGTCATGGTATTTGAATATAAAAATTCAGCTCAAATTTCATGGCCCTACAGAATTTTAGTTGTACTTATCTACATATTTCCAATTAGTTCACATGCCATTAATACTCAGTACCTTTTTCCCCATGGCACTTCCTCAATCTAGAACAACTTCCATGTAATCTGTAAAGTAATTAGCACTCTGTTCTTCAGATCCTTCCACAAGATAATTCTGACATGATATACAAATTGGGCAATATTTCATATACAGGCTGAAGGGCAGCTGGAGAAAATTGGTATTATAATTAGAAATCAAACCCATTCCCTATATGTTTTCTGTTGCTCTAGGGCTTTTCTCAAATGTAAGCCAAGGAATTAAGTTTTCAGCATACTAGAGTGTAAAATTCTTGTTCATTTAAAGGAATGGTAGGTAAAAATAAGTTTGCACCCATTTTAAGTGACCATACAACTCTGTATTTATAGTGTGTATCACAGTTCATCCAAAATTACATCGAAATAATTCTACAAAGACCTTTTTCAACTTTATTTTTTATAGTTCTAAAATCAGCTCTGTTCACAAAATACTTTCCCTTTGTCTGAAAACACATATATATAAAACCCCAAAATATGTATATATGTCATGCAGTTATAGAGATACTGTATTACACAAAGATACCCTAAATTCAGACTTCCGTATTAAAAAAATAGAGGCTGTGCTAAAAATCCAGTTCTGCACAACACCAAGTAAAGCAGTTTGCCTTCCATGCTAGATATTAACAACAATATAAATGAAAAATTCCTGTGAAGAAGTACACTGACAATTTATATGATTTCTACAAGTACTGTTACTATATGACTACAAAATTTTTAAGTTCCAGACTTTTAAAAATATTCAGTTTCTTATTAAAAATGTCTGCTAGTATGATGGACAAAAAATAATCCATCTTTTTAAAAGGTCTGAAAGCCAATATTGTCATTCATGGAACAGTCTATGTCACATTAAACTGAAGACATGCTTGTTCTGGCTGAAATAAGAGATACACTCAGACCAAAGAACACCTTTTGTTCTAAGCACATTCTCAGTGTACCAATTGTTTGAGAAAACCCATAGCAAAAGAGTACTTCAAAAAAAGTGAGGTTTTTTTCTAATGCTTTAACCAAAACTGCTCTAAGTTTGTGGAGGGTTTTTAAATCAATTAAATAGTAATAACCTCTGATGTGGACATATTCTTCTGGCACAAACATACCACCCATTCACGTTGTACTTTCAGTGAAACAGCTGTCGAATACATCCATCCACTACAACTGCTCCAACAACAGAGGTATTGTATTTGCTTTCAACAGAAATTATTAAATTCAAACAAAAAGTTTCTTCACATAGACAGAACTTATGAAGCTGAATGAAAATACTAGCTAGGAAAAGGAAAAAACCCACTGATTAACGGTGCTGATGAAAAAAACTACAGTAAGTTTCCAGTATCAGCAGTGCTAACCTAAGTAAATGTTACAGATGATGGTTTTTTTCTGTTTTTCCACCTTTTCTGAAAGCTAGAGCTAAGAATAAGATAGGAAAAAACCCGATATATTATTAAAATGTAACTACACAAGAACTTATTTAAAAATTATGTAACAAAGAAAATTTGACATATGGAATCTGCAGTGAAAGACACATAAACTTGTTTTCCAAAGCAGTCTGTGAATTTCTGAAGTGCCAATAGTTTCTGCCTTTGCCACAGGTTGCTGATACCTGTCAGGGAGACCACAGGAAGGCAGCGAAACCTTGTGCTGACACTGAGGCAGAACAGGGCAAATACGTATTTCACATAAACAACCAGCTGTTTTCACAGACATACTGTAGGCTTTCATTCACACATGTATATGTTTACTTCTGCTTTAGTCAAGAAATGAAACAAAGTATTTTTTCCACAAAATTAGGGATAAGAAAACAACCAGAAAGACCTTTGGAGACCTCAGTTTTGTAGAACTGCTCACAGGTGATATATGAGGTCTCTGAGAGCTGGAGCTGCACCTTTAACAAAAATTTCTGAAGAAGAAAAAAAAAAAGAACACTACATGCCGTGTACAGTTTAAAAGAAAAACAGCTCAATTTGTAATCTCAAGGCCAGTGGGCAATAATTTCTGCTTCTGAAACAAAACACAGCACTTCTCAGCATTTGTTCCTTTATAAACGCTGTTTTCTTTCGACCCCAGGAAAGCTGGCTGGTTACTATAGCAACAGATACAGGGGAAAGCTTTTGGCTTGTAATTGGCCACTCCTTTAAAATTATACATGCTATTTTTCTCTAACCTTTTTAATATGCATAGAGTAGAATTATGAAAGCCAATAGAGTACACAACAGCATACATTAATTCGCTGATAATTTTACCAGTAAAACTTTTCTTTTTCACCCTACCAAGTATGTCAGAAATATTTACAAAACAATACTCAATTCTCACAACATAATGAATATGAATATTACTCAACTCATATACCCTGAACTGTCAGTAGTATGGCAATTATTCTCCCCTTGCTGGCTTAGGGTATCTGAACACTGAAGGTTTATGCTCTGGTAGGGTAGGAAGAACACAATTTAATTCAGAGAAGTCTGCTGCCTTACTGGTGAAACCAATACTATAAATCAGAATAAGCTTAAATGAGGCAACTTCTACTTAATAATTGTTGACAAATAAGGGTCTCATGATGGTCAATACATGTATCTTGTAACAGGGCTGTATTAAAAGAAACCCAAAGATCCTTTTTCAAGCTACAATTTCCTCACAGGGAACTGAAACCTAAGCAGCATATTACAACTTCATTAAAACAGACTGCTTGAGATCTTACTAAGACACTTCTAAGCAAGCACTCTCACCAGCTAAATGTTCAGTACCAGCATTTTATCTGTCTACTACAGATAAATGTTACGTCTAACACCACATATGAGTACCTCTTAGCAACCTTGCTCTGATGCGAAGGTTTCATTTTGGTTCACTTTTCAGCAGAAAATAACTGTGCCACTACACTAATGGCAATAATCTAATTCCTCTGTAAGAACAGCTTTGTTAATTAGTCCATTCATACTAGGATCACAAACAGGATCACAGGAAGCTAAAAGTCAGGTGCAGAACCCATGTGTATATATCACTGCTGCAGTTGGCAAGATTTTTCTCCTAACTTCTTGATTTAACACAGCAAATTGTCAAGGACACTTCTTTGATGTGCTGCAGTTACCACACAAGCCTTTCTAGCAGCTTTATCCTTTCATCCTTTTATACAGACTCATACAAAGGTAGTAAGTTATAGAATGACCTACAGAAGGCCAAGGCTACCAAGAATAGACAAAAAGTAGACTTGAATAGAAATGCCCTGCTGTTCCAATTACAAGTTAAAATAAATTGCATAGTTCTTTCCCAGGAAATTTAAACTCTTAATAAGATTATCTGTGATGAAAAAAACCCAAAACCAAACCCCCTCCCCCCCAAAACCCAACAACTGACAACCAACAAAACCCTCTGGGTCTCGGTTCAACTTACATGAAACCTACCCTCCCCCCTCAGCATCTAACCCACCTCTCACCCCCTCACCCCCCAATCCCTAAGTTTACAGTTTCTGGATTCCCAAGATTTTATTCCTTTTAATCACTGTTCACAGTTTTCAACATAGAACACAGAGCTTTCATCACAGAACCTGGATATCATTATGTATTTAGGACTAAGGGCCTCTATGTGTTTTCCTCCATAATCTCTTTGCTTTCCCTAACTGAGCATTTTGTCAAACAAAACTCATTAAACAAAGTACTCCTTTATTCTCGGGTGGATGGAACTAAGGGAGCGAACAAACAGCAGTAATGCACTTGCTGTAGAGAAGAGAAAAAAAACAACATTCCAAGAAATTTTGCTAATGCAGTTTTATATGAGAAAGGACAGTTCCATTCAAGAAAAACTGCATTTTTCTAGGACATCTGCAGTGAAGAACACATCTCAGACCTCACATCCAGCAGTAAGTGCTACAAAACCAGGAATGAAACATAACTATTTTTTATTACACTTGCAGTGCATATACTTAGATTTATTTGCTTTAATTTGGTTCATCACATTAAATGTAATGTATGACTACCACTTGCAGTGATTTGCATTTATGCTCGTGTGTTTTTATATGCTAAAATTTTAAAAAGGAAGCAATGAAAAAAGCTAACTCAAGACCCTAATTAGCTGCCCCAGAATATGCTTTTGAATGAGTTCCGAGCTACCAAGACATGTCAGTTCCTTCTGTAAAAGGAAGTTAAGCAAGTCATCTTTCTCATAGGCCTGATACAGCAAACAACATACTCTTCAGTCTGAACAAAATTAAGGGATTTGGAAATAGGCATGTCTGTGAAGGAAGATTTTAAGAATAAGTAGCTGTGAATAGTCAAATACTTAACTATAATAATTTTTAAATAGATGTATGCTGGACAAAATGAGCACATCCTTGAACAATTACCTGGACTAAGTACAATACATAAATTAGAGAATTACATGTTATGTAATGCCACCAAATACTGATACATACTGATCAGAACCTTGCTGTCTTAAGTATCATGGAGTATAATGTGACAAATACCGTGTTCAACTTATTTCAGCCTTAACCCTTATTATCAGAGCTTTTCAAAAAAGTTCTAATGCTAAACAGCAATTTTAATATTATTGTTCATATTTAGAGAGAATGTCTCAGGAAGCATAATCCAGACAAAGGACTACCCTTTCTGTTATCACTCTGATAAAAGACAAAACTTGCCAATCACACAGACCCACTTGAAAGGCAGGCCACCATTTCTAATCCTCCTTACAGAGATCTAAACCCATTGTTCTTCATCTGCTGTCCCAATGGTCCAGCTGCTGTAACAGCAATGGTTCTGTCTTCCCAGGTGCAGTTATCATACTGCTTAAAATGTTCTCATCTGGCAAATGAAATTTGACTCTTTATGCAGGAATAGCAGGGAGCATTTTTTTAATGAATTTTTAAAACTGCCACTTCGTAGCAAATTTGTAAATTCTTTCAGACAGGTAAGTGACTGATACTGCTGCTCTAAGTCAAGGACTGAGAATCACTGACAAAATAAAATACTGATTTACAAAAGTCACAGGACTTAATTGTGAAAATACTGCAAAAAATAAATTCAATCCTATTCTCCTTCAAACCCAGGAAATGTTGTAAATTATTAAACAAAAGAACAGGCAATATTAAAATAACTGAAATAAAGGGTTACCTTTAACCACTCTTCAAACAAAAGATTATCAATAGTCATTGTAATAAAACAGTCAACAGGAACTGACTACAGCCATAAACACATTTAAGGAAGGTACTTGAAGGGTAGAATACATTTTCTACCACAGTGTTTTTCTGCAGTGATTTCTAATCTGCAAGTTTCTAATATTCCATTGACAATGCACATTTGTCTAGCAAGCCTGCAATCTGCATACTATTACTACAAACAACTAGAGTAAAATAAGTTTTGCCTAATGGCTTGCAATCATGTAGGAAAGGGCAGCAGCTCCTTGTTACATGCAATTCTAAAACACTGTCCATTTGCCATCATTTATGCTCAAGTACCTTGTGTACAGCTGCTCAGCTGCTCTCATCTGCTTCAGGGTCATGTTCAGATATTAATTCAGATAGCTCTAATTTTAAATGCAAGCTTTTGTTGTTTGCTGATTTCTTTTTCTTTCTCCTTCGCATTTCTCCTCCCTCCCCTTCCTCCCTGTTACACAGGGCTACAGCCTTGGCTACGAAGCTACCGACCAGTTACACTCATTTACAAGAGAGAAAGAGCAGACAAAAGGTGACAGCAGATAATCAACATGGCATCAGCAAGTCTGCAGTTCTTTGCTTTTATTCTGGCTTTGTTTGGTGTTTTTGGAGATATCACAGCCACCTTGCTACCAAACTGGAAGGTAAATGCAGATGTGGGTTCAAATATCATAACAGCTATAACACAGATGCAAGGACTTTGGATGGACTGCACATGGTACAGCACTGGGATGTTTAGCTGTACCCTAAAATACTCTGTTCTCTCTCTCCCCATCTACATTCAAGCTGCACGGACCACCATGGTACTGTCTTGTATCTTATCGGCCTTTGGGATCTGCATCACTACGGTTGGAATGAAGTGCACAAAGTTGGGAGGGAACACTGACAGCAAAAGTCACGCCTGTTTTGCTGGAGGAGTCTGCTTCATTCTTGCAGGAATTTTTGGATTAGTACCAACATCCTGGTATACAAGAGAAATTATTTCAAATTTTCTGGACCAGACCGTTCCAGAGAGCAGTAAACATGAACCAGGAGGCGCAGTCTATACAGGCTTTATTTCAGCAGGGTTTCTGCTTACTGCAGGTGTTATCTTCTGCACTTCATGTTTTAAAAAGCAGCAAGGAGCATGGATTTACCCTCCAAAGCAGCACCATTTCCCATCTACAGAGCAGGAGAGCAACACAGGCTACAACCTGAAGGACTATGTGTAAATACAGTTATTTCTATCCATTGACGCAATTTTTTTTGTGCTAAGTGTAGTTTGATTATTTCAAAGAATGTGTAACATAGCACTTTACTTACATCTGAGCTGAAGATATGTTTAAGCAAAGTACTTAATTTACAGCGGCATTCACAAAAATAATAAAATTAAGAAATAATGCTTAAGTCTGCTACAAGAGTACTTTTCTGCTGATTTTTCAAACCATTCTTTGTGACTTTCCAAGTAACATTTACTGAAGAAAACAGGAACTATTTAAAAACATAATTGACAGTACAGTTAATGTACTGATGACTTATTGCAGCAAAGATGCTTAAAAACTAACTGCCTTCTATTTAGCAAATTAGGCTATCAATAACATATAATGTTTTATAGCGTATTTTACATTTTGATCTTTAATTATGGTGCAAGGAAAAAAAACCCTCAACCACTCTTTGTCCAAGGAGCCAAATTGAGTGGTTTTTAAATAGCAGACCAATCTGCTTTTAATTTTCAGTTCTAAATTGACTCAGTAACTAGATTTCTTAAAATACAAAACAAAAAAACCACACAAAACCCTCAAAACGAAACCCCCAAAACAAAACCCCACCAAAACTCCGTAAGCTCCAAACCTCAACTGCATTGTATATTCTGCATATCAGACTGAAGAATCAGCAGTGCCATTCAGATCTTGCCAAAAATGGCTCTCCCGCCCCAAATTGCCACCTGCTGTGGGTTTCATTTATTATTCTTAAAGAAATGTCTACTCGACATTCGGTGAACTAACAGCTACTAATCTATCACTACACAATGAATGTTAGATTTGAGGAGCAATACAACAGAAATGTAACCACAACTATGAAAAACACCTGCAAACTGTAACATACAGGATACAAACTACATAATCTATGTTCAAAACAAATCTGGAAACATTCTGGCTTACACTTTCTCAAAGTAGCTTTTAACAGCCCAAATAATATAGCTACCATTTATTGTCTTCTACGTTTCTGGCCACCTAAAAGAACTTTGTAAGTCTTTTTAATTATTACTTTAGGCTCTCTTTCAGGCCCACACCCACATATTTTGTTACTGTAAGATGTTAATATACAGTGGTGATAAGGAGACAAGTAACTCCCTTATTTTGATTAATAATCTTAGATCCTTTAACCTTTTCTTCCAACACACAGATTTTGTTTTGTACTGATCTCTGGCAGAGTATGGTCTATCTAAATGCTTCCCTAAATGAGAATGAAACTGATGTGAATTTGCTAGCACAGGTAAGAGAATGAAAGGGGTATAATACAGGCCTTTAATTTTGGGAATATGATAATGCTGGACAAGTCATTTAACATGACAGACTGCCATTTATTTATATACAACTTAATATACAACTTTCATTTCCCATATTATTAGCTTGAAATTCGCTAAAACAGTATAAAGGGGCCTTAACATTATATGTATAGTTTGATGGAAAAAGATCTTCTGTTATAGCATTTGAGAAAGTGGAATGTTTTATGCATCTAATGTGTAAAGAGGCTTTATTCTAATACACATAGAATGGAATTACACCTTGCTTGTGTTACTAACGTTACGTAATTGCTTTGAGTTTCCTATGTATTCATCAAGGAGCTTGTTTTATGCTAATCCTAATGCTAGTATCAGTAGTTATTCAGCACTGCAGAGACCTAACTGACCAAAAATCCAAATTTTCTTTTGCTTAGACAGTGCTGTGCAGCACCATTCCACTCCATAAACCAAGAGTCTTTTGCGTCTCAACATCCATAGTATTGTTGAAATACTATTCATTCAATGAGCAAATGAGGTAAACAACTCATTCCCAAAACCATGCATTTCCACCTGTTGTAAGGGGGTTGACATGACACTGATGAGTGATCACTGCTATGTACGTGAATTAAAATTAACACTGTAAAATAAGAACCAACAGCATTTTTACATGAGGGCATAAGTGAAGTGGAAGAATTGTAAAATATAAGCAAAATGAAGTATTCATTGGTTAAAAAAGCAGTAAATTTTATACAGAAGTACCTAAACTTCTTTTCATACTTATGAAACAAAAATCAAACACTGAGCCATTTTGTTCAAAATATGCTGAAGAGCTTTCCGCGAAAACAAAAGATTTTATCAGAAATGGAAGTACCTAAACCCACATGTCAATCTACAGTTAAAAGAACAGGGACAAAGCAGAGGATCCACGTAAAACAGAAGTTTGAAGGAAATAAAATATATTGAAAACAGGTGCTAGGTCTGTCTGAAAAATTTGTACTTTCTGCTTTTGCAATATAAATGGTGTTTTAAGTCAAAGAAATATATTAAATAAAGATATGCTTGCCTTTAGTGGTACTGACTTTTTTATTCAACAGAGCACCAACTGACTGTAGGATTTTGCTTATACTAAAACATTTATCAGAATTTTATGAGTTATCTATCCCTCAACTAATTGTTGTCTTTTCAGCACAGGAAAATGGGAATATCGGGTATAGCTTCCTAATTCTGAGGCACAGTCTGCACAAGACTTTTGTCTACACTTGCTCTACTGTGCCCTCACATTGCATCCACACCTGAGAAACCACCATAAAAGTGGAATTTTGGCCTTATTGGAGATTTTTTTCACATATTTAAAAGCGAGATGATATACTGAATTTATGTTTCATTCACTTAGGAGACAGGAAAAAATCCCCACCACCAATCTAAAAATGTAAAGCAAAAAATGTCTTAAGCATGGTCATTCTTCTTCAGTTATGAAGACTGCTGTCACGATTAAAAACTGAACACACTTGATCAATTACTTGCTCAAAAAATAGTAACAAAACTTTAAATTATCATCAGAGTATGCCCAGATAGAGGCCTTAAAATTTATTGTGATAAATCCAGAGGGGCTATCCAGAGGGACCTTGACACACTTGTGAGGTGGGCTAATGCCAATCTTATGAAGTTCAACCATGCAAACTGCAAGGTCCTACACCTGGGTCGGAGCAATCCCAGGCACAGCTACAGGCTGGGTGGAGAAAAGATTCAGAGCAGCCCTGCGGAGAAAGACTTGGGGGTGTTGGTCAATCAGAAAATGAACATGAGCTGGCTTCAGTGTGCACTCACAGACCAGAAAGCCAACAGTATCCTGGGCTGTATCAAAAGAAGCATCACCAGCAGGTTGAAGGAGGTGATCCTGCCCCTCTACTCTGCTCTCCTGAGACCTCACTTGAGTACTGTGTACAGTTCTGGTGTCCTCAACATAAAAAGGACATGGAACTGTTGGAACAAGTCCAGAGGAGGGCCACGAGGATGATCAGGGGGCTGGAGCACCTCCTGTATGAAGACAGGCTGAGAAAGTTGGGGCTGTTCAGCCTGGAGAAGAGAAGGCTGCGTGGAGACCTCATAGCAGCCTTCCAGCATCTGAAGGTGCTGGGGATGGACTATTCATTAGGGACTGTAGTGACAGGACAAGGTGTAATGGGTTCAAACTTAAACAAGGAAAGTTTAGATTGGTTATAAGGAAGAAATTCTTTACTGTTAGGGTGGTGAGGCACTGGAATGGGTTGCCCAGGGAGGTTGTGAGTGCTCCATCCCTGGCGGTGTTAAAGGCCAGGTTGGACAAAGCCTTGGGTGGCATGATTTAGTGTGAGATGTCCCTGCTCATGGCAGGGGGGTTGGAACTAGATGATCTTAAGGTCCTTTCCAACCCTAACTATTCTATGTGAAAAAGAGAGAGAATAACCTTCCAAAGGTTCTCAAGAGGTAAGCCTTAAAGAGTAAAAAGACCAGGAAATAGACTGCAATAAGGGAGAAGTGATATGTACTGATAAGTTGAACTAACCAGTTTAAGAAGAACTTTCAGAAGCTGAAAGTTCATCTCTGAAACAGAACAGTACATTTCCACATGCATTCAGGGAAAACAGACCCCACTCAAGTGTCAGGCACACATTTTTACATAACAAACAACCAACCAAATAAGGTACATTCTTGCCCAAAATACAGTTTATTAATTTTTGACTCCTATAATCATAATGGCTATTAATAAAAACCAGCAGATAACAAGACAGTAAAGAGACTGTTCTCTACTCAAGAAACAGAGGGAGAAAAGATCATTACTTTTTTAAATAGGCAGTGGGATGTAACTGACAAAGTGCTATAGTGAATAGCAGGGAGTTAAACATGCTAAAGATGAGTAGGGTGGAATGTAAAGATTACAGACATGGTAAAATTAGAGATCTTTGACAAAGATGACAAATGAAAAGCTTTTATTTATGAGGGGCTTTCTAAAGACCCATCAACTTTTCTAGGCATAATTCCCAAACTGTTTATAAATGCAAACTGTAAAACTGTACACTTTCCAAAGATGCTACAATCCTAACAAAATATCATATCATTAAATCCTGATCAGCTTTTCAGAAGCGCCCAAAGAAGTATTCTGATCTTGCAGACAAGCTTCAAGGACAAAGCTACATCCTGAGTAACCAAAAAGCACCTTCTTGAAGCAAGTAAGTTTTGTTTACAGGAAAATCACATCACTTCATAGTATGGAGATGAACTACAGCACCTGTGTTCCTTACTCAAAATCAGATATACTGTTTTACTAACAAATGAACAAAAAAGCCCCAGAAGAAAGAATCAAAATTTACCTCTGGCTTTGGAACAAAAGCTTCGCCTGGAATCACGAAACAGTTTTCAACAGTGCAGAGATGCTGAGACATGATGGACAGCCTGCTACGTTGCTTACCTCCTGGATTAGCTGTAAGCCTCTATTTAAGAATCAAAACATAGTCAATTCAGTTTCACAGGTTTACATGTGGTGAGTTACATTAAAGCTTGACTTTCAGTATAATCAAAGGTTAACACAAACTAAACCAAACAATTGTTAAAAACTTGTGTCAAAGTCTATGCCCAGTTAATCTAGATTTTTTCCCTCCAGCATAGCAGCATTTCACTAAAATACCATGCTAATTTACAACCCATATCCTGCAATGTGAAAAGATGCATGTGAAAAGATGCTCTTTGAACTTCTGCAGAACTTAATGGATGTCAAATAATTCTGTGTGAGCACGAGAGAAAATTAAAACTATTCTGACTGCAGGATTCAAAACAAACATCAGCTGACATAGTCTCACAGCCTTTTCTTCCACTGTTTCTGTATCAAATAATACTATTTTTTTTCCTCTTTCAAGATAAAATAAAGTTCCATAAACTCGTAATCAGATAGAAAACAAAATTTTCTACATTATTGACTGGTCTACGCTTACAATATATGCAGGGAAGCTGGATCTACTTTACATAAATTTAGCAGACCAAACAGTAAGAGCATTTAATACTTAATATGCTCATTTTAGCATTCCTCTGATTTTCCCAAGAGATTTCTTATAAACATTATCAAAACGGTAGCCGGGACAGAAGCCGTCTACACTTTCATAACCTGGCAAGAAACGTGTTCTGTGTGTTCTGCTAGCACAAAGTTGAAACAAAAAAAGCATCCAGTAGGACAAGTCTCAAATGGTAAAAGACATCGCACTAACTATTCAGAAATAGAATTTTCAAGATTCCTGTTCTTATTTAACAGTACCTTAATAAAAAAAATGAAATATGAAAACCAATTTGCATATCTGGCAATATCTGTACATTACATAGATTCAGATGAAAAGAGTACTCATGAAACGCTGCCATGCTTATTAAAAATATCCCTGAAAAATAAAAATTAAACCTATTGCTGAAGTTTTGTTTTTTAAAAACAACTCTCCTGAAAGGCAGTTTTGGTATGAGCATAGAGCAAATAAAATACTTCTCAATGACTTTTCAGAAAGCTCGGCGCTTTTTGCCTACATCAGCATTTAAAACTACTGTCATCATTGTTCCAGAGGAAACCTACTACAAAGAAACCCTCTCTATCGGCCATTATTATTCTCTGAATAAAAACCCCAACAAAACACCAAAACTAAACCAAACCAAAAACCAAACCAGCCTGCAAAGTCTACACACTTCTTTCACCTCTGAAGTAGAAATGAAGCAGACCTAATGACATTGCTTGCAGTCCTTCCAATGCCAATTTAAACAAGCCAGTCTTCCTGCAAAACCCATGTAACAAGCCTCAGCCAGCTAGTTCCTCAACTAGACCAGGTTCCTCACACTCCCATCCAACCTGACCTTGAATGTTTCCAGGGATGGGGTATCTACACCCCTCTGGGCAATCTGTTCCACAGTTTCACTACCTGCATTGTAAAAAATTTCTTCCTTATGTAGTCTAAATCTACCCTTTTTTAGTTTAAAACCATTACCCCTTGCCCTGTTGTAACAGGCCCTGCTAAAAAGTTTGTCCTCATACTTCTGTAACATCCTATTTTTGTAGGGTTTTTTCTCCTCAGTTCTCAAAATTTAGTTAGCTCCTACGTTTAAAATACAGATAGCATCTGAAACTGCATAGGAACACATGCTGAAGTTCAGCTAACTAGGAAACATTCTGCTATTAGAATTTTTGCAAGGCATGAAGCACAACAAAGATTCTGAAGCTTAATACAATCCAGCGGTACCTGACATCTCTTTTAATGCTGCTCACTATCAACCACTGACTAACTTCAAGAACAACTGTTTTGTTCTTCAGTAAGCTATACCACACAATTGTATGAGCTAATATGACATGAAGTTCTTCTGGAAAAGTGATCCTAGATTTTTTTAATACCTGAAACCACATGAGCTCAGAGCTGAATTAAGAAATCCAGTTTATTTCATGTTTGTCCCTGGTGTTCTCTAGAGCCATCTACTGGAAATATCAGTACTTGTCTTGAATGTTGACTGCAGGGCTAGAGTGATGACAGCACAATATGGTTTTCTGTGACCCCCAAAAATGACTACAGACATCCCACTTGCATATATACTTATTACTAATTTATGCACAAAAAACCCCCAGCAAAATTGTATTAGAATTTTTATGTTGAAAGATTAAAATTAAAATCACCCACACATTTTAGGTTGCACACCAAACCCCTGATATTTACGAACACTGGACTAATTAGATGGAAATTCAATTTTCAGATGGATGTGCAATTCCTTCTTTTTTTCTTTTTTTTTTTTTTTTTTTAAGCAAGTGAGATGCTGGTAAGAAGCCATACTGCTTTCGTAAATACAAAGAAAAAAGTCTTCCAGCCTTTTTAATATGATACATTTCATCCAATGGCAACAGAAATATACTGTTCAAATCTGAAAGCACTGAGGAGTATCAACTGATCTAGAATTAATGATACTACATAGATTCTCAAAGCTAAACTAATCTGCTAATTATTGACACAAAGTAAAATCTCAATTTGCTCTTGGACTTCCTCTGACAGAACTCCAGTGATGCCTTTCTACATACATAAAACTGGCAGCAATCCATTAATAATTCTGATTATGAAGTCTCATTCAAAAAAGCAAAAGTCAGCTTCCATGGTCTTGCCGAACACTTTGTGTGTGTGTGAAGTGTTTAATCACAACTGGAAATAATACAAACCTTCCATTCTTCCTTATTTCAAGGAAGGTATTTTTTAAAAGAAAATATTTTTAATTAAGAGAGCAAAGGAAAAAACTGTCGGTGTATTTCATGAGAGGATTGAAAGGTAAGGAAAAATAGACTGACGAAATGGTGCATGAACGATTGAGAGAGAAGATAGTTAAAAACAGAAGAGTGCTGTGGAATCTATTAATGTTTAAGAAACCTATACTTCAGAAAATAACAGATTAAGTACCTCAAAGAAATATATCTCTCCATAAGGAAAAAAAAAAAAATAAATATGGGCTGTGAAAGAATCAGAGCAGATGATTAACTCAACATTAAAATTCATAATTTACAGCCACAGAAACTAAAAATCAAACCCTCTCTTTTTAAAGCCATCTAAGATTAGGTTTGTACTTTCAAACAAGAGGCTGCAAATTTTTGTTCAACTTAGCATCTGTAAAATTTTGGGAAAACATTAATAACTTACCTCTGCAACTTCCTTCTGAAAAGTCAATGTCATCTGTGTCCTGCCATAAATAAAAGGTCCATCCTTTTTGGAAACATTTTCAAGCCATTTGATGATTAGAGGAGTTGAAACACTGAATGGGAGATTCCCAATGATATGTATACCTGGTGGCTCTGTTAACATTCGATGGAAGAAAAACAACTGTCAAAGAATTTTGAATGAGATTTTGCCATGAAAGAACGTTTAAGAAAGAAAGATATGTGAGTATCAACTTAGACTTAAAACACAAAAACAATTTTTATTGTGCCTCACCAGAATTATGCCTTTCCATTTACATTTGTCTTACACTGACAAAATTGTGTTACTATTCTCAGTAATTACTTGGAAAAAAGTGGTTAGGTTTGGTTCTCATTTACATTTGAATAGACCAGTAGCTTTCAGCTGACTTTCAGCTCATCAGCAGATTTCAACTGAGCTAGCCCAGAACAGCAAAACTGTAACAGCAAAACTACAACAGTGTAGTTCATGAAGTCTTCATAATCCCGAAAATAATCATCTAGATCAAATTGGACAGAGATCTCCTTCTGTACAGAGTCCTCTGAAATCAAAAGGGTTTAGGGCAAGTACAAGACTTAACCATTAAGAATTGATAGGTATCTTTCAATTATGGATCCTATCAGTGTATGTGTGTTGTACAAACACAAAGCAGGCACTGAATTAGTGGGGATCCTTATGTCTACCCAGCAGTGCAATAGAATTGGGCAAAACAAATGCACGTGTGCTGTGTCTTAGACACTACAGCATTTAATAACATGCATTTAACGGCTGGACTTGATGATCTTAAAGGTCTTCTCCAACCTGGTTGATTCTATGATAATATTAATTCAGGCTGCTTTTCTGGCACACTTATTATGCACTTTTTAGGCTGTGATATTTCTAGAATATTTGTGATATTACATGTGTATCAGATATGGCCAAGTATCTTTCTAAAACCCACCAGCCTTTCAGATTTTCATATGACAGTATTACAGAAAAATTATTTGCTTTTATACTTTCCAAGAGTCATTATTGTACAGTCAAGACATTCAAAGGTTAATCACTGCAAGCTCCTCACTGTTGACTAAGATGGATGTCACATCAGTTTCACTGTTTTGTCTTAGAAGAGGTTTCTGTTTCCTTCTGGAAAGGAAGAAAACAAGCTCATCTCTCCTCACCTTCAAAATGTACCAGAAGAGAGTAACACCTGCACTCAGTGAACTCCAATTATACCACCACACTTAAGATATAAGAAGCCTTAAAAATAAACCAAATCCAAATACTAACCATCCTCCCAGTTCTTTTTTAAGTGCTTTGGAAAAGCCTTCTCCATCTTGTACGTCAGGATATCTCCATGAACAATGTGCACTTTTCCTGGAGCTGCTTCAGATAACAACTGTTTGTAAGCAAGCAAGGAGAATTCACAGTGAGTATTAACCAAAGGATTTCCAGTTTCAGCCACAGCAGAAATGAAAACATTGCTATGTATTTATCTTCAATACACAAAAGAGCACAACAGTAGTTAAAATTGAGGTACTATTAGTAAGTATTTACTTTCAAAGAGCAAACACTAACAAAAAAAGTTTAGTGTGTGACTCTGTAAACACTGTTCACAGCCACAGAATTCTCAACAGTGAATTTAAACTTGAAAAGACTACTAAGAGTGTCTTCAACAATTAACAAACCTGGGCCAACAACAGAAACCCACCTGATTTAAGTAATAATGCAAGCAGCAGATTTTGAAAGGTTTTTAGATCCATTACCTTTGGAAACAATGCTCATGTTGTTTATTCTGTCTCCCCTGCAGTTGCAGGGTCTATTATCCAATTTTAGCCATATGTGATAGAAGGCTGCACAAATATTCAGTTAAGTTTTTCTTTTACATAAAAAAGGGGAAAACAATCTCTCAATACTCCCTCTGTAGTAGCTTGTACTCACACCACTAAAAGCCAAGGAGTTCCCCAAAATGAGGGAATGAGTATTTAGCAGTAGAGAAACATCTCAAAAAATTGTATCTTTTTAAACATTCCAGAAAAATTCACCCTGTTGCCAACTTCTCTATCCTACTTCTGCAGCTTACCTCATATTTAATAAAGACTGAAATGCAAACTCAGAACAAGCTGTGGTTTGATGACCAGCTCTTTCATTTCTGGTGTCAGTTTACAAAATCACAACTAGCTAAGTTTTTTAGTGATGCACTAATCTTTCTCTTAAGTATGAAGCTTTGCACAAACAGCACAACTCAAAAGCAAAGTCAACTTTTACAAAGATTTCAGAGATATTTATTGTTCCTACATCAGAATAATGAAAAATGGCTCAAAGAACAATTTTGCTTTTGCACAGAAATCCAAAACCGTAAGCATTTAAGTGCTAGTGACTTGACTGCTGAAATAAACTGCTCATCATTGTTAGTTCCATCTCCAGTCTGAATCCTGTTTATATGCTCAGGGGCACAAACAGCTTACACAGGTCTCTTGAGCCAAAGGAAGAGCTGCTTTCTCATACTGTTCTACAGTCCTTGGCATGACATTTTTCTGAGTAAATGTGTTTTTTTTACCATCAAAACAGCTAATTTTTGTGTAGAATACTAAATAAAAATAAAAAAATCTTAACTAAATCTATATGTTCCTATGTGATTTAAATGCAATTATTTTCAAATAGAAGAAACACATCTAACCTCAACTCCAAACTATTTTATGTCTTTTCCAGCATTACACTAGCAATTATATGGCATACAGATTCACTAATCTGACATGACTTGTCAAATCTTTCTTTGAAGCTGTAATAAATGCTATAACAGGATGAATGATAATGTAAGATCAATAAAGTTAGAAAACAGCATAAGAGGAAGCAGACAGCTGCCTACACAGCAATGGATTAACATATACTGTTTTTTAATAACGGTTTTCATGTCAAGAGGACCTTCGGGGTTTTTTGAGTATCACAACATAAATGAGAACTGGATTTAATTTGTGAGTAGAAAAATCACAGTTGTATATTTATAATTGGAAATAACGACTTGGAAACCCACTGAAACGTTTTCCACTTTAAGGCTGATGTGTGCAGCTAACAGTTCCAGGAGCTCTTGTGCACCAAGCACACTAGCCAAGTGATTCTCCAAAAGGGCATGAAGAAAACATGAAGGGCACAGTTTAAAAAATAAAATGGTGTTCCTGGAAGAATTCTGTATTCAATCCACTCTTTGGCCGAGAGCCCCCTTTCTCTCCTCATCAATCTTCCCAGCCTAACAACTGTAAGGGCATATGGCACAGGGAGTTTGTGATTCTTTAAGAGTGAGACAGAACTGACAGACTCCCAGCTTGTGTAAACTTTTACTCTGTACACATATGTTTTTCGCTATATTTCAGTTTTGCAGTAAAGAGGATCACAACTTCAGTTTTCTGATAGAGAACACAGCCTGAAAAAGTTAATAAAAAACATTGTACACTTTAGATTGGTGATTTCATAAGTATCTAAAGAAACATTTTTAAGTAAGAGCCCCCAGCTGTTATTTTAATCTCTGTTATTTTGTTATTCAAACCTCAACCCATTTATGAGCATCTGGTTTTGATGTTTTTAACAGGAAACTAGAAAAAATAGGTATTACAACCTGCATTATCACAAAAGAAAGATTCATTCTATTATGCATCGTCTTATTTGGAGGGAAAAACCAAATTTAACAATAATGGATGCAACATGTCTAGTTTTCATTCACATCCACTGCTACCAAGTTATAACACCTTTATATTCAACAACCTCATTCAGGCACATTTATTTCTACTTGAAGGAAGTTTAATGTTTAAAGTTTAATGACTAATGTTAATTCACTTGAACAGTAAAGATAATTACATACAAAAACCTCATTAGAGACCCTGAAAAGTATACTTTTATTCAGACAAATCTGTTGTAGTGGCTGCATTTTGGAAGATGAGGAAAATCGTGTAAATACTTAAAAACCTGTTACCAAGTACCACTGAACCTCAAATTCTCTCCAAACTCAAAGCAGTTCTTAAAATCTGAAACAGAAATGCAGATTTGCCCCCACTCAAGAGAAGTGAAAACATGAAGTTTTCATACTTCATAAAGTAAGGATGGCATACTATAAATTATTAATCGCTAAGCCTACAAAGACATAGTTACATCCATATTCAGGTTTAAGCATATGAGCATTTTCATTCTTATCTTAGATTGGTTTTGTCCTACAAAGGGATGGTAGCAGTTCTCAACTGAACTGCCTATTTATTTTCACTCCTGATTTACTACAGAAGACACAGCATAATACAAGGAAAGACCTTTTGAGATTGTAGAGGCACAAGAAAACAGTTAAATCTGATTTAAATTGAGATTTTTTACTGTTTTTCTTCATAGATTTATACATCCAAATTCCATAAGCATGGAAATTTAATAGCAACACAAGTAAATGGCATTTGAAAAAATGCCACAATTACTTATGAAGCCATACCACCTTTAAAAGAAAGGAACCAAAGTTTAAGGGCATTTTTATTTTTTAATGTAAAGTAAACACTGGTTTATTCTTCTGTATTTGGACATAAAAGGATATAAAAAAGAAGTGTGACCAGCAGGTCAAAGTAGGTCATCCTGCCCCTCTACTCTGACCTCCTGAGACCTCACTTGGAGTACTGTGTACAGTTCTGGTGTCTTCAACATAAAAAGGACGTGGAACTGTTGGAACATGTCCAGAGGAGGGCCACAAGGATGATCAGGGGACTGGAGCACCTCCCATATGAGACAGGCTGAGAAAGTTGGGGCTGTTCAGCCTGGAGAAGAGAAGGCTGCGTGGAGACCTCATAGCAGCCTTCCAGTATCTGAAGGGGCCTATAAGATGCTGGAGAGGGACTCTTCATTAGGTACTGCAGTGACAGGACAAGGGGTTAACGGGTTAAAACTTAAACAGGGAAAGTTCAGATTGGATATAAGGAGGAAATTCTTTACTGTTAGGGTGGTGAGGCACTGGAATGGGTTGTTCAGGGAAGTTATGAATGCTCCATCCCTGGCGGTGTTAAAGGCCAGGTTGGACAGAGCCTTGGGTGACATGGTTTAGTGTGAGGTGTCCCTGCCCATGGCAGGGGGGTTGGAACTAGATGGTCTTAAGGTCCTTTCCAACCCTAACTATTCTATGATATTATCCATACTGAACAGGAACCGGAGTGAAAATGTGATTTCACAATTTTATAAAGCATAATTGTTAGGTTTAAAATTCAAAAGAAGACCAAAAGACATTACATTCAGCCTTCAAACTACTAGTGCATCTGAATGGTGAAATGCAACCGAAACATCTCACTCAGAAGAAAAAAAGAAAAAAAAAAAAGGTAAGACTCAGCACTAATTCAGTTGTAGGATCAGGTCCCAAGGGGCCTAGGAGAAAGCAGGAGCAACTAATTGCTATACTGTGCATTTTTATCTTCAAGCAAACAATAGCTCTGATTTAAGCCAAAGAAGCAAACCTGTTTTCAATGCTGAGATCTCAGCAAGGCACCTGGCACCTTTCTATGTTCTTAAGGTGTTCTTATTCAATAGTGTGGATACATTTATACAAATTACTCTCCAGCTGGTACCTGTAATCCTGGAATAAATCGAGCATCTTTCTCAATTAAAAGGAGTTGTTCAACACCAGCACTGAGAATGGATCTGGTAATCCCTCCTGGCCCGGGGCCCACTTCACAAACATGGGCATTTTTCAGATTGCCAGCGTGTTTCACTATCTTGTCTGTAAGACACAAAGAACATACAAAGCTTTTATTCTGCAGAAGATCCAGCTCACTTAGATAAACTCATTGTTTACTGTTAAAACACAAGTGTGCTTACCTCAGAACAGACATAAACAGTGACACATCCCAGTTAATCACACAGCTGCTACACTGTACAGAAATCAGATTTGTTTCATACTACAAGATACCCTCAGCTATTTTAAAACAGTATTTTCAGCTTAATGCAATATACGTTGTTGCTCATTACAGAATCAAATGAAAACAAAATATTACTTCTCATCTATAAACCATCAGGACTATTCTCCTGCAAGTAAGCACTTCTGTTCAACATTCTAAAGTCTCGCTACAGTATTTCACTACATTTCTTTAGAGCCTATGTTTCAAGGAAATTTAAGAATGTAACAAGATTTCAATATGAACCCAGCAATTATATGAGGGAGGAGCTGGAGTAAACTAAGAGTTGGAATACAGGCAATTGGTAGTCACAGAAAGTGGGTCAGATGAAAGGTAAGGAAAGAATACCTATCCATTAATGGAAAGATACAATATTGGAAGGTATTACAGCCAGGAAATAAAACAGACTGAGGTTTTAAACATTAAAAATGCAGCCAATGAAAAAAGGGGATCCTTAGGAAGCATGGAGAGAAGATGCTGAGAGAAACTCTACTGCTCATTCCATAGCTTCTTAAATATGCAATAAGAAATACCTGAAGACTTGCCTATTGACAAGGTTTTACTAAATGCATGCAGCCATTTTAAATTCCAAGGTAAGAGTCTAGCTGTTCAGGAAGTGGAGCTATGTTTCATGTTCGTACTCTAAATCTTTATCAACCCGAATCTTCAAATGTATTCAAACCATCAGCTACAGGTGCTGCACTGTGTTTCTTACTGCAAAACCCAGCCACCACTAGAACAGTGAAGAAACCCACCACTGACTGAACAGTGCCAGTTTTGCCATCACTGCAGACATGAAAATTCAGAAAACTGTTCAGAACAATAAAACTGGTTCAAAAAAAGCTACATTTCTGATAAACTAAGACAAATTACCTTCCTAGCCAGGCTATACAGTAAATAAAATTGCACAATTAGTTGCAGTACTATGATACATAATAAGCCAAAAAAATAGTATTTTTTAAAATCAAACTTGCAAACTATAATAGCACCTGAATGGTAAAAAGACTATTAAGGCTTGGACTTTTGCATTTCAATCAATAATCCATAGTTCGTATAGGAATACAGTTTCTACCTAAAAGTTACTGTTATTTATACAAAAACACATTTTCTAGGCATTTAAAAGTAAAGTTTGTCTAAGCTAAAACTAAAATAAGTCTTTAAAGGTTTACCACTAAGTTGCTATTAACTTGACAGATTTCATCATACAAACACCATCTCCTTAGCTACAACTGGGATTTTGAAGAAAACCAGGATATATGTTTTATAGAGGATAAAAATATAACAATAAAATACTTAACCTGTCAGTCGCAAATCCAGTAGAAAATTCTGGGAAAGTTGTTTCTGTGCTTTAAGGCGATAGAGTTTAATTATCTCTCCAATAGTTGGCAGGGGAGGCAGACGGAAAGCTGCGGCCTTTCCTGGAGCTGCCATACGACAACTTTTCCCCCTTCCTCCTAAAGAGACATTTAAGAGATGGTTCTAGCATACTCAATAAATTCTAATATACTTAACACTAAAGACACTACAAAGTTTACAAATACATGATTTATAAATCATTATGCAAGTGCTCGATTTTAAACATCAGTATTTTGACTATTGTATGCAGTGCTTTGACGCGTTCATGGGATTCAGGCAACTCTCATTCTGCAGCTTTGCCAAAATACCAGGTAAAAAATACCCTCTCACAATTGTTCAATGTCAATTCCTCTCACAATTGCCCAGTGTCTATCTTTCATTACTGTATAAAACGACCATTAAGGATAATCTGCTTGAATTCATGGCATCACAGAAAGAATATATTTAAAGCGTCATCAAAAAAGAATTATTTTTTATTAATCACCTGCCTTTCTGAACAGAAGAATCAAAAGCGTAAACAGTAACATTAACTAATTAAGGATAAAAATTCTTTTTACTTTGAGGATGACAGGTCCAAATGTTTCACCTTCCTCTACCTGCACCTGGCACCCCTGACCTCGCCATTACAGGCCCTGGGGACAAGAAGCTCCAGCACCGAGCGCCCGCCCTGTGGTAGCACGGCCTGCCACACAACGCTGCAGCCCAGCACGCAGCAGCCTGTCCGAGGAGCGGCCGCCAAGCGCACTTTAGCTCTTAGCGGCTTCACGACAGGGACCGATGGCGGCAAAGCCGTGGAGCAGCAGGACTAGACGGCGGGAGGAGAGCCTCCAAGTGCAAACGCCACTGGCAGCGGGGACAGCACACGGAGCACAAGCCGCTCCGCTTGGGCCAGAGCCCCTCGCAGGAAGCGGAGCCCCAGTTCCACCCCATAACGGCCCCGATCCCGGCCACGCGAAGCACCGTGGCGTGCAAGCTCCACCCCACGTTGGCTTCCACCCCCTAACCCCCGGAAGACGGGCTCCGTAGTGCGCATGCTCCTAGTCACAGCACGAGAGGGATGGCACGGCAGTGCCCGCACAGGCGCGGAGGCCCTTAGCGTAGGGACAAGCGGGGCGGCGCAAGGTGCAGAGGAGAAGCGGAGCGGGCCGGGACCAGGGCGGAGCCGCCATCCCGCCGCGCACAGGTTTCCCATCCTCTTCTCCTAGGAAAAGGAAGGCTCAGAGCAGCACCGCGGCAGCTCCTTACTGTGTGCGGTGGGAGCTGACCCGGAAAAGGAAGTGTCTGTCCTCTGCCCCGGCGCGTCTCCGTACGGGCGCATCCGGCTGCTCGGCGCCAGGATTGGCTCTGTGTCCCGGGGAGGCATGGCTACGAGTATGCTGCTAGGAGCGCAGCCGCGGTGGGCTCTGTGCGTTACCCATGCCGTTCCGAGGGTTAAGGGCTCTGCCTGTTCGGGTCGGCCGCAGAGGTATCTCTGCGCACGGAGTGTGCACTGTACAGAAGGCGTTCACTTGCAGCTGCCCGGGACGGGTTATGTTGTCTCTAGTCCCTGAGCAAGGCCGCGCTGGAGCTGGGCTTTGCTGGCTGGGGAGGGCATGGTTGGGGTGGCTCCGGGTGTGTGCATTACTACCACGATGGAAGTTCTAGACAGTAAAAACACCCTGTTGTCAGTCATCATTGTGGGTTAAAGTGTACTTTGTTCTGGGGTAACTCGATTCGTCTGACACCCGTTTCGGATGGGTAGAACTGGTGTTTGCAGGCTCCAGGAAGAGGCGTTTGGGTGTTGATGGTATGTTTTCAGATGGCATGGAAGTAAGATTGGAATGCAGGTTCGCAGGATTTGCAGATCAGGCTAGAATTGAATTGGCCTCCGTACTTAAGAGTGGAGTTTTTTCTATTTTCATTTTTATTCTTATTGCTAGGCCATTTTACAGGTAGCCTGGATACTGCATGGATGGTTCATCTTATTTCTAGGTATCAAAATTATTAATAGAATGTAATCAGATTATTAATATAGTGTGATCAGAACTGATAGCTCATTTTCTTTGAAAATACCAATCTTTCTGTATTTCTATAAAAGTTTTTTTTCAGTTTTACCTTACAACACACAGGTCTTGATCCGACTGGGAAATTAACATGGAAGAAAAAGATGCAATAATAGTGTTCTTATGAATAATTACACTGTATAAACTGAGAAATTGCATATTGCAACAGATTATAGCTGCAATAAATTGTACCCACATGTAAGTCCATGTGTTCATATATATGGGCATGTATGTATATGTATATATTGTCCAGTTTTGGTAATCCTAAAATTAACTGGTAGCATCAAGAGCCATTTTGACAGAGTATTTTTGCATTATTTCTTGTCACAGTGGATTAAGGAAGTTCCATTCCCCACAGCACTTTGAACAATTATTGGATTTTAAGGTTTTTTTCCCATTTTGAATTAAAATTCTGTGTTTAATGACTGTTATCACAGTGAAATTGAATGTTAAGATGTTTCCAGAAGGCTCAGCAGCTATTAAAAAACTACAGATAATTGAGGATGTTGTTAGGTAGATGTAAGAAAATGAAGACATTGAAGCATTTGAAGAAAGTAATTCGTCACTCAGGATAAATAATGGGTGCAATTGTAAATAGCTTTATGCATTAGACATGGCTTCAGCCATCAGTAGCGTGTTCTAGTTCAGTAATAACAGCAGATGTGGTAAGGTATTCTGCTGGTGTCCTGTGAAGAATTGAGTGGAAGAAGGTTGATGAACAATACCTGCATCAGTATCTCTCTAGAGATGAGGGTTCAGTCATGTTCTGAGATCAGTTTATCACAGTTAGACCCTAGGCATGTGAGACAAGTAAGATGTGTGTGAACATTAGCAGAGCCAACAAGAAAGAGAATATATTGTGAAGGGTCCACACTTCAAAGAAAAATGAAAATGGAACTAATTTTTTAGTCATTAAAAACATTGTGAACTTTGCAGTTGGTGTCAGAAAAGAAACTGGCCTAGGTTTCAATGTTTACATACAGTGGAATATTGGGATAAAATGTCATGGTCCTACTCTTGCCTGAAACACTGGAGTTTTAAGTTCATGAGGTATAAAGCATTCATCTTAATATATATTATTTGATTTTAAAATAATTATAAATTAAGTATAAAATGTAACCTCCACCTGGGATGACAGTGTGAGATTTCAAATAAAATTTGTTACTTTGTCCAGTTCCAAAAGAGCTTTACAAGAAAATTGTATGGCGATTTTTCGACTTAAAATCTGGAGAAATTTGAAGAAATATGGGCTGTGTCTTACGAGGAGCAGGTGTGAAACTGGCATGGGATGGATCAGTTTCCTGACCACATGAGGCATCCAGGCTGTTTTAGCACTAAAACAAAAATGATGTCAGTTTGAAATTTTTTCTCAGTACATAAAAAACGTTAGAATATTGTTTTAATGATGCATTTCATACTTAATTGTCACCAAGGCTGAGCTTTTTCATCTTGAAACCTCAAGTCCCCTGAGTCTTTGTATACAAACATTGTTCTGCCATAGTTAAAGTACAAGCTTTTTGTTGATTAGATGCACATACATAAGTCTTCAGGTACTTCACGTGGTCATAACTCTTATGGTGATAAGAGTGATAGGACTGATTTTCTGGTATTTGTGTAAAAGCAAAGGGTTATGAGCACCATGGTCAGGACAGTCCTTAAATATGTAGAAAGCAGCTGAAATATGGAAAGCACTACCATAAATAGCAATAATAAAACTTTCATGATTCCTCAACTTGGACTTTGAACAGCTGCATTTTGATGCTGGATGTTGGCCTAAGAATCTATTAAAGAAGTTTTAAATCTGTTTTCTTTCCTTCCTTCAGGGTGACAGAAGTTGACCAAAAAAAAAAAAAAAAAAAAAACCAACCAAAAAACCCCACAAAAAACAAACCCCAAAACCAAAAATCAACCCACCAGTGAATGGCAGGAACCCGTCATCTGAAGTATTTCATTGTTCAGTTTTGTCTTTACCTTAGAGACAGAGCCTGATAATTTTGAAGCCAATGAAACATTAAGCATGTTTTCCACAGATCAGATAGATGCCAGGGAAAAACAAACTGGGCATTTGAAGCAGCTCAGATTCAGGTCCTGAGATCAGTTGCGGGGGAACACCCTAATGGGATTACTTGGAGTTTCTTTCTTGACTGCAGCTTCAGGTTGCAAGGGTTAAAACCAAAGTTGCAGCCTTTATCATGAAGGAGCATATGCACCAGTGGAAGGCTTCTACAGTAGTTACAGAACTTCAGTGGCAATTTTAGATCTTTTACAGACTTGCTGAGCTCATTCATAGGTACTAAAATTATTTACTGGTTCTGTTCAGGTTGTTATAATTTAAAAATAATCCCCTCTAAAGGGAGACACAGTATGACTGACCTAAAACGATTGTGTTGCTGGGATTATTATTACTAGTTTCATGTTATGACATCATGTTGTAGAAAATGGGGTTCACACCATGCTTTTGAAATGCCACACTCCATTAAAAATGTAGAAAGAAAAATATATTTGACAGTTATTTTACATCATCTTAAGGTAAATAAGATGATAAGTTAGTGGTCAGATTGCAGTGAAAAATTATAGCGAAATGTAATACCCAGAAGAGGTTAGATACAGAAAATCTTTTATTTTCCACGCTGCTGGAAGTACTTTCATACCACAAGGCCTCTATTCTTTGGCTTGTTCTCAAAGACACTATTTTCTGTTGTTTGTTAAAATAAGATGTTTATTATTTCTATTGTGCTAGCTCATAAGGATCCTAAATAGATTTTAGAAGCCCATTGCACCAGGCACTGTACAAGCACACAGTGACTGCCCTCCCTCAGGAAAACTTATGTTACTGGATAAAAAGCAGAAGAAAATAAATTAGCAAATAGGAAAAGGGTTAGGTAAGATAACAGCAGAGAGGTGTGCATTTCCACAGTCACAGTAATTTTAGAAGCCACAGGCTGCAAAAACTGTCATGAAACAGCTTCGGTATTAACTCTGTAGAGGATCTGCAAGATCGTTTCTTGCTCTTTAGTGTGGAGGCAATGCATTTTAGAATACCATTTTTGAACTAAATGTTTTGCTTAGTGCAATAGTTAAATTCAGTGTTAAATAAAACAGGATATTACTATATTACTATATCAATGTCTTCCACTAGAGCAAAACAATCCAGTTATGGGGAGAATCTTTCTACTTTTGTCAGTCTACCACTGTGGATTCATCAAGCCGCATTATGATCAAGAACAGTGTTTTCCTTGTTACTACTTCAGTTATATTGTGTGGCAAAAACTAAACAGTCAAGGAACAAAGAATTCCTGTTAACAGAAAACTGGCAGAAAATTTTGTCCAGACTGCTGAGTTCTTTGCTGTCATAACTCAGGAAGTACAAAGATCTATGGCTTTCAGTATTGCCACAGCAGATGTCTAAAAATCATTATATTTATTTTGAAACATTAGAATTTCTTTTAATGCTTGATTCTTCTGGTGTGCCTTTTGATTTGTGGGCCATTTAATTTACTTGGGTCACATTGCCAAGCTCTAGCTATAGCCATCCATACTAGAACATTTATTTTTAGTTGACAGTTTTGATTTCCTCTTGATCATACTGTTTTAGGTGCTAGAGCATTTAGAAGGAATATCAGTTAATGCAAAGTAAAATTTTCGTAGTGCCAGGAAATAAGGAGAATCAAAACTATTCTCACTTTATCTGCTGGACTCTGTAGAAATGGGGATTTTCACACTGCAAGTGGAACCCAAACCCACAAAACTAGTGGTGCAGACTCAGCACTGCAAGCCGCTGCACCATTATCACCCATTTATCATGAGGAATGTTACAGCATTGTGGAGCATTCGTGTTTTTGTGAGCTTGGTCTTGTTCACTCAATACCCAGGTCTCCATCTTGGAGAATGTTTCTATGAAGCTAATAGTTGTTTGCATCTTAGTTAAGCTGTCTGGCAGAGTGTTTTCAAAATTGATGTTCCAGTTTTAAGCATTAAGTATCCCTAAGTTAAAGAAAAAAAAATGAGAGCAAAAGCTTTCTCCCTACTTGCAACAGCTCCCAAAAAGAATTTCATTAAAAGCACAGCATACCGTATTAACTGAAAGCCAGACTTATAGTCTGATTGTATATCGTGAAAAATTAATACAAAATCACATGAACCTCTGAGAGGCCTGTGAAGTGTATACCATCACACAGGTAACAGCGTTCATCACCACACTGTGTCATCATCTACGACCTATGCCTCCTTTGCAGTAATCTAATTTATGGTCTTGTAAAACCAAACCCAGCCACAGACTGGGAGCAGCACAGAGCCTGTGTGTTCCCCATGAGGGGAGATCAAAAAGCAGGCTCCATCCCTGGTTCTCCTTTCCTGATGCTACATTTTCTGTGGGACGGTTTAAAAACATGTTTACCTTATCTGGACTTACTGGACAATGTGTTAGAGTTAGATGAGGTCTTTGAACTCCTTCTGTGCTTATGTTGGTGTCGTGGTTTAAACTGATCCACACAGCTTGTCCACTCACTCCCCCCCCTTCTTGCCCTTCCCCTGCTCCTGGGGGGACGGAGAGGAGAGTCGAAAAGAATGCAACTCCCACGGGTTGAGATAAGAACAGTTTAGTAACTAAGGTATAACACAAATCACTGCTGCTACCACCAATAATAATAATGATAAGGGAAATAACAAGAGGAAAGAATACAACACCTCAACACCAGCCGACCAATAACTCGCCCCACTCCCCCCAGCTGAGCACTGACCGATACCTTGTCCAACGCTGCAGTCCCTTCCCTTCTGGGGTAACTCCCCGTTACCTCCTGGGCATGACGTGCTGTGGTATGGAATACCTCTTTGGTCAGTTTGGGTCAGGTGTCCCGTCTCTGCTTCCTCCCGGCCTCCCCTCCTCCCTGGCAGAGCATGAGGCTCAGAAAGTCCTTGGCCAGACCAAACATTTGAACAGCAACTGAAAACATCGGCGTTATCAGCTCTCTTCGCAGGCCAAAAAATGAAAATACAGCACTGCACTAGCTACTAAGAAGGAGAAAAACAACTGCTACTGCTGAACCCAGGACAGTTGGGCAAGTCAGTCACTGCCTAATCCCTCAGAAATAAGTGGTACCCTTTTGAAAGTGCTGTAATACCTGTGGTGGATTATTTAGGCTCTCAGAAAAAGTGATACTCAAAAAGAATACAGAGAGGAAGCCTTTTGGCTTCAGTTCTCCACCTTCTGCCTTTCAAGTACAGAGGTAGGAGAGGGGTCTGCAAACTTGAGCACAGAAGGATTTCTGTCTTCAAGATGCTGGGAGGGGATTTGTGAAATGCAGAAGGCAGACACTTCAAGACATGAGTATTGGTTCAAGCTCTCTGGCCACTGGGTGCCACTCTTGTTCCATGGCGAGTGAAGTGTATAGTCGTTAGCAAGGACCAGAAAGTTAACTGACTCCACCTTATGTCCTTATGTCGAGTCAGGCTGCCAGAATACGAATGCTGTGTACTCCGCCTAGCAGAAATAAAAAGCAGAAGGTCACTTAGACACTTACGGTAAACAAGAATGGAAAGATTTAGGAAGCAAAATCGAAGCCGTGACACCTGGAGATTCAGGTTTACTGAATGTACCACATGAAAGTGTAGGTCGTTGATCATAGTTGCTCTGCTTTTTGGGAGCTCCTAAGTAGGCTAGGTCAGAATTTGTATTTTTCTAAGAAAGAGGTAGGAAGACTGATCAAAACTATGTTTTAAAAAGAAAGCATTTCATTAACTGCTAAATTTTAAGTCAGTTTTTTGCATCTAATGCAGCTGGTACAATAAAACATAATGCCTCTGTCTGAACCTTGACCTTCATACATCATGGGGTTGCTGTAGCTACTGCAGTGTTCTGACCATATGTTTCTGAGGTGGCAACTGACCACCACTGCTATAGTGATGAGCATGGGACAGTAATGCTAGCTGGAATGATTTCTCTGTTGAGACTAAGGGAAGTGCTGAACTGAAATTAAAAATTATCAGCAAGAAATTGCTCCTCTAATCAGCAGTGTCAGCTTTTTCTAAGTATATTGTGCTGAGGCTTTACCTGGCATAAATTGCTACAGTTCTGTTAAAGTCATGGTGACTGTGCTGACTTCTAGCAGGTGGGAATACTTTTTAATTCTTTTATGTTGTCTTAGTTTGATTTGGTTTAAAACCAAAATTAACATCTTTGAAAATACAACAGTGATCTGCTTGCTTATAGATATTTTCTGTCAGACTGCAGTCTGAAAACGTAGGTAGATGGAGGATAGACTGATCTTTTTTTTTTTCTGGCTCTTCACTTGTTAAACTCTTGTTTGAAGTTAATTTGAAATGAATGTGTCTGCTTAGCCCTGTGTACTAAATAGGCACTATTCAATGTTGTATTCAAAGCTTAGAATGGATTTTTTTTTTAAATTGCAGTTACACCCAGAAGCCCCCAGCAGAATTCCATGTCAGAAATTGTACTAACACAGCAGAAGGTATGACCTCTGTCAGCAAAACCTCGCCGTGTGATCCAGAAGAATAGGGAAAAGCGGATACTAACAGATTAAGAGAATAAGGAGGCAGTGAGTTAGTACTGGTCAGCATGACAAACTGTGGTCTCAGCAAGGCAGCATTTTTCATGTGGCATCACAAAAGAAGGATCTGAAGGGTAAAATAAGGGAACTTTGAAGATGTTTACAGGGAGGGCAGAGAGGAAGAAACATCAAGGTGCTTCTTTGAAACATGGGCTGCTCTCATGAACCAGCTGTCCTCTTAACAATGAGTAAGTTTCCAGGAAGCAGACTCAGAAAACTGTGAAGGGGCAAGTGAACATGTGGGTTTGTGGCATGTGTTGCAACATAAAAGGGGAAGCAGTGGAAGGTGTAAAGAGAGGATGGATTTGGCCAGAGTGAGAGGTAGATAGATACTTGATGAAGGATAAATACGACAGGTGGGACAAGGAAGCATTTATGAAGGCCAGAGTTAAGGTGGTTTCCATATGCGAGGTATGAAGACTTGGGAATTGGATGCAAATTTTAACTACATGACTGAAAAGGTATCTTACAGACATTGTGCAGAAAGATCTGCAAGACGAAGGTTGGGAATGAGGCCCAGTTAGAGGTCCAAGGTGATAATGATAATCTGATTGTAAGAATAGATAGGAGCACAGTGGTAATATAGTTGACAGTGATCAGAAAACATATAGTTAAGAATGTGCACAAAGAACATGTTTTTTGTCCAGACCATGCCATCCCAGGCCTCATTCTGGGCACACAGGTACACACCAGAAGCTTTTAACTTTTGCCCCCTACTCTTAGCATATGCTAAGAGTAAAGTGAGATGATCAAGATCAAAAAGCACTCTTGAAAGAATCCACGTAGTGGATACTGAGAAAAAAATAGGAAAGTATTTAAAGGATAGGAGGAGACTACTAGGATTGAAGCTATAAATGAGAAGGATACAATCAAGAAGAACAGCTGAGCATGGAGAAGGAGACCAAACCAAGACTCTCAAAGTTTGTTGCTTCGAGTACCTCAGAAAATTTGTTTCCATGTTAAATAAAAGGCTTTAAACCAGGAATTAAAATCAGCAGGAATCCACTTACTGACTTGCAGTATTACACTGGTGAACAAGAGATTATAAGAGGAGTGGAAATAGGGCATTGGGGGATTTTTGGGTGAAGATTAGTGACTTATATTTGATGTGAGAGAAATGGAGGCTTCCTTTGATTAAACCCACTCTAACTAAGCTGCAGAGGATCTAAACACCTTATTAGTTATTACTAAAGCCTGCAGTCAATTATGCGACACTGTTATAGAAAAAGTCCTTAGAGATCTGAAGAGTTGTCTATGCAAGAACTCAGTTCACTAGGTGGTGTATCAAGGTGTATGTCTGAATATCCACAGTAACAAAGTATCTCCTCTTCAAGTTGTCAAACCATTCCATTTAGCCTTAACAGCAGGATGTGGAACAGGTACAGCTGATACAAGAACTGGAGAGGCAGTTAATGTAACTTGGTTTTCAGGAATAACAGAGCTTGCCAATATATATTCATTAACTCAAGATTGTTTTTTCAATGGCTGTTCCCCAAGTCTCTTGCATTTCATCAGTTCAAAGCACCAGACTGGGACAAATTCAGCTGCTTTGTTTTTAGTACCCTTGTAGTAATCAATACAAAATGCAGATACTACAAGCTAAAACAATTGGGACTTTTCAAAGATGCTTAAATGAACTGGTTCTTGCAAGTATTTCTTGGTCTTCGACAAACACTTTGCAAAACATTAACTTAGGCAGTGATTCCATATAGTTAGGTGCTTAGCTGACCTGGTTGTAAACATATCTGACACCTTCCTGACCAGTGATGTCACTTCCTCTTTGAGATTGATAGGTTTTCTCTGAGGAGTCATTCAGGTCCTCTGCCAAGACAGATACTTGAATTGTTATGGTTAGTTTGGACAGGCATCTTTGAATTTAACACGTCTTCCCTGTTTTCCAGAATTGCAGTAGACTATCATGGCCAAATTTCCCTTCTAAAAAAATGACATTTTCAGATTCCCCCCTAACCTTGATATCTCAAACGAGACATGACAGTTACTGACAGTTTGGTGTTGTATTTCATCAGAAAGCAAAATCTCAGCTTTTTGGTAAGCTACTGAGTTTCATTACTATGGAGAATACTGTGTGGCATATAGGTTCTTGGCAAAGGATCCAACTCTGTGCAACGTCTTCAGATTGAGTGTGTGTCAGATCCCATTCTTACTTCTGGTCCCTGGTAGTTTGTTTTTTTCTTTGTGTATGGGTTGGGTTGGGGTTTTTGTGTTTGTTTGGTTGGTTGGTTGGTTGTTGGTTTTTTTGTATTTTTTTTTTTCCCTGCATGTTCAATATTCCTTGGTGCTACCTTATGTATAATAATGGAAAGGGAGAATTCCACAGATGACCCTGAGACTTGTAAATTGCAAACAAGAAACAGAGCAGTGTCTTTAAAGAATCACAGAACTATTTAGGTTGGAAGGGAGCTTCTGAGATAATCTAGTCCAGTGTTTCAGTTTGTGCTTATATCCTCCTGTCACTAGGAACCACTGAGAAGAGTCTGGATCTCTTTTCTTTGTTTTCTCTCGCTGAGTACTTACACACACTGATAAGATCCCCTTGAACCTTCTCTTCTCCAGGCATTCTCAGCCTGTCCTTTTATGAAAAATGCTCTGGCCCCATAACTGGTTTTGTGGCTCTTTGCTGGACTCACTCCAGTAAGTCTTGTTATCTTATACTGGGTAGCTCAGCACTGGACCAAGCAATCCTGATATGTTTCACCAGCACTGAGTAGAGGGGCAGGATCACTTTTCTCAACTGGTTCTCCATAATGCAGCCTGGGATTCTGTTGCTCTTGAATGATCTTGTCATACTGGGAATCAAGTTCTGGTGTTGGGAAGCCCTGATCACTTCTTTCGGTGCTGTCGTCAGGATGCCTACCTTCCCTGTGGTACTGGGAATCCTATTAAGGGATAAACTGGCATCTTATTTGCCAGTCATTTGAACAACCTGGTCACCTCTCTTGGTATATTTTCTGCCCCTGAAAGTCAACCTGCAGAGCCTGTTTTTTTGAGGGTACCCTATTATCCTTCAGTGAGCAACCATCCTGGACTTAATTTTCATTGGTTTGAAGTGATAAGAGAAAAGGATGGTTTCTTCTAAGCAGTTACACAAGTGTACAGAACTTGATCATAGTGATCCATAACAGGAATCAGTGTCCTAGGTCCCAGTTTCAAGACTAAACCTATATACAGCAGGGTCACAGCCATCTATCATCATCACCTTACATGACTGTAGCATCAGTGTCTCTGGCCACATGGCAGGATCCACAGCTGCATCCATAAATATGCCTGGGGCCTGTTACTCAGCTTTGGGAGTTCTGAGTTGTCTGCTGTGTTCTTCCCATTCTACTTTTAGAAGCTTTTCATCAACCTTTGAGATACATACTTGTACTGAATATGAGGGAACCATAGACATTAAGTTTGTGACTTGTGCACTGTGGAATAAATTAAGGACCTCTCCTTTCTGCTAAGGTGCTCACTGCTCCTAAATCACTTCTGTTGTCTACCATGGTTCCCAGTGTATATGCACAGAAGAAAGTTGATCCAGTCTAGAAGGGGAGCTGCCTAGAAGTTCAGGAGGAGTTGACAAACTTAAGAACTCAAGACTTTAGGCTTTTAGCTTTTTTGGTTGTCTAAAGCCTCAAGTCAAAATTTTATCAGTTTTCTGCATGTTCCATCATTTCCTCAGGGCTAGAGACATTGCTGGAAGCAAAACTTTGTATAGTGCAAGGTAGAAAGCTATTGCAAAATCAATTATTCATCAGGGGAACATGCTTCTGGGGGAGCTGCACAAACTTCTGAGCTGCAGTGATGTTGTCCTGAAAGAACATTTCCTGCCTAAGTCATCATCAGTAGACATCTTCACTCACATAGCTACAGTCAGGGATGGCTGATCTACGCACCATTTCAGTCATGCAAAGACAACCCATACATGCCCAGGGTATTTCTAGGCCTTTCATATGACTCTGGAACATCTGTAAAGAAGCTGCTGCTATATTAGCCTTCCCTCTCCTTGTGTGCCACTATGTTAAGTGACACATCTGAGCCCTGTCCAAAGGCTAGAAACAGAATTGTTTGTTGCTGGGCCTCCACAGGCTTTACAACTTCCTACAGCCCCTGCTTCCCTAGCACCCATTCTTCCATGACTGTGGCCTCATTGTCCACATTTGCTCCACTGTGGGACTAATCTTCATATCTTCTGACTATTACAAAAAATTGCCAAAGCCTTGCTGGTTTGCATCTCACAAGCAATCTTAGTTTGCATAAATCACAACAAATCCAAACACCATGCAGAAGAAGATGCTAATTCTCCTTCAGGGCAGCATGAGGAAGCCTTCCAGCTATTCCTGGTTGAGGACAAAACTGCTTCACTGAATGACCTCTACAAATGCTGAGCCCTCTGGTATGCTTCCTCTGCCCCCACTTTCCCTTAGCTTCTTCTGAATTACAGTGTGCTGTTTCCCAATTCAGTGAAAGGCCTCATACCTTTAACATGGGTTAGTATTGAAAATTCTAATCTATATATGTCATATATTTATGTCACATAGATGCCTGCATTGTATTGAAAGTCAATGTGATTTAGTCTTCTAACTCAATTCTTTTTGAAATGTTATTTTTGATAATCCCATGTATTTGATGAAAATTCCAGTTGTAAATATAATTGTGATTTAGTTGATAACCTAGCCAAGTAAATGTTATGATTTTCAGCAGCTGTAGCATCATTTAGAGACATCAGCAGATGTGGTTTTATAGCCATATACATCTGATCGTCTTCTCCCAGCCTAAACACACGTTGAAATCTCATTCTTGCCCATTTGAGAAAGCGAAGTATCCAAACAAGAGCAGCTAGGAATGCAAATAAACTGGAAGAGTTTGAAAGGACTGTTATGGACAATGTCCCAAGTTAAAGTCATTTTGCAAAATATGAAAGTAACTTGGAAATATTCCTGTCTCATAGCCTATGTAAGAATGATCTGTGTTGTTTCCCACTCCTAAGGGAAAGCGATCTGCTCAGTCTATGCTTGGTTTTTATTTTTATTATTCTTCCAGACATCTGTATGGACAAATTCTTCTGGTTAAAAAAATATGAATAGTTGATGCTGCCAGTGTCATTGTTGTGCTTTGATACTAGGATATTCCAGTCCTTTATTGAAGCAACTATGTAAGACTGAGCTGACAAAGGTATCTCCTCTAGAGCTTCCCAGCAGAGCTGTGCAAGGAGTAACTGTGCAGATAATTAAAGGATGCTTTTTGCATAAAGCTTTTTTTTTTTGTGCACTATTAAGTTGTTTTGTATTTAAATATCTTAGGTGATCTTTGTTTTGTAGGAGATTTTAATTTAATTGTTCATCTTTTCCCTTCCCATAGCAGAATTTAATCATGTGCTCCATTCTTTTAGTGACTGGGAGGAATTTTAAGGGGCAGCATACTAAAAAACTAATTCAGCTGTGGAGCTGCTATAGTTCTGGTGGTTTGGGTTCAACCCTACATGAGAGCATTAATTAGCTTCAGTTCATGAAGCAAGCTTTCAATAACTGAATTTCTCAATTCATGTTGTCTTTTAGAATAGTTTTCATTCCCCTGCTTAACAGTCTGTCCCAGTGCTTTGTGGTGTTGTCAGCTAGCAGAGTTGTACTTACACAGTAAAGTGTGAATTACTTCTCCCCCTCCTCCCCAACTTATTTTATTGACAGGGAATTTTGAAAATTTATAGATCCATTTTCTCCGATGAGTTTCATTTTTTGTACACTAGTTAACACCAGCCAAAGGAAATAGGATATAATCAGCATAATAAAATGCCTTCTGTTCTCTTCCTTGCATCACAATTGCAAATGTTCATAAATGTTTTCTCATTACTTCTGCAGGAGGTGAAGTGTACTAAATCCTTCCTCCCCTAGCATTAATTTAATAGAAAATATTAGTGGATTGAATGAGAAGGAATGAATTTACTCTGTAAATAGTATTATTGCAGACACAGCTTTAGTGTACCTCTAAGTAGGGTAATAACCAGATACCATTAGGACTTTGGAGCCAGTAAGAGAGGTGATAAAGAGTTGGGATGAAGACTTCGTATCTGATTCTTTTAGAATTTATTTTAAGCTGTTAATGGAGGGTAGACATAAGAAGTAGCAGGGTCCACCTTTGTAATCTTAGAAAATTCTCTAAGTATAGGCAAGATGGCAGAAATCAGAAAGGAAGCAAATATAGGGTGGCCTCAAATAGTCAGAAAGGGGTAAGTGTATCCCAGAAAAATTAAGCAGAATTTTATTTATTTATTATTTATTACTTGTTATTGTATATTCTTTTCATGAAATATTTGAAGAGTTTTAATACCGTTGAGAATTTCCTGATGTTCTACATGAAAATGAAATCTTGGCTCTTCTGACAGCACATTGCTGTGCTATGTGGTGTTTAGCTGGATCCTGTTACAGTGTGAGGCAACAAGCATTTTCCTGTGCTCTTTGCTCAAAGTAGGATCAGGCTTGAGTCCAGCATCAAAATCTGTACTCAGACATTTAGATAATGCCACTTAGTAGAAAATCTTGATTCTTTTCTGATACTTTTTTTTCTTTTAACCACCTGTTTTATCACAGAAATTACTCATTGTATGTCAGGGGACCTACTTTTCATGCAAAGACTTTATATCATACATATAATTTGAAGAGTGAGCAAGCATGTATCATGCTGGTCCTGGGAATCAGAATACTTGCCTTTCAAACCATGCTGCCTAGTAACAATATTAACCATGGCAACTAATAAGATAATAATTCAGTTCAGTTTTATGTTAATTCAGAAAGCTCACAGACATTTTTAAGGATCATGTAAACTATACGTAATGCAGTTTATGGGAGAGGATGATTGCTGTAGTAGCTCAAGGAATAGTTTTGGTCCTGAAGACTGTGGTTTAATCCTTGTTCTGCCATTTGAGAGCTTGAGGCAAATCGCTTAGTATTTCTATGTGTCAGTTCCCCATCTAAAACTGGAAGTAATAAATTTTTGACCTGACAAGGATATTATGAGGAAACATACATTCAAAAGCATTTTGAGCCCCAGAAGGACCATTACATCTTTTACCCTTGGTGCTTTAGTAGCAGCAGCCAATAGTTTGAACTCAGTAAGTGAGTTGCACCAATAACTTCAATTTAACTGAGCCTAACTTGTATATAGTGAGCATAGATCTCTTCTAGAGTAGCACCCAGGCTTGACTGGATGACAGCAAGAGATAGAGGTTTCACCATTTCCACTGGGGCCTTCTAGTAGCTAACCACCTCCTCTGTTGCAAGTGAGTGCCTATTTTCCTCTTTGAAATGGTTCTGTTATGCTTTAAAATATGCTAGATTAAAGAGCCTGCTAGTGCCTAGATTTTCTCCACATGAAGGTACTTGTATGCTGTTATAGAGTCATCTCATAATCTAATTTTTGATATGCTAAACAGATTGAGCCATTTAATTGCAAGGTGTTTTCTGAAGTCCTTGAATATGTTTGTGACTCTTTTCTCTACCCTAATTTCCTAACATCCTAAGATGTTCAATAGAATAATTTGCAATATGCCAGCATTAGTCTCATCCCTCCCATGTTTAAAGGAACAATTATCTGTTTTGCTGCATTATTTTACTGAGTGATTGTGATGAGATGTTTATCTAGCAAAACAAAGCCTGAGTTTCTTCTTCAGTGTCACTAATTTCCAGAGTCCAGCAGTGTCCTATGAGTTTGGCATGCTTCCCATGCCCTGAGGTGTGCATCTTCTCAGTTGCCTGTGTTCAGACAGTTTATCTTTGAGTGACTGCTCTGTGACTTTGCCCATTTGTTAAAGCTTTTGCAGTATTCAGACCTTTTTTGGTGAAAGAGGCTAAGAGTTTAGAATAAGATTACGTATTTTAGATCTTGGTTGAAACTGGTTGGCAAATTAAGCAGTATTTGCTGAGGAGTAGAGGTGCAGAAAAGAGAACCAACCAGTAGACAGACAGACACATCCTAACTGCATAAATCTTATTTCTTTAAGGAACCACATTACAACCAGTTATTATGGAAAATGCAAATCTAAGAATTGAGATTGGTCATACTTGGCTCCCCAGAAAAGGGGACAACCAGTTTCATACCCCTATATAAGATTTATTCGGAGAGCAAGGCCAAGGAGACTCCCAGTTTCTTCATTAAACCCGTAAGAAAAGTCTCTTCTAATTAGGAAAAACTTCCCTGTGGAGGCATTTGGTGTCTTGCTTGAACAAAGCTCTCAAGATACGGACTGAGCCTTGGGCATTTGTCTAATCCCCTTGTAACAAAAACCCCATCTTAAACGCTTTCAACTAAGCATAAGCACAAATGCTCTCCTGAACTGGAGCCTTGTCTAGTAACATTAATAATTGAATATGTATTATATATATGGATATAATTGCATCCATCCCCAAAAAGGTGCGTCCCCACTTACAGGTTTAATTATTGATGGCTGCCTAAACATATAGCAATAAGACAGTTGGCATGTGGTAAGGCACTGGCTATTTGATTATAAACAAGTCAGACAATTTGAAGTGAATTATTTTTTTTTCCTTCAAAGTTCAGTGTTCGATATTTGCAATATATCATTCTGCACTGACATTGACTAACTGAGCCAGATTCTACTGTCCTCATTTTGGCAAAACTCCAGTTAATTTCATTGTCTGGACTCCAAAGGTCTGGTTCCAGAGAATGCCAAGGAGATGCAGTTTCTTTTGGTTTCACTAAAAGTTCTCTCAGCTCAGCATCTCCCAGCATCAGACCATTTTTAGATTGTTTTCAGGCCTGTTTATGAATGCACAGTGTTACAGAAGGATGATGATGTACTTGCTCTAATATATAGGGTGGCCAGCATTTGTGATTATGCTTGATGTCTTTTTATATAGATGCATCTTTGTAACGATGACCACAGCTTCCATTAAATAATAAAATATTTGATGTACATTCCTGCCAGAGAAATTATATTTGGGCATGTTTGTATTACGCAAGGTCCAGTTCAGTCAAATCTAGCTGTTCTCCACATGATTTATATTTGAAGTAACTCCTGTATTAACTAGTATCACAGCATACATTTGTTTGTTTCATCCTCAAACCTTTGATATTGCATTCAAAGTTCTCCAGCTGTGCCTCTTAACTATCTTCCTCTTGCCAGTATGGTAAGGAATCTAAAAAAGAGAGATCTTAAATGGCTAACTCTACATTGGTATGCGTTCTGTGTAGCCCTATGAATTTCCTTAGCAGAACATAAACTCAGAAAATTGCATGGATATTTTCCTAATATTAATGAGCAAATGATGGGCATTCATCAGTCTGAACAGTTTTATCTAAATGTAATCTAATTGTATAGTAATGTATAATTAATGAGTGTGATGTGTTGCAGGTTGATTGTATGCCTGTGACCTTTTAAATTCAAAGTTTGTCTTTAATTTTTTTAACCTTGATCAATTCCTGGAAACATGAGAATAAATACATTGTTCTTGTTACCATAAGAGGGAGTTGTGGACATCAGCTTCTGTGACACCTAAACCAGATAGATTTCTACAGATTTCCTATGTGCATTCATGCTACAGCTACTGTATGCTAATTTGCACTCGTGCATGTTCCCTTATTGTTGCTTACAAAGTCCCACTTTGTTCAGGCTTTTTTGACAGCAGTGAGGGTTTTTGCAGCCTTGGACAGTAGAAAGAAGAAAGATCTGCTCTTGTGCAGAGAACCCCTCTCTCAAGCAAGGGCACAGGCCTTTGAATGGACCAAGATATTCAATGTTCAAGGCAGTGATGCTGGGGAATGATCAGCAGTAGGCTGAACACCAGGACTTCTGTCTCAAAAGAACGGGCTTGTGTCTGCCCTCTTTCCTGCTGATTTGCTATATTCACATAATAAAATGTTCAGATCTGTGTGTTTGTCATTTGACCAAAATAAGAGAAAAACTTTACTCAAACCCACAGTTTTTTGCTTAATAGAAGCTGTAAGACCCCTGAAAAACAGACTTTTATTAAAGTAAGTGCAGTCTCATTTGTGTACCTTAAGACAGGCATGACTGTAAATTGTCTTTCATGTTCAGAATTACTGTACCAGAGAAATGGTCTTTAGACAAGAATCAAGACAGTCCAGTAGTTTAACAGCTGAATAATACAGATCAGCCTTCAGGACCCAGCCTTGAGCCTGACATCAGTCTTCTGTGCATGAGCTTCAAAGGAAACCGTATTTAGTCCTCTAGGACAGTAAAAAGATTGTTTGAAGTTAGTAAAGCTCATGTGTAAGTATTGGCAGGCTCTGGGCTTTTATCCTCAATGAATACAAATGTCTTACCATGTTAGAAGTCATTATTGTTTAGTAATAATAGTTGCAAATACTTGAAGCAGATAGCCTTCAAAATATGCTGACTTGAGTGGCTGACTATACTATACAACTTTTGTTTGCTTCTATATATTCTGGAAGGCTATTAACATATATTTTAAAGTGTTTAAGCCTTTTTGTCCTTTCCTGTTTTTGAAAGGAGAAAAAGTATGTTTCCATGTCAACTAACACATTTTTTCAGATATATTAAGACCATTGTGTAATTGAGATTTTTTCACCATAAGGTGTAATTTGTTGAAGGTCAAGAAGACTCCTGTTAGATAGTCTTAACTAGTTAGAGTTTTAAAATGCAGATCATCAGTCCACTGTCAGTGAACATGATCAGTAACATGTAAGTAGACATTCTTGGAAAATTATTCTTTTTGTGGCTGCAGCTTTAGTTTCAATAAATTGAATGCTCAAATTTATTCCACAGAAATGCACACATAAGTGCTTGAAGGAGTTAGAGTTGCTGCTGCAGGATAGATAACCTGACTTTGGTGAGAAAGCCTCAGCTCAGCCAATTTTCAGCACTAGGAAGGTTCAGGCCAGCCAGTCATTTGTAGAGTGCCCACCACCTTACATGTGGTCACCAAGATGACTTCACACCTGGTATTTGATGGTCTAAGAAGTGTCAGGAGAAGAGCTGATGACCTAGGGACAATTTGCCTTTGCTGCATATGGGTTTGCTTTCCTTATTAGTTGACTATGTATGTTTCATTTAAGCTTTTAGTATTCAGAGGGCAAGCTGGGTGGAAGCACTCACATTTTTCTTTAAATTTTTTCTGCTCCTGAGGAAACTCGGGTTAATTTCCCTCAAAAAACCCCACAACCCAATGCCCCCCCCCCCCCCAAATAAGCCCAAACCAGACCCAAAAAACAACCCACACTGAAATTGTTTACCAGTTTTAATTATAAACCTACCATGTTATTTAGCTTATTATTTCTCCAGTGCATGTGACCTGTCTTTAAAGCAGTTCTTATAAAATCTCCTACAAATCAGGAGAACTCAAGCCTATGAAAAATTTGTCACTTTTTTGCTGTTAACAGTTGTCCTGGGTTCAGCAGTAGCAGTCATTTTTCTCCTTCTTAGTAGCTGGTGCAGTGCTGTGGTTTTGACTTTCAGCCTGGGAACAGCACTGATAACACCGATGTTTTTAGTTGTTGCTCAGTAATGTTTAGTCTGACCAAGGACTTTCTGAGTCTCATGTTCTGCCAGGAAGGAGGGGAAGCCAGGAGGAAGCAGAGACAGGACACCTGACCCAAACTAGCCAAAGAGGTATTCCATACCACAGCACATCATGCCCAGCATATAAACTGGGGGCAGTTACCCAGAAGGGCTAGATCAGTGCTCAGGTCAGGCTGGGTATCAGTTGGCGGGTGGTGAGCGGTTGTATTCTCTTCCCCTGTTATTTCCCTTATCATTATTACTGGCGGTAGCAGTGGTGATTTGTGTTATACCTTAGTTACTGGACTGTTCTTATGTCAACCCATGGGAGTTATATTCTTTCGATTCTCCTGCTCATCCATCTGGGAGCTGTGGGGGAAGAAGTTGAGGGGGGAGTGAGAGAGCGGCTGTGTGGCTCTGGTTTACAGCTGGGCTTAAACCACGACAACAGTATTTTGTCTTAACCATTTAATTATATCTAAAAGCTGGAAAGAAGCAAGAGAGTCCTTATAATGGTGATGATACAGGCACCATATGATGGACCTTCTATTATAAATGACGTTTTCTGTTTAATCTTTCAGTGTAAACTAAAGAGCAAACTTATTCAAATAATTTCTACTACATGCAAAATGTAGGAGGAGAGGGGGAGGGGGGAAACCCAGAACATAGAAACCCATGTATTTCAATTTATACTTGCTAGTGAATAAGCTTAAATTATCATAACACAACTTCAATCATTATAATACCATTCTTTTTATTGTAAGAGCCAAAGTAATTAATCTGTATATTTACGATCCTTGTCTACAATTAGTTTTCTGTCACAGGATGTGGTGAGTCTGTGCTGTTATGACTATATTTTATTTAATAATATTTTCCTATACGGTGCTGAATGCTTCCCTCTGAAGAAGCTGAATGGACAAATCCATGAAGATATCTTTCATTTTTCTTGACAGTGAATGATGTTTACATGTATAAACATAATAATAGTGTCATTACATATGTACTAACATTATCATAGCTGCTGTGTGCTCAATGTTATTCAAAACAAGGCAGGAAGCCAAATCTTCCAAGTTCCCATTTTGATTTAAATTGTATTTGTAATAAAGGGATTTTCTTTCAACTAAAATGAAGTTTTCTCCTAGTCCAACAAACCTCCCCACTTCATTTTTTTTTTCAATTATTATTATTTTTCCTCTATTCTAGGTCAGTCAGTCCTGACACAAGTGAAATTCTCCTCTGGTGGTGACAACAGCAGTGCTACTCAATGAACTGTAACAAGGGCTCTAAATGCATCTCCTGCAGCATACCACAGTGATTTGCAAAAGTGGGAATAAATCAAAGCAGTGAAGAGATGCCATGTTGAGCCAGAAGCTAAATGTTACATCTTGTTGCATGAGGCTAGGGGAAGAACAGATCCTGTTTTTCTGGCAGCACAATATCTTTGTGCTTGTTACCTCCGATCCAACCCCATTAAAACAATCATTCAGAATCTGCAGGAAATTGTCACCTCTTTCTTTGATGCAATGGCAGCTGGTATTGGTGCCTACACACATTTCTCATTTCCTTCAAGATTTTCAACACACATAAAAAAAAGAAGCTTAATTTATATTAAAAAATGTGTCAGCTTACCCTGAGGCTCAGCATGGGCACCAGGGGAAAAAATAAAAGATAAATGTCTCTAGGTGAACTGGCAGAGGCTCTAATTCTCCACTCACTCTACTGCTACACAGTATGCACCACATTAATCATTTCACATAGGCAGGCATTTAAAAATACTTCAACAATTTTAAAACAAAGATTCATTGCCCTAAACTTAATAATAATACAACTGTATCTTGTACACAATCTCTCTTCACACATACTCTATCCCCTAACAGAAGAGGTATAAAATAATATGGAGTCTTCTGGGACATAAATTTTATTATTCTGTTTCTTTTGTCTGTGCAGTTACGTCCCCTCTAGTGGGCATTTTGTGTGTGTGTGTGTATAAGTATACATATATAATGTTGTCATTTGTCTTACTTGAGTGTTGACATACACAGGATGTTTTCTACCTTCTGGTTTTATTGTGTGGCTGAGTAAATGTATTATAGGATGCTAGTTAACACCTCAGTCCAACTCAAATATAGTTTTTCTTTAATTTTCTGTGCTGGAAGATAGGGAAATACGATTCTCATTTTTCTAGCTTATGTGCACGTTACAACATTCCCGTATTTTGTATTTTGCTTCTCCCTCATTCCAAAATTATCCTGTGCTCCATGTACTTAATAGTGCTAAAGTCACAAAGCTAAGTGGGTGCAAGGTGGAAGACAACAAGCAAGTGCCTACAGGACAGCTGTAACACCTCTTCTGGAAAACCCATCTGACTGGACATCTATCTGAAGTGCCTGTACACTAACACATGTGGCATGGAGAGGACACAGATTGAATTCCATGCTTGGAAGGATCCCATGTGATATGGCCCCAGAGAAAAGAGGAGTCTAGGAAAACTGGATGATTTTCAAGAATTGCTTCTTCCAAGTTCAAAAATTATTCCTCTTCAGTGGAGTAAGTCACACAAATGTGATAGGACTCCTGCATGGACAAACAAATGCCTCCTGACAAAACTCAAGCACAGAGGAGGTTACAAGAGGTGGAAGAAGGGACAGGTAATGCAGGAAGAATATAGAGACTGAGTGTGGAGGGGTGGGGTTAGGGAAGCCAAAGCCCATTGGGAGTTGAATCTGAAAGGTGAAGGGCTAGAAGGGCTGTTACGTGTGCATGAAGAGCAAAAGGAAGACTAGGAAAATGTTGGTCCACTTCTGAATGGGATGGGGATGCCAAGGGCCATGGCAAAGGTAGCAGTACTCAGTAACTTTCACCTCAGGTAAGGCTGACCTTCAGGGGTCACAGGCTTCTCAAACAAGTGGGAAAATCTGAAGCAATTCAGACTTAGTGAAGGAGGATCAGACAAGGAAGCTTTTAAATAAGCCCGTAGAAACTGATGGGATTCACCCACAAGTGCTGAGGGAGCTGGCCATTCTTCATTATCTTTGAATGGTCATGGTGATGGGATGAGGTCCTGACAACTGGAAGAGTGCTCCTGTGTTCAAAGAATAAGCTTTGAGAAAGGGGTTTAGGGTAGATGATCTCTATGGGTGCCTTCCCACCTCGGTCACTCTGTCATATATCTGTGATTCTGTACCTATTAAAGCCCATTCTTCAATGCCCATGAAGCCATGTGACATTTAAAAGGCTCCTGGAACTTTCTTCCATAGTTTCAGTTGCCTGTCTCAGGACATCCATTTGCTGAGTGCAAAAATTTCTGGAGTCTCCTTAAACATACTAATTCTCAGAATGTATTAGCTTATGGCATGCATAAGCCACCATCACTGTGGAAATGGCAGGTTTAAATGGTGCATGGTTTGGTAAGGAAAAGGATTTGTTGGACAGTGTACATATAAACAGTATTGCTACAGCACAAAAAGGGATGTGGATATGGATGTGTGTGCAGTGGGAGGCTATAAGCAGTGCAAAATCAAAACACCAGGAAGGAAAAAGCTTTGAATGCCTGGGCATGATTTAAACAGCAGGAATGTGAGTATTGCCTGCGGTAGTAGTTTGATCATACACAACAGTGAGGAACAGTTCTAAATGTCCATTTTACTCATGCCTTTTGCTTCAGAGGTTAGTGGTTTGTGGTTGTTTTCACACAGATGTAGACAGATTCACAGCATCATTAACTAAGAAAGGAGAATTAGCTCTTCAGTTCTTTGAAGGAGAGGCTAAGGATGGGGTCCAACTCTTTTAGTGGCCTTAAGATGACATTTTTCTATTGAAGTTAATGTACCTATGTCAATTTACAGTTCCTAATATCTGGCCTAAATGATGCAGATTGAGTAGAGGACAGGAGAAAGTGAGATAAAAATACAGGATTTGGTAATACCTATTATACAGTTAAGAAATACAGCCTAGAAACTTTCTTTGTTGTAGTGAAAATGAACTCCTCTTGGATCAAGTGATGAATACGAGTTGCATGTCTTTTGAAGGATCTTAGAGAGATTCTTGGGTCCACAGAAGAATACTCCAATACTGTTGCTGTAATTGCAATAACAACAAAAAAAATGAAAGTTCGGAGAGTAAATGCATAAACTGTACCTTTTGGCTGCCTCCGGCTTTGCATCTTTTGAAATGGCTTTTTGAAAAATACATTTGAAAAAAACTTGTGTTACTATCACAAGGTATTACAGTATAATTATTTTAATACATTACTGTTTATTATGTCTTACTGCATTGTTTATTTGGATTGCTATGTTAGAAGTCACAAACTTGTTTAAATGGTAGTTATTTGGGTTTGATCTTCATAGCTTTTTTTAATCAGAGAAAAACACTACTTGGGCTGAAAAATTTCACTACATTTCCTCCAGCTGAGTTAATTTTTAGTATTTTTTTTTATAAAAATATACCCAAAATTCCTAAGTTTTCTTCCTTTTTTTTTTTTTCTTTCTGCTTTTATTTTAACATGTTTCTGCCTATGGGCAATTTTTAGATGTCTGGTTTAATAATAAAATTTGTAAATATGTAGTTCTGGTAAAATAAGGACATGACCAGTGTAACAAATAATTGTGTTCATAAGCACACAAGTCTGTTACAGCAAGCTAGAAACCTGGTTACTTGCTTCAAAATGCCTTAGAGGGTTTGCTTCTAAGTACATAGCACATATTGCTTTAAAACCTATATATGTACACACAGATGCACATGCTGTGTTGCTGGGGAAAGCTCAGTCTATGTACACACAGTGCAAGTGACAAGTGACAGCATGAGCTTCAAAAAGTTTGCTCCTGTGAAGGAGGGGCTCTAGATACGATTTTGGCACCCCAGTCATAGTCTCCAGAAGTAGTGCCAATGTTACTGTGGTGCTTGATTGCACTGGGTTTAACCTGGAGTGGTATATTCCTGCTAATCCACTAAAAGATACTTTTGCAGCCAAGGGAAATTCCACGGACCTAAGTGTGGGGATCCAAAATTTAGTCAGCTTGTAAAAGCTGATTGTTCCGTGACAGATTAGAAACTCTTGAGTTTCTTTGCCTCTTGAACCTTCTGTAGCTCAGAACATGAAAAGGTAGGGTATTTTATTTTCTCATAAGGAATCCATATGTCATGCAAGGTTTTCTTTAAAAGGTTCAACTATAAACAAGGGCATTTAGGTTCAGAACCAAATGCAGATTTTTGCTGTCATTTTAGCACTGGCTTTCTGAGGAAGTACCACAAGATCCAGTATAGAAAGTTAATGCTCTTCTCCCACCTTGAGCATCAGAAAACAGGTTTTTCTCAGTTGTACTTAACAAAGACAGCGAAGAGTAATATTTCAACTATAACTTTGAAAGCTCTGTTTATGAAGTAGAATCCCTATAAATGGTCTTTCAAAAATAATATTTTCTACTCTTGGCCTTTTTCTATTTTTAATCTTTCATATTTCCTGATTGTATTTATTTTGATCTCCATCAAGTAGTTTCTCTATTACTGTTATTTTTGCACTTTTATGGTATTCTTGTAGCTTACTGTATTCTCTTTGATCTTATCCTTTTCAGCTTTTTCTTGGGTCTTTTTCATCTTAAAAAGAAAGTTTTCTTCTTTTTGTATCTCTGTCTGCCAAGCGCAAGCCTTTATTTTGTATGAGCAGGTAAATGTTTGGAAATCATAAAGAGTCACAAAGATTCTGGAATTTTCTACTGCTGAACACAAAATATTTCAAATTCTTGCTTCAAAGGCTTCCAGGTACAAAGAAGCTTTTCTCAGACCAGTAGTGAATCCACCAAGTTCAAATGAACTGTCTTTGCCAGCAGAGATGAACTAATAACAGAACAGCATAGTCTTGCAAGAGCAGCCAAATATGTTAGGGAACAAACATATCCTTGACATCATAAGAAAAAAAATCACAGTTTATCTCTTTAATAACCATCTTCAAGGGAAATTAATGCTACTTTGTCCTTTGTGCAGAACAGTAATTGGATTGTGTGTTTCAATTATATCTGGACAAAGGCCAGGATATTGAAATACTTCTAAATATTAGATTTTCTTGTCCAAAAATTAGATTTTATTGGCATTCTCTTTCCGAGATTTCTTCATTAAAAGCTTCATTAAGCATAAATCTTCTTTCCACACAGGAAAAAATGAAATTATTTTAAAAGGGTCATTTAGAAAGGTTTGCCCTCCCCTTCTCCCACTGTTTATGCTGAGAGAAGAGTTACCTAAACAAACTTAGAAGCCAACCTACCTTACTTACCTAGGATGGCTTTCAGCTAGTTGCTTGAACTCATTGTCCCAGTTTGGCCTTCCATAGTAGGTCTTCTGTCTCAATCCAGTAATTACGTCCATCTTGTCATCATAGTGTAGGGCTATGTGAGTAGCCTAAAGGCAAATTTACAAGATAGTAATTTTAGAGTCAACAACATATACTCCAGGTAAGAGGAGAGAGCAATATTGCTGCTTAGCTGTGAGAGATGCAAGTATTAATGAGAGAAAGGAAACTGTACTTATCAAATGGCAGGAGAGGCAAAGAGGAGAGGAGAGGAAAGGAAAGAGAAGTATGAAGACAGGCTGAGGAAGTTGGGGCTTTTCAGCCTGGAGAAGAGAAGGCTGCGTGGGGACCGAATAGCAGCCTTCCAGTACCTGAAGGGGGCCTATAGGGATGCTGGGGAGGGACTCTTTGTCAGGGACTGTAGTGACAGGACGAGGGGTAATGGGTTAAAACTTAAACAGGGGAAGTTTAGATGATTGGATATAAGGAGGAAATTCTTTCCTGTTAGGGTGGTGAGACACTGGAATCGGTTGCCCAGGGAGGTTGTGAGTGCTCCATCCCTGGCGGTGTTCAAGGCCAGGTTGGATGAAGCCTTGTGTGGGATGGTTTAGTGTGAGATGTCCCTGCCCATGGCAGGGGGTTTGGAACTAGATGATCTTGAGGTCCTTTCCAACCCTAACTATTCTATGATTCTATGATTCTATGATTCTATGATTCTATGAGTGGAGTGGAAAGAAGGGGAGACATTCACAAAGTTACTAGAATTGTGAAAAGCTCTTCCAAAAGTGCCCAAGACCTTAAAGGAGTTAGGTTTCCTGAGATGGAATTTTTGAGATGAGCTGGGATTAAACACCTGTCTTTGTTAGCCCGGGCCTAAGTGCCTCAATCACTTTTACAGGCAGCTCTCAGCCTTTAAATATCTCACTCTACACTTCCTTCATTGCAGATCCTGAAGTGACAGTCACCATTTTAAGGCTGAGTTGGAGTTTAGGAAAGGGAGTAAAGTGTACTCTAGTAGAGTTTGACAATAAATATTATCAATTACGTGCACTTTAAGTAAGTACAGAGCATTTTGCTGCTGATGGAAGAGATAGCGGATGTACCAGCTCAGCAGGGATAAATCCCTGAATGTTTTGACTCTTTTGCTTAGGTGGAGGCAGGTGCAGAAAGTGGATCATCTCAGGTGAAGCACTGAACTAAGTGAACTGCACAGCTCCCAGTGCCAAGAAAACAAATCCTGATTTTCATGATCATTTAGTGTCTCTCATCCCCTATGCTATGCCCATTACTGTGCTATCTGAGTACTTCTTGGATGCATTTAAAAACAAAACCACCATCTATCCTAATTGTGCTGTGATTGTGTAGGAGTAATACGCTTGTTTTCACTACAGACTATCATCATTACTATCACTGTCAAGAAATTACCAGAGCAAAGCTAAGATAAAAAATGGGCTTTGTGTTTAGTTCAGGCCCTAGCATGAACTAGGCATCATTATAATCTCTTGCAGAAGTGGTTGCTGAAATTTATTATGGAATATTGTTTATTTCTTGTGCTAATGAGTCTTCCATGTTGCTTAAAAACTCAGTCATTCTGGTCGAGCACAGTTGTCACAAAAGGTCATGTTTCTGAGAGGCTCTTGTTAGTTCAGGCCAATGTCATGGACAACTTGGAATAGTCTAAGAAATAACTGAAAGTACTTGGGGGAGTGGGAGGTGGGGAACTGTGGGATTTTTAATCTTTTACAGTGAAATTTTGCCACTAAGCAGATGGGCTATTTCTGTCCACATTAAGTGGAACTTCTCCAGAAACATTGGTGTCGGCCCTTGCTATTGCTCACAGCATTAAAGTTGCCTAGAAATGTCAGGGGCAGCATAGGGAGCAATAGGTTGAAACAGAAGTTCTTGTTCAAGCAGAGGCAAACACATGCCGTAACTGCCCATCAGTTGCCAACATGGAATCCACAAAGATCTTGAAGCATTGAACAAATATTATATGCAAGGAATAAACACCTGCCAGTAGTGGAGGGTTTACTAGAAAGTGTAAATTGCCCCTCCTAACTGAGTTCAGCCTCACCTGACTACTGGTCAGGACTATGTGGTGAGACAGGGAGAGAATGTTGGTTTTGTTAAGGCACAAGTGAAGTAAAGCGTCATCCAAATATTACTGGTGCTGAAGCTCAGATTTTGAGGAGAGCTGAAGTGGAATTTAGTACGGATACAGTAAGACTTGTAAGAAGAAGGAGCTTTGTGGATGCCTGAAGAAGGTGGAGCTGTTACCCAGCACAGTTCCCTAGGGTTGGTCAAAGTAGGAGGAGTGGCCACTGAAACACATTCCTTTTCCTCCACAACCTTTTAGAGGTAGGGTGATAGAGGCTTTAGGGAGGCAGCACAGTTTCAGGGATGTTCCTATGTCACCTAACCAGCAGCATGGGATAACGAGGCAGCGGTGACAGGAGACTGGAAAATGGGGTTTGAAGAGAAGAAGGAGGCACTTCAGAAAAGTGCAGGGCACATGAGTGAAGAGTCAGGCATTTCAGCAAGAATAGATGTCTCCCTACCTGATGGCTGGCCTGATGTTTGCCCAGGAGGGAAGTGGGATGATGACAGTTGAGAGATAAGGGCAACTTTGTGTTTTGTTAGGTTCCTCAATAGTTTCCGTTAAAGCAGGTTTTAGGTAATACCCTGTGATATTGCTAATGCAGAGTGGTAGTTTCTGTAACTGCCATATAGTTCACAATGAGAGTAGATTTTTGTGAGTACAGGTTTATGCACATGCCTAATTACTTGACAGAAACCCTAAGGAAAACAGAAAGAAACAATGGTGGGGTTTTTGTGTGTCAACAGAGCCAGGAAGGAAAAAGCTCTATGCAATCTATTTTTTTAATCTATGCTAGACAGTCCTTCATTCAACAGAGGCAGCAGGAAATAAAACAGTAAAGACTTTTCTGTGAGAGTTTTACTGGCAGGTGCCTAACTGGTCAAAGTGTGATCCAAGTGATTCATTTAAAGAAAAGAGAAAGTAACTCATTTGGGTGTAGGTAAAGACTAAAGAAGTTGAGTAAAATCACCCTGTCTAAGGACTAAGTGCCAATAAAATTATGAGATGACAAATTTAGAGTCAATCAGAGAAAATGTCTTTTCAAACAATATGAATTAGACCATACAGTTTGTTGGCAAAATGTTCTGAGCATAGCAGGTTTCAAAAATGCACTGGCTGTATATGTGAACAACCAAAATTACAGTAAAGAATACAGGGTAAATAAAACTAACACTTTTTATACAACCCTCCATGTTTCAGAACAAAAATGCCAGAATCTATTTAAAGACCATTCCAAGGATGTGGACAAAGCGTCCCTTCACAAGCTCCTGAAAGGCTCTCTGCACTTTTCTGTGAGACATCTGGTAATCAGTGCTCCCCAAGACAAGATATAGGACTGGAAAGATGGCTGGCCTGATTTCTCCATTCCTGTTTTCCTAAATGCAAGATGCAAACAGACAGCTTGGTGTCTTTATATTTACAATCCTTCAGCTCTCTGCTCCATCCATCATTTATTCAACTGTTCCTGTTCCATATGTTACCATACTGGAAAAGCAAGGTACATTAACTCAGATTCATAAGAGTTTCATTATTACCTGACTTTCATCCCAGCCTGTAAGAAATATATGATAGCTTAGAAAATCATTTTTCCCTTTTTCAGCCATTTTTGATTCCAAATGGAACAGAAGATCAGCAAACCACTCAAATGCTGATGGGTCTCTACAAATCCAGTAAAAATAAACCTGTCAGATAAAAGTAAATAGATTTAACAAGAAGCAAAATTTCAGTCAAACTTCTTAATGATTGGCTCAACTCATTAATCAATAGTGTGTGACTCTTCTCCACTATAAAATATAAACATAATTGCACATCATTTTTTTATGTAGTTTCTATCTCTTAAAAATTTCATTTTCATCTTAAACATTGAGTTAATACATTAATGCACTAGTGAAGGTAGGCAGTGTACATCTCCCCCTGCCACTGCATCTCAACTTTGACTTACACTGTCTAATGCTGCATTTCTTGCAAATAACTTCATTATTCTTTAAAATTTTGGATTTATTTTCAGTTATGTTTAAAATAGAATTTCGGTTTCTCAAAACCTTAATGCCATAGGTTAACAGCTGAAGTGGTAAAAAGATAGAGTTATGTTCTTCAAGTCAGATGCCCTGTATAAAACAGGGTATAAAATGCCCCTACTTCTTTTATAATGTATTTCTTGTTTAAATTTGAGCACATAATTTCTAGAGAAACATGAAGTTCTAATTTTAAAGTTGCCAGAGGGGTAAGTTGAACCACTATCCCATGACCGGTTTTCTGTTGGTTGAAAACCTCCTCTCTATGAAAAATTTGCACAGTTTTTCTCATCCGGATTTCTCTAGCTTCATCTTCCATATGCTGGATCTTGTTACAGTTGTCTATTGATTTGGAGAGCCTGTTATTAACGTTTTGTTCCCCCGGTAGGAATTAGAGACTGGCATCTATATAGTCATAATATAATCCTCTCAATGATAAACCAAACATTCCTGGGATCTGTCGCTGAGAGACTAATTTTTCATCCTTAAAGTATTCCTGTGGCTTGTTTCTGTCTATTCCTCCTTGACTGCAGTCAGTTAGAAACAAAGCAGAGAGTTTAGCTGCTTTTTTTTTGGTAAGAAGCTAATTCATTAGGATCTTGGCATAGGGTAATGCTTGCATAGGGAATAAAGTACTTCAAACAAGATGGTTAGTCAGTGTCCATATGATGAGAATTTCTATTTCAGGAGTTATTGATGTGGCATTTTTGGCCGGATCAGCTGAGACTCCTCCAAGCCCTTTTTCTGCTCAGTTCTTATAGCCAGTTGGCCCAGGGACTGCTGTGACCACTCAAGCATGTGCATGATATAGTGTGATCTATTGCCCTTTACATGCAAAGCATTTTCTAGCTAATTAACTATGTATAAATGACTGTCCTGTGTGACCACTCCTGCATTAACAGTTTCTGCTGACCATTTGCAAATGTCTTATCTGTGAACAAGTGCATCAGTTTTGCAGCAGGAACCGTCTGTGGAGTCTTGGGACTGATGAGATTCCCTTCTCAGGATCTGAAACAAGACACTGAGACATAGATTGTCCCAGGCCGAGCAGGAGCTACCGCAGGGAGTCTTCAGGGCAGTCAAAATTTGCTACCTGGAAATCTCCTCCAGCAATGCTGTGCTGCACAGAGGAGTAGGAGCACAGCCCATCCCTGGATTTCAGCTCCATTCCCTGTCTCAGGGATGTACGGATGTGCAGTTGACTAGACTGGGAGTTCCTTCACCATCCAGAGGATGAATGTCTGAAGTTCCCTGGCTGTCTGTCTAGGCACCACCCTGGTGCCCGGCTGAACCACAATTACAAGGCAAATCTGACTGCCATTCTTAGAACCTGAATTCTGTAGCTCTTGCCACGCAATCCATCATTACTTTTGAAAAGAGGCTGCCAGACCTTGAATGGGCCTCCGTGAACAGTGTAATTTTGAGTGTAATTATTTTCATAGTGCCTCCAAAGAAATAATTCACAAACACAGTGGAAACCTGAAAATACACTATTTCAGGTTAAAAAGGAATGGCACTGAGGACAATGTATAAGCTTATAACAAAGGGGTGGTTGGAACTTGTTTTATTGGAACTGTGATTTTTATTTTGTTGCAAAATCCCTTCATTTCCTCCAACCCCTCTCACTTTGTGCTCAGCAGTCCCTCTGTCTTTTATTATACCTCAATGTCAAAGGTAACCTGAAAGGTCTGTCCCTAGGGCAATCACTATGGGAGCTCTGATGTTTTGGAAATTGTAGCCCTTTTCTGTAGGATCAATGAGATAAAGATGCATATTAGACACTTCTGAAGTGAAAAATCAGAGAAGAAACCAGAAAGCTATAAATTGGTTTCCCAAAGATTTAATATACTAGCTTGTCAGACTTCTGGTAAAGTGGTGGGAGAAAAATGTGGTAACACCATGCTTCACTGGAGATTTGGTGACAGAGACTAACAGTAATTCTAGATGTTTCCTAGATCTGAGTGTACTGTAAGGGACCATCTGTGGTTTCTGTGAGAAATATAAATTAAGTATGAACCCAGGAAACAGGGATAAAGTATTCAGGGTTAAGTAGTGTATTTTTACAGCCCAGGAATAGGACTGCCTGCAGAACTTTAGTACCAACAATCTTGGCTGTTTGCTTTTTCCCCTCCTGTTTCAATGTTTTGCCTTAAATATGACCTTACTACTTTACAGGGGTGTTGCTGTTGATTTACACTGGCATATGTAAGGAGGAGAAAGCCCACTCACTTTATAGCATTTCATTTCTGTGACCAACAATAGCATTATTTTAAATTACCCAAACTCGATAAGATTTAGAGCCTTAACCTTTACGTATATTTTTGTGTCTGAATCCTGAATTTCCTGCTTGTTCCACATCCCCAGCACCTCAAAAATCAGCCCACTGAGTGCTGTCAGTCTGTATCACACCACGGCTGTTGATTTGTAGTGAGAAATTTCTTCCCCCAGCTTCTACTTGATCAGCTTATTTCTCAAGTCTTTTCAGCAGTTCATTTTATGGAAATGTATATTTAGTACATGTGTATGGAGTGCTTCTAAATGAATAATGAATTGTGCATGGGGTAGCAATTGGGAGCATGTGGGCAGGACTGGGAGCCAAGCACATTCAGGGAAGGAGGAAGAAAAGCTAGCTGATGAGCTGAGATGATGTAGTCTTCCCCCAAATGGGGGGCTGGTTTCCAGAATATCAGGCTATGGAGCTTGAAGAATGCTTTTAGCTGGTTGCAAACCTAGCTGTTACAGTAACACCCAGTCCAACTGAATTGGGTTAAGCCGCCTCTGTCGCAGTCCTCTCAATAAAAGATGTAGCTTTCTGAAGCTGCAGTAATTCCTTAAACTCATCCCTGGTGCGGTTCTGCTGAAGCAGTACCCCTTGCACTGCTCCTGATTTTCATGTTAGAGGTGCAAAGCATTTGGTAATGAAGAAAGACTGTCTCTCTAAGAAGTATTTTGTACCAGGATTATAATTTTAGGCAGAAAAGAGGTAGTGAAGAAGGATGGCCTATGGGCAAAAAGTTCCCGTTCTCCTTAATCAAAGAGGACTTCTAGGTGTTTACAAAGAAGTCTTCCTTTCTTTACACTGACTGCCCATAGCATAGCATATTACACATATAATTAAAATACAATAAACGCACAATAAAATTAATCCTTATTAAAACTGTAGAATAAGGCCAGCATCAGTGCATTTCTATAATTAAACAATTATTCTGAATCTTTTCTTTTTCTTTTTGTAAGCCTCATGCTATTAACTGACTGCAATTATTTAGGACCCTTAAAATCTGGTTTAGATTTATTTTTCATTAGTCTCCACCCACCCTACCCCCATTGACTACATTCATCAGCTTGATGGCTTGCCCAAGTAAACTGTCTTAAATTTTCCAAGTGCTCTTTTTGCAAATTGAGTTAGATGCAGTATTGCTATTAATCAGATCCATAATGCAGGGTTATGAGTAGCTGCTTATGTCTTTAATACTCTGCTTTCTTATAATGCGTACATATTTATCATTCAGTTTCCCACATCCTGAGCGTTGTACAACAGATTAGAGCAAGAGTTCTGATACCTTCTTCCTGTAAGGTGAAAAAAGGTACCTTGTAAATCAGCTTCCATCATGTGGAAAGTCATTAATAATTATCTGTTGTTGACCATCCATCTGGTTCTCTCTGAAGACAGAGGTGGAGCAGCAGCTCAGGGCAAAGCCAGCTTTTCATCAAAGGGTTGTAAAAGGTGATGAAGCCGGGGATGCCCAGGGAGGCACCTTCATCCCTGACTTTTGTTTCTCCCTCTTAGGACTAGTCCCTGCAAAACCTTCTTACACATTGCACCTGAGTACTTCCCTGCAAAACCCCAGTCCTTTCTGCTCCTGAGTATACCACACTACCTGTGGGCTGCAGCATACCAGAAAAAGATCTGACATCTTCTTCAGCCTAATCAATGGATCCAGCGGAACACTAGAGGTAAGGTGCAACAGTGCCTGCAGCCTGGAGCATGCAGGGGAGGATGGGGGTTTGGGCACCTACATGAGGCACTGACTTAGAGCTAGGGTGGCAGCAAGCAGCCTTTTGTGTAAATGCAGGACAAGGCTTGAATTCATGCCTCTAAATTTGAAGCAGGAGTCCTAAACTGTTCTCAAATGCAGCTCTGAAAGATGGTTATGTTTGACAGAAAAAAGAGCCCAGGTTTTTAGGTCTCTGGGGGAAGATGTTTTTTGGGAGAAGGCTGTGGACTAGGGTAGAGCTTGCAGCAGAAGGTTACCTCAGGCAGGGACAGTTGGTCTCAAAGCAAATGGAAAAGGCTAGTTTTGTTTTCCTCACAGTCTGTAGTTGAACTTACTACCACAGCATGCTCTAATTGTCTAATGTCTGCATGGATTCAAACAGCAATTATACAAATTCATAGAAGAAAAAACTGCTAAGGATATTAAGCAGAGAGCTGCAGCTCTTGTATCAAGACATTACTGAACTGGAAGCCGCTCAAAGGTGAGAGAGTGTCCACTAAAGGCTTATCACCACATGATTTTCAGGGCTGTATACTTCTCCCTAGACGTTCATGACGAGCCACTGTTGGAGACAGGATATTGGGCTAGATGGATCTTTGGTGATACTCAGTAGGATGTTTCTTACATCCTTATATAGGTAAAAGTAAAAGTGGGTGTTTGCTAGTATTAGTGTCTGATGGATCAGTATGATTTCATCAGTTTCAGCATGAATTGATTTGAAAAATGAGACCACTAATGTGAAAGAAAGATCATTTTACGCATAACTAAAGCTGGTAGAAACTTTCCAGCCATGACTAGTAGTAGTGCCCTTCCTCACTGCAGAAAAATGACAAGGAAATTAAGGCTCTAAGGCTATTTAACTGTGAAGAATCAATTAGATAAATGTGTATTCCTTTTGATTTGCTGGGTTTTTTAAATTATACAGCTGCAGACATTATGGAAGCTATGAGTATATCTAAACCGTATGTGGGCAACACTGAGAAATATTAGTTCAATAAGCGTAATGATAGCTGTACTCAAATCAAAACGAAGTTGTTAAAAAAAGAAAAACCTCTTATTTATTTCCTTAATAGACATTTCTATGGTACTCATCATGGCAGAAAGAGAGTGCTGAATACTTTGAGGAAGATTAAATTATTTGTAATTATACCACAAGTGGAAGCTTTTAACCAATGGGAAAAAAATAAATGTGGAGCTACCCTGAGATTAATTGTTCTTACTAAGATGACTGCTAAATTTTTTAAGTATTGCTGTGAACTTCCCCAGGACCTTTCATCCAGGCTTTCAAAATATTTTACAAGCACCAATGAAGTTTAGCCTCTTAACACCTGTGAAAAATAAGCATCACTGTTCCCACTGCACCAGTAAGGATGCCAAGATACAGAGAAAGGACATGGAGAAGTCATGATACTTTTGTATTTCACAAGAATTCAGGAAAACTGAACTCTCTAGCGGAAAAAAATGTGGCAGAATGCACCATGCATTTATATTTGCAGGCACACTTACCCAAGATTCTCCCTAAGCTATGGATGAACACCCTGAAGTATATTATACTCTCAATGCATAGTTAAATTCTGTTATTTTCCCCATAAGATAACAGCAATGACAATAAGAACAATTTTACTTGTGCACGTATAGAATATACATGATACACATATCTAATGTGCATATATTTAGCTCTGCTGGAGACGATAATTCTGGTACAATCGTAGTGTTTGCAAATACACTTCTCTTCACATCTAACACATATTTTCATTTATATTTCCCTCCCTTCTCACTGCTTTTTCTGCCTCAAAGATCCCCCCTGGCAATTTGAACCTGTCCTCAACTGCTCAGTTACTAAAATCCCAGCTGCTTTTTCAGTGGCAGCTTGTCATTAAGATGCCAGTTTTAACACTCTTTCATTTAAAAAGATCAGCCCGTGGGTCCTGCAATCAGCTCCATATGTACTGACCCTCTCAGAGATCTCTCCACTCCAATGTAATTTCAACATTTGTCCTTAAATGTGAATGAGGAACAGTTCCTGATTCAGCTTTTACATTGGAAAATTAGCTAAAAGAAGCTCTAAGGTCCAGAAACTACCACTTATTATGATGGGTAGCGAACAACATCTTTAATGCCGATTTTCTTTTCTGTTACTCACTTATCGTTCTCCCTATTTCACCCATATTATCTCTTCTTTGTCTATCCTTCCCCTGTGCTGTCTCACGTATCTTTAGCAGAAGATGTGTAACAGGTAAGCAGATCGAGAGTATGTTAACTTAATTGGTGCCATCCATGCCTTACAGACCCCGATATATTTCTTCAACAGAATAATTAAAGTGGTTTAAAGCAGTAATATGCATCTTGATATATGCACCTCATCCACAGCTTAAATGCCTTTTTTTTTATTCCTTCTATGCTGGATAATATCCTGACTTTGCAAGGTGTGAAAAGCAGATAATGGTTACTGAATGCAGCATTCTCAACCAGGACAAGCAGCCAAAGGGCCTTCACGAAAACTAGGGCTGGACCAGGAGCAAGTGCCATCCTTCACTTCTGTCTGAGGTGACCTTGGAGGATTTATTTTTCATAGGAGAGAGGTCAGATTTCTATTCAAGCTCTCAGACTATCTGTGCAGCTATGAAAGACGTTCCATGTTTACCTCCAGTTGCTATTGAAAACTGAATTCTTCAGTTTTTACTAAAAACACTGCAGCTAGGGCTACCTGCTTCCTCAGGGAATGACAGTGAATTCACCTCCTGACACAAATGGAAAATGACTGGCTGCTTCTGAGAGCGAGTTAAAGCACTCAAGTGAGTCTCCAGCTCTGAACTGCCTCTCTCACCTGGTGAAATAGGCTTGTTTGTGTAACTTTTTGATGGAGCAATAAACTTCCCTACGTACCTTCTGCAGCACCAGTTCTGTGTTAGGGTTGCAGCATTTGTACCAAATGGATTTTAAAATAGAGGCGAATGGTGTGACTCCGATTCCTGCTGCAATGCACACACTCACTCGGTAGTGGAAGACATCTGTGGTTGCTGATCCATATGGTCCATCCACAGCCAGTCTACAGCAACAAGACATTTAGTCAAGGGTCAGCAACATGTAAAATGACAGAAAGGTTGCCATTTGTTGGGCTACATATTTTCAAAACTGACATTCTGTTAAAATAAAAGAGAAAAGACATGTCTAAGCTGGCACACAAATTACCCATAGAAACACATTTAATTTTCAGGGGGGGCCATTTAATAGCAAAGCAAATGTTTTTTCTGAAGTGAGAGAACAAGAGCACCCATGTGGGTTTGAGGCCTGGCCATCTATTTAAGCATGCAATTGCAATTTTCTGGCTTTCTGAAATGTGATTAGTCATATAATTGCGTGTCCAAATTTAGCTGTGGAATTTGCATATTTAATTACGAATTACTGAAAAGCATCCTGGTTTAGAGCTTTATTTTCTGTATTGTGTATATCAAAGTAAAGAGGAACGGATTATATGAATAATTTTGAAAAATTCTTTATATCTGTTAAAGTAATAAGAGAGAAAGCAAGAAAGAGGTCATCATATGCAAGGAAACCACTGTTTTCTCAGCTCTTTCTGAAAAAAATCCAATATTTTAAAAATACATTTTGGAAATAAAACTATATTTAGCATCTGATATAAAGGCAAAATATAAGTAAAAATGCTTGTTTATGTTTTTACCTCCTATAATTAAGGTTGCTGATGCTAAGGCCTTCATTTTGGTCAGTATTAGAAATGAAAAAGTTTATTAAATAATCAGTTTCATTCCTCTAGCAACATGAATGTAAATATATGCAGTACTTTGGAGATCTCTGTCCAGCCTGTCTTTACACAATGTAAGTGCTCTGGAAGATGGTTTCACTAACACCCAGTCCTTAGGAAAAATTATTTTTTTCCTTCCTTCAGATTTTGTATTGTTTTGTGCACTTTGTTACATTAATCATCTTTAAAATTCAGCTTAAATACACAAGAAGAATGAAATGCTCTATCAGGAAAAGAAGGAGGGATCACCAAGTAATTGGTACACACAAATATGGAGACACGATGTATCTGAAACCTTATCCTTGCTTTCTTAATGTGTGCCAAAGTTGTAGCAAGTATTTCCCCCTTCATTTGTAGTTGTCACTTTTATTTCAAGATTCCAAATGCTCTGCATGTGCTGTATCAAATGAAACAGCTACTCAGGGATGACTTTTGGAAAACTGGCCTCAGATAAAAAACAAAGTAATATTTTCTTTAAAATTGTATTCTTATTCAGATTATTGCCCAGTTCTTTACTTTTTAAGCACTTTTAACACTGTAAAATATGATTAATTTAGGGTATATATGTGAAGTGCCTAAGAAGTGCTTTTAGGTGAGCTTCCTGTGAAGTTCAATGTGGGTTTGGAAGCAATTCTCATTATTGTTAGTAGATTGAGAAAAAATTGATTGGGAAGGAATTTGAAGAGGTTATTTAATCTGTTTCTCTGATACAAGACAGGATCAATTATTTCTGAATCATTCCTTACAGATATTTGTCTCATCAGTCTGCTCCTAACTCCTTAGGTGACAGAAATCTTGTTACTGGTTTGAACACATTGCTCAACTGTAGCTAAAGAGCTTAGCCAAATACAGTGGCTCAGAGAAGTAGAGAGGAGAAAGCAGAGTAAAATAAACTGAGTTATACAACCCATTCATTTGATCTAGAGGGGGTGGGGAAAGGTAAAAAGATAGGAAGCAAAATGAAAACAAATGCTACATTTGTGCTCGCCAAGGGAGGAGTAGAAAATAGGGCTATAGACTGGTTCTAACTATGCATTGGATTGTCCGTATTCTTTGGGTCCACCTACACAATTTGATTATAAAGAAGCTTTATACCTTTCGGGAAGGCAGGAGAAGTATTTAGTTTTGGAAATGTAACAGTAATGGATTCTTGTACTATTTTTAGAATTTAAACATTTGCTCATCATCATGATTGTGTAGTACTCCTGACTGTAAGAGAAGCTAGATTCTTGGACAATGTGCTAAACCAGCAATTAAGTGAGCCAAAAATCCAAAAGAGGCATAATACAGAACTTAATTATTTTCACAGCAGTAGTCTTTTTTATGGTCTTATCTCTCAACTTGGCCATAAATCACAACTAACTGTCTTTGCTACCTATACATATGTATGTACCTTTTATTTTAGTCTTCATTTATTACTTATAATATAAAGAATTTAATTTTAGAACCTTACCTTATCATTCAGTTTCTAAAGGTCTTCTGTCCTCTGCTCAGTTTCTGCTGTTATTTTTTAATATAGTCACCAATTTGGTGTTTAGATATTGAAACCTTTGAAAAAGACTTTTTTTTTTTTTTTTTTTTTTTGCTTTATTGCTAGCTTAAATATTGAAATATTCTTTTTAATATATTGCAAGAAAGCAACTGAATTATGGCATTAGGCACCTTAAAAAGATTAAAGAGTCTTTATATACGACACCACTGTTAATTTCAGCTCTGCATTGTTGCCAGCAGCATTTGATAACAGTTTTCTCTTTCTCATTCTGTACACTGGCTGTCAATCACCTTGGACCGTTTTTGCTCCAGTTCTGCTGAAATGGTATACTTCTCATTCCAGTTGCCTTTAACAAAGGTATGTCTTTCGGCTGTAATTTTTATTAACTGATACAATGCAAGGACTAGAACAGACTTTCTTCTCTGGCCTTACCTTCTAGTATGCCTCTGTAGCTCAGTGGTATCTATAAGCTTTTTGTGGGAATGTTCTCTAACATCCAAGTCCCATTAAATTATATAAATCCAGTTAAACAAGTGCCTTTTGCCATTCAGTTTTACTTGAACTGCTTCATCAAAAGCAATTTTCCAGGGGGAAAATAGGCCTTTCAGTCCCAGGCTCTACACACTCCACCAGAATTGAAATGATCCTGTGCCAGACCTTCCTTTGCTGAAAATCGCCACTATGCCTGCAAGGAGCTACATGGTTTGAATCCATTATGTATAAAGCCAGATGCTTAGCTGGTGTAGGTCAAGGTGGCTCCATTAACTTCAGAGGAGCCCTCCTGACTTGCAACAACGAAGCATCAACATTTTGCTGGGATTAAGTTGTCACAGATACAGAATTTGAACACCAGTAACCTTTATAAACTGGAGCAGAGTTTGGAAATTAGAGACAGAGTTGAGGGACACTGTTGGAAAGAAGTAAGGTTCAAGCATAAGTTTCTGAGGCCATATGTCTAAGTAATGAAAAATGTCTAAATAAGTGAAAGGGAAAAGCTGGAATTTTGGATGGCAGGAGATGGGTGCCATGAGAGCATAAACACAGAGGCACAAAGGTAGCAGATACATTCCAGTGTTGTTCTAATTCAGCTCTTAATCTGTCAAAATGGATTACTTTAGGTGTAGATATAGAGGTTAGAGATTTAAATGATAGTGACAGAGATATAGATATGGATATGGACTTTAAATCTTGGATTAGTCATTATGTCATCTTGGTAGCTGTGGCCTAAGTTCATGACTGTGTTCTTCTGCGTTCCTTTTAGCATAATGGCATATTTTGTATCCAGAACTACTATCTAATACTCTAACATAAAGAACACATACGAAGTTAATGAAATTTAAAATATTAACATTTATTTTAAAATGTAGCATTAACATTTTAAAATGTATTTTTCTGTAAATCAAACCTTGGTAACATCCACAATTCCTTGAAAGCTTTTTCCTGTGCTCCGAAGGCCTTGAAGAGGGCTGCAGTCCAATCCCCAACGACCCGTATGTGAACACTGAAGAAGTCCTCCTCAGGAGCTGAGGTGAGGGTGAAAGGGTGCCACTCCAGCCATGAGACAGATGGGCACTGTAGAAAGATATATTGACCAGGTCCCATTTTAAAGCCGCATTTCTTCATGTGAAGCTCAAGGACTCCAGAGGAATATGTCGCCACCTAAACAGTAATAAAACGACCTGTTTTATTTTCCTTCAGAAGAGTAGCTGTTTGTTTTCATTAGGTTACAGGTGACTTTGCAATCACTTCTACTTGAGTTCCACAACAAGTTAATGCAAATTGGTATGCAAAGTAATTATTAAGTGTCTTGTAGATTATATCCTAAACTGCATGTTGCAGTGCTGGTATTGCCCAGTAGCTTGAGAGCACGTACAATGTGTATCGTGGGGCAGCTTGCTTTGTGAGTGCAAGAGGCAGAGGAAGGGCTGTAACAATTCAACAATTTGTGAACTTTCTGTTTTAGTTGAGCCTCTTCCTTAATGGACTGGAATAATTTCCCACTTTTGCTGTTGTGTAACAGTATTAACATGAGTGGGATTATTGTTGGTTCAGCAAGAAGAAAAAAAGCCCTATGAGCTCAGTTCTAACATACTATTATTAAGAGGTAATCTCAGTTAAGCAGCCAGTTTTATATGTCATATATACTGAGATTCTCAGATCACAGACACTCTGTGAAATCAGCAGCAAGATTTATCTAACATGCTTTTCCCCTCACAAAAAAAACCCAGTTTCTGATCTTTGTCTTGATACATGTGGACTCAGCTACTTCAATAGCACCATTCTCCATCCATTTTGCTGTGACTTAAATAGGCCCTTAGCACACAGAGATATTTACAACTGAGATAAATTGTTACATTGGTATTAATGAAGCTTAGATTATTATGCTGATAATATAACCCTTAATCTTCTCAGAAGCCTCCAGATTTGAAAGTAAAAACCATATCCTACTGAAGGCAAGGGCATCTCTGGCATTTACTGGAGTGGAACATGGTTGCAGTTCATTAAAAAGAGCAAACCTCTGTGCAGATGTTTGTGTTATGATGGTGTAAAGCCTGGCACCTCATTAATCAAGTCTGGATCTGTATGGAATATTCTTATGGCCTCGCTGTTGGAATAAATGCAAAATCTGATATCGATACTTGTCTGAAACCATGGTAGTGATGGAAGAGCTGCTGAAGCTAGGAGTGAAAAGTGAGGTCATAATATGGAGAAGTTACCTGTAAAAATAAAAAATGTCATTGACATGGGGTTTTTTTTTGACACAGACATGCAACTTATGTTACACACCTTAGTAATGATCACCTCCTGTCGAAATCTCCAAAAGCGAATAACTCTTTCACAGATGTACAACACCACAGGACTTAAAACCCACTTCCAAGCCTGTAGACAGTTTTATATTAAAAAAGAACATTTATCTGAATGTCTACAAAAATGCTTTGCATCACTGGCTTAAATCAGCGGGTAGCGTAAAATTAAATTATTTGATTTTTCTTCGTGATTTCTGATTTGCTTTTCTCAAGGGAGTATTTTTGTTGCTACTGTAGCAGTTCTGGCTTTCTTGTGGAACAGACATATGGGACTCCTTCACAGATGCACTCTAAAACCAGTGCTAACATCTATCTGTAGCCTGGCCAAGAAGAGTCCTTTTAAATCTTTTCCTACTAAAAGGCAAAAGGATTAATGAATTTAGGTGTTACATATAGATATCATTAGACCTGAAGACATAGGGCTGCATACATTTATACAAAATTACCCATAGCCTTATTATTTTTTTGCTCTTCAAAGTCTAAAATATTTCAGAAGGGTCAGATAGGAGTAGCTGTTATTGTCAGCTGCAAGTTTTCTGATAGTGTATGAGTAAGCACTAAGTCACAAGTATTCAATTAGAGGAACGGGATACATTTCCATTTAACCCATGACTTGGCTCTGTATCAATAAATGTGTTTTTTTGATCTAGGATACTAAGCTGGTCATACTTTAAGTGTTGCGGGTAATTGTGCTTCTAGTTTCTAAGCTCATGTACTGAACACTGTAACAGAGATACTTGGCTATTCAAGTATACTATCTAACAATTTCACTGACTTGTACTGATAGCCAAGATAATTGGCTGTTATTGAAACTTCATGATATTTTTTTTCTAGAAGAGATACTGTTTTATTTCCAATTTTTCTAATTACAGAGCTCATTCTAGAAAACTGAAGACTCTACAATTGTGTGGCTTTTAAAACCTCCAAAGAGTAACTTCACTTGCTGAAACATTGACTTTGCTCCACAAGCTGGGTAACAGGGGTTATAAAGTATGTTTTATGAGAAGCAAGCCATAAAATTATGTGGCTTCCTTAGAAAGTGCTAAGAGGATGGAGTGGCAATTTCCCAAGGTTAAGTCTTGAAAATTAAATAAAAATATGCATGATTTAATAATGGGAAGCAACCAGCATAAGCCAGAAGATTGTTGGTTAAAGCAGAAACTCATCACATCCGTTGTCCTTAAATACTACAGGTGTCTCTGCACAGTGGGTAATCTCACTTCTTGAATATATTTGCATATATCAAGCCACAATAATGATGAGACCTGTTTTTCCTCCTTTCCATTTGTGCTACTTGTAAATAAAAGCATGTGACAGGAATGTTAAGGTTGGAGGCTACCCTCTGTGAGCTCAGCTGATATTTCAAATGTGCCATTGCTCCAGCACAGCAGAGCATTCAGTCCAAAATATCTTCTGGCTGTCTTGGGGCAACACGGCTTCCACCAGGAAGGATGGGCTGCTAGGAAACACAGCTCCTGGCTGGCTAATCGGGGCATCTGTATTCTTGCCCAAGTGGTGTTTCCTCCTGTAATGAGAATGAACTGAGATGGGACAGTGATGGCCCAGGAGAGGCTGCAAGGATAAAAGTCCAGGCACCGTGGGTGCAACAGAAATGCTTCATTGTCCTCAAGCAGGATCCAGATCAGGCTGAAATATGAAGCAGGGGATCATAGGTAACATGGCTGAGAGAGGGTCTCTGCTGTGGTAGCCTCCCTTGGGAACCGTGGCCGGCACGGTGTGCACTCCAGTGTCAACCTCGTGCAATTCCAGCTGTTTGCAAGGCTGTCCCTTCCCTTCTCAGCCTTCACCTGCCCCTGCTTGTGCTGCACAAGATTTGCCACGGCTTTTTAGCCTCTGAATGAATGCGTGCTATCTGCAGTGTCTAGCAGGTATCACACCATAGTGTATTACCCATCCAGCAAAGCACTGTTGCACTGTTCTTACATATGGTATTATCACAATTCATTTAAAATAATGTGACTTTGCAAATATGGCCTTGGGTATGCATGAAAGTCTGGCAAAATAGGTTTAACACAGTGGAAGTTCTCTTCAGTTGGCTTTATGATAATGCATGTCAAGATATGCTGTTGGAAGCAAGATTGTGTCTGTATTCATGGTGCGTAGCCATGTATTGATTTTTATGGTGACATTGTAGCTGAAATTTTTAGAGAGGCATTCATTTTCTCATTAATATGCAGCTTGGATAGGGGCTAACAATAGTTTAGTTTAAGAAAAATCTATGTCAGCCATTAAAAGAGCTACAAGACACTGAATGCTAATTTTTCTCCTTTACTTCAGGATTTCCTTTGGTATGCTTTTTTCTTTTTGGAAGAAACAACAAAAACTTGCATATGAGCAAGCTAAATCTTGAGCTGTAAATGTTAAATGATTGTGTTTGGATGCGAGACATCTGACATACTGTACAAGTCTGCTACTTAATTACCCCCTGTGGATTTGCAATCTTGTTGCAGGAAAGTCACCCTTCGGTGGGACATTTTTCCTGCCTTTTCCTTTCATAATTCATTGTTTCAATTTCTCTCCTTTTTACCTAACTTAAGACATCAAGGCTGGATGATATGAAGAATGTGCCCTAAAACAAGGACATAATTTTAACTCTGACTTATTCTCCCATGGTATTTAGACTATCCATATTAAAGTACAGTTAGTTAGAATAATAATACTAACTTGAATTCCTAGCTTTACTGTTCCATTGTATTTTCTGCATCTCTGCCCTCATAAGGTTTTTACGTGGAGCCTATGTTTGTGCAGTGAGCACATCAAGGATATTGTTGATACCGAATAATTAAAAAATAAATGTACAGAAGAGTTTTAAACAGAGTATAATTCTGAAATCCATACCCTTCATGAAATCCATACAAAGGGAATGTTGCTTACCAAAACGATCTTCCAGAAATAAAAATTGTTATTAATGACACCAAAATTTTATTCATCACTCTTCATCTGTACCTGTCTATACTGATTATAAAAGAGGTCAGGATCACAGTTTTAATGCACAGGGAGACGCCATGGAACAGAAATGTGCAGCTACTCTGTAAACAGTCACTAGCATACACTTCAGCTCCCTGCTTCCTAAGACATTTAGCCTTCCAAGGAAGGACACTGACTTACAACCAGAAGGCAAACATCACTCTTACCACAGGTTTGTTGCCAGAAAACTGCGGCAAAGGGCACTGAGTGGCATTCTCCCATTCCAAGTAGTGATCTTTACAGTAAGTGACGTTGTGGAGCAGCAGACTCTGAGGCGTCTGACCTCGGACAAGCTGACTTAAAACAAAAATGTCCATCAGTGATATGCTTTGCAAGGTTTCTGTGCATCTGTGCATTTTGAATTACTAGTCAAATTCAGATTCGGAGATAGCCGAAAGTTTAAGAACTGGCCATTTCAACCCTGCTCTGCTCTCTTGTCCAAATTACCTTTCCTTTAGCTTTGCTATGACATTTTGTCCAAATGTAAGAAGTATGTTATAGTATCAGTATACATCAGTGCAGCTGAAGTGTTTAGAGTCCTTGCATAGAGAATGTACATTTTGCTGTTTGTGGCAAAAATCAGAATGATTTCCAAGTTCTTTAGAACAGACACTTTGACTTCCTCTCTATATGAGCATCTTGTATTGTTTAGAGAAATAATAAAACTTAATAGTGACAGACCTTCTTTTCTTTTGCTGCTTTCTAAATGCATTTTTAAAAGCTGCAAATACAGTTGGAGTACTGTAATTAGATGTACACTCTCTAAACATATTAAATACTAGCTTTTTTACTTCTGAGAATGTTAATGATATGAATTCTCCCAAACATATCAGTCCTGACTGTTCAGTTTAAATGGGTTTCAGCTGGTGTTGATTATGGGTAGAGAAGGAAGATTTTTATGGGGAAATGGTGTTTGTTTCATATTCTTCTCTGAATTTTCCATTTTTTCCACACATACTTTGGCTGTACAATATTAGCCAGTCTTGCCCATGAGTCTAACAAGAGACAAGGAGGTAAGGAGTACTGCCTTCCTTTACATGGCAGTGTTATCACATGCCACCAGTTCAGGCAGAAGGACAGAAAAGGAGGTAGACTTGAGTGAGTTTTGTTCAGTCACATGGGAAGGAGAAAGAGATGGGAAGAGAACAAAACCTTGTGTTTTGGCTTCTTTTCAGAAATCAGGTAGCGGTAGGGATGTGCTGGGGCAGCAGGCAGCTGCTCTGTTGTGGTGCACTCCCAGCCTGGAGCAAGCAATGTGCTCATTGAATGCTATTGACAGAGCTGTTAAAGAAGTGTACCCTATTCAGGGAAGTCTCTTGCTGAGGAGTGTCAATCAGCTGGCTGGGCAGAGGGTGCTTGCAAAGCTGGAGGCTTACAGGGTTCATTATAGTTGTTTGAAATTGGAGTCTAAAAGATTTGCTGGAGAGAGGGGAGGGGGCCATTTTAATCAGGCCAGGATACAGTTTACAGCATTTGTTTGCAGCTGTGTCTCTGAAACTTGGGACTAATTAATTGAGCCAATTTCAGGAACACTCAATGCCAAACCGAATGTGGCAGCTCTCAAATTGCAAGGAAAGAGGTGAGAAAAGTAACACACCACAAAACATTGTACTGCCTGTTCCTTGCTCCATGGAGACATCATGTACCTCCTGAACACAGGCACATGCACATGGTACTAGGAAGTTCCTCTGTGTCAGAGAATAGTGGTCTTTAGTACTGGGAGATACCAATCTGCAGTCTGACTCCAAGCAAAGACCCCAGCAGCTGGTTAATAGGAAAGCACAGGATTAGATATTTGAATCATGTTTCATCTCATACTGTGTACATATACACCATGTAGTTTATTCAGACACTTACCCCATACCATGGATTATTAAACCAATGAAGAAAGGCACAAAGAGATGATGGGTGTACCAGAACACCTCATAGCATGACCTTCTGATGAGCTCAGTAGATGAAGTCATGATCAGAATTAAAGCCACAGTTATCACAACTCCAGTTATTCCAGCAATGGTAGTTAGTACCTCTCTTGTTGTGTTCTTGAATAAGAAGACATTGTTAGTATTAGTAGTTATTGTTGTTATAATCGTTACTTTTATTACTACTTCTGTTACTGTTACTATTGCTACTGTTGCTGCTATTATATATGAAGCCAAAATCTAAGATATATTTTCAGTAAACAAAGAAAAGCAGAACAAGATGTGGAGGCAAACCTCCATTTTACCACAGAAAAGCATGGAAAAACATCCCTTTGCTCTATTTCCACTCAGGCTTTTCACAAACACGTGTAAATGTTTACTGTCACTTATTTATTTCAGGAATTGAAAGAAGGAGATCAGATAGTCTCATTAGTAGAATCATATAATCGTAAAATGGTTTGGGTTAGAAATTACCTTAAGATCATCAAGTTCTAACCCTCCTGCCTCGGTCAGGGACACCTCACACTAGACCATCTCATGCAAGGCACTGTCCAGCCGGGCCTTGAACACTGCCAGGGATGGGGCATTTACCACTTCGTTGGGCAAACTGTTCCAGTGCCGTAGTACTTTTATTTAGTTTACTTTTGTAAAAGTGTCTCAGAAAAAAAGGCAAATTATTAGAGAAGTGAGATTAGTCCTAGAGATAAAATAAGTAAAACAGCACTAGAAACCAGCTTATTCATGTTAAAGTGATAAAATGAGGTGCCAAGACACCTGGAACCATAAGGGCGTGGAGTTCTTTCGTGATTAATTTACTTCAAAGTTTGTGGGGTTTTTAGCAGCCCTGAAATGGTGTATTAAAATGGTATGCTCTCATTTACCTAACAGAATACCTTATTTACTTGTTTCTTACATTTACTTGGAGATACACTGGATAATACTTGGGTTTATTATTTAAAAGACATATTTAAATTCACATTTCTATGCTTGTCAGTGATGAAACATCAATAGGCTGGGCTAGAACATGTTCCTTCTTGTTTATGACTCACAGGAATCAGCACAGGTTTGTTACATCTGTCTAAACCCACCAAAATAAACTGAAGTGAGAATGAAGATGTATTTTGAAGACAACAGTCAGATGCTGATCTCAGTTATAATGTGCAAATCATGAAGAACAGCAGTAAAAATCTCACATACAAGACGAGACTCAAGCTAAATATGCCAGCAGAACGTAAATGAAGTCCCATTTGGCCTGTGAGGCATATATATCAGTTTTCTTGGTGCTGATGCGCAAGAATGAAGGAACTCAGCATGCCTTCTGGATCCTGAGTTGGTTCTACAGCTTAATACACTAGAAGTAAAAAAACCTCTATATTGTACTTGTAAAGTGCTCTGATTTGATATGGAAATCCTAGAGGTGATAAAATACCACTGCCATTTTTCCAGTCACTTTTTACAGTAAAATCATTCTTTCAAATGTTCACACTTGACAGCACACAGTACATTTTCAAATTGGTGCCTGTGAAGAGTGTGTTCAGATCCTATTACATATTAGCAGCATTGATCTAGGTAATATTTTGAACATTTTCACTACAGTGGCTAGTTTGAATGTTGAGATGAAACAAGAAAAAATGTCAGATGCTTAGTACATTGCTACTACAGGGGTAGGATGAAGCTGAAATAGAAGCCTGAATTGTTGCTCTCAGAACTTTCTTCTCCAAAGGCAGAAACAATCTTTTATTTGCTTTCCTTCATAATTTATTAATTCTGAATGTAGCTACTGAGGCATAAGTGGCTGTTGAAAGAAATATAAATATTAGAGGTTAGGGTAAAATCTAGACTGTAAATTAGAAGGCAACTGTGGGGCATATTAGTGTGAAAAATCTAGGAAAGTATCTCAAAAAATGCTAGCCTTCTTCCTCAAGGGTATTTAGGATGTTAATGCTAATTAGAGGCGTACCTCACAATTGTATCACCTATGAGAAGGCTTAGTGAAAAAAAAAAAAGCATACTGAAAAATAGTAGGTTCACGTTCACAGCTGTGACCTTTTTTTTGGTTCCTGGGGAATCTCTCATGTGCAGTGAGAGTGGGCACTCTGTTCTGAAAGACTGTGCAGCTGCGTCCTTGGCTCACTGTCCTGTTCTCTTAAACCTGACTACTTTGTCAACACTAACATGAAGACTTTTGTGTTCCTATTGCTGAGACCATTTATTTGCTTGATTTTTTCAAACTTGAGAATTATTTACTTTTTTATTTTGAAAGATGCAAAAATCACACTATCTAAACTGGAAAGGAAGTGAGAGAAAACAGAACAACATGGTTTGGATCTGAAAAGTACTGTCAAATCCTGCTGATGGTTGTGCAGCCATTGTCTCACTTTGTTTCTTGATTCAATGAAGCACACTACTGATCAAAAGAGCTTCACTACATGGTGTTCAAGCAATCTTTATTGCATGCTGACTATGTGGAAATTTTCTGAAGAGCAGAAACAACACATGTGGAAGTCTCACCAGGGCCATTTCAACCCTGGAATATGTAACAGTATATTACATTATACACAAGCAAACATGTAAGTGTGATATACAGAGTAATGGAGAAAGGAAAAAACCTGATGAGCTTTTGCATGTTTTACATGCACACCTTGCAGAAAGGGGCTGTTTTTCTTTAGGTTATGAGTATTATAAGGATTAGCTTATAATGCTCTTGTGAGATACCAAGGAGGTGGACAGGAGGCACAGTTACTTTTTTCCACAAAGTAAGTATAACCATTTATCTGCAGGGCTGAGGTGCCCACAGACCTGCTTAGCTCAGAAGAGTACACAGTTTCCCCATGCACTGCTTCCTATACACAGAAAGCCTCCGGGTGTTTTTGCATTTGTAGTGGTTTAAACCCAACCACAAAACTCGTTCGCTCACTTCCCCCCCCTTCTTGCCCTCCCCCTGCTCCTGGAGGGACGGAGAGGAGAATCGAAAAGAGTGCAACTCCCACGGGTTGAGGTAAGAACAGTTCAGTAACTAAGGTATAACACAAATCACTGCTGCTACCACCAATAATAATAATGATAAGGGAAATAACAAGAGGAAAGAATACAACACCTCAACACCAGCCGACCAATAACTTGCCCCACTCCCCCCAGCCAAGCACCGACCGATACCTTGTCCAACCCTGCAGTCCTCCCAGCCCTTCCGGGTAACTCTTCGTTACCTCCTGGGCATGACGTGCTGTGGTATGGAATACCTCTTTGGTCAGTTTGGGTCAGGTGTCCTGTCTCTGCTTCCTCCCAGCCTCCCCTCGTCCCCGACAGAACATGAGACTCACAAAGTCCTTGGCCAGAATAAACATTACTTAGCAACAATTAAAACCAATCGGTGTTATCAGCTCTCTGCCCAGGCTGGAAGTCAAAACACAGAGCTTGCACCAGTTACTAAGAAGGAGCAAAACGGCTACTGGTAAACCCAGGACAGCATTGCTCTTCCATGGGCCACCACGCTCAATATGTAACAAGGCAGAATCAACCCCCAGGTTGGGAAAATACTGCATAACCTTCGGGAGAGGCAAATAGCCACTGTGAAAGAGGTATTATTAAGTGCTATTTCTGTTTTGTTTGGGGTTTGGTTTATTTATCTTTTCTTCTTTCTAGAAAGAAGTTGTGTTTGTTCCATGTATTAATAGTTTAGGTTTTGTTGTTTGGGTTGGGCTTCTTTTTTCAATTCTTTGCAGGTTTATTTCATTGTCTACTATTCACAACACTCCTTATCCTTCCCCCACCAGCTGTCTCCTGACAAACTAATTAAAATACTGTGGACATTTCTTTGAGCTTAGTAACCTGAAAATTGCAGCTCTCAGTAAGTGTTTTCAGCTGAAATTGAGGTTAACCTTTGGCAGCACCTTCTCGCTCTGGTTAAAAGGCTTTGAAATACAGTTTTACCGACAATAGAATCCACAGAGGAAAACTTTTTAGATGAGGAAAACCAAAAAGTGACAGCTTACTGTTTCATAGGTCCTGATTGGGTTCAAATAGCTTTCATTTGGACCCTTGCCAAGGCCAGAAAGTTTATTCCGTAACTCCCCAGCTTCCGTAGATTGGCTGGTATGATACCGCTCAATGTTGATCAAGTGGGCAACAATATGGATGGCTGCATGAGAGAAAGAGTGGTGTGAAATTACAGACACACTTGTACATGTCCACAGTGCAGAAGTAACTTCATTAAGCACATTACAAACTATTTGGAAACCTTGGGCATACATTGAGGACTTTGCAGGGTTAAGGGGACAAGAAAAGGAAAATTTTATGAAATACATGTCTAATGTGAAGCAGCTGCTTCACATTGGAGAGGAGACAACAAGCTCTGGGGTCACCTCCGTGATTACAGTCAAGTGCCCGCACAGTCTTTGATGTCATCAAAGGAGAACCACTTGAGAGATGAGGTAAAGGTGTTTGCCTCTGATTTTAAATTGTTCAAAATGAGCTAAACTGATTAAAATCCCTTTTTTCCCCCCATTAATATATTAGGACGTGCAATGGTCTCATATTGCTAAGCAGATCACTAATTTATCTCCTTTAGGCATAGACCAGTTTGCAGCTTGCGCTGGGGATAAGAGATGTGTCCAATATCTGTCTCCTATTAACAAGTAGCTATAGCATTACTTTACACAGGTGGAGCCTGAGAAAACCACCAGAACTATGGCTTTAAGGGAGAAGTCTGAATCACAATGTTAGATCTGACTTGCTCTGAGCTTCATGTATCACTTCTACTTCTGGCCTGCTCCTGAAGGTATATCAAATGGTCAGTTTAGGAAAATACCTTAGAGTGAAGTGAGACCCCCTGTAATTCTTTTCCTCAGTGGAAAGGCAATAATTACAAAAGAAGAAAAGAGAAAGAATTTTGGTTTATAATTGGCTAACAGGTAAAGTCGTAATCATGCAGTTTCAGTTTTCAGGATGAGAGATTCTCAAATCCATTACAGTAAAGTTGTAATTAATGCAAAATATTAAATGCCAAAGGATGAAAAAATGATAATGAAAAACAATTATATGTTTACAGTAGAGCTATTAGGATATGCTATCTCTAGTTTTTATAATTAGCTTCCCGTTATCATCTCTCCTTCAGCGTTTATCTGTTCCTGTCCCTGACCATTTAAAAAACCTTTCTAAAAGGCAGTATTTGTAGTAAACCGAATGCGACCCTTTTCCCTGAACAACATTCTCTCAAAATAAGGTTATTTTTCTTCTTTTTTCTTTTTTGTTATCTTTTTTATTTCTCAATTTTCCTTTTTTAATTCTTTTTTCCTTTTTTCTTATTTCTCCTTTTCATTTTCCGTATAGTTTTCCTTTTTCTTTTCCTTTTCTCCTTTTCTCTCTTCTCTCTCTCTTATTCCTTCTTTCTTTCCTTTTTCTTCCTTTTTTTTCTCTCATTTTTTTTATTTGTAACTGTTTGCATAAAACTAATGTCTTACTGTGCTAGTTGTGCTAGTCACTGTGTAATCACAAATGAAAACACAGGATTAAATGCATCGATACTTTGGTATTGCTAAGTCTTTTAGCTGCTTATCCACTTAGAGAGCTCCCTCACTCTGGTGCTGGAGTCCAAGCTCCTCTGCAGCACCTATGGAGATCTGTGGGCATGGTAATATGAGTTGAGGTAGGCTGCTGGCCATGGACATGCTTAAAGCAGACAGAACAAAAAGGTAGAAGACTGCTCTCTTCCCCAACAGTAGGTTAGTCCATGTGTCCAGGCTGAAGCAAGGTCATTTTCACTCTCTTCTTCTGAGGTGATCTTTCTAGAGCAGTAGATGTGCTGGGGTTGGTTGACTTTCAGGTTTCATTTCATTCAAAATGTTACGTCACCTTAGGGACTCGCCCTGCCACTCCTGCTTCACCTCATTGCCCCATGCTGAGGTACTCACTAGGAGATGAAAGACCTATTTGAAAATCCTTGTTACACTGAATCTGAAGTCGGGCTTTAAACTGAATCACATGTCCTAGTCACTGGGCTGACTCTTTATTCGCTTGTGAGCTGTTTCCCAGCGAAACCCTTAATAATCAAACATTTACTGACACAAGCATCCCAAGGGAATGCCCTGAGCACCCAAACTGCAAAACCAAGCGCCCATTTTTTCTGAATCTTTGGCCCAATGAATAATAAATTATTTATACAAGCTGGAATAGCTTCAGCAGAATGGAGACTGAATCCAAATGGGTATGAACTGCACAGAGATAAAATGAGCCTGGAAATTAGAAGACAGATTCAAGCCATCAAAGGAATGAGACTCTAAAATAACCTTTCAATAAACGGGATAATGGGATCAAGCAATCTAAGCAGCTTTCAGCTGAAGGTTGGTCATTTTATGAAATAGCATATATGACGTGACTGTGAGCATTAGAGGGTATTGGACTCAGTGACCTGGCATGTCGCTGTTATGGATTAGGTGCTGCATGTGAAACAACCCAGCCAGCGTCAGGCAGAAAATGCTCCCGCAAACCTGTATGTGAGAGGGTGCTCCCAGCACCTCTGCAGTGCTGGGATGCTGGAAGGAAGGTTACACTAGACCACAGGCAGCAAGTGAAATGTGTGGATTCAGGCTGTCAAAACCTAAAAGCCTGAGAGTTTCTGAGCTGCAGGGTTTAGGTGGCAGCTGTGTGGGGGCTGTGGCAATCTGTTCCCCAGCGTACAACTGATGTATAAGCAGTATATAAACACTGCTTATGTATTTAAGTGTAACAGCACTTTTAAGTGCTGAGTGAGAAGGGGGGAAACTGTTCAAACAAGAGACTCCTTTCAGAACAGATGTTTTGGCCTGGTAAGGGTGCTATCAGATCCAGCTGGAAGAGAGCCAAGTCATTGCTTGACAAGGACCTGATTTCTCTGACATCTCAAAGTGAACTCGGAGGACAGGAGTGTGGGGTAACAGACCACAGTCTGTGTTAGGTTGTGGAGTTACATGCTGCATGTAGTGCGGTACTGGACTACGGGAAAGGGGAGAGAAATCTTTAAAAGGACGGAAAGCCCTGACAGTGATTCTCTGAGTGAATCTACTGAGCAGTTATATCTTGGCATTTGCTAGCAATTACTGGTGCTTGGGCCTCTTGTCCTCTCCACCTTCAGGATGCTCTTTATAACTCTGGTATGATATAATAGTCACCATGGCCTTGGGACCATGTAAGTTTCACACAGCTATAATCCGTAGTATTGTTTTACCAAGGGTTCTGTGCAGCATGTAAACTGCAGGTTTTTGACTGTCCTTGCTCATTTAGAATAGTAACTGACTACAGGCAGAGGTTTGAATCTGTTCATACCACAACACACTTTCTCTCTTTCACCTCCAAAACACATAGATTATTTAAAAAGCAGTGCTGCAGATTCTGAAGTCTTTGAATGAAATGATGGCATTTCCGTTGTTTAGGAGGTTATGAAATCCCACACTTTACTCAAAGTGCAGGGTTGTACATGATTTGTACAATTTCTAGTTATGTCAGCAGCAATAGGAAACTTGGTGCTATCTGGTATATGCCAGGTGTTGAGAGTGAAATGAGCTGGTAGTTTCTTTCAGACAGACAGAGGTCCACATTTCCTATCAGAGTATTTATTTCTAGTCTTGAACAGAAAAAAAATGGGTTGAATGGAGGTAGCTTCCCAAGGTCCTGAGCCACAGATTTAATGAAGAGTAGTCATGTTGCAATTTTTCCCTGAAAGAAAAGATCCACTTTCTGCAACTTTACCTAGTCAGATTTTTCTGCAGGCTTTTAAAGGACACCATTTTGTCTATCTGCATGTTGTTCTGCTTTCCTGTAAGTATTATGTCAATGGAAATATCATACCTACTTCTCTGAGATTTACCACATCTTCCCTTCTGGGTGACATTCCCTCCAGGTTTCAGCTAATGGGTAGAGGATATTGAAAGCATAGAAGACTTCCAGAACGAACAGAAGAGTTTTGTTTTGTTTTTTTTTTTTTTCTACAAGCTTTTCTGTGGAAGCTGTTAATGTACAGAGTATAATGGTACACTGAAAATATTAGCATTCAAACTAATGATATACTGAATATGTTGGTTTACCTGAGTGTCTCATCATCTTAAATATTGCCTAGAGTGTTATTAGATTAATACCTCTGATGGGTTTTGTGTGCTGCTAGGAAAAAATGATGCAATCTAAAAGTGAATTATAGCTGGATGGTAAGAGTAATGCAAAGATCTAATTCCCGTTTCAGTGTGGTTCATTTAATGTACAATAGTTGTGGCAGACTAAAAAGTCTGGCACTGGATACATTGCCATTAGCTAAAATATTTTACATCCCTAAAGTGCATTTTCTGAAGGTCTTTGCATCTGCAGTGTATAGAATTTACTAAGCAATTCCAAAATTAATATACAAATTTCTAAAATCTGAGCTTAGAACAATTGTAAGGTTTTTTTCCGTGCACCATTTAGGGAAGATAACCATGAGAGCAAAGTTTAAGGTATTATATCTTAGGATTTTCAGTTCAATTTTTTTTCTCATTCTGCATAACCAAATATAAAGTACAGAATAAATAATGTAATCTTTTAAACAAAGGGGTTTTTTTATAACTGTACATGAAGACTGAAGGATTTTCATTGTTGTTTTTAGCAACATCTGGAAACTCTGAAGCACTTAACATACATTAATTTGTATTTGACCCCAAGATGTTATATCTAATCCACCTCTGAGATCAAATAAAAGGTTTTATTGGGAAGAGGGAGGGAGGAAAAGGGATGCTATTAGAGCAGGGTGTTTACTGTACATATTCTTAAATACAAAGAGATGTAATTAAATTATCTTGAAAGTCTGGTCAATTTAGCTAGTCTTATTCAGCCAATTGTGCCTTCAGTGGAGCATGCACAACTCTGATTGAACTAAACAGAAATTGCATGTGTTTATCTGAGAACAAGATTTCACTCTTTTTCTGCATGCCTGTACAGGATAATAATCAAACTGGAGCTTGCTGCTAGCAGTTAAATGTTTTGGTTAACAAACCCATCATGACAAAATCAAAGGGTCAAATCCTGGGTTTTCTTCCCACAGTGAAGAGAATAGCTTTGCAAGCAGCTAACCTAGGCATGGGGAATCCTGCGCCTGACCAAGCCTGGACTCTTTAGCCACACACTGCCTTGTGCGTTTTCTAGTTACACAGAAACCTTCGTTCAGTTTCATGCTGTCTTTGTGGGCTAAAACTTGCAGGTTCTGTAAAAATTACAACAATAGTGACCACACACATACTTGCACTGGATATTTTTTTTTTTAGAATGGTCATAAACATCAAAGAAGAATCCAATGACTTGGACCATTTTTTATCCTAGCTGGAAGCTTATAATATTTAATTTGATGTAGTTTCTTTCCTAGTCCTTGCACTAAGTCTGGATTTAAGCAGCATGACTAAAAAAAAAATGCAGTTTAATGGAAACTGGGTTTCCTGTCATTTCTGGAAGTACAACACTGAGATATCACTCAACCTCTTGTGAAGATAAGCTTCTGCTTCCCTGAAAACTTCATCACTTCTACAAAAATGTGACTCGGGTCACCAAAGCTTTTTGCATAGCCACCACTACCAAAATGTGGTTGCAAATGGAAAGGTTTTCTGGTATTTTTAGCTATAGATTTTTCAGTGCTTGGAAGGAGCCAAACATACCTGGCGTTGCTGTATTTCAGTCTGCGTTTTGCATGTTTCTAAAGAAAATTGCAGTGGTAGAATTTTTAAGGAGCAGCAACCACCATTTCAAACAGCCTAACTACAAAAAGCCTTATTGTCCTTCCCCTACTTTCCCTTAATTGTTTAAGCTTTATTCATATCATAGTTCAAAAGGTGTTTGAGCAATATATCTATATAACCTTTCTGCAAACATCAAAACAAGAAGCAGTTTGCTCTTCAAAATATGCACCTTATATCAAAGTAAAATAAAAATCTCCCAACACTTCCCACATCAGAAAATGTATGAATGTACTTTCTTAAGAGGCTAAAAACAATACATTAAGAGGAAGGATTTATATGAAATGTTATTTACTATCTCTTGTATGTATCTTTAGGCTCCAGACAACTGAGTCTCAACTGAAAAGTCTCTTTTGCATTAGAAAGCATAGAATGATTTGCACTGATCAAACTGAGAGTGCATGAAACTATGATTTTGTTCTAGCAGAGTTATGGGTCTATAAGGAAGATTTATTAGTGGGTGAATAACTCCCAGACAGCTCTTATCACAGACAGGCATGCAGAATGCAGGAAGCCAAACTAAGCAGAATTCCCTTTACTGAATTTTCAATGATGCCCTTGATTATAGATAGCATGGTTTACTCTCTCTCTTTCCTCCAACTTCCCTCTTCCACTAGTCTCTAATTATATCCCTTTATGACCTGACCAATTAAAGCCTGCTCTTGAATTTGTATTAGAGCTGATGAAAAATTAAAGGTACAGATGTAGTTCTTCCAAGGCCATGCGCACCTCAGCTGAGCTGGCTGCCTGTTAGAAGCCAGACAATACTAACGTTGTACTATTTTTAGCACACTATTAAATAAATATGCTGGAATAACACCACCTGGCATGCTGAGATGAATACATGTTACTTTAATAATAAAGGCGTCTACAATTTCATATTGTGAGGCTAAGATTACTGATCTGATCTTCAAATTGGTTTAACTTCTTGCCACCACATTTAGGCTATTGATCATACAGGGAAGAACATTAATTTAACTAAAAATTACTAAATTGAAATAGACTGTTGACTATGTTTTTGTGTAACAAAAGCAATATAGGTAGTACTTAGATAAATAATGTGTCAGTTGAAAGGAAAATGGCATGTTTACACATCATTTTAACACTTAAATTTTATTAGAAGGGACTCAGTATACATACGGGTACCTCTTTACTCTGAAATGTATCTCTCATCATATGTACTGTATTTTTATTTTTAATTAATTTGAAATTTAATTTCAGGCAACTGTGTTTCTGGCCATTCTTTCCCCAAGTCTGACTATGCAGTAATGCAGTGTTTTCCCAAATATGATAATTGTTTCTTGCTTGTCTGTTAGGGAAGCATGAGTTCATAAGTCATCATGCTTTGCTCATTAGACATCCTTGTATTTTATTTTCTTCCTCAAATATCTCATCGACTATTTGTTCATTTTATATTCTGGAAAAAACACCTAACCCAAATAACAACCCAACAATGAACCCTCATTTTCTCCCTAGAGAGTGACAGAATTAAATAATGGTGCTTTCTGTCATTTCACATCAGCTCCTGTGTCTTTTGTCCTTGGAATTACTGAAGCCATAAAGTAATCACTTTTCTGATAGACTTGCACTTCCCAAAATGTCCACCTTAATGCACTAGCAAACATTTTTATATGAATGTAAAAAACAAAAACATTAAAGGTTTGACTGTGCAGTTTTGCTTTCTTTCTGGAGCATGACAAATTATACACCAAGTAGAAGTTGGTTAATTTACATTCCTGGGTTGATTTGTTAATTAAAGAAGCAATGTTGCGTTCTGTAAGAATCTGCTTTATGCTGAAACTGAACTCTGATAAATGAATGGCCATGACAGATAAGTAAATCATCATAATGCCCTATAAGATGCATGTTCTCATCCCTAATCTTCTCCTTTGAATTCTTTAGCACTCCATACAAAGGACAAATTTCAGCTATTGATTCCTGATGGCAATCCTGACTTCATATTCTCATCTCGCTACGTGGGAACATTAGAAGCCTATACACACAAAAGCAGCTCCACCATGTAGACTGGAAAAATGTTGGGTCCAGGATCCACTCTAACAGCCTGGGGGTAGAACTGTTACCCTGCAGTGTCTTATGCTTGCAAATAACCCTGTGCCTCCTTCACATTTTCTAAGAAAACTATATGCCCCAGATACCTCTCCATCTCTATGTGCTTACATCCTTCCTCATGTTGCCTTTTGTTCTTCCTTCTCTGCACATCCCTTTTCCCCATACTATCTCCTGTTTGCCTCATGTTCACTTAATTCCTACAAGCTTCAGTCTTCTCTAGGTCCTTTAATCACTTGGAGAACAGGAAGGTGCCATGTCTTCTTCCCAGCCAGGCTCAACCTACAGCTCAGTAAGTCACTAGCACCAGCAGAACAGATAACTTTTGATTTCAAGGTCCAGTTTTTCCCTCAAAGGTGCCATTAGTTCCCTGCATCCATCCTCTATTTAAAATAAACAAATAAATAAATAAATATAGAAACCTAATGTTTTTGAGGCAGCTGCCTGTCAAAAATTCAGATTAAACTTATTACCTGGTTGAAAAATTGTTGAAGAAGAGGTAGCGGTGTACAGATGAGTGGTTTTACTCATATGCACAATCTCCTTAGGAAATCGGGCTGTAATGCCATGTCATCTCTGCAACATCTACCCTCAGGAGTTTAATGAAAGTTATTTACACTAAATGTTAAGAGCATACAAGCTGCTCACATTGACTAAATGGCAGCTAGTACTTGTTATCCAGGTTGGGAAGTTATTGACTTAACAAACTTTTCTCAAGCAAAAAGGGTTACAAATAGTTAATCAGACGGGAATCCTACACCTATTTAAAGCTGCAGTCACCAAATGATTGCACTAAAATAGCATGTCTGAGAGCTGATAGGGATTACAGCATTATGCAGAATCACTGTGAAATTCAAAACAGTTCAAAGGCAAAGAAAAAAAGAGGAAAAGCTTACTTGCATTTATAGCTATTCCATAGGCAACCATCTTGTGAAATGTGATGTTTTTGTCAAGCTGTCTCCTCAGTGCTCCTCCACAGCACTTGGTGAAAAAGCAGAACTTCTTTTATATCATTCCTATTACTCTTTACAACTCACATTTTGGAGAGAAGAGAGGAGTTCAGTACTTTTAAAAATGGAATGTTGAAGGATTTCAGTGGAAGTTTTGGGTTATCCTTAACTTTGGGGGTCAGGTGACTATTTTCAGCATAGTGACACTCCAGAGTTTCTTAAGCTATTTAGCTGATGTGCAGGCTCAATAACAGTCTTGATAAAACTCCTCTACATTTAACTGTGATTTGCAAGTGGCTTGTCTGGGCTGGTGATTAACTCGTTTGGTGGTATAAGGATACCATCATGGGCTACCACTGCTCTGCAAGCTCAGGTTTGGCTGCATAAACACAGCTGAACTGCTGGCAAAACCAGCTTGCAATGTAAACATTTTCACTGCTTTCATGAAATGCACACCCCAGGAGGGTGAGGCTGTCTAGACCTCAGGTGTCTTCTGCGTTACTGAGCTGTCTTCCCATTACTGGAAGTGCTCATGGTGGTGTGCTCACGGCCAGCTGGCTGCCTCTGCAAAGAGCTAGCCTGGCGCTGGGGCAGGCTGCAGTGAGCCAAAATGAACATGCTCTGCTGGAACCTAGACAGCTCTCATGGACCTAATTCAGTCTCTGAATGGTGCTGTGGGTGCCTGGATTGATCTCTTGACCTGGCACAGTGCCATGCCAAAGATCCTGGTGTGTATCTGCATTGTTTCCTAACTAGTAAATCTTCCAAGTATCTGGAGCACTGCTGGGTGCAATGCCAACAACACAGCACCTCATTGGAGAATCACTGGATGCAGCCCTGTGCTGGCCATGCTGGAGCCAGTCAAGTTGCTATGTACCATGCTCCTTGAAGCAGAATATTGTCCAGAGATCAAAACATTGATTTTCTATGAGAAGAGTTCCAGTTCTCAGAGTTCTTACTCAGCATGTAACTGGGCATGCATATATTTAATCCTAATTCACAAACTGATTTAGAAGTCCAATGAGACTTTGCTTTCTTGAATGCTCAGCTCCTGGTCTCAGACTATGATAAAACAGTGTTGATTCCCAGCCTAAAGACTGCTTGAAATGTATTTCTAACTCTAAAGGGAAAAAAAAAAAAAAAAAAGAAAAAAAAAAGAAAAAAAAAAAAGGTAGGACTGAACTGAGAACCAGCTTACAATAAAATAATGTTACCATTTCTAAATTCCTGTTTTCTTGGAGTCATGAAGTGATCAGTGATTTTTTTACCCAAATGTGTGGTACTGGAATTGCCCTGACTGTAGTAATTCACTGCAAGTGAATTCACAAAACATGTAAAAAAAGTAAGACCTGAATGGTGACCATTCAGGCAAAAGGGTTTAAATATGTTCCTTATTATCCCTATGCCCTCACTTTTATCTATCTGTATGTTCTCCCTCTTCAGTTTTTACTTTGTAGCTACACAGGATACACATGATGGATGCATATTTCCTCCATTTGGCCAAGTTGCATTATTACATTCCCTTTTTTGTAGCTCCTCACTTTTCTCTTCATGACTCCATGATATGCAGCGGCTGCCAAAATCAGTGTTGCGTTTACAGCACTGTGTTAAACAAGCCATTTGTTTCTCTTCAGTCATGAATTTAAGTGGTAATAACTAAACAATAGTGTATAGACTTCTCTATCAAAAATTGAAATTCCTTGGAAAATGTTTGATATGGATAATACTGCTGAACTATGGAAATAAAAAAGGGAGAATAATGTGGCTATTTAAGAAATGATACTTACAGTGCTTGCTCCTCTTAAGAATGAAATAAGGTTTCTACTGACGGGTAACAGGATTAGCATGCAGTTAAAATTAAGGCATGTTGCAGAAGCTCTTGCCCAAGCCAGGGTTGGCTGTAGGTATAACAGTATAAAGAAATTAAATTACAAGCTTGGTATAGGAAGACAAAAATAAAGAGAATACTATATTAACTTAATACTCTTGTAGGAGAATATTACTATTGAAGCATCAAAAATATTGTTATGAAGGATGTCAATAAAATCAGACTACGCATACATTCTTCTTGTGGAGCCCGTTAAAAATCAAACTTGTACTTACTCCCAGCATAATCCGTGTATAAATGTAAGCATCTTCGTCTTCGTACCAGTGGAAGGTATCAATAAACAAATAGATATTCAGTCCCAGCCACACCAGCTACAAAGCAGACAGGCTACAGATTAGTGACACAGTATTTTTTAATGCATATAAAGCTGGTTATGGTTATAGTTTTTAAAGTATCTGAGAGATACTTCAAAATCAGCATGCAGTGCAGTTCTTGATCACAGATGATTGAAATCATGAATGCCTGCTGGAATGAGTCTATCTTTTAGGAAATGCACGATTACAATCTTATCCCCATATCCCCAGTAGAGGAGATAGATGGTGTTTACTGTGTGATGCTAAACTTGATCTTAAACATAGGTCTTAGCCTGGTCTCTAAGAAGGCTGTAAAAGCTAAAATGAAAGAATTCCAGAAATGGAGGGAGTTAGAAGCTGAGGAAATTCCTTTCTCTGTCCCCCAGACTTAGTTCATCAAAACCTCGGAAAAATAATTTCAATTACAAATGCAAACCCTTGTTCCCTTTATCTGAGGTCTAAAGTACATGGACTTAAAAATAATTAAAAAAAAACACAATAAGAAAGACTTTAAATTGTTTTTAAGACAAGTTATAAAAAGGCTGATGAATATTTTATAGTAAGTTTTACATTAAGCTTGGGAGTATTACTGTAAGCAAACCATAAAATGTCTTTTAAACAAGCTTAAAATATTTATATGTATCCAATTAGATATATTTTAATGCTAAAAATACTCACTAATAACAGCACCGAGAGTTTTTCATTCAAAATCCAGCATCCCATCCTGAGTGTCTCCCTATGTCAGCAGCAGCTGACTCCTGCCTTCCAGTGTAACCTGAATTCTCCGTCCATTCCTCAGGCTTTTCTACTAACTCCTTTTGTCTTTAGATTTTAATAAGCACATAGTGGGAGCAGGAGCTCTCTCTAGGAATTTTCTAATTAAGGACTGCCTGACAAGAACAGATCACCCAAGTGACATGTCTCATGACCTGTGTAAATAAAATGCTGGTCATTGTCCAGTCCTTTCTCTCTGCAGAGTTATTTCTCAGCAAATGAGAGATGCTGTCATTAAATTGTCCTGCTGTACTAGAATGCTTTGTCTTTGCAGTTATAACAGAGGGCAGCATGTCTTCATGGTTTGTCTTTTAATTTAGTGTCAAATGGGAGCATTCCTTACGTGTACATTGCTAAAAGATCTTGGGAGTGGCAAAGTCAGTCAGAAGTTGGAAATTGTCAGAATGAAGGGTGCCCCTCTAACATTCATCTGGATTTCTTGCAATTATAGATTCTGACAATGTTAAAATGCATGATAGTTTTTCATTCACTTGGCTTCAGTCCTGAAATAAGCAGTTACTTTCTCTTTTTCCTATTATGTTGTTCTGTGTGAGGACATGAATACTACTTCCTTCTCTCTCAGCTAGGAGGAGAGAAGTAACAATTACTGGGCTTCTGTGTCAAGCCTCACAAACATCAGCTGCCTTCACCCATGACCTGTGAGGTGAGGAGAGGATGCTTATTTCAGAGGTCTGAGCCCAGAGGGGCTAGGCAAACCCGTTCTTGACTTGTGCGTGTGGCTTGAGCAGGTCTCTCCATGCGCTCCAGACCCTGCTCCCACATTTTGTCTGCGAGGTGCTGTTGCTTTGGCAGGACTTAAGGTACTCAGGAAGTATAAGACTCTTCCAAATACAATCCACAAACACTGTCCCGCACTAGAGCTTAGCCTTCCCCCCCTCCCCCCCCGATTAGTTTTTTATTTATAGAACCAGATGTTCCTATTCCTCAGAGTTTGTCCTGAGGACTGTTCAGCCTACTTCTTTCTCCTCAGAGGTTTACTCCTGTGAGGATCTAACAAGCCATCTGCAAAAATAAGTCAGCAGGATCCAGTACCTCTCAGCAAGATCAAAACTTTTTGGCAGGCCAGTGTAACAGAGAATGCTGTTAGTCTATTCAAGACTTTTCTATAGTAGGTGGCTATTTGAGCAGCCAACACCATGAGTATATTCAATATGAAGAGCAGATTTCCAGATTTGCTTTTACTAAGAGAATAACTTGTTGATTTTAATACACTTCTCCAGAGGGAAATACATTCCCCTTGGCCTCTGTTACAAAGTAGTACTGACAACACCTGGGGTAAGGAAGGGATTGCTTTAGAGCCTGGTCAGCTCCACTGCAGTGAAGTCCTCTTGGCTGACCAGGTCTTAGCTCCTCTTTTGTCCTGTCCTGGTGAGCGCATTACATTTACCCTTGGCTCCCCTTGCCAGAAGCCATACAAACTCTGCTTGTAGTAAACTCATTCCTTCCCCAGTAAACCCATTTTCTTAAGGCCTTCCTGACTTGGCTGTGAAGGACACCTTTCTGTCACAGAAAAAATTTCTTAAAGTTGAAATGGTATTAAACTCGGCTACTTTTTAAACCAGGGCTAATGACCATTAATATAAGTTAGCAGAGCCATGGGAATGTAGTTTTGAATACTCTGAATGCAAGCAGTTACAAGGGATTTATTTTCAGCTTTATTGTTCTTGGCTGATAAAATTAAACATTATTTTTTAACAAACTTTATGATAAACCATGTGCAGTAATTGGCCACTGTCTATTATGTGACTTGATATAGGCTAATATAGGCTATTCCCACAACCACCCTCTTTATAGTAGCTTTGGTAATGCAGGAGCTAACAAGATAATGAGTATTGCTGTATTTTTCAGAAAGGTCAAAAGAAGAAGAAATAAGGGAGAAGGGAAGAAGAATGTGCAGAGAGTGAGGAGAAATACTGGTAAGGTCAGATGGCAATTTTAACTACTTAAAAAAACCGGGGGGAGAGAAAACCCGCTATCTGGATTAGCTGCACTTCAAAGGGAAGCGCTGCACTGCGATGTTCTGCTTTGAAGTTCAGCCGATCCAGACAGCAATTTTCTAAAATGAGTCAAAACTGGCATCTGAAATAGTCTTTTTTTTAATTATTTTTTTTCTTTCAGAGTACAGCAGATTCATATGCTGGTTTCGGCTCCAAAATTTGTCTGGATCAGCAGCTGTACTTCAAAGCAGTACATTGCAGTACAGCATTTAACTTTGAAGTGCATGTGGTCCAGATGCCAGTCCTCTTAAAGGAGCCAATGAATCAATTGCACTTTATTTTTTGTCTGTTGAAACAGCTATGTTTTTTACTCATATATAAAGGCAACGTGTGTGTTCTTTAGTATGGTATCTATCAATAAAAACATAAAGCTAACACAAAAACTCTTTATTGCTTCATTTTCTATAAAGGAGCTGGTCATCATCATTTTATATTGATTTGCAGTGGTCTCAGCCGATTTCTAGCACACACTATTCAGACAAGACTGAGAGATGTATATTTTATTGATTAAAGATCTAACTAAAGTCACAAGAAATATTCCATTTTGTTATTGTTTTATCATTATCATAACCTGCAACTGTCCTAAAAAGGATATAGAAGAAGGATGAAAAGGGATTTGTTCTGGCAGCTGGGGAAAAAGCAGTGGTGGGCATGCTGAGTTCCTATGCAAGAGATAGGCAACTCTTTCCTTAGCATAAAAGGTCAGTTTTTGCATGGAAAAGGTTTATGAGGTGCTGAATTTTTCCATGTAAGTATCTCAGCATTAATGTCAATGTTTATATCATTACTGCTGCAGAGCTCAATCGCAGTTAGTTATATTCTCTTTGACAGCAACCTCTATCTGAGGTTGTTAGTAATTTTTTTAAGTACTTTCAATAGTACTTACCCTTTACAAGACGAATTCATGATTAGCATGAGACAGTATACATATTCCTATATATATTTCATTTTGCTAAGCTATCCTAATTGTACTATTAGATATGCATTCCTTGTTTTTCAAAGGCAAAATAATTTCAGTTGACTCTAAACTTTGCCCTAGCCATTCCATAGTTTTCCTGTATGCTTGACTTTATGTCTGTTAGTAACCTGGATGAATTTGATAAGCTTTATCATGCTACATATAGAGAAGGATATAGATAAACAAATGATCCAGAGGATTCAGAGTGCTTTAATTTTACAGACCATCCAACAGCCATTTAATTGCCGACTATACCAAGAGCGTATACTTTGAATTAGACTGCACAAAATGGTGGTTCTGCTGTGTTCTCTAATTTTGACATTATTTCTATGTAATGTTTTACAATAATGTTTAAGAAGTAAGAGACAGATTTGTCTCTGTTGAACGGATGAAGAAACGGCACAATATATTTGATAAACCACTCAATTTTTTGGGAGAAACTGCTAAAGCTGATTAGAGTGCAAACATTTTCCTTTTCTCCCCTTTTGTTCTTTTAAAGATGATACTGAAGGAATAGAGGATGAGGCTCAGCTTCAGTTGTTCTTCAGTGCTCTGCTTCTAGCTTTGTAAAAGAAACTTGATGAATTTCTCCTAACAGTGGCTGGGTGACTAGTAGCAGAAAAATAGCTATATAATTTTTAGAGATTTTCTTATAGTGTGGTGTTTGTTTTTTTTTTAACTACCTCATTAATGTTAATGGATATTTTTATGAACTGTACTCACATTATGAATGAGGGAACTGTTTTGTGGTTTGAGAACTGCAAAGGTCTAAAGGACTTGTCAGTGCCAAAGATTCAAAAATTATCAGATTGTTCTAAAGTTTATGAAATTAAGATTATGCAGTTTGGGTGAGAGTGCTGCCTGAGTATTAAGACTTCAAGGGCATCTGGCTTCTTGTTTACAGCTTTTTTCAGTAATGCTGTGTTTATTTTTTTTTTTATAATATTAAAAATATTGACCCCAGAAGTGGGCTTGAACAACAACAAAAAATCATGCAGTTATTAAAACACTTGTGATGCAACTGGCAGAATTAGCAATGGTATAGCAAGTATTGACTATGTTCACAAATCCCATCAGTGGTCACAAGGTATGAAATGGAGAGAAAGTCTTCTGTGTCTATCCAGAAAAGCAGAATAAAGTTTAAGAACCCCTTTAAAAATAAGAAAAGTCTTTTGGTTACAGGTCCAGTTTGGTTACAAGCTAGTGCAATAAAACAGACACAGTGCAATAAACCACTTCCTTTCCCAGCATTAGAAGACCTGATACTGGTATTAGTAATACCTCAATTGCCAAGTAGTGCCAGCATCTGGAATTGCAGCACACCTCAGCGATGCCTACAGGAGTCAAGAAATGGAGTTGAAAAAATGACAGAACGCAAAGGTCTGGGATCAAAATCAAAGGTCATTTTGGATACTAAAAGGGAGACTGTCACTGACCAGTGTGGGAACTGTTGTTTCTGCCTGAAGCGGGACTCGACATCCTGTTTGCAGAGAGCAACCTCAACTCTGACTCTTTCCACAAGCCAGCAGAGAGGTTTATCAATGAGAAACCCAACAGCTCTAGTTTGGGAGATACTCCAAATTATATTAATATTAGACTGCAAATCTTTTTTCTCTCAAGGGCCTCCTTTATTACCAAGCTCACACTGTAATCAAAATATACTCAGGAGCAATTTCGGACACTGAATAACTATTTGTTTCAGTAAATGCCAGAATCTGCCAGCTCTTGAAAGTGCATCTCCAGGAGTATCCTACCTTCCTAACTATATGTGTGAAATTCTGGTTTTCCCACACAAGCTGTTTTCCAGCTTCATAATAACTCCAGCCCCTCAAACAGCTAAGATCTTGTACAAATTGATGTGTCCATAGGTTATTCAGATGAATTTTCCTTTTAGCTACTTCTTAGGAATCAAGCTGTAGAAAACGGATTAAAGATGAGCTGATCGTATCAATGTGTTTAAATACCTGAAGGGTGCAAAGAAGATGGAGCTAGACTATTCCCAGTGGTGCCTGGTGACAGTAGCAGAGGCAATGGGCACAAACTGAAACAAAGGAGGTTCTGTCTGAACATCAGGAAACACTTTCTTACTGTGAAGGTAGCTGGCACAGTTTTCCCAAAGAAGATATGGAGTCTCCCTCTTTGAAGATACTTGAAAGCCACCTGGACAAAGCCTTGAGCAGCCTTGTGTAGGTGATCCAGCTCTTGAGCAGAGAGGTTGGACCAGGCAATTTCAAGTGCTCCTTTCCAGCCTCAGACATTTTGTTATATCTGTGATTTCCACTTAGTTTACTAGAACAAAGTGAATGGAACATTCAGAAGTTTCTCACCCTAGTCTATGAGCACATTTAATTTAACTAAATTAATTTGTCTTTTGTTAAAATTTTTATGAAGAAGTTATTAGATTAGTCTGGTTTTATTTCTGGCTCTTATTCAGAACTTTGTGATCCCATTGGCAGTCTGTTTTTATGAGGATGAAATGTTTTTGAGTGCTAGAATTAATATTTTCAGTGGAATATTTAAAAGCAATTTTTGTTGATGCAGTCTTAAATTCACCAAAAACAAGGATAAGAAGGAAACATAGGTATTTAAGTGACTTCATATACCTGTACAATGAGTAGGAATGACATACATAAAGACTTTCGTTAAATTAATATAAGGACTTGTAGGTATGTTTTTAAGGCTGTGTGCTGAAAATAATTTGTTTCCAAAAAACACATCACCATGTAAATTCCTCATTTGCATAGCAGTAAAATTACAAGAGTTGATAAAACTGTATGTTATCTGAATGGTTTTCAGTGAACTATTTCTCCTCATTTAGACTTTATATTCCTTCCCAAATTCATTCTTATATTGTTATTAAAACCTATTCCATATTAAATTAAAAATGAAATGCATTTTGCCTAGCATAGGAGCATTAAAAGGTCACTCCTATGTACTCCTTGGTGTCAATAATCATATGCACATGCAGGAGGTGTAGCAATATGTGCAACCTTTCCAGATGGCTATTCACAGCTGTGCACAAGAACATAGGTCAAGAGCTAAGAGTTCACCTAGTAGAAAGCATTTTCTAACATTTTTTAAGTGGAAATTGTATTTTAAAGTAATTACAGGCCATCATTTTTAACACTGCAGTATAGCGATATATAAAAGCATAAGCTGTAAGTGTTCTGGACTCATTTCTCTGCCACTAAAATGTTATTTGCTTCCATTACCTTAAATTCAAATAAACCGGTGGCACTGTCTATAAAGTATCTGTTGTGAGAAGCCATGAAGAGGCATAGGTTGGGGAGGGGCGGGGGAAATAAAGATCAGATATACCAAGAAGAGGTGAAGAAACAATGAATAAAGACAAAGTGAGAGGATGACAGACATTTAAACAACATTTTCATAGTCTAAGCAATAGTACCCTTGTGAGCAAAGGTTTCCAAATGATGTCTGATTCCACCTGTTTTTCCTTTCAACATTTTCTCCACACATCTTTATTCCTTCCCTAAACTTCTTATAAAAACCTTGTAGGTTTTAGGGACTAAAAATAATGAGTCTTTTCTCAGGCTTCAACATCTCATGGCAATAGTGTGCATAGCTAAAATGTCTTCAACTTAAAAATTGTGATACATGTGACTTAACATGTTGCAGACAAAGCAGTGAAGTTTTAGGACATTTAATCTGTCCCAAAGGGTCAAGTGTTTGCACATGTTTAACACATATCATGATTTGGTCCTTGCAGTTGGAATTAAATTTTGAGTGATTCTTTTCTGATAAGACCCTGATTTTATTCTCTCTCTCCTGTAGTGGAGTGATTCCAAATCAACAGGGGTCTGAGGCTGAGCATGCAGAAGAAAGCAGCAGACCAGCTCATGCTCTTTTCTCACCTCCTTTCTCCATTGGGCAAGGTACAGGATATTCCTCACTCCCTCCCTGGATGCAGGCTGGTCTTCTGCCACAGTGCTTCATTGAGAAAGCAACACAAACAGCACGTCAGCTCCCATTGTCTCCAACCAGGTAGTAACCAGCAGCGTCTCTGCTGACCCGTCAGCGCCACAAGTACCACCACATTGCCCTGGCCTCATGGTCCTACCCCATGCCTGTTCTCCAACAGGGCTCTGGTAAGACAGCTCTTACATCATTTTGCTCTAAATTTAGATTAATGTTGCAAGTGTGTCTAGGTTTTGAGTTGCCTGCAATTTCTATAGAGCCGTAAATTTACCTTATTGTAAGTGTGCACATAAAGGTAACTGCAAGGACGTGGTGATTATAGTATTTAATGTATGCCGGTTTATATTGTAGTTACAACCTAATCTAATGAATTCAATTTTGTTAAAGGCTTTTCCAACATAGTACTTTAAACCAGAAGAGATTAAAGTTGGTTTATATTCAAATATTGCCCATTTCAGATCTCATAACAGTTGCAACAACTGCCTATGGTTTGCAAATAAAGACATTAAAAGACACTTAAAGGACTAAGAGTAAAATGCTAGTAATTTTAAAGTTGAGCAACATTTTTAAAATTTATTTTTTAGAAATAAAACCTTGAGGAAAATCTAGTTACAAATCATGCTAATCTTTAAATTGTTTTTATTTAATAAGTTAAAATGTTCTGTTTCTTTTACTTCAATACTCAATTGACAGTATTTGTATTATATGTGCTTTATATTATAATGTTATAGTCATATAATTTTATTATATAGTAATGTCTTTTTCATTCAAAAAATGCACTAATTTTTCTGGTACCTCTTGCCATACTTAAATTACTGTTCAAACATTTCTGTTTGGTCTTTACATCAAACTCTGTGAGACAAAGATAAGTTATTAAAAAAATCAGAAGGCAAGATTAAGTGACTTGCCAAAAAGACACTGCAACTCTTAACAGGTTGTAACTTATAAGCAGTTCACAAGACTGATATTTTTTCTGTTGTTTTGAAAGAAGTGGAAACATTCTTCATATGTGAGAACATGAAAACTGCACTCTTAATTGTTATTGTAGTGGAGAAAATGATAATGTCTGATCACTAGACCCAAATGTTTTTACTGTGATTTGATAGATTACTTGAGAGAATGGCAGCAAGAAACAAAAAGTAAGATGACAGGAGATTTATTGCTTAATTCATTATTTGTCTTCTAAAGTCTTTTTTCGCCTATGTATTATTAATACTTCCTAAATGGGAAACCACTGCCATACCTTGTGAGACCTGCTCCAGCATCTCTGTCCTGACATTAGGGCTGATGCTGGTTTTGGCAACTGAGACTTGCCCCTGGGGCAGGATCTGCTGTGTAGGAAGAAGCTCCATCCCCTGCCCAGCCTGGGGAGGATGCACCGGCCACACTTGCACACTGGTTCATCCTGCTGCAGCTTTGACCATTTCAAACAAAATGGACTCTTAAGTGCTAATCTATGTATTTAAGAATAAAATTGCATGCACAGGATGAAGCTTTGTTTCCTGGCAAGGAGTGACTTCAGAAAGGTTCCTGGTTTTGAGCAGAAAACTGAATCATTCTGAATTCCTTACAGTGAGCTGTCTGAGCAAGCCAATGGCTATGTGGTTGTGGGAGTCATGAGTAGGAGTAGGAATATGGCATGCTTTATAGCACTGGTAAAATCAGTAAAACAAAATGTATCCAGAGCTGGTAGTCAAAAATGATGTAGAAGAATTGGTAATGACAGAGAAGACAGACACAAAGATCAGGGCTGAAAATAATACCATCTTTTGAAAAACTTCTGCACACCATCAGTTCCAAATACAGTGGAATACAATGCATCAGCCCAGGACACAGTATTGAATAATCTCAGCTTTCAGTTCACAAATAAATAAAAAACATCCTAGACCTTGTTCTTGTGGTGACAGGCTTGAAAATATAAATCAAATATAAACTGATCTAGTGATGCTTTCCAGACCTTAAAGACATCACAGGATGATTGCTGAGGAACATGGACTGTCCTGCACATATGAATGAACTATTAAGTCAAACCTACAAATAACAGCCAATGGTACATTGAAAACTGAAGTGGCACGGATGCTACGAAGTTAATGTAATACTAGACACTTTATATAAATCATGCTTTGCATTGTTGTAGTTAAATAAAATAATACTTAAAAATGAATATTTGCTGCTGTAAAATTTTCACTGCAGTTCCACAAAACATAAGAAGCTTGCCTCAGATTGTGCTTCCAAGACAGATAAATAAAGAGCTGCAGTGAGTGAATCTTGCATCAAAACTGGCCTAACTTTGGCAACATCATAAAGAGTGACAAGCTGTAGACTGAGCCTTTCAGAGAATGGGTGTATTTATTAAAACATATAATTTATCCCTGAATTTAGGCGCTGCACTAGGTTGATATAGATTGAATGAGATGGGGCAGAAATGCCTACAAGAGAAAAGCAATGATGAGGCTGACTAATTAAAGTTCTAAGGGAACAGATTTTGACTTACACTATCCCATAATTTGCTATCCCTTTAATGACTTCCTTCTGTCTCCTTCACATGTAAATTACACTGTCTGAACGTCAACTGAATGACAATTTTTTTTTTCTACTTCCATGCTCTTTCATCCAATTTCTGATCCTCAAAGCCATTAGACAATTTGTTAATATTCAACTTTCCATCAGAAAATGCTATTTGGTCCAAGATGTAGTGGTCAAAATTATGATAATATGATAATAAATTTGTCAATATCTGTTTACAGTGACATTTTATACTCAAACCATGTTAAACTAACTTCTGGTTTTAATTTTCAATTTTTATTTTTCTCTTTGAAGAGAAAAATTATCAGGAATTACATTAAAATAGTCAAACCCAGCTGCATATATTTTAAATAAAGTAGTTTATCTGTCCTAAGCAGTTTTGGAAATGAGTATCATTAAAGCTGTTTCCTCACCCAATTTTGGATACAAAACATTTCAAAATCTGAAAGTTTCATTGAACAGAAAAATCTTTTTTTGTGAATAACAATGATCTTTATGTACAAACTAAACCCAATAATTTGATAAAAGCATCAGATCTCAATAAAATAGTGTCCCTGATAAAGATTCCATCATCATGACTATGTGTTTGCTTATTACTTTTGGGTTTTGTCCAAGAATTTTACAAATATTTTGATTTTTCTTATTTTTTAACGTGGTGAGTGCATTGAAGAAGTCAAAACAGGATGTTATTTGTGCCCAGTGTTGGTTACCTTCCTACTGATATTGAATTGATCTTCCCAAGCTGATTTTCTCCCCAAAATCTTCTTTCTTTTAAAAGAATCTATAGTTTTCTAAGTATTTATTTGATAAGTGTGTGAGTATATTTCAGCTGAATACATCCTGAAATTACTATAAAATTAAGGTGGTTTATTAATACTGGAAGTGGACTGAGGGGAGCTGGTTTGTACCTTATCTACTTTTTGCCCAAAGGACAGTGAAGGATATGAATCTGACCTTACCCTGACTTGATCAGCGATCAATTTGGGACAATGATCTAAGGAACCTTTCAATACAGCGTCCTGGTGTCAGCTGGGTTAGAGTTAATTTTCTGTCTAGTAGCTGGTACAGTGTTTTGGGTTAGATTTAGCATGAGAATAATATTGGTAACACACTGATGTTTTAGTTGTTGCTGAGCAATGCTTATACTAAGTCAAGGACTTTTCAGCTGTTACTACCCACCAGTGAGGAGGCTGGGAGGCACTAGAAGCTGTCAGGGGGCACAGCCACAACAGCTGATCCCAACTGACCAAGGGGATATCCCATATTATGGCTTCAGGCTAAACAATAAAACTGGGGGGAGTTGGCCAGGGGGTGGTGGCCCTCTGCTTGGGGACTGACTGGGTCAGTGGGTGGTGAGCAGTTGCATTGTGTATTGTATATTCTTTTATTGTGTATATTCTTTTATCATTATTCCCCCTTTTGTTATTATTTATTTCTCCTCCCTTTTCTGTCTTATTAAAGTATCTTTATCTCAATCCACCAGTCTGATCTTTTTTCCAGTTCTCTCCCCCATCCTGCTGGGGGGAAGTGAGGGAACGGCTGTGTGGTGGTTAGCTGCCTGCCAGGTAAAATCATGACAACGGTTTAGGAGTTAATGCTGATATTAAGAAATTTTCAATGCAGTAACTTGAACATAAAGCTAGATTTTTGTCCTTGGGAATTAAGATCGGAAAGATATATCTCACCATGTATTTGTGGATGACCTAGAGGGCTGTTTGTCTGCATAGGTCCTCCATCAGCCAAAATGTCATTGTGAGAGGAGAAACTCGAGTTTTATGACTTTTCTTTAGCTTCCTATTTACTCAGCACCTACTTGCTGGAGGAGGATGAGGGACGAAGTCAACTGCAGGGGAAGTGAGCTGTGCCGTGGTACAGGAAAAGCATATAGGTAAAGGAGGAGCAAATGCAGTTTTGTTTTTTAATGTCATTTTTTTGACTCTTACTCTTTTGACAGAGACGATTGCCTTAGATTCATGATTGCCTTGTATTTGGGTGAAATAGTATATAGCTGATTGATAGGCTTAAAGCTGTTGTACAAATGAAAACCGCTGCCTGTGTATCCATCATTAGCTGGCTATCAAGCCTAAGGCAAAGGTGGAAGTTGTGTTTGCATCTAAAGAAAAATGCCTCAAAGGGACTGGGTTTAAAAAAAGGACTACATGCAATAATTTGAAAAATAATCTCAAGGGGTGGAGGCAGAGAGGGTAGAAGGGAATAAGTTGGAGAACAGACCATGCAGGAAAAATTTGACCTTTCTTTCACGTGTGTTTGTTAAGCTGCAGGTGTCTTCAAAGACAGGGCACACAAGCTATGAAGTTCTTGCGTGTGTTCCTAAACATGAATGGCTAAATGAAGAAGGCTAAAATAGCCTAAGTTGGACTGTTTTCTGGAAATTTGTCTTTGAGTGACTTGGCAGCTTTATCTTTCTGAGTAAAAAGTAGTGATACAAGCAAGTGTAATCCATTACGGCAATCTATTGTGCATCTGTAGCTAACTCTAGCTTCGTTTCCCTGTTCACTGTATGTCTATGGTATGTCTTCGAGGGAGCTAAAGTGGAAACCAGGTGGGTTGCAAGTTTGATGGGAATAATGGAAAAGGGCAAATTTGTATTATGGTGGAAGAGTGATAAAACCAGCTAGTTTAGATGGTTTTCGGTATGTATTTGGGTGATGAAGTAGCTGCTCTCCCCAACAGCAACCTGGTGACTAGATGACAGTGCTAGGCTAGATGCTCTCACAGAGGCATATTTTCAATGTAATAGCTAGAATTGTCCACATATTTAAGTAATGGAAACTGTTTCCAAAGTTGACCATGCATGCAGCCTTTAATCTTTACTTCTTGGCCTTTCATAAATATATTGTGAAAAACTTGTCATAGATTTTTATTTTATTTTTTAGATTACGGATGGCATTTCCAACTTACCTTTTAAAAACTAATGCCTTCTTATGGGAAGTTCTGAAAAAAATTTACATAGAAATAATTCTGTTTCTAGAGCATACATTTTTTTATCACTTTTCCCCATTGATTACTAGAGGTATTTGCATAAAAATATGCGCATAGGAATTTATCAGCTGCTGCTGCTGTTTTTTCCTGACTTGAAATCAAAATCCGTGTGGAAAAAATGTACTTCTAAGCAACAGAAATTTTTATAGGAATATTTCTTTTCAAATAAAAACAAGAAGAGAAAAAAACTCCCTGAAAATATTACTTACTACTTTGGGAAAACAGTTTTTACTAATGGCTTCCAAAAAGCACTGAATACAATAAACATACTTTTAAAGGTCTCTTATAATTTAGTTGCAACCAGCATAGTTTAAAGCAGAAAAATTGATAGCCTGTCCCACATCAGTATTGTTGTCTGTCCTAAAAATCTTGCTCTACTTGTGAGGATGCTTTTGCCAAGATAAAATTAGATTTTTGTCCTACATCTAAAGCTGGTCAAAAGAGTCGTTTTGCAAAACAGTCCATGCTGGTTGGAAAAATGGAGCTATGTTTTATGTCTGTTGATGCATCTTTAGTATTCTCATGTAATCCGTAAAGGAAAGTCATTAAGAACATATACAATCATTTTCTTGTCTGAGTGGCCCCAGGTCTTTCTAGTTATTTTACTTTTGTTTCTGTAATGATAGGAGCACGATAGGAGACTCCTAACTAGCCAAGTTATTTTCAAATCCTTCTTCCTCCTCTGTTTTTACAAGTGGTATTTGTTTCTTTTTTCTTATTCTAAATAGCATGATTCTTATTCATGGTCCTAGAAACAAAAGGGATAAAAAAATCCAGAAAGCACTCAGTCTTGAAGATATTTAAGACTTTACAAAGAGGCCTAAGCAGTATATTACGTTTTGCTTCCTGCAACCTGCCTGAATTTGCACTGGCAAGGATTCTGCTGACTGACACATTTAGTGATGACAATTTAAAGAGTTGTTCCTTCCCCTGTCTACCCAAGCTCCTGTGTGCTTTCTCTTCCTGCCCACCCTCAGGGCTGCTTCAGGGGCAGCCTGCAGGCACAATTAGGGGGCAAAGTATAAACATGGTCTTCTGACAGTGTGCCTGATGGGGGAATTAACATTGGTTTGGCACAACTTCTCCAATGAGCTTCCATTGATTAGAAATGAAAGCTGAATCAATATAACATTCACTAACTACCACAGACATGGTGAAGTTTTGATCTAAGCAGAAATTTCATATGTCTTTGGGAAATTCTAAAGACTAGAGTACACCACTAAATATATAACATACCCTAAGAAATTACTTTTTACCAAAAAAAGCAAATGGAATGGTAATGGCAAGTGAGCCCTCTTTAAGTTCATAGACTCATAGAATCATAGAATAGAATCATAGAATAGTTAGGGCTGGAAAGGACCTTAAGACCATCTAGTTCCAACCCCCCTGCCATGGGCAGGGACACCTCACAGTAAACCGTCTCACCCAAGGCTTCGTCCAACCTGGCCTTGAACACTGCCAGGGATGGAGCACTCACAACCTCCCTGGGCAACCCATTCCAGTGCCTCACCACCCTAACAGGAAAGAATTTCCTCCTTATATCCAATCTAAACTTCCCCTGTTTAAGTTTTAACCCATTACCCCTTGTCCTGTCACTACAGTCCCTGATGAAGAGTCCCTCCTCAGCATCCCTATAAGCCCCCTTCAGATACTGGGAGGCTGCTATGAGGTCTCCACGCAGCCTTCTCTTCTCCAGGCTGAACAGCCCCAACTTCCTCAGCCTGTCTGCATACAGGAGGTACTCCAGTCCCCTGATCATCCTCATGGCCCTCCTCTGGACTTGCTCCAACAGTTCCATGTCCTTATGTTGAGGACACCAGAACTGCACACAGTACTCCAAGTGAGGTCTCAGGAGAGCAGAGTAGAAGGGCAGGATCACCTCCTTCAACCTGCTGGTCACACTTCGTTTTTATATCCTTTTATATCCAAATACAAAAGAATAAACCAGTGTTACTCTGGAGTGCATCTCTGCCAACAGAACCTGCACCAGAGTCATTTCTTGTCTTTGCTTTATAGTGGTGGCATTCACATTCAGCTCATCCCTGTGTTGGAAGGACTGATCATGACATTACCCTGCTTTCAACTGTTTGATGTGCAGAGTAAAAAGCAAAGAAGGTGAAGAGGAAAGAAAAGCTGTCCAAACTTCATCCAGAAGCACAGACCAAGGGGGATGATGATTCATTCCCTCCAGCTATACTGCAGCTGATGAAACAAACCAAATTACTTGAGCTTGTTGCACTGCTGAAAACAACTGTTTTGTCTCTCATTTTCCACCCTAAGAGTCTCTGACGTGATGTTAGCTCAAAGTACTTCTCAGCTGCTGATAGCAAGGAGACACCTGGAAGATGGAAAGGTATCAAAGTTGTTCTCAAAATAGTGTGCTGACATAACTTAAAAAAATTTTTTTAGAGAGCATGAAATGAACTTTTCTATTTTATAGGAAAATATCATAGAACTCGTAACACTTAAGAACAATACAGAAACTATTATTTTCAATGAATTCTAATAGGAACATAGATTCTTTTTGTTTTGTATACTGTCAAATTATCCAGAAGGCTTTTATATTATCAATTATAAAAAAAAAAAAAAAGTGTAATTGCATTTTGCAATAAGATATAGTGATAAAAAAATCTTAATTTGATGAATTTTTCTAAAAGGACAATACATAATCTTTTTCTATTCAAGTGAGTAATTACGGGCATCTCCGTATCTCATTCGTATTTTAAGGCTGCTTGACAGTATCTATAGGTAATATGAGTTCGTATATTATTTTTATCGGGACAGAATCTCAGCATGGTGTGTTCGGGGAATTAGTGAAAAAGTATTTTCATCCAGTTTTCCTAAATTGTGCAAACTGAAGCAGAATATGTATTCCTTGATATGATACAAGTATCTGGTACTCCTGGGGTGATTTTTGTACTCTGTGGCAGGTAAAAGCAAATAAACCCTGGAATATTGGAGTTCTGCAAGACATCTTATAGAATTTACTGGTGCTCCATGCAACAGTCAACTACATCTGTGGAAGCAAGATTACCTCTTCCCTCAGATTTTTTTTCCCACAGCTCTGGAGTTGATCATACACTAGGTCAAGGACTCACTTTGTCTGTGTTTAATCATCTAAAGTGATTTTTAATCTCTGTAAGTGCCTAATATAAATTCAAAAGTTTAGAAATACAAAGATGTTTCTCCCTCTTCATGAAACTAAAATTTAATTCTTCAGTGTCAGATGGGAAAGAACACATCTAAACCTTTTGCCACTATACCTGTAACAGAGTTTTTTGCTCAGTGCTATAATCTGATTTTGTAATCATTGAAGAATCTCTCAGTCTCTGTGCATTGGGATAAAGAGCACATAGCAAGCTCTCTAACGAATTAACAGTATAGGAGGTGCAAAGTCAACTACAAATATGCTTTGCTGATTTCTGGTACCATTTGTACAGTTTAGCACCCGACTTTCCAGTCACAGTACTTTACTTAGTTTGGGTACTGAATTACTTAAAACTTACTTATTTCACTATAATAGCTTCAAACTTCATTCACAATTAAGCTTCATTTTGAAGTGGTTAGGGAAAGATTTGTAGTTAATGATAGTCCAAATCTATTAATTAAATCATTAGCTCAAAACTACAAGCCTAATGAGTCTTTATATAGAGAAATAGGAAAGTATGTACTCAAAGTGGAGTTAGAAGTTATTTCTATTGGTACAAAAGATCATAAACTTGTCTCAAAACCTTTCAAAAACTTAGTTGCATAGGTGGGCCTTCAAGACACTCTTCATTGTAATATCATATTGCTATCACCATGATTCACATACCCATCTGGTATTTCTGCTAGCTACTCTGTATAAACATTGAGTTTTAAAGCATGACCCTGCACATAGTGATTGAAATTGTGTTAACTTTATCAACAACTTAAGCAGAGCAAAGTTATCAGCCGGTGGTTTTCAACTTGCCGTGAAGGTATTTGGGCTTTCAGAGAAAATAGAATAATATAAAATTGGTGAAGAAATTGCATAGAAATCAGCGACTATCTCACCATCCATTAAAAAAAAATTGACTAAAAAAGAAGAGGCAAAATGTAAGAAGCAACATTTTTAAGCCTCTTAATTGATGAACTGTAAATTCTTTCAAGAAAATGAGTAACCTTAGTAAGATTAAAAGGCACTTGAGAACATGTCTTGAAATCTGATAGTTAAGTAATTCAATTGTATTCTATTTCACAGAATAAATCTGACTTATAAGGCTATGCCTGTGTTTGTGCGTTCATTCTGCTTTATACTGCATGTTACATATTATGCTTTGGCTCTGGCATTTCTGGTATTCCAGAAGGTAATATATCTTTAGTTTAAATGATGTCCTCCTGAGATAAAAATAAAAATATTAGTTAAGAAGCCCAAAACAATAAAACATACACATCTAGCTATTATACTGTCTTTAATGCAGTATTGAGACTTTGATTGTACTACTACTGAGTTTATTGCTGAACACTTTTGTATTTTATATGCTTTTTATATAATATTAATATTATGGTAATGTTAATCTCTTTAAACTTCTAAATAGATGTAAATCAGTTAGGATAATATTCAAATATTGAGTTTTAAATTAATTCTATGTATGCTGTTTGGCTAAACATGCACACTTGCTGTCTTGTTGTCCATTTACCTAAACTGAGCAGTTGGAACTTGACACAATTTATCCAGCCAGTCTTCCCTCACACCACTACAGCCCAGAATGAAGAAATGTGATAGCTGAAAATGCTTTCTAGTAGCAGAAGTACTTCGGGAATTTCCATGGGGACAATGCTCTGTCTGGGAAACAGCTAGGTTGTGTGGTGCTTGAGACATGCTTCCAGATCTGACTGTGTTGTCTGGGAACATTCAGGGAGGGTAAAATGGGGTTCAAAGAGGTTGCCCATCTTGCGCAGAGCAAAGAGGAGGAAGCAGAGGAAGTTAAGCGTGTTGCTGGAGGACCAATTTTCACCAGTTTGAGAAGGAAATATTTTCAGACTGGTCTTCTGCTGTAAAGTAAGTGGGGGGTTGGACTAGATGATCTTTAAAGGTTCCTTCCAACCCAAACCATTCCATGATTCTATGAAACTTGGCTCCTCAGCCTTAGTTTGTGAGTCAGATGCTGTGATATGTTTGAGATCTAGAAATAAATGTTTTATGTGGGGGCCTTGAGATCTTTTCCTCCATGAAAGTGAACCCATTAAAAAGGAAAACCACATACTGACGGAAGATACAGAACACTGAGAGGTATCTCCTTTGCTTTTCAACAGCCTCGCTGCCCTTAGCTGTTCACTCTAAGTGACATCAGTGCTTTTGAGAAATTATTAACAATACTAGACTCTGTTCACTGTCCTCAATATGATACAAGAAAACAAGGTGAAACATACATTTAGCAGACACCCTCATTGACTGGTAAAACTACTCAGTTTCTCAGAAATAACTAAGAACCATTACAGGTTCTTTGGTGCAAAGGACAGAAAAGTGCAGATCAGGAGAATAAAGACTTGCTCAGCACCATTCTGCCAAGCCTGTGATTCCTGAGCTGTAGTGTGTAGCCTGTGACAGAGACAACAGCCTCTTACAGCATGCCCAAGGCAGAAAGAATCCGGGGGTATATCACTATTGTTGGAAGAAGCATACTTCCACTGGCTGGAAGAATTAACATTTGCTATGATAAGCTGCCCCTAGGAATAAGTGTGAAATGGAATTAAATGGTTAATTTTACTGATAATGTGTCTGCCATAAACTTTAAGTCTATTTGTTTAAAGGGCAACTGATTACAGAAGCACAACTCTGGCTTACACCACATGCTTCAAATTAAGAGTGAGATCAGTGCCAAATATAATGAGAAATGATTTTGAATTTCTATATCGCTGACACCTAGAAAAAGAAAAGGAGACTGTGGTATATGCAGTTTAACTTTGGTGGCAAACAGCACTTTTGTGAATAAGCATGAGACTTCTTGCTGCTTGAAAAATAATGTCTTTAGGGCTCAATCTTTATACATGCAGTCATTTAAAAATAAACATTTTACCTCTCAAGTGTCTTGAGAACAAAAGATCAAGAACAGAAGCTCTATGCAGAACATTTCAGAAGAGAGAAATTATTTCATCTGCTTATCCCATTTCTGAAATTGTTCCTCCCAGACGTCAGGATATGACTGAGAATCTTGAAGAGATTTATGGATAGCTTTATTCTGGCTTCTTACTTACTTTTTTCAAGCACTTCTGGTCAGGAATTACAGTAGATAAGTGGACATTAAAAATAATCTGTAATACTTGTAAATTGAGCCACAGCCTCTGCCTCCTCCCCCTCTAACTTCATCCCTATTACAGAACATGCATGTGAACCTCCCCCTTGATTTGTCATTTCTAATAGCTCAGAAAGAGTTGCCACTTCTCCCTCCTTCTCAGCCATCCTCCTTTCTACTTAAAAAAGAAGACAAGGGGGATTGAATACATATATCTCTCACTCATAACCTACAGATATTTCACTACTTAAGTAAACTTCTTGATTTCCACATGGTGACTTCTGCTTCAGTAATGACCTTTCTGATACATTCAGTAACAACAATTCTGACTGATACCAGCAGCTGCATTCACAGCCTCTTGGTAATACAACTCATTTGCTTAAACCAAGGCTACAGTGTACCTTTAACTGACACGTTGGCTGATTTGTGAAAATGCCACAATTTCTTTGTAGTCTAAATGATGCTGTTTTCTTCACTAGGATTTTAAATCAATATGAACAAATCACATATAATGCCTTATCAACTAATCCAATCTGTAAAATAATTATAAATTCCATTGGCAAAATTTTCAGATTCACAGAACAGATTTCAGACCATATGTCTGTTGGTGATGCAACTGAGAATTCATCCTTAGTTCTCAGACAAGGTGTATTTAAAATTACTGTGTCATATGGCTTTGTATGTTACCCATTACCATTGTCATGCCATCATTTCAGATGCTTTCAGTCATAGGTCAAATTCATCTACTGACCATGCATTCACATCAAGATATTTAGGTGCAAGAATTGCAAGCTGTAATCCTACATTTCTGTAAACATCCTCTGTGGAAAGATGTGCTGAAAAAGACAAACCAGGTCTATCAAAGGACTGCACAGAGAACAGGGAGAGGGGTATTGGGATCAGCCCCAGAAAACAGACCATTGAAGTAGCTGAGTAGTAGTAATTTAACTCCATTCTGTTGCTCCACCTAGGAAAATAATTCAAGTTCATATATAATATAGTAATATGCTATGTAAGCATACAAAGAGGGGTGAAAATTTTTGATTTACTAAACCAATCTACTTGGGCATTAGCAAAGATAAAAAGGACTTTGCATTGGCAGAAAAACTGCTAAGGTCTCTAGCAGAGTCTTTGAGGAGAGCAGCATTCTTGAGAAATCTTTGCATAAATAAAATGTATTTTCTTACAGTGCAGAGCTGTTCAGATTTCACTGAAACCTGCGCTAAATGGCTTGCGTTCTACTTCTGTTGAGGAAGAGGTAGTCTATCTTTCCCATTGTTTCCTCTTTCTTTGTGTTTCATGGAAGATGAGATATGGTGGAGAACTCTTCTGCTATAAAATAGCTCAATTTAGATTTAGTTTGCCCAGTCCTAAGTCGATTACAACAACAACAACAAAAAAGTCACCTATGAGATCTGGTAGATATTTCGGTGCTCGCAACCAAGATTTGTGCACTTGTCTGTAGAGTTAGGACTCCTGCTGTGCAAATTTCAGCCAACTTGGATGCAGGTTTCTAAGACCTTGATTTTCCTGGCAGCTGGAAGAAATCTGATTCTAATAGCTGACAGTCTGACCTTACTTCTTCTAAAGCTGTTAGTGATGCTGTCAGTTGTATCAAATGCAGATCACATCCTAGAAGTTAAATCATTATCCCTCAGCTTTTGTTATTTAATTTTATATATTCTTGTGTGTAGTACACTATAAAATGTTTAATGTGAAAACAAATTCTTGTGTTGGTCCAATGAAAAAGTAAAGGATTAAACCACTGCCTATTTCTGATTTTTGTAATTTTTCTATAATTTTATTTATGTAACATTTGCTTCACATTTTTTTCTAAATACATATATTTGGAATGCCATAAAACACTAGTTATCAGCAGCTCACTAACAAAGGTGAAAGATTACTTTCATATTTTTCCTGTTAATTATTAGCAATTCATAGACATTTTACTAGCATACATTTTAACTGAAATAGTACAGCTATTACTGGGTAAGTGTACTCAAAATAACCACATTTGAAAACTGGTAATTTCTTTGCACTTAATAACTGCTTTGCTTGATTGCTGAAAAGGAGCTAAAAGTAAGATGTTCTAAGATCTATTTATAGTTGCAGCTTCATAACTTTTTTATTTATTTTCCAAATATTTTTCCTGGTAGTTTCTTAAGTATGGCATTTGTCTGAGTGCTCAGTTAGAGACCCGGTGTGTTTTGTTGTACTCTGTCCCAAGAAGTCCCTGGTACCTCAGAGTGAGCTAGGTTCATACATGTAGCTTAGAAAATACAAAGGTAATTTTTCTTTTATGCTAGTGAGCTGATGACAACTAGTATTTTTTAGTCTGTCGAGCCAAAAAGTATGCATAAGTCTATTGATTACTTTTACTATTTATTTTATTTTTAAGATTTATTGTGACACCTCTGCACAGGACATGCTAGATATGCTAGAAAATTATTTCTGCCCTTTGTATAAAAATAGATTGATTACCCTAATTTTCTGCGTTACACAGAGAATTTCTGTTAGAACAGAACACTGGATAAAAGTGGTTTTATTTATGGGTGTCTATCAAGCAACCATGTCCATTCCCTATTCTGGAATATTTTACTTTAATAAGAAAACACTAAAGATTCAAGAACTTCAAATCCTCTGCATACACTAAAAGCCTCCTTGTGTCACTTGCACAAGGAGGGGCAGAATGCTTCCGGAGTCACTTATGCAGAAAAGATCTAGCACTGGCTTCCCTGCAGCCAGTCTTCACTGCTGTCTGTGAGGGCTCAGTGACAAATTTGGGCTTGGAATACCCATTGTGCAGAGTCTCTTTTCCATTCCTTCCCTAAGAGATGACATTTTATAAACAAGAGTCTCTTTTTTTTTTTTTGCATTGAGCAGGAATACCAGATTGTGGACAGGTACATTTGAATAGTCCCGTTCTTGTGAGGACTGGTATGAAGGAGGGGGAAAAAAGTCATGTCTCTAGGCGTATCTTCAAAGCTATTTAGGTCACTAAAGCCTTTGGGAGTCAGTGGCAGTTCAGGAGCTTCATACCTAAAGTTATTGAAGATCTAGGGGTTAGTTTATACCTGAATGGCCTTTCTATATGTATTCCAGTATTTACAGAGGCTGTGGATATGAGCAAAAACTTTCACGACTTTCAAAGAAAAGTGGTATGAAAGTTTCCTGGCTCCACTGTATTTAGTGAAGGGCATTGCTGTGTGTTTTGATATGTCTCCAGCAAATACAGTGAGTTATCTTTTGGATATCAGGACTCCTGTAGTCCTTGATTTTAAGCTGAGCAGGTTCAAGAACTTACAAACCGTTTCAAGTTTCCTTTTTTTTTCTTTTTTTTTTTTTCTGGAATTTTAAGTAAGAAACTTTAGTGAAAAACAAAATCATGATCCCCAAAATTCATACAGGTCAAACATTAAGCATCAGAGTTTTTGGACATAAGTTGCGTGGCTACTCAACTTACATATTTAGTGATCTAGAGCAACCAGCAACTCTACTAAAAAGGGGAGATTTAAAAGTCTAATTTCAGCCTTCACTCTGAAAAATTCTGTCATGCAGGTGCTCATCCAAAGGTTGGCAGACATTCAGTTCTCTGCCAGAGGAAGCCTGAGAAGTAAAAACATATCAAGATCCCACCCACCCCCCTACCTGTGTATTTTTTGCTGCATAACTTGTTACAACCCTTTGAGACAGAGAAGGTCACCCCAAGGTTGGGACAGGAATGATACCCCACACACACATTGGTTTGAGTTCTCTAGGTAAAAAACTATGTGCTGCTAACAACCTCTTATTGAAAGCATTTCTAGTGCTAACAGAGTTCCCAAAGTCTCATTTTGTTACATTTTAATGTTTAATGTTTATCCGTGCTACTTTTGCACCTTGTGTTACAATACTGCTGATGTCCAGCATTCATGCAAACACTGTGCAAATTTATATTCTCCAACTTGGTTCAGCTGCATTCAGTGTGCAGTGGAGGGGGGAGGATGCAAATAGGCCTTTCCTGCTGTGCCCACAACCCTGAAACAAGCCGTCACTGCATTGCTTCATCCAGCTGCGGAGCTTTCTCCTGGAAACATCCACTGCAGGGGGCTGCTGAAGGAGCCTCTGCCATCGCTAGCTACAGCTGGCTGCTTTCTGCTTTCTATACGAGCAGGCAGGCAGCTAGAACAAGTGCCAGAAATGATTCCATGGAGCCCAATTTCTGATCCATAAATTAAAAACAATTAATATGAATTGGTCCCCTCAGGTCTGAATTATAAATTGTGTGCAGAATCTCCTCCTTTTTCAGACATCCTTGGAAATGAAAAGCTTTTGTCTTCTAATAGTAAGCCTTCAACTCTGAAAATGTCCTGAATACAGATTTCATACGAATTATAAAATCAGGGAGTTTGATTCGTCTTAGGATAGTATAACTGATGAAGTCTATTTTGAACTCACTATAAGCCAGGAAAAAGAAAAGTTAAATCAGTATACTGTTAGTGTGACAACAATGATTCTGGGCTGTTCTACTTAACATTTTATAGCCAGGAAACAACTTGTTCTATAGAAAAAATAACCTAGTTAGCCCTTTTTTAACCTAAGGATCTTCCATAAATTGTCCACGTATCTGTCCAGTTTACAGCAACACCAAAAAATCAACATTCAAATTACAACTGCTAAGCCTGTTAAGTCCACATGAACTAAGATTAATGACTGACAGTGCACAGTTAATGTATCTACTGAGTACTACTTCTATATTCTTTTCCACATTTAAAAGAGCAGTCACTCCTTTCTGTTGACCAAAATTGTTGATTTATATAGACTTACAATCTTAAGAAAATCAGAGGTATTTAAGTCAGAAATAAATTAAATATACAGCAGTGTTCTAAATGAGCTTTAAAACCTCATATTGAACTTAAGAAAACCAGGATATTTTAAGTGGAAAAAAAGTACTTATTGGTAGATCTATTTATTTAGGCATTAATAATCCAGATCACAGGTCTTATATCATATTACTCCAAAACAGTTGACAAATCAGAAATGAGTTCCTATGTTTTTCTAATTTTCTTCTGTGATGAAATTTTGCTTTTTGCAGCATTACTAAAAAGACTTCTTGAGTGTTCAAAAGCCTTTGCATTACACTTTTGAAAACATCTATTTTTCAGATTTACAGACAGTGTTTTTGTGTTCTTATGTACATTTTGGCTTAAAGAAATAATGGAGGTGACTTCAAGAACTAGCAGTAAATTTCAGGAAGCCACATCAGCCTTTTGGAGAAAATTAATTCTTATCAAGACAGATTTTTCCTGGTTTATAATTTCTCAGTTTGTAGCTTTATATTGGTTTAAAATACTGTATTAACTGTCATTCAAGCTGCACTAACAGTTGATGAAAGTTTTTACTGTCACTGAGCTTTTGTTTCAAGTGCCAATTACAATTCTGCTAACATTTTGAAAAATGTATAATGTTCTTGTATAAAATGAGATAGTAGTGACTCACAGAATATAAATCTCTAAGTTCTATACATTTTAACATATGACTGTGAATTATTCAGTACATTAATTACTCTTTAACATCTTCTTTATCTTGCCTCTTATGTATATGAAGTATCTTTTACAACTGAAACAGTGCTTCCTGCTTCTTGGCTTTCAGAAACAAGTTCTGCAATACTTTGAAAACAAACATGAAAAGAAGTGCTTTAGTGAAAAATTACTTGGAGAATATCAACAACAGTTTAGCTATGGAAGGCACTGTTTGTTTTGTACCAGGATATTTTTAAGTCTTGAATTAGAATTTGTTTCTGTAGAGTGGGACTGCCAAAAAATGTACAGAAAAACATTAACTGAACAGATCAAATACATGAGTGCATTTGTATTTTGAATACTGTAAGCCTGTATTATTTCATGACTCTAGCTATAAACCTATATCAGGAGAACTAAAAGGGCAAGAATGTTTGTAATTCCTTATGAGTTTGCAGTCCTTTATTAGAATTTAATTTACATTGTGGTGAAAATTACTCAGCTTACTGTTGATAAGAATTGTCATGTATTTTAATGCAATTGAAATAAGGAAGCTTTTATTACCTTTTACTGGTAATAAAGACTACTTAAGCATCTCATAACTTTGCTGTAGTTTGTTTGCATGTAACTCATGTTTCATACAGAGAATGGTGCTAAGAGAAATATACCTTTGAAAATATAAAGTATTCAGAAATTAGCAAGTACAAGTTTGGCCATGCAGTCAAATTTGAAATCCTTTTTTATCTGTCTTCTGATAGCTGTCACATATGCAGTCTGTGATAGAATCACGGGTACATCCAGCTTTCCTGGGCTTTCATCCTGTGCTGTAACAGAAGGTGCTTTTTTCCCGACTGTAAAACATTCTTCCTTTAATCACAGTACATTCCACACACTTAATGAGGTAGGGGTATGTTATCATGTCATTAAAGACTGTATTATGATATATAATAAATGGGAGCTGATTTAAGAGCGTGTCATCTTTGATGTGCTCTAATTTGCAACTGTAATTTTCTTCTTTTTGTATGTTATTTACAGTGATTATAAAAACAAATTCTGTTATATGCAACTATATTGAAACTGCATCACTACCTGATTTACTTGTCTACTTTCATGACTCTTCAGAGTCTGTGGAATTTCATAGGTTTGTATATTGATTAACTCTTCATAGTTTCTTATAGGTATAACCCCCAAAATCCATACTGTCACCTGAGTAGGATCCCCTCACTGAGTTTCAACCATGTGATGAAAAGATCAAAAATTTTATAGCTCATCAAGTAAATAATAGTTACAAACAAGGCAAAGTTACACTTTGTCCTTACTGTAAGTAATTATTTTGATCATTAATTGGAATTCACCTTGCTGCCTCTCTCCTGGTACCGGGGAGGCAGCATCCCATAACTGAGAACAGGTCAAAGTACTAGAATTATTGAAACACCCGCCTTTATCTGAGAGCCAGTGAATTAATACAAAGAATTGAGAAAAACCAGGTCTTGAAGTTTCCGCTGTCCAGGCACACACACATAGGGTGACCATCTGTCTAGACTGACCTGCAGAACATTTTTGATAGCTTAATGTCAGCCTTTTTAAAATATAATTATTTCTGAAGTAGCAAGCCAAGATAAACAATGGCACCAACACAGTACCAAATTGTCTGTAATGTTTGAGTCAATGACCCCAATTCCTTAACGGTGCTAAGGGGAAAAGAAGCTTAATTAGAATGATGGACAGATTTTGGCACTGGTAGAAACATATTTTGAATAGAGAAGGAACACAAAGAGGCATGGATGACAGGTACATCCTATTCTAATCAGTACATTTCTTATGAATGGAAACTATTAGTTATTAAAACAGATTTTCATACTTTCACCAACTCCATCTAGCTCTTTTTGTTTGAAATTAGCTGCTTTTAAACCACTACTTAACTCTGCATTGTTTTCTCTGAAATAATACCTATAAACAACACACCAAATATACCCAAATCACTCTGATTTTATTTCATTTTACTCCACTTTCAGACTTTCACTTGCGTTATTTCAGAAATAAGCTGTCTTCCATTCTTTCCACAGTATGGCTTTGATGCCATGCTTACAGTAATTGATTTATTTCTGAACCTGTATTGTCAAAAAATGACCACCCCTGCATTCTTGCGTACCTTTGACCTATTGATCTGGATACTAGAGGGACAGTGACAATCTTATTACGTTTTTGGCATTGAGTTCTTTATTAAAAATGGACAGGGTACTCCACAAGTAATTTTGGGCAGGAGTTTAATACCAATTTTCAAGTCACAGAACTGAATTCCTATGTTGGTGAAAAACAGCTATATCATGCAAAGCTGCCTAAAGATGCATGCTCCTCAGAGCATCTTCATGGTATTTCCCTCTCATGCTTTGACAGGCACAGCTGCAGTCTGTCTATCTCCAGAAATAGCTCTGCCAGTGCAAGCACAACTTCCCTGATGCTTGACATGCCCACCTGTATCTGTGCCTAACACAACACAGATCAGTGACCAGAGACACTTTTTTTTTTCCCTCCCTCCAGGAGAACGGTGTCCTGGAGGAGCTGCCTGCCTCCCCTCGTCCTCTTGCGTATGGGCACAGAGTTCAGATGGATGCTCAAGAAAAGTTACCTAAGTTGGCCAGCCTGAATTGCCCCATTAATTTTAGGACACAGTAAACTGATCTGATGCTTTGAAGATATCTTTTCAGTATTGTAATGGAAGCAACTTCTCTGGAATGGACTGACGCAGCTTGGGAAAAATCTGTTAAAAAGTAGAAGCATTATTCCCAAGTTAGATTTATCACTGAGGATGCTGTCAGCACTTTTATGTATGGTGTAGAAATAATACTTGGATGACTTTGAAAATAGCTCTCAGTATTTTGCACCATGGCATTTCACGAAATAGGTTGAAGTAAGGCTAATTAACTTCAAAGAAGGAAGGAGTAGAAAGGTTCTTTTATTTATTTATTTTTTAGCTAAGTTCTGTTTTAAATTAAAAGAATCATGAAAAATTAAAATGGTTACAGTGCCACCCCTATAATTTGATCACTGTTTAATTTGATTTTTTGTTATATTTAATCAGAGCCACAGGATCCAGCTCATTTGTATTGTAAATTGCACAACTTCTGCCCTTTATTTCATATAGAGTTGATCACTTTTGGCAGATAAGATTGGATTATCTAATCATTGGCTATATAAAATTGCCATATAATCAATAGGGAAGGTCAAAATTTCTAAATAATATGATCCAGAAACAAAGTATCCAAGGAAGTTAAAGGCTGGTGAAATCCAACTAAACTTTTATATGTTTGAGACATTATCATCGACTATAGGGTCGTTTCACTGTAACAAATTACTGCCTTTATCTTCTTTTGCCATTTGCCGTCTGATGGCCAAACCAATGGCTCTAGTTATTGATTATAGCTACTGATGACTTGATGGAGTTAGCTCTTTTGCTCATCAGTGTCTTTGATTGTTGTTTGAGTCCAGAGATAATGAGTTTTATACTGCCTGTTCTGCAAATATGTAGTTAATGGATAGACATCTTCAGTCACTGAATATCTCACTGTGAATACAAAGCTGATTTCTTAGTGTTTAGAAAACATATCTGCACTTATTATTTGATAGTCTGCAGATAGTGACAAAGTGGCAGAATATGTTTCATCCTTATTGCTCTGTCAGCAGTCATGCAAGCCAACCAATAATATATAATGTGCTCTATCTTTCAACTTGTGGATGTCTCAGGATGGGGTTTTTGCTCCTTGTTACTCTGCAGGAATGTTTAACTTCTGGTTGGCTGTTACTGTTGTCAGGTTACACCCTGGTTCATGACCACACTGATGACTTTCTCTAATTTCTATCATATATCAACCATTTTGCCAAATGTTTGAAATGTGTACTCTTGATGTCTAGTTTGAACGGCTTCTGCTGTGTGCTTCTCCTACTCTGATGGCATTAATTTTATGCCCTTTTCATCAACACAAATCCAAATATATTTCCTGCTAAGTGAGTCTTGGTAGTCCAGCCTCTGCATTTTACTTCAGCTACTCACTTCAGCTATGGTTGGTTTGTTTGTTTTTAATTTTATACAGTATATTCACTTGTAAGAATGTCCATTAATACCACATTGGCATAGAAGGGTGAATAGCTGCCTGAAAGCTTAATTGTCACAACAAACACATCTGGCTACCCGTGCAGAGGATTTTTCTGCCTTATAGAGACAGAGCAGGAACATCTACTGACTACTGGTAAGGAAACATATTGTTTGGGGAAGAGTCTGTTCCTGGCACATATGATGTTTGTGGAAGATTAGGAACAGAGACTGCTGGTTGTTTTTTGACAGCAAATGTGAGAGACACCAGTTGAACAGTCCAAAGGTGGGGTGAGCAGAAAATACCTTTATCTGGACTTGCATGGAATTTTCTGAGAAGGGCTTGCTCTTCAATAACAACTCAAGATCCTCATGTATCCTACAACTCTTTGTGGAGGTATAGGAGGAAGGAACTGAAAAGGAGGCAATGTGGAGTTTACAAGAGCAGTTCTTGCTAAGGCTTTCTGTGCTTTATTCGGAATTTCCTGCGCAAACTGATACTCTGTAAACAGCAGATGAAATGAATCAGAGGAGCAGAACCATCCTGCAGAAAAGAAAGGTAAAGACAACAGACCAGTGATGGTAGCGATAGGTAATGATAGCCAGATCATAGATCATGTGCTCTGCTCTGTTGCTATCCTGAAGATACCTCCGTATCAGAAACTGTTTTCAAATTCATGGCTAAAATGGCAGTTAATAGCAGTATCAAAAGGATTTCAGTTTGCTTTCAGACAACACCTGAGGCTTCTTCTGATGTGGGAGTTGCTACTGATACCTCTATAGGCCTCACAAAATGACCAAAGGTTGGCAGGAGCAGGTGAAGTTGATCCAAATGGCAATGGAGTACCATAAGAAGAAAACAAGTCATGCATAGTTCTTGTTTTAACTCTCATAACATGCCTCACCAGCTCCCATGATCAAAGCAGATGAGATCAGAGCAGATCTCCATATTCCTGTCACTCCAGTTTTCTCACATGGATGTGTTTTCACTAGTAGGAACCATGTCAGTAATCAAATACCTCTATTTCTAAATCACAGGTATATAGAGGGAAATATTCCAGGTTTTCTTTCCAAATTAACACCGTGGTTAAATATAAATAACTACCTGCTGAACTCAAGTGCAAACATGAGAACCTGCTGTGTTCATTCTGGACCAAATTCAATCACAATATAGTAATGCCTTTTTTTGACCTGAATGAATCAACAGTTATTACTTTTGTATTCAGGTACTTTTTCTAGTGTGAATTTTGTTTTGTTTGTTTCTGGAGCACTGCCTTCACAGTACATGGCAGAACAAGCAAAAAACAACAATAAAAAATAATTTTAAAACATTTTAACGTATACATTATTACCAAAGTCACCTTACTGAAATTTAGGTGTCTTCTCTTATTTATTTTAGTAGTAATTTTACTGGATTCCTGTCATTAGAACTGTAAAACTGAAAAAAAAAAATAATTTCTATGAACTTCTCTTAGTCTTCGAGTCAAAAATATACTGAAAAAACCCACACATGCATTTTGTACAAAAGTTTAAAAGATGAAGCAACAGGTGAAAATCAAGTTGCAAACCTCTCAAGAATAATAAGACAGTAAACTTGACGTTGCATGATATTTGACATACAGCAAATCACTATTTACATTTTATCACAAAACATTTACCTGAGAAAAGGTCATGGCGTTAAATTTGAAGACATTTACAGCAATTGCCAAATGTTTACTATCTACATGAATGTCATGCTGCTTAGTCAAAGGAAGGTTGATGCACCAAATGTCAATTATTTCAAGTTGTTTGATGGCAGCACAGATTGCCAAGCAATATAAAAAGAGGTTTAATAAATATTATATACACTGTTAACCATTAATCTTGCCTAGCAGAGGTTAGAGTTTCACATAGAGAGGATTTATGACAAGCAACAGTGCAGGACATTAAAACTCAATTATTGCTGTCCTGGATGAAGGCATTATCATTAAGTTGTGGAAGCAGTACCTTGTTTCTTCTGATATGGCTGTCAAACTTGGGAAAGCACCAGGGACAATTAAATTACTTCAGGAAATCATTCCATTATGCTTCTTTTTGAAACGTTTTGTCCTTTTTAGAACAAGGAATGAAAAGATTAGTCAGTACCCTTCACAAGAAATCTAGAAATTCACACTGTATCTTCTATGGAACTGTGAGCAAATTTTTATTAGAACCTCAGGTTTTTGGAGCCAACCCAAATGTTACACCTATAACAATACGGGTTAACGACATCAACATTTCATGTTTGTGAAGTACATGTAAGCTATGCATGTTAATAACCTACACATCCATCTATTGCAGAGCAAATACTAGAAGAATACGTTGCTCACAGGGGAGTACTTTGTCAAGTCAGAACTGGAAGCTCCTTGAAAAAGAGTTGTAGAAACAAAGCAATTGGGATTTCAAACTTAGAGTCTGATTTCTATACACAGAATAGAGTTCAGAACATTTAATTGACTTGCTATACAAGTCTGAAGTCCTGGTTGATTCCTGGTGGAGTTAGAAAACATCATTCCTTAAAGTTTAGTCAGAGTGTTTAAAATATATGGAATCATAGAATCCATATTCTCAGTTAGGACTGGAAAGGACCTTAAGACCATCTAGTTCCAACCCCCCTGCCATGGGCAGGGGCACCTCACACTAAACCATCCCACACAAGGCTTCATCCAACCTGGCCTTGTACCCTGCCACAGATGGAGCACTCATAACTTCCTTGGGCAACCCATTCCAGTGCCTCGCCACCCTTACAGCAGAGAACTTTTTCCTTATATCTGACCTAAATTTCCCCTGTTTAATTTTGAACCCACTACCCCTTGTCCTATCACTACAATCCCCATTGAAAAGATCCTCTCTGGCATCCTTGTAGGCCCCCTTCAGATACTGGAAGGCTGCTATGAGGTCTCCACGCAGCCTTCTCTTCTCCAGGCTGAACAACCCCAACTTCCTCAGCCTGTCTTCATACGGGAGGTGCTCCAGCCCCCTGATCATCCTCGTGGCCCTCCTCTGGACTTTTTCCAACAGTTCCATGTCCTTTTTATGTTGAGAACACTAGAACTGCACACAATACTCCAGCTGAGGTCTCAGGAGAGCAGAGTAGAAGGGCAGGATCACCTCCTTCGACCTGCTGGTCACACTCTTTTTGATGCAGCCCAGGATACGGTTGGCTTTCTGGGCTGCAAGCACACACTGAAGTCAGCTCATGTTGAGTTTCTCATCGACCAGCACCCCCAAGTCCTTCTCTGCAGGGCTGCTCTGAATCTCTTTTCTGCCCATCCTGTAGCTGTGCCTGGGATTGCTTCTATCCAGGTGTATTACCTTACACTTGTCATGGTTAAACTTTATAAGGTTGGCATCAGCCCACCTCACAAGCATGTCAAGGTCTCTCTGGATGGCATCCATTCCCTCCAGCATATCAACCAAACCACACAGCTTGGTGTCATCGGCAATCTTGCCAAGGGCGCACTCAATCCCACTGTCCATGTCACTGACAAAGATGTTGAACAAGACCGGTCCCAACACTGATCCTTGAGGGACACCACTCATTACTGGTCTCCAGCTAGAGACTGAACCATTGACTACAACTCTTTCTATGAGGCCATCCAGCCAGTTCTTTATCCACCGGGTGGTTCACCTATCAAATTGATGTCTCTCCAATTTAGAGACAAGGATGTCATGTGGGACAGTGTTGAACGCTTTGCATAAGTCCAGGTAGATGACATCAACTGCTCTGCCCCTGTCTATCAGTTTCATAGCTGCATCACAGAAGGCCACCAAACTGGTCAGGCAGGCTTTTCCCTTAGTGAAGCCATGCTGGCTGCCACCAAGCACCTTGTTGGTTTTCCTGTGCCTTAGCATGCCTTCCAGGAGAATGTGCTCCAAGATTTTACCAGGCACAGAGGTGAGACTGACTGGTCTGTAATTCCCCGGGTCTTCCATTTTCCCCTTCTTGAAAATGGGGGTTATATTTCCCTTTTTCCAGTCGTTGGGAACTTCACCTGACTGCCATGATTTTTCAAATATGATGGCCAGTGGCTTAGCAACTTCATTTGCCAGCTCCTTCAGGACCTGTGGATGGATTTCATCAGGTCCCATGGAGTTGTGTACATTCAGGTTCTTAAGATGATCTTGAACCAGATCCTCTCCTACAGTGGGCCTAAGGTGTTTCTCTGGGCAGATATGAACTTTGGGCTACTGACACTTAGATTTTTTAAGTAGGTATATTTTGCTAGTCTGATAAAAAAATCTCATGTGAAATGTTTACTGCTCAATTTTAGCTGTAAGCTTTTTGCCTTTTAATGAAAATACATGTACTGTATGTACTCATATGTAGTCTATCTGTACATAGTTCTTGTAGGTCATCAGTTTACTTGTGTAACCTAGAGACTGCAAACCTTTTTTTTTTCTTTTTTCCCCAGGTTGTAAATTCATCATTGCTTCAATCTAAATCTCATATCTTGCCTTTCTTACGTTTTTCCTGGAAATCTAAACCAGTCGCCAATAACTGAACATGATCCTCAGCTGCAGTGCTCTGCAATGAATTAGAAATTTTCTGTAAGATAAAATAGGCAAAACCAAAATGAAATAAATTTTTCCGTACAATGCATAAAACTGACTTTTCTGAGTTCTTGTATACACCGCACCCAGACCCACAGTGTGAGAACACCCAATATTACCACCTTTGAAGATAATGCTTTTAGTCTGTTAGAACATAGAATAACCATCAGAAAACAGTCTAGAATTCTTCACTGTCACTGGGGATAAAGCTGCCATTGTAATCTTAGCACCATAGCTAAACAAATTCAGGATAGCGATGTTTACCTAAAAATTTATATTCTCTCTTTTACCATTGAATAATTGAACAGGTATCAAATAGCAATGTTTCAATTATTCATTGTGCTATTTCACTTACCAGAAAGATGGCTGTAGGCAAATAAGTGTCACTTGTGTTAAACTGTGAACATCTTCATGAGGTTTGCCAATCAGATCTTTGTGGCTTAAACCACGGAGGATCTTTATTCCTATATGGAAACACAGTAAAATTACTCAGTATTGGTCACAGAACAATTCTGATAACAAGGAGGATGATTTCCTCTTTCTTCCCTCTCTGTCTTCTGGTAGATGAACTTAAAAGTCTAGTTTATTTGGTGAGATTGCAATAATTTTAATGGGTCTTTACATTTCCAGAAAGATGGTTAACTTTCCATCCTTTCCCCTCCCTACCCTTTAGCATATGAATAGTAGGGTGAAAAAGTTTTTTCTACAAGAGAGCAACTAGACTATTCCATTATGCACACTTCTGACCATATCTATACTAACAAATCAACAGCAGCGACAGGAGTCTGTTCTTTAGCCTTCAGGGCAAGTGCGTGTCCTGGCTTACAACTGTCCAGCTAAACTCCCTCCTCCCTGCTCCTAACCAGATGCTACTATTTATACTCCTTACTGGATCACTTCCTAGCCCATGTTATCTAGAAGTGCATGCCAGGGCACTGTCTGGGAAAATGGTAGCTAGCTCAGCCACAACCGTCGTATAGAGTATGCTAAAAATTAAGCACTGAGCAACTGTGTGACAGTGTGCAAGCTTTGGTCCTACACTTCAGTTTACTATAATATACATAGTTTATATGTCTACTTTTCTGTTGAATGCCTTCTCTGCTTCTCCATTACTAACCAGCATAAACCCACTTCCATTCTGGGTTTTGTCTTCTATTTTTATATTTTACAGCGTTGTTTGCAGATTGAGTGGAGACTTGATTTATTCCTTCTTCGCCCTGTATAAATAGCCACACAATGTGATAGTCTGTAGATGATCAGGTTCTTTTCCCAGCACATTTCTTCCACTACCTGAAAATGCATCCTTTCATAGCTCGTCAGGACAGTGTTGGAAAACTGAAGTTGCAACTGATGTAGCTGAAGCTGGACATCTTTACCATGCTCTAATTCTTTCTGGGGACCTTTCTTTAGTTTCCACTACAGCATATGCAGTAGAAGGGCTGGCAGAAGGTTAAATAAGAATGACTCAGGACTGCAAAGATAAATCGGATCCAGACAAACAATTTTCATGTCTGAGTTAAGTCTCTGTTACATGTTTCATTGCATAAGCTATCACAGTGATAGGCTCACTGTAGGATCCCAAAAAGAAATCTTTGAGCTTCTGTGTTTGGTGAAGTTGTTTATGGCTTTTCCCTAATTATATTAGTGAACACCTACATTAAAAAGTTGTAGATCAAAGCATTCAAGAGTGTGAAAACGTAAATAAAGATGATCTACACAGTCTTTACTGTCTTATTTATATGCGTGAACACATGCTATTGTTACTGAAGGATGCCTTTCTTCCTGGGTGGGATTCATTTCTGTGTAAAGGTTTTGGGTTTAGTTATTTTATGAAAGTTAGCAAGAGAAGACTGGACTTCAGGGAGACAAAGACCTCACTATTTTTTACCAAACTAGAATCTTTAAGGACTGTGGGATAAATAGAATACAGATGATTTATCCTTGATCTAAAAGCCACCTTCTCTTGTTAATTACAGTAGTAAACCTGATGATGTGCTAATTTGTTAGGACTTGAATGTATTTGGACTAAGTCAAGAGAAATATTTTTTTGACAGTGATAAAATATGATGTAAACACTTTTTAATCTAGTGTCTGATATAGGTACAATGGTCAGTAAACATAACACTATGATTTTAACGATTCTGTGCTGAAAGTACAAAATGAACCTGGGCTTTACCAATACAGTACTGTAATTCAGCTTATTATGAAGTCATGTATATATTATATACTTAACTAATGAATAGATCATTTAGCTGATTAGGAGATAAAAATAATAGCTCTTTGGAAATATTTCATTGGTATTATAATACCTGACCCTCATTCTAGATTTATTAGATGTATTTAAACAGCTCTTTGTCCTGAAATATTCGGGGTTTAAACTTTCTCCATACATGGGGTTACTCTGGCTCTTTATACTTGCCTAGGTAGAGTCCTGGTGGCTTCCAACATTGTACCTATACTGATTTTGAAGTAATTCTTTCTCTATTTATGCTTTTGGTTTATGTGCACAAACATTTTGTAATGTCATATGACCCATTTCCTTCCAAAGTCTTCCCCCACTTTTTAAAAACTCTTATTCTCCCATGAAACTTACAGAAAAATACCTGTTAGACAACACTTTACTTCTGTTTTGAAATATTGTTTGCCATTTCTTATTGAGATGCTTTTTGCGTAGTTATACTTTCAGCACACCTTTTCTAAACATTGGAAGTATCAGAGGGATAACCCATTGCAATCATTTCAGCTGATCTGTTGATACAGGGCCAAAGAGCTACTATGCTGAATATATGAGCTGTGGAAATCTGTTTGGTACCACTGAAAGTAGGGAGGCTCAAGCTTTGACTACATTAGACCAGAATCCCTTGTTTCGTATCTATAGTCATCTTTCCCAAGATCTTCCAAGAGATCTTTTCCAATGCTGTGGATCTTGCTGTTGGTGACAGTCATCCTGGCTCAGGTGACATGATACTATCTGAAAATAAATGTTAATCCAGACAAAACCCGGGTAAGCTTATGAATTGTAACAGCTGTACACAGCTGACAGTAGATTTTCCTCAAATTCCATTATTTTAATTAAGGTGGTTTTGGTTGTTTTTTTTTTTTTTTTTTTTTTTAATACACTGGGACAGGGATTTTCACATAGGATTTTTGTACTCAGTATTTCTTTTCTCCAGTCTGTGGAAGGGAAGTTTGAAATTGCCTTCTAGTGTCTCTGGTGGAAGTGATGTCAGTGATGTGGTATGAGCATATGGCATAGAAATTCGTCTTTTCACTGAGATGCATCTTATTGGTACAGATACAACAATGGGGTTTATAGAATTTCAGTCTGTTTTTCTCTAACCCTAAGAAGTCAGGATTTCTTGAATGTCTGTATTACAATAGATATTTCATATATTTAGTTTTAGTTTTGTCCCATTAAGGACAAGCCTCTCTGCATGTATGTTATTGTTGTCTTTGAAATAACAGGTTTTAAACGTCAGCTCTCATTGGGTGTTTTCTACAGCCATTATCCTGGTATCCATTCTCAAAGTAACTTCTTGGTTTATCACACACAATTTCAATTTCACAGAAGAAATTGCTCAGAAAACAATGGGCTAGGTTATCTCAGGTAGCCCATGAGGATTTCTTTTTCATTTGTATCAATCTGCAAATATCAGCCCAGGAGAAAGAGATACTGGAAATGAAAGCCCAGAAGGGCTTCATATCGCCTTTCTGCTGAGGATTCATCAAATAACAGTTTCATTAACTTTTGCTTAGTTTTGTTCTCAGCAATGCAATTTGAAGTCCATGGGCAGTAAGTTATTTCCTGTGTAATTCTGATATGTTTAAACTGCCCATGTGAATGGACATCCACACAAGACAGCGTAAATGAAACAAGCTTTTCATTTGAGACTTTTCAAACATAAATATCAGTCCCAGACATTCAGTGCCACACATGTGAAGACACACATTCATGCAAAGTGGTAACATCCAAGAGTTGTTTCCTGTGCATCTGGTAAGGTATAATACATCACTTACCTAACTTGTCTGTGCTTAATAGGACAGTTGTAAGGCCTCATTCAATAGAAGGGGAATCTTCACAAAGCTGAATGCATACGCTCATGTTTGAGGATTTCAGTGAAAATCATCTTAAAGATATCTGATTTTCAGATACTGAAAATACACAGCGATTTATCTTAAAGAATATTATTCTGAGGCTGCATCAGTTCTTATATAGCAAAGCTGAACACTCATCAAGTAAAATATGTCAAACTCCCTTTTCAAAACAAACAGTGATTCATTGCTTTTCTAAGCTACTATTTAAGGCTTGGTGATTTAAATGAAACTTTGGCTGTCTGAACTCCACTTGAATCCACTGGTAAGCACTAATATAAAAACTTTTCTGTTTGTTTTAATACAAAGGTCTGAGTTATCTTCCAAAGCAAATGAAATGCGTCTTGGGAATTGGGCCCAAAATTTAACCCTGAGCACCTAATATTAGGAGTAGATAAATTACACACCAAACCCTAGGTTTGTTTACCTAATAGTGATGCGCTGTATGTGCTCACTGGGAAACTGTTAGCGCAAAAAGTGGTAGACCACAACACTGTGCCAGAATAAGCTGAATTATGTTTTAGGCACCTAAATTTGAGCTAAGTAGTCTATTTTTCCCTGACAATGTGCAATTCCCATTGTTACTAATTAGGATACATACTTGACAGTACTTTTTGTGGAAGTCTTTTAGAAACACTTCATTAGTCCCTTCTACCATAGCTGTGTAACAAGTTGTTGCTAACAGTCAGTTGTTATTCTTTGGTGTTTATATAAAGTTTGCACAAGTATTTTTTTTAGATGCAGTTTCTGTTCAGGTAATCAGTGAAATACAAATGCTAGCAGTAAGCGTATCTTACAGTTCAGCTTATAACAACAAAAAAAGAAGTTTCACCCCTATAAACTAAATTCCTGATGAAGAATTCCATTCCTAATAAAGCAATCCATCAATATTCCTCCTCTGTTTACTCTGATCTTTAGAACTGATGGTTACGCTGGCTAGATAGATTTACTTAGAACAGTGAAAGACATTCAGAAAGTCCATTCAATTTCTTGATTTATTTGCTATTGATGCATAAAATAAGCTTGTCTGTGAAATAGCCATGTTGAAATTGCTATTCTCTTGCATTTTTCATTGTTATTATTCAGCTAGACTGACTCTTGAGGGTCAGATTATAATTCATTCACCTAAACCTGCACTGGTGACAGCAGATAGCCTCAAATTAGCTCTTCCAGTTAATATCTGCACCAGTATTTGTAAAGCCATTAGTACTGAGAATATTCTGATTGGGCAGTACATGTTTTAACAGAAATTCTTTTAACCTTATGTGCACTGAAAACTTTAAAACCATTGCTTGATATTCTTGACATTTAATTCAGCCTATGCCAGCACAAGCTTGTGGTTTTCACAAAGTCTTTTATTGCTGGTGATGAGAGGTCGTTGCTTATTAGATAATCGCATCCCTTCCCTGCAATACTGTTGATACACATTTAATACAATTACAATGCTTTACACTTATATAGTGCTTTTCTTCCAATTGCTTTTTAATTATGTAATTAAATTCTCAGCATTCTTGGGAAGTAAGCTGACTCCTTATTACAAACAGGAATATTGGGCCAGAGGCAATAGCAGCATTTTCATATAGTCTTTAATATTTAAGCTGGAAATTGTAGCTGAGCATGTCTGAATATCAGGCTGTGTGGCATCAAAATTACTAGTCGTTTAGAAAGCTGTGGAATAAAATGTGCTACCATAGGTCACTGAAGTAGTTGGGGTGAGAAATACGATTGAAAATCCAGTCTTGATTCTTCAGGCTTAGAATGAGATACTGAAATCTCTCCTTCATGTAGATGGATTCTGCAATCTGTATTGAGGCAAAATGCCAGCTGCCTTTGACTGAGTATTCACAGGCAAGCACTGTAAAGCACATCCATTGCTTCCCATCCTCAGATGACACAAGAAGGTTTCTGATGAATAGTCTTAATGCATAATCATATTTAAGCCATAAGTCAACTTTTCCAAGCCTCACTGAATCTTTAGCCTTGTAGGAGCATACTAGAGAGCATGAAGGAGGGCAGCAGGGGAGCAAGCTGGTGCCCCACATGTGGAGCAAGGCAGCTCCATAGGAAGCAAGAGGAGACAACAGCTGTCCGGAAATCCAGTCTTCATCAGCAATCAATGTCCCTCAGCATCATCAGTTTTGACAGCAGCAGGCACAGGAGAAAACATTGCCTTTTGTGGAAGCACTAGCACAGGGTGGCACTTTCTTCCTCTTCCTCTAGGGAAAACTGATGAACCAGACTCAAATATTTCACGGGCCAGGCTGACATTACTGCCTGCCAGCTGGGCTGCACAACAGCCCTTTCCATCCCTCTCTCCCTTCCCCAACAGCTCCATTTCCAAGGCCCTGTCTCCTCTCACCCTTTATTTCTTTTTGTCTTGTTCCCAGCACAGCCCAGCGCTTCACACCTCACATGTCACCTGTTCCGTGACACTGTTGCCAACTCCCTATTCAGCACCCACCTCTCCCTCAGCTGTTGCTGTCATTTGCTCTTCTTTTGCTTCTTCAAACTCATTCTTGAGATGTTTCCATTATGCTAAAAGCAATTATACTTAAGTAGCTAACACCATCCCTGTAGTCAAATGCCACCTTCACCCTTCTTGACTTTTCCTTGGACTTCAGAATTATGGTAACTGCCTTGAAATACTACCTTCCCTTTGTTTTCACAGCTTAGTCCTCTGCTGTTTCATCTTCTGCCTTTCAATATTTATTTAGGTCTTTATTCAAAAAACTGATGAAATTTATTTCTGTTCAAAGCATCAGTGAATCATATGCTCACATGCTTAGATAATGTCTTGAATAAGGATGCCTTTCTGACGCAGAGCCCAAACAGCTGTTTGTATGCTCCTCTTTGCCATTGTTGTCTTTGGGATCAATAATCCATTGCTCTGCACAAAACCACTCAGCATTTTATCTTTAAGAAATCTCCCCCTATGCTCCCATCCTGCTTCCCTCTGCCCAGCCAATGCTGGAGATAAACTCACTCATACATCTTTGTGAGTGTCCATTGTTGATTTAATCTTAACAACCAAAATTGAACTAGGCCTTCTTTCATATGACCTCATTTTGTCCCCTTTGGTTTCCTCTGTGAAAAGTTCTTTCACGCTCCTAAATCACCCTGTGGGTGTCTGAAGTCATTATTTACTATACTTGAGATTATAATAAAATAGACAAGATGATGTTCATCAGTGTTGATTATTGTGAGGCTGTTTATCATGTTCTAGTGTTTCTATATTGTATTACTTACGTCTGTCTGTTGCTTGTACTGTAGGCATGTGTTAGGCAAAAAATAAGAATAAATATTCCCTGACCTAAAATCTTATATTCCAAATCGAAGCACATCATTAAATGAACTAACTTCTAAGCTCCATGCCAAGGGATATAATGCAGTTACAATTGCAGGGTTAGGAGTTTATTTTGACAATTCTGTATTTGCTCTGCTGCTGCGTTTAAAATGTTTTGTGGGGTTTTTTTTTGGTGGGGGTGATATGCATAGACATATATATTAAAATCATGGTGGAGTAAGGGTGTGTTGGCAGTAATGACACAGGGACGAAGCTAAACAGCAGGAGTTTCAAATCCTGGTCAAATCGAGTAGTGATTTTGCTCCCTTCAGTAGGCATTAGATCCTGTCTGAAGAGAGTAAGGCAAGCATCTTGGGAGGGAAGGTATACTAACCAACCAAGCCAGGCAGTCTGGCAGCAAATGGAGAGGAAATGGCAGGTTAAGTTTTCAGAGGTGGTTAAGAGTGGATATGAGGATGCTACTGAAGAAAATAAATCCATGTTAGCAAATGAACATCTCTGGGGAAAAAAAAAAAAACCCACAAAAACAACAATGCATGAAGCATCTCACCCTAGGTGTGTGTGAGGCAGTTGGTGAGTTCGTGTTGGAGAACCAATTTTGTCCCTTGGACTCAAGCCGTCTTGCAATGAGCCATCTGGTGGCTCGCTGTAACGCAGTGTCATAGTGCCTTCCTTTGACTTGGAAGGTGACTGATGGTGACAGTGGGATGGCTTTCATAGTGTGACTCACTACATGTTCCCTGGGGGTGTGAAGGCCATAGCTAATATTTTAGATGTATGGTTAGAGATTTGAAGATGCCACTCCAGAGTCAAATCATAATTATTTTTTAACATAAACCAAACTGTAGGTTATATAACAGAACATAATCTGAGTGCTAATAAAAAATGTAAACACCATTGCCATCTTGTGGTTGAAAGTTGCTTCGACAGACTTTTACAAACGTGCTCCTGATGTTCTGTAAAAATAACGCATTTTCAATTGAATAGGCGAATCAAAGTGGCACAACACAGAAACAGTGTCCAGACCTGCACATCAGAATTAATTACAGAAGCGGAGAAACAATCCTATTTGTCTAGAACAACTAATCACATGGACAGCCGTCGGCAGCTGAGAGCACACACACCATTATTGAATGAAAGAGCACTAGGCATATTTTGTTCCATTGAAATAAAAAGGCATTCTGCAAGAATAAAACTTTTGGATGACTCTACTTCATTTTTTTTTTTTTTTTGAGGAAAAAAATTCTCCTATATAATGTATGAGCCTGTGACATATAAAGTAAATACTGCTTAGATTCCAAACGGTGAAAATGGGCTACTTTTAAAAATAGGTTCTATATTGTGTAATATTAGATACAGCATGCTACAGGTATACTCATGTCTGCAGGAATTATGATTTCATTATTTTTTCCTTTGTTTTCCAGTTTCATAGTTGCCTCTGCAACTGGGCCTCTGAGCACTGTTAGAAATAGGGTACAGCATTAAATAGAGAATGCTGTCCTAGATCAGATGATTTGTCTGTGTGTTCTACAAATGAAGTTCATTGGAAATTTAATATCAAATTATTGTTTCACAAATAATTTAGTATTTGTAAATTGCTGAGCAAATGCATTTTAAGAAACCATGTCAGAGCATCAGAATTATTTTTCTTTTCGTATCTTTGGTGACCAACAGATAATGAATAGAGCTGGGCAGGAAACAATCAATGTGTTTGTCTCACTGAATTGTGATTTTCAAGGCTTTTCTGTGCTTGTTAGACCTCAGACACAGAAGTTTTTTGAGACTTAGGGGGAGACATTGGCCATAGGATAGCTGGTACCCTTGTGTTTATGGTACTTGATCAAGATGCTAACAGCCAAGACAAAGGTCCTCAATGGCTGTTCTCATACCCCTGTATTACATATAACATTGTTCATTGCTACATTGTTCACTTTTATCTCTGCTCTTGAGCAGAAAGACCAGCCTAGACAAAAATCTTTTGCCAATAAGTCATTTTCTGTTTTTTCTCATGCAAACCTTTCCTTGGTTTGGGTTTTTTGTGAACTGTTTTCTTACATTTTCTTTTTCCCCCTTTTTTTTTTTATTTTTTAATCATTATCATTATTGAGGAGCTCTCTCAGCTTTAGCAGAACTATTATAACAAACAGCATGTGAACAATTTAAATATGACACGAAAGACTGATGACCAATGACTATAAAGTTGAAATATACACATTTTGATCTGTTTAGTTATATCCATTTCCACATTCTTTTAGTTTGGGAATACATTAAAACCCCATTCAGAGTTAATTTAAATTTATGCACATTCTGAACTCTGTATATCTATGTCTCATGTGTTCGTGTGTCTGATGTCTTAGAACCTATTGGAGCCCAGATACTACAGATCACCCTCGTGTGATTAATGTAGAGCCATGAATTTTTCTTAGCCTTGTGAGACAAACTCTGTGATTGTATAATATATTAATAGCATCTCTGAATTCAAGCCTTATGAAGAGAATAGTATTTAAAATGTGCAATATTCCTAGACAGTTCTACTTCAGAAAATTTTTACATTGGTGAGATTAGTTTACAGCTGAATGCTAGAGGGATTCTTACTACAGGCGGGAAGGTGAAGTTTAGGTTACTTGTCCGGTGTAGGTTACATTTTTGTTTTACAATGGCCTATTGAAGCAGCAGCTGCCATGGCAGTCAAACAGTATACAGTCTGGATTGAACCAACTCTTTATCACCATCTAGATCCAAATATAAAACTGTACCTAGTATTACAGCACCTGCTGCCCTTGGTGTGACACCTAAACACAATTACAAAGATGCCAGACAGTTCAATCAGGGGACTGGTTGCTAGGAAATGTTGAGAACGCAGATACTGCCCACCTGGCAAACAGGAGCTTCTTCCTCCATATCAGGCTTTATGCAATTAATTTTCTTCCTTTGGATAGGGACAATAAAAAGTGGCTTGGTTGATAGATGGTGTGCTTTTTGGGAAACCCACAATATAGATCCTCCTGTGTCAGGAGTGGATATGTCATTGTGCATCAGAAGCTAGTGGTCAGAATGTGCTCCTAGGAGTTAGATTATGTAAATCCACACAAGAAAGGATATAAAAAAATCTGGGTAACTCTTATATCAGAAAGCTTTCTCTCTTCTGTTTTGCTGCATTTAAGGGCTGATCTGACAGATATCTTCTAGTAGGTAAAGTGGGAAGCCCTTGTTGAACTCTCTGGAGGTCAAAACTTATGGCCTTTGAGCATATTGAGAAGTACCAACACCAGAAATTTACTTCCTTGGGATTGAGACCTTCCAGTGCTTAGCAGACACTGATTGCAGGTTTGGAGAATGTTCAATATTTAATTCCATTATCAGTGAGCTTCTTCACAGACCACATCCACCTAAACAAGTTTAGAGAACTAAAAAAAATGCATCTATTGAATTTTACCAACCCCTATTGTGATACTTAAAACATTTTTATCAGTCTCACTAAGAATACAAATACTGCACATTCAGTTTGTTCATGTGCACAGGAGACAGTTTACTGAAATTCACACTGAAGTTAGGTGTGTAAAACTTTGATGGATTTCACCCAGCATTCCAATACACATTGCTAACAGATACTACATGTATGAATCCAAAAACAGATGAAAAATCACAGGGTATGGATTACGCTGTTAGACTGCAATGTCTGATCTAGACCATAGCCTACAAGATTTGGTCCAATTTTTTGAAAGTATCACCTAGCTATAACATCCCATGAGCAGATCAGAAAAGATGCTGTAATTCAGAGCCATGCTTAAACTCTTTTCTTCCTTGATCTTCTTTCAACCTTACCCCTGTTGGCTGTTGTACAGAGGGGAAGGCAGAGCTATTCCACAGCTCTTATCCTTTATAGGGGATCCCTCGTATATTGTAATATGACAGTGCATTCATAGCAGCACTCAGTCACTTCACTGACTCTCTGCCTTCTGGCCTCTTTGCTTAAGCAGAGCCTGGGAAGGTGGAGCCTGTAACATAACAGCATAGCTAGTTGCCTGACTGCAGGAGATGGATGCTGATATATTTCTAGGGTATGACATCAGTATTGGTAAATTTTCAAACATCACCCATTGCTATATCTTGTATTCATTTAAAGATATATTGACTCTGGCACATGCTGCCATAGATCTAACCTTAGGAGTCTGATTGCAGGTTTGCACCACATGCGTATTTAACATGCATTTGCTGTGTGTCTTCAGATAAAGGGGCTAGGGAGAAAAAAGCCTCTTTGGGAATTGTGCTTTTATTTTGCCTGACGTGCTGCCCATTTTCCTAGGAAAAGATCCTTGAAAGACATAAAATTATGTGAATGTTTCCATAATGTGTACACATGTATGCAGTAACTTAGTATTTCAGAATATATCATATATTCTTTACACTTCCCTATAATATCTTCCTTTTTTTTAGCTGAACAAGCATCATGCTCTGCATTTGTTGGTTTAAATACAATTTTGTTGCTAAGCCAGTGACAGAAACTTTTGATGGTTTCCTTGTGGTAAAACAGGACTTAACTTTGTATGTTCACTGCAGTAAGGATTTTGGTCCCATTTTTCAGCATCTGACAGTTTATTGCTGTAGAATAAAAAGTATGTTCCATTATTTCCCACATTAACATGCAGGTAAGAGGAACACAAACCTGGGGTTGATTATTTTCAATATAATCTCGTCTATATACACTACATATATGTCAATGTCGGTCCATCTTTTAACACTTAGGAGCTACTGATTCACCACTTATGCATGTGTTAAAAAACGTGACTTCAATTTTGAGAGCAAACTGACTGGCCCATTCTAGCTAATGGCAACCCAACATACATGATATATATTAACTGAAATTTCGTTATTATATTTAGGGTTCAAAGGACATTATCATGCACTGGTGGAATGAAACTCAAATATGAGCTCTAATGACATTTTAGTACCTCTGCTAGCTATAACGTTGCTGGGGAATAAGGATTATTATTTTTTGTTTCAGCTTAAAACAAATGAATATTTAAAACCTAAAATTATTCAAATGTGTTAAGTTCTGATTCCCGTAGTTGTAATTCTGGCCTAAAAGTTTGCTGCATTTTCAAGACTGCAAGTACCCATGCACCTAATGCTCATGGGAATGACAGTAGCACACACTTTTGTAGGAAAATGGCTAAAAATAAAGTTGTTATATATGTAATTATATCCGGTCATAGGGGTAAAGGGTTTTAAGTAGCTGTGCATTACTTAATTTAGAGAAAGGTATTTATATACAGTAGAATTGAAAGCAATCATTCAGTGAACTCTGAATCAGATTAGAAAGGAATTACGCCTTTGCTGCAGGTGATACATTCAGGTCTAGTAAATACAGGCTACCTCTTAAACTAGGCCAATAGGAGCTCCTTTAAAATGCTGGTAAACCCCCCCCCCCCCCCCCAAAAAAAAATCTTTAAAAAGCTAGCAGTATCTAAGCCTTTCATTGTTCAGTTTAGAAACCTACAAAACTTAATTTCTTTCTCAAAAGATAACAGATTTTTCATCAGGTTCCTGGAAAGGTGCCATTTTGGAATCCACACACTTTTTCCTCCCTCTTTATATCAGAAAAATAATTACAAATTTTTCTTCCCTCCCCCATCCCACCCAAGATAGTTCAGAATTTTGTTGAGTAAAATATGGTCACTTCTGTGCCAATTTGAGAAAAATCCAGTTTTGACATAACCGGGATGGAGTATTCTGGTCTCTTTTTTATGGTTTGGGTTTTTGTTCTCATCTGGGCCTGCCATAAAATTTGGAAATGTGTGAACTTGTCTTTCCAATTAAATAACTTCTTTTTTTCCTTTTTTTTTTTTTTTCTTTTTTCCTAATTGGTACACCAGGGTGGGTATGGCTACCATTTAAATGGCAAGCAGACCCATCAATAGCTTCCCTATAGAGCTCACAACCAGATGGTGGCAAAAACCCCGCTTGACTCAGGCTTCAATAGCTAATCTGTTTCATAAGTCTCGGGATGTATTTCCAGTGAGCAAAAGATGTTCATAGCATGATTGAAAAGAGATGAAAATACAATGACTGAATCAAAAGGCTATTTTTTTAACATTTCAAGACTCTCCCACCCAGAAAACAATACAAATATTTATCTGGCCAGATTACGATTCTTATGACAAGTGCCTCTTACACACACTGTATCTCTTATTACGCAGAGTTAAAGCAGGCTTTCACTAGCAATTTGTCAGAGTTGATACTGCCTCACAAGAAAACCTGTTACTACCTTTTCTAAAGTTACAAAAATAACAGTAGACTGTCTTTAAAATGAGGCAGCTCTTAAGTGGAGAAATGCAGGGTGAATTCTTAATCCAGAAAGCAGGGAAGATTTCCAGCAATTTTCAGATAATCAGATTTTCCCAGACTTGTGTGCTCTGAAAAATTTCCTTTTATACTGAAGAGTACGTCTTAGAGAGAGAGTGATATGCTGGTGCATGCTATATTAACTCTTAGTTCTGTGGGCTAACTCCCTTCTTGTTTGTTTTTCCTAGTGAACACAAGACAGTGCAGGATGCTGAATACTGCCCAAGTCTACACAAACTACTGAATATCTCAATCTGGTAGATTTATAATTGACACAAAATTGTTCTTCTGTAGGTAGGGTCTGGGAACAAAAGAGGTACAAATAGAAACCTATTTTTCCTTAGAAAAAAAAATCGATTTACAGTCAATGAAAATTTTACTTTATTGAAAGGGTTTAGCTGCTGAGACAGAGCAGAACACCAAATTACCTCGATCACTTACAGTTGCAGACCTTCCTGAAAGACTGTTATAAACAAAGCAGAAGTCTCTTTATGCTTCTTTATTAATGTCTGCAAGAAAATAAGTCACCGTTTGGTGAAGGGACATCCAAAAATGATTTAATTTTAAATGCAGTTTCAAATATCAACTTGTACCTTTTTCAAAAACATTTTTTTACCTTAGAATGGACATTGTTTTACTATTCTGACAGCTGAACCATTTGCTTGCAATGCATATTAGTTATTCAGATAACAAATATCTTCCTGTTCCTAGGCAGATTTTCAATGGAAAGCAAAATGTTCTACTTGGCCAAGCTTTGGAGGAAGTGTGTCAGCTTTGGCAGGCTCATGACATCAAAGAAATCTGAGTCAGTATACAAAGAAAGAATTTTGAGAAATATAACTTAGGAACAACTTGCTATTGCCATGCTTTTCTTATGTCTCTTTGATTCAGTAATTTGCTGGATTTAAGAATTTCCTTTCTATCAAAATGTGATTGTAAGGGTATGTGTGAGAGCAACTGCATGTTTTGCTCAGCCACAACTTTAGTGAAAATGTATGAGTACGCTGGGATCAGGTCCTCATCCAACCAAAAAGTCTTAAAAATTTATTCATTGAATTATTTTAGACCATTTTGAAATTGTTATATTTGAAGTGTTATTCCCTAGTAATTTTTCCAATTTACAATTATAAATCAGATCACTAGATATTGCCCACTGAAAGATGCTTAAGTTTAATCAAGTTAACATCTTTAGCTGTATAACAAATAACTTTTCCTCAATTTTGATAAGGAAAAGTTTTCCAACAAAAAGATAGTGTTAACTTTATTGTCGTCTCAGAGGAAGATCACTTGAAGAATGAACACTGATTTCATCACCAGCTTGAAAGAACCTTTAAATTAAGGGCTGAGCCAAAACACTGGACTATCCACTTGAAGCAGCTTAACAGTGCTTATTAGCAGGATGTGTTTTGTCTCTTTATCAAAGTAATGCTAGTGAGAAAGAAAAACATCATGGCTTGGGAAATAATTTACACTCAGTGTGCTGAAGCCATGAGAAACCTATGCAGCCTGTCCCAAGGCACTGAAATAAACCATAAGGTTATGTTATGCCATCATTCCCTCTATGTATGCTACTTATTCTACCTACCCCTAAAAACATTTTAGAGGCAGAAAATGCAGCACAGTGCTAAGTGTCTCTCTGTACTTGAAGACATAGGCTTGCTTCCTGTTTTGCTCCAGGTTTGTTTTCTAATCTTGGGAAAGTAATTTAGGCTCTGTGGTTTAGTCTTACTTTTTAAGAGGTCCCAAGTCCCAAGAGGTGATAAAAGATGTTTGCACTTAGTGCTAAGAATTCCAGCTGGTGGCACCTTTGTCATGCTGTCACATGTGTAAACCTTGTCATGGCCCTTTAGCTAGCACTGGAGTTATATACTTACCATAGCCTAAAGCAGGAGACCTGAATATTTTCTTTACCTTGCCCCCCTTAAGAAGCTTTCCATCATTGCACTAGCAAAGCAGCAAGAAGAATATGATTTTTTTTTTTTTTTTGGTCCATTTCCTTATAAATTGAAGTTCTCTTGGGAAAGCTTTTCTGTCAAAAAGAAAGAGAAATTGTAACCAATATATTGAAAATGCTTCTAAACCTAGTCTACGAATAAGAGTACCTTAGATTAAACTCCAGTTTTATCAGCCTTGACTGAACAAGTAACAGTGCTGTGCATCTCATCAGTAAATTAGCCTCCTCTTTTTGATGACAGAAGTATCTTGTTTCCAAATCAACAGGATGGGAATGCCACTAGTGGGGGAATGCTTTTCTTGCAGGTTGGCTTTCATAGATATGGGAACAGTTATTTGCATGGAGTGGCTGAAAAAAAAATCAAGAAGAGAGAGATAATGAGGAAGACTGTGTAGGATACAGTGTATGTGGAGTTTTCCATGTATTTATAATACTAATTTAATATTAATATCTGTTATATATTTCTCTGTGGTTGAGAAATGCTTGTAGTTAAAGACACAGCAGCAAAACCTGTTACATGGGTATCACTAGTACACATTAGTCTATAGCAACTCTAAGGATTGTTTCTTAAGATATATTTGGATTGTCTTTCAGTCATGGTATCCAGTCAGTAAGTAGTTGCCTCTTTCTATTTCTAAATTACTAGATCAAATGAAGGTAGTAGATTAAGCATTGCCCTTCTGATCCTATTGTAATTTTTGTACACATACTTCTGCAAATTTCAGTTCAGAGATTGTCAAAAGAAACTTTTCTAACATTTCTTCTGAATCTGCTTCTGAAATACATTAGTGTGAGAAAGATAGGGCAGCAGATTAATTAGTGAGCAAGTGAACCAGTTAATTAATATTACAATTAAATCTGCCTGAGGTATGCTTATAGCATCCTTGGCACTTTTCAAGTAATGAAAAAGCGTTTGCTCTCTCCTTCCTTCTCAAAGCTCCTGTGAAAATGTGTCTTGTCTAAAACCATGCTGGTGTGAAGCTGGTCAGAATGAGGTATACAAGTGAGTTACTGTGGGGTCAGAAGTATTTTGTGTCCTATGATAAGTCTATTCTTCTCCCGTTCACAAGGACTGAAATAAAATAGAAAATTATAATTATATACAATACACTGCCAAGAGATCAACTTTGTTGCTTTTGGCAATCACTAATGATTTTTTATTTTGCAAGAGCAGCATAATGTTTTATTTCTGCCCCCATTTTTCATAAAAACTTAATTTGCATACATTTCTGCAAGAATGAACCATGTTACTATGGGGAAAAATAAGCTCTAAGAATCAACTGAAACAGAGAAAATTTACTGTAAGTAAAAAACAGGAAGGAAAAGCTGAAATAAAATCATATAACACATTTCAGACCCAAGCCTTCATACTGAAAAAAGGGTGCTATTTTGTGTTTCTGGTCCTCACAACATCTTCTGGCTGCTAAATCCACGTAGATGAGCTAGGATAAGTACTGAGCTCTGAACACATGCTCCCCAAGGCTGGTGATGTCCCCAGCACGGTCCCCAGGCTCCAAGTCCAGCACAACCTGACTCTGGGATTTACTGATACTGGATAAGCGATGCAGCAGCGAATAGTGAAAGGAGTACTTATAATCCTCTCTTGCAAAAATAGTCACTTAAAGCTCTGATTGAAGGGTCACTTCAACCCTCCTGGCCCTGGAGTGGAGCCCTTAATGAGACTCCTTTGCTGCCACACAAACCTTGGGAAGCAGCAGCAGCAGCAGCAATCCCTCCTAATTTTGGCCTGACAGGATTACAGCAGTTGTGAGCTTGACCACCGTACTACATTCCTACATGGTCAGAGCCATATCTTTCTTTTCTGGACATGCAGAAGGGTTCAACCCAGGCCCAAGGGACCGCTAGTAATTTATGTATTTATTTATTTATAATCTAAAGATTAATGCAATGAGTTGGAGTAAAAATCACTTGAGAGAGGGAGAAAGGGAGGGAGAACAATGGGCTTGGCAGCCTCAGGAAGATTACTGTATTTCACATCTATGAATGGCAGTGCATTTTAACAAGCAAATGAAGATATCCACTTCTGCTGTTAAGAAATGGGGTAAAGGGAGGGTAAGTTGATTTTTTTTTTCTTCTCTTTGTTTGGTTTTTTGGGGGTTTGGTTTTGATTTTGTTTTGGGTTTTCTTTTAACAGAAGCAAATGCAGTACATCTTTCAGTTGGTATTGGTCAGTGCACAGGTTGATATTTTCAAAGCACATTGGTAAGCCTACCAGCCAGCACAGTCTGGTCCAGCACACACACTCCAGCTGGTGTGACTTGAGTAACTTGGAAGAGGTCATAGGAACACATCACATCCACTCAGGAACCCTATCCTGGTATGCTGTAACTTTGACAGAGCATAACGCTGTCTACCCCACTCAGGGTTGCCAGGCGCAGGAGCTTCAGGGCTGCAAATTCTACTTAACCCCTGGGCCTGTACCAGTGGCCAGGCAGTAACTTGGGCAGGGTTTTACAGCCAAAGAGTCTAAGCCCCTCTGTTCTCCAAGCAGTAAAGAGATTCTGCTCACAAAGACAGATTTCCAAATTTGTCCATCTTCCTTTATGTAAAAAAATTAAGCAGATGTATTAATGGGAATCCTAAACTATTGTAATACCATAATCATGAGTATTTGCAATGCTTCTGTCAGAGATTGCAGTTGTACTCCATATGAATGTCTCAAGTGTAGATATGAACAACTTGGTAGAGCAAGACTGAATTTAATTCAAGTAATCTCACTTCTGCTGCACCTTAAAGGCTGCCACGGTCAGTACCAGAACGATGCACAAGTCACAATAGAACTAGAGGCAGCTACATAAGAAAAGATTAGAAAGACCAAAATACAGATATTTAAAGGGAATTTGAGAAGCTATTGAAAAAATCCTTGAAATTGCTATATTTTTTGCATTCATCATTTACAGCAAAATATTAATTGCCAACTAACAGTCCGAAAGAGACAACAGGACATTTCCCCATTATTTAATCCTATGATCCAGCTCATTTTCTCCTTGCTAGTCCCACTGGGATCTAGGGCTATAACTCACCCTGACCAGCAGAACAAAGCAGCTTACCTTTCTAATGGTGAATGAAGCAGTGGTGAGACATCCGTATTTTAGTAAGGCTTTCCCCACAATGCTCCCTTTTCATTAGGATGCCAGAACATGAAAGACCCTGTAGAAAAGAGGAGCAGGGCCTGCAGAAATCATTTCTGTCTAAGCAGAGCCCCTTCACGTGCCTTTCCTGGACTTGCCAACGTGAGGGAAAGGGCAGCGCAGCCCTACGAGCTCCCCCGAGGAGCTCAGTTGCTGAGGGTTCCTGTGATCCCTCACCAGTGCCCTGGACCACCCCCAGCCCAGGACAGCACAGCAGCCACACTTCCATGGATGTGGAGACTCAATGAGCCATCTTAGTGCTTTTTGCCAGTTCTACCTATTGCCTTTTGGTATCTGAAATGACCTCTATGGATATCGGCTCATCCTGCTCTCACCTGCCTCTTATGCTTGCTCTGCAGGGTTGGTCTTTGGGCCAGAGTGTGATCTGCAACTGTTTCGGGCTATGTTCAGCATGGTGGAGACGCTTGAGTTGCCATCACAAGATTTGCTTTGTCTAGTAAGAATTTGGAGATTTGCCTTCCAGTTGGGTTTCCCACAGCCTGGGGTATAAAAAAACAAATAAATTTATTCCTAAAACTGATTTCAGGGTGTGTTTTGGTTTTTTTTCCTAGACTCATATAGACTCAATGGACTTATCTTTCTTCCTTAGTCAACTATCAGAGTAAGCAGGAAGTGGTTGTTTGGAAACTGAACCCTTCCAGCTTGTTTTCAACCCATTATATTTCATGTATTCCCATTACTTGGCTATTGTTGTTCATATTTTAACACTATTTTAAAAGGAAACTTGCAATTCATGGCAAGTAAAAGGTGTGAATGACTGAATCAATGTCATCATTGATTTCACTGAAAGCAGAATTAAATGCTCAGTCAAAATGAACACCTTGGAACCTAATCCTGCAGACTTTATTCAGATTATATCCCCATTCTAAACACTGGGGAAATTGGTGTAAGCCTTTCATTATCGGAAACGTAGATTTCCATTGTAAGATTGCCACTGGCAATTAAATCTGCTTGTTGCCTGGTATAAAATCTTAATACATATTGTTTAAACCAAACCTGTTTTAAATATACGCTTAGAGGGATAAGGACAGAGAAAAGAGGTTTGATGATGCATCTAAAGAACAGATAGGGTGTATCTGATACATTTTTGTGTTATATCAACACAATAGTACAACTAGAATTAATGTGAAATGTAATTCACAACAATACTCATTTTGTGGGTCAGTGTAGCCATATTTGATTTTCAACTCCACCAGTCCATGAGACATTAGTGATTAACTTAATGCATCTGGTAAAGTACAAATTGGATCTTTTATATACATAGATCATATTTGTTCCATAGGAAGGGGTTTGTATATTAAAGGTGTTTTTTGTTAATTATTCATTTGTATTATTGGAAGTATAATTATATTATAAAAATATAAGATGGCTATAAATCTTATTTGATTTAGATAATGAGTAAATGACTAGTCGGTTGAAAATAGGTTTTACTTAAGCAACAGCTTTGAAAGAAATATTTTTTGATTAACACAAATGGTGCAAAGCATCTGAATATTGCTCCTGTATTGTAAATCACCAACTATTGTAACTACCTATACAGATTCTAACATACCCTTAGTGTATTCACACTGATGAAAAGCATTTTTGCAATAAATACACTTTGCATATGACATTTAAAGCAGTTGATTAAGGGAAAGGGATAATTAAAAGTTGATAGAAGTGTCGAATTTCCATTTATGCACTTTCTATGTTTTATAATTGCATTAGTGTTATACAAATGTATTCCACCATTCCTGCAAGTATTAGGGCTGCCTTACTAGATTATATGGAGTGAAAATATTTTAAGCTATCTCTTAAAGCATGTTTCTTAAAATGAAAGCCTAAATATTTTCAGAGTTAGATTTATTTGTTAGTGTAGTGCACCTGTCAGCATAGAGTTAGAACATGACTAAAGGGTATTAGGAAAAAGACATGGTCAGGTGTGTCCTGGTGCAATGAATGGTAATATGCCTGCAGTAGAAGCACATTATGCTTTTATTTCTGACTGTACACTGAATTATTTACACCTTCAAGGCAGCTGATTGAACTGCAGCATCAGTCAATTAGCAAATCAAAAATTTATATGATTCCAATTTAGCATGGAGTCCTTCTCTCTCTTTTTTTTTTTTCTTTTTAGATTTTCACCCTGACAGTGACAAATTACTCCTCTGCTGGCTGAGATTGGAAATTAAAAGCATTTAGAGTTGCTCATGCATTTATGCTAATGAGAACTTCTGATATGATTTGCATGCAAAAGAGGACAATCTGAAAGCTCATCAGTTTTTCATGCTTCCGCATTTTGATGTAGTAGGATTTTTTCTGTTTTCTGCAGAGCAGAAAGATTTTTCTTGGGGAAACAATACTCTATGTGAACAAAAAGAGTTTTTCTTTTAAGTCAGAAAGTTCCTATTTTTTTTTTTACCCTCCAGATTCTTGTCAAATCATTTGCTTTGCTGTTTCAGAACTGCAGCCCACATTCATTAGCATTTTAGATGTTTATCAAAGGAACGATCCAGTATCTGCCATGCAAGATTATAGCTCAAGCTTCATTTTAAATTCAGCAAGAAAAAAAGACCCGAGGACAGATGAGAAGAGGGACGTGCACTCTGACAATCTTCTTCACAGATACACCCGAATTAATCCTATTTAGAGCAAAATTTGATTAATCACCAGAAGTGGCAGCTTTAAGTTTAGTGAAATAGTTAACTCTGACAAATTTTGGGGACCTCTTTGGCACAGCCTTTCCAGAACACAAATAAAGAACCCAGAGAATACAAATGAGAGAGCAGATAACTTTAAAGTGATATTCTTTAAATGAAAAAGAAAAAAAAAGCTCCTGGTTAGTAAAGAGATTGCTTATTGCATATTTAGGTGTTTAATTTTGCTTTCCAGTTGGCTACGAGACAACATGGCAAAGAATGGTCTCATGGTAACAGAAAGCATCGATGTCTTCATTTTGCTTTTGCAGTACATGAATTTGCAGGTAGTGTGATTAAAATAATTTCCTATGTAGAGGAAGAGAATTGTTTCCTGATTCTTTGCCCAGCTTGAGAAGGTCAATCAGGTTATATATGTGCATGTTTTGCAAATGATCTTTTTGACACCAGTAGTTAGAAGGACACTAACCATTGTCCTGTGTTTACAAAAATATTTGGTGCTATAGTACTTGCTGAACATTAGCATAATCCGATAATTCCTTCAGCCCCAAAAAGGTACTGTTTACAGTTTTAATTGCAATTATTATTTCCATCTTATCATTCAATTGATTGAGTTCCAATGTATTGTCAGTAAAACAAAGGCAAGATACATGTTATGCCTATTTCACATCTCAGTTAAAATTAATAAATTAAATTCAGATCATAACATATTAAAACCATGTTCCAGAATATACTTCACACTTTAGGTCATTTTTCACCCCCAGGTACATGCAGCAGCACTGAAGACTTGCTGGGTTTCAGAGGTGTTATAGAGAGAATTCCACACATTGACTTCACTGGCATTGCAGTGAGGTGCTTTACAACCAGTGCGCTGTATGCTCAAAGACAGCTAACAATGGGTATATACTACGTTTTGATAACATCTCCTGTCTCAAGCCAGTATTCTTGCTTCATGCACTTGAAAATAAAATAACCACTTCTTCTATAAATGCAGCAGTTCCCCTTTATCTTCTGCTGCGTTAATCCCAGCTTCATGGAACAGGTATCTTACTTCATCCCTTGAATGAGAAAGAGAGGGGTGTGATAGGGTAATCATGAACGGGGAAGCAGAATGAAGAGTCAAGAATGGAGACTAGGAGATAAAGGGCCATGCTAGATCATAATTCAGCCTTGCCTATCTTTGGCATATTAGAAGTTATGGTACAGTGGAAAGTAAGATGCTACCTAAAATCTCCCCAGTCCTTGACACTAAGTTTGCCTGACACCACCACCATTAAGTCAAATGAATGGCTTCTTGTCCTTGCTTTAGCCTGGCATCTCAGTATCACCTTTCAGCCCTGCTTCTTTTGACAGCCAGCTGGATGGCTCTCTCACTTCACACCTTTAAAGGTGCCTAGCCAAAATCTCTCACTGGAAGTTTTTCTTCAAAGTCAAGTACTTTGCAGCTGAGCTTCTTATTTTAAATCTCTGAGGTTCTGAACTTTTCAAACAGTCAATGTGCCTTTCCATGGATAGAAATAAGGCTTTCTTCTCTCACCCAATTCTTCTCCCTCACCAAATTCACCCAATGCAAGTGATGTGTCCTTGGCCGTTAAGATTAGGTATCAATGACAGTGACTGTTTTTCAGCTTTCCTTCCACATCCATAGGAAGCCCTCAGGCTCTGTGGATGTTTCTCTGTTACAGTAGATGCACACAAATGGCTCAGAAGTGGTATCAGCAGGGAAGCAGAGAAATCCCTGTTTGCCAGTATCTATGAAGATAGGAAACCCTGAAAACTCCATGAATATGATGTCTTACATGAAGTTCTTCCTTCGCCAAAGTCTTCATGTAACACTGGTTAAAAGGCAATGCCAGAAGAATTATTTTTTCCATTTCCTTCTCCTACAACTAAACTTCTTTTGCCAGGGTTATGTTACTTCTTTCTGAATTGCACAGACTGAACACTTCCATGTGTCTTGTTTTGCTATCTTTCCTGAAAAGCCCTGCTGAGATAACCTACCAAAATGCTAAATTAAGAACATGATTTTCTTAACTTGACACCTCATGCAATGCAAGTTGTCTCCAGAGCCTGTTTCCTAATCTTTGCTGCAATTCACTTTATGTGCCCACAGAACCAAAGGTCTCCTGAACCAAAAATCTACTTTTATGTTCTCAAAAAGAATTTACAAGCCCAGAATTTTCTTTTATCCTTGCAAAGATAGGCGTATTGCTTATTCTGATACACTTCTCTTCAGCAAGAGGATTTGCAAAGGTGTCCATTTGGAGACGCTCCCAAGTTACAACTGACTTGGTTTTGAGTGAGATGGGTTTGCTTCATCATCCTGAATGATCATTGTCTGTGGTAAGGAGGAGTTTTTGCCCTTCAGATACTTCTTTCAAAATTATTCCTCCTTGATTCCAACTGAATAGCTAAGATTCTTCAACCAAAGATTATAAAAAGGAAAAATAATAATTTTGGAATAATTTAGATGCCAGCTTAGTGTCCCAGCATAATACAGCTATATTCTCATCATGGTAAGAGAATGTCTGTCTTTATCACTTACAGTTTATATATATTGAGTTCTCGCTCTTTCATTCTATTGGCAAAACATCATTTTCACAGGCTTCTCATGGCCTATTTTGGGGGGCAAGCCAGCACCTCTTCATCTTTCAGCAGACAGCTCTATAAATCACCCTTTGTCCTTCAGTGAAATAGACTATCAAAAAGTATGGGAAAATAATTCAGAAGCCTCTGATCTGGAGTTGTCGTTTGTCTTGCATTATTTTGGGAATAATCTCCTATCTTGCTCTTGGTCAGCTCTTTGCCAGTACAGACTCTTATCTTGCCAGGCTGATGAGCTCAAGTGGTATATCTTCCAAGGCCTAAAGCTGATTCTCTCCAGGATTTATGGAGAGAATATGTTGGTGAACAGCCTTCCTTGAAGCTAGTTCAATAATCTAACATATATGTTCCCAAACACAGTAAATAAGCAACAATTATATTTGTGAGGAAAGAGTGCTCCACATGTTAAAACTGATGTCCAGTGCAGTAATTGTTGCCATCATCCTATGTTCAGCAGGGAGCTGGGTATATTTGACTATAAATTTACCTGCCCGCTGGAAACATACTACCAGAAAATTGTTTAACAATCACTCACTCTTCCTGGAGATTTCCCAGCACTTTCCATTTCCCATTTATATACCAGTTTAGGTCAGTTATTGTGGAATTTTATGTGTGCCAAAACCTCTGTGTATAGATTTCTATCTATATTGCTTCCTTAGAGGACTTGACTGGTAAATTATTTGCTTTCTCCTGTTCTGGTAGGAACCATAATGTTGCAAACTCTTATTGTCTTCATAACGTACAAAAGTAGAGTATGACAAAAGGAATTACTGAGAATAATTTTCCATTCTTCAGTTTACATCTTAATACCAGTGTAGACAAAGTCATGAATAGTTATAGGAAGTATTTTAGAAGTGTTGCATTATATTGCCATGTTCTCTGTGTGAAACTCCCCTTGAAGTCAGTAAGAGTTGTGTATGCTATTCAGTGGCATAATCAGGCAATAAATTATGAAAGCTCTGCAAACACCAAACACAACAAGCCACAAACAAACGATATTAACAAGTGACAAAAATACCCAGAGTTCTGCTGGTAAAAGAGTTAAAGCTAATAGTTGTGAACGCTATCGTATGTTCTTAGGGTTGGCAGGATTTGGCAACCTATGCATAGGGGTTAACAGGAGAAGCTTACCTTGTACACCTGCCTATTTCCAGCCTCCTCCATTCAGACAATTGCAACTGTAATGGAAAACAGGCCTAAATGGAGACCTGAATGCTCCAGCATTGCAGCATTCTTTTGCTCCGGGACTCCTCGTGGGTGGCTTTGTTTCAAACAGGACTGCTTGTTTGAAATCTCCTCCCAGAAACTTCACTTTAGGAAAAGCTGGCTACAAAAAATACCATTGAAAGCATACTTTTTTCACAGTACATTTTAAATAAAATGTTGAAATATAATTTTCCAAAATGACCACTGTAATCCAAAATGGAATTTACTAAAAAATCTTGATTTACGACGATCTTGACACTGACAAAAGGGACAGAGAAATGTGAGCATTGTGTTGACTAAAAGTGACATTCTGAAATTGTTCTTTCAGAACTTAACAGTCAATTAAGAATAAACAAAGGATCCCAGAGGTATGAGATTGCTCTAGGCTTTAGAGCTGAGTCTAACTTACAAGAAGCAAGGTCTTTGTAGAATACAACCCTGCTTCTTCTCAGACTATTTGTAATGGCAAGATGAATGTGTGCTGAGATGCTGCAGCTGTTATCAGAAGCCAGCAGTTTATCACAACGCAAAGGAAAAACTGGCTGTCATTGCAACCATTCTTCCACTTTCCCATTTGGAGGAGGCATCCATGGTACTCCTTGGACAATGAAGGTTTCTGACTCACTATGAAAGCATTCTTTGCTGCTTGCAGAGTAATTCTGAAGCCCAGGCTATAAAAGGGAGTGTGAAGCCCCAGCCAGCCCTGCTTTTAGAGTAGTGGCAGAATGGGCAAGAATCAATTGGGCTGATTGAGCTTCTTCTGGCATTTGCTTTTGTATTCTTCTCTTTTTTTCTTCTCTTATAGAATTAGCTGAGGCTACTTTCAGGTTATTTTATTTGAAAGAAGACTCATGCTGACCTCCCACTCACTCTTTCTCATTGTAAAAAGTAAAGAAATGAAGTTGCACAACGTGTTTAAGTTTTCTAATGTCCTCTGCTCCTTCCCCAACAACAATTGATTTACCAGGGAGGTGCTATGTTCACTTGTAGGAGTTAAGAATGGCTGGCATGCAGTTTCACCATTCGCTCCTGCCACAGCTCAGTGAATCCATTTACAGTGGTTTAGCTACCACGTGGAGAGGAAGATCACTTTACAGAAACCAAGGAAGAAAAGCTCCATGGAAGGGGCAAATAAATCCCATCTATCTGGGCTTGGTTTAAACTGTATGTGGTACCATAGATATAATGTAAGATTTCAGAGCTGAGAGCCAGATCTAGTCAGAATCCTGTCCTGTGTGGAGTGGGCTGTCACTCTAGACCAATGAGCTGCGCCACCAAAGCAAACAAGGCTCAGTCTCCCTTCTCCCAGGCATTGTTGCTTCTCCTCCCTCAGGGGGAACAAAAGAAATGGTCGATTTGGGAAGAGGAGAATAGGGAAAATCTAAAAGGAGGGAGGGGAGAGCCCCACCATCTGGGGTAAATACATGTTCTCACATCAGGAAGGTCCTTCTATGCATCTGATTTTTTTCTCTCCCCTCTTTGGCCTTACTGTCACTGATTAAGCTCTCTTTTTGCAGGAGTTGTCACTCCCTTGATAATTTGGTTTCACTTTCAAAATGTGATTTTGTAGGCAGATGATAAGTATTTTTCATTTCTGGCAAAGTCTAGGGCTCTTGTGGAGAGAAAGCACTATAGTAAATACTGCTTTCTGATCATTTATCTTTTGTGTGCAGAAAAAAACGCAGAAATGTGTGTGTTCTTCACAGATATACATTTAGTCTTTCATGAGTGACTTAATTTTCTTAAAAAAAATAAAAGCAAGATAGAGGGAGAGGGGAGATATATAATTCCCACAAAATATTCCATAGATGAGTATTTTTTTCCACAATTCAGTGGTGTGGACAGCAAGAAAATGTCTATTAGTATGTTGGTAATTGCAGAAGCGCTTTCCTTCAGTCTACTCTTTCAAAGAGACAGTGTACATTTTTCATGTCTGAAGAAAATTATTGTGGATGTTTAGCCAGCAATAACGTTAGACTTATAAGCAGGTTCTACATTTATTTGAACACAATATGGCTTACCTTTATATTTCTGTTTACTATTTATTGGTTTATACTGTCACAGTAGTTGTTTAGTGTGTAAGGCAACATGGACTACTTTTTCTTGTTCCACTCTGTATGTGTAGTTGACTGTAGCTTTAATGCATGCACTTCATAAGCATGGCTAAGCAGACTGGGAGGGCAGAAATGTAATAGAGCACTAGGGCTGGACATGTGTATGCTTACACTTTTTAAAATATAAACATATCTGCTCCAAGGTAACTTCATGCCTACCGAAGATACCACTTTTTGTCATCCTTTTTCCAGGACATTTAGATTCATTTTAGCATCTGGTGTTACTTGCTCTGTGTCCAAGCTGTGCAGAAACTTTGTTTTATAAAAAAGTCAAGCTTTTAAAGTTGGTTTTGTTGCATTTTTGGATAAAAATGAGATCTTCAGAAATCTCTTGCAAAAATGAGATAGCAAGCCAGGGCCATCATTCACTTCCCCATAGTTCAACGGCAAGCCCACTCACCAATTTCACTTAGAGCATTGACCTTTTTTTTGCCCTGTCCCACCTTACTGAAGGGGCAGGTGGTTGTTGTTTGTCTCAGACTGCTGTATACTTTCATCCCAAGCAGAGCTTGAGAAACTTTACAGAGGTTTCAGTTTAAATGTCCCTGCCCTTTCTACAGCATTAGGTTCAGGCTCATTGCTCTGACTTTTGGAGAGTTTTCCATAGATATCCTCACCACAGTGTTTCATAAGTGTACGTTCTCAGAAAGTCTTTGGTGAAAGCTTCCTATAGCTACTCAAGACCTTGCTTTTGCTTAATACAGTTTAGATTTGATTCTTCCCCAGCTATTTTCTAGGTCTCTCAATAGAATAATCTTATGAAGGCATGCTCAGAGCACAATTTGTCATCTGGTTTCTAAATAACTACAGCAGAGCTCCTCTGCTCTTTGTAAAGTTGACGAGTCATTTTGTACATGCTCTTTGTCTAAATGAGATGTATGAATCTGAATCCAGCTCATTGTCCCCAGTAGAGGAGTAAGAGTGATCATTTTTGTATTCCCTTCTTGGGTTTATGTAACTCTATAGTCGAACGCAAGTTGTTGGTTAGTTTATAGTGACTATTTAATGAGTAAATAGAATAACGGCAAAAGAGAGATACTTTGTCTGCATTTATTTTCTGACACAGCTGACAGCTAGAGTGATATCTTCTTCTTTCTTCTTTTGTTACAGCACTACTAATCATACCACACAGAGACACATTTGTCATTATATATAATTATGTGCAATATGTTTACATTATAATATTTTATATTGGAAATGCATAGGTTTCATAATGTTTTTACTCCCAATCCCTTTCTGCTACAGACTGTTTCAGTTTTTGCATATTTATAAATGATATTTAAAAGTACAATAGCACATTAATTATAATAAAATTGTGATTTGGAAATAGGAGCAAGTAGAGAACTGATCTAAATGACTATGTAACTTCTGACAGAGGGGCAGTGTTTTATTAGTGCACGGGGAGCTTTCCTTTGGCTCATCCAAAGTACTGAGAGTGACCGCAAGTTATTAGGAAAGACTGCCATTTCTTATGTGATTAAAGCAGGTCTGAGCAAACCTTAATCTTTCAGAAACCTTTTGAAAGACCTGTTCCTCTGGACCTGTTACTAATCCCAACAGCAATGTGTTTTCACCTTCTCTCATCACTACTCCTTTTTTTCCCACTTCCTCCTCCCTTTTCTCCAACCCAATTAGCAGATTAGCCAGCAGGCTGTTAAGCCTGCAAAAGTAGAAATTAAATCAACTTTTATCACATGCCAGACTAATGGTGGAGTTATCCAAGACCACAGCCGTACCCTCAGAGAGTCCTTAAGGACAGGACCCCTGAGGGTGGTTAAGAGAATCAAAGATGCCATCAAAGACTCCTTCAAAGTTATGACATTATTCTCCACAAAAATACTTCCCAGTGGTGAACAGATGAGGCCCTGATTGTGTGTTTAGGTGACATGCTGTGGGGCCAGCAGCAGTGGGAAAGCGAGGGGCTGCGTTAGTACAGGTGACCTCAAACGAGAGTGCTTTGTACGGCTGAGCACTACAGGTGAGAGGCAGAAAACAGCAATAACCACAAGTTAATCACAACTCCTACACCTGCTGCCATCAGCAGAAGGTAGAAGATATTTAATTATGGAGGGTTTTAACTGTGTAGTCACAAGTGCAGGCAGTGTGACAGTGCTGGCAAGGCAGATGCTGTCAGTAGGTTTTAGCAGGTTGAGGTAAACTTCATTATTCAGGCAATAAAAATATATATTCTAACTAGAGCCATTTTCCTATGTTGGTATGTTACCACACACAAATTACCATTCATTTGCTAGTGCTTTGTGATGAATATTTTATCTACATTTGAAAACTTCTTCAGAGGTCACTTTTGTACAATTCATGCAACTTGTAGGAGAGATACAAAAATGAAAGATCTGCACCACTTTAGTTGGGTCTCAGTAACTATTTCAGATCTTATTTTATATAAAATAGAATACATGAACACTGTAAAGAATAAAATATTGGGCCAAGCTGATATACACTACATGAGCTGCTCTTACAGGTAGAGAACAGCTCCTAATGTTGCTGAACTGTTTGGGTTTGAAAATATTTTGCAATATACTGTACAAAGTACAACTCCATCAGGTAGCTTAAAGCAAGCTATTACTGCACTTGAAGAAAGGAACATGACTCAGAAAAGCAAATGTTTTACCTTTACAAAAGAGGAGTAAGGAAAAGGGGGAGTACCTCAGCTACTGGACTGCTATGGAGCTACTCACTCCACACTTCCTGAACTCTGTCATAACCAGAGTCTAACCTGAAGATCTACCACACACTTTCACATTGTCATCTCAAAACCAGACCATCAAATGTCTGTCTGCATCCAGAGGATCATACCAATATGAAGTTTGTTCCTGCACACACCACAGCTGACCAACCTGCTCTATCCTGTTTCTTTCCTCTGACTGTTAGTTTTGAATCTTAATTATGACACCCTCTGTAAAAGAAATAAAAATAACTAAAAAGTAGTAAAATATTTTGCCAATTAACTCTATTATTAATCTAATCATGCTGATAAAGAGCATTCAGTGTGAATGTCTTGCCAAAGTAATTAAGGTTTGAGGCTTTCTTTTTCCTTATCTTCATGAAATCAGAGAAACAGAGAAGATCCAAGGATTGAAAAGATCTCTGAGGAGAAAAGCAGAAAAGCTGAATCACAAAAAGAGAAGAACACCAAAAATCATTTCAGAAGAGCAGAAAGATAAAGGACACATTTAACAAAAAAATAATTTTCATACTATCTAATAGAGGAAGAATTTTAAAATGCAGCTACTGATATTTTTAGTTTACTGCACATTTTTCTGTTTTGCTTTTGCATTAATTTACTTTAAAATTACTGTACAAATTTTGACTGCATGTTTTCCAAAAAAGTTTGAGGAACATGTGGGAAAATTCAGTTAAGCAACAACACCCTGTAAAATTTCCAATGGTCCAAGTAATCAACACACAGAAGGTCAAGAAAAATGCATGTTGAAACATGCAGTAATTTGCCATGAATGGTAATAATGTTGTGTCATCCCATTCTGGAGATAGAGAACATGCCACCAAAATCTGGGAACAGACTAATTTTTCAGCTTCAGGGGAAAACTACTTTTTATATCTACCCAGCCACATACTGTGTCATGTTCTACCTCTTCTGCTTCTGACAGCCTGCTGTAGCAAGCTATTTCATGTATGCTATACAGAGAAAGCTTACTTATTTAATATCTTTACAGGCTATAAAAATTAACTTGTAGTGGGAGAGTGATGTTAATGGGCTCTAAATGATAACAGAGTTCTGTTGTACAAAGAAAGTATGAAAGGAGATGGTAAGGGATGGTCAAATTCATATACTTTTGCTATATTCCGCTTGTTCTTTTCATTTCCTTAATACATTTATTTATTAGCAGTCGCTGGTAAAGTTTTACACCTAAAGCTTTGTCGTAAATTTTTCAGAACTTACTGTAGTTTAATACTGCTGAGTAAGTACTTTGTTTATATCCTCTGGTGATTATAGTATGGAGCTGTATTCCTGTATGAAAGGCTAAACAACAGTACAAAAATACAGACTTTATACATTAAAGTTTGGCAACGACATGCAAACACATTCTTGAGGGCATGTAAGGTTTGAAAGGTTAGGTACTGCCAGCACGTGCTGTGGCAGGTTGAAGTCTCTAGGGAACGGCCCACTACAGAACAGATAACATGGGAAAATGCCCAACTCTGACGCTTTATAACAAGAAATGTTGTATGCGCTGCCCGAGGAAGAGTTGCTCTTGCTGATAACCTTCTCAACATCTTTACCTCAGCAGACCTCAGCTGTGTGTCCAGTCTCTTCCATGTACAAATGACACTGGCTAGGTTGGACGACATGCTGCTTAATATTTGTATAAGCACTTTTAAACACTAATCTGAAGGAGCTTTTCCTCCGTCTCTGCCTCCCGCAGAGAGGCACAAGGTGGCAATTGCCCAGTAGTTTTCAACATACATTCATGACTCCCAGTGATCCATTTCTCTCTTTTTTATTTTTTTATGCCTCTGAATGCTGCTGCCTTGAAGATGTTTGCGACCTTTATTTAGAATGGCTAATACTTTTCTCATGGTAAACAAAGAATTGCTCATTATACAACAAATATTAGCTATTTTTTGTCAAACATTAGCTATTTTTTGTCTGTGGCAGGTTGCACCAGCCCTACAGAGAAGAAACCATTTTCAATGCTCAAATTGGAGAGCACAGAGTGGTTTCAGTTTTGAGTGCCTTGTATGGCTAATGCCATGATTGAGCTCATTTGATATGAAGATGAGATATGACTTTTTAAGGGAGCCGTATATGGAAGAAAATGAATGAAGGGGCTCCCACACCAAGCTTTTGGTGAAATAGAAATGTCTAAGTAGAAAACATTCCTTCTATCAGGACAAATCTTTAAAATCCAGTGCTTCCACCCCCTAGTCAATGAAGACAGCACAACACTGTTAGATTTTCTGCACAGGAACAGGAGAATTTCCCAATTGGTTCAGGCAGAGAGGCCATCTCCAAACTGCCATGGGGGAGCTGAGGCTCAGAGAGGTGCTTCAAAATGCAGACACTAGGAGAGAGAGACATAATAAAGCTTAATGTAACAAAGGAAGCAGATTTCAGGTATTATTAAGAGTTTTGAGAACTGAGTGATCACACAGTCTTTCAACCAAGTCCACTTTGGTTTTCACAGCTGATACTAAGCTTCTGAGGCTGGAGAGCTGCTCTGGTTTCCACAAAATTTCAAATTACAGGGAAATATTTTGGATCGATGGTTCAATGAGACACTTTAGAGTTTCTGGTGGTTTTCAAGAATGAAGTCCATATCAGCTTTAAAGAGAATAATTTTCTCTGGGGGTCAGTAGTTCAAGAGTGAGTGACCTACAGAGATATGTCAAAGCCTGTAAAGTCCCTCAAATCCTAGGAAATAAGCAAACAAAATCCGTACCGAGGAGCAGTCAGAATTGGGGTAGATAGAGCACAGCACCAGCTGCCTAGTGCTCTGACTTTCCTTTTTCCTGACGTTAAGGGGACAGACAACCGCAGTCCTTCCTTTTAAATTCTTGCCTCTCACCATACTGTCAACAGTGCCTGTCAGCAGTCCACAGGCCTTTTATTTCCAGCAGATGATGAGCACAAACTTATTCCTTTTGTTCTTAACCCAGCAAATAGGTTAAAACCTTCACCTTGACATCAGCAATGTTAAAAAGAATAACTTCCCATGGAAACTATGATATTCAGATGTGCTGACACCTTGAAATAGTTATGAAAGAGCACATCAAATCATTATCCAGCTGCATCTTGATTGTCATTAAATGCAGTTCGTAATACTATGTTTTTCAGCAAGAAAAGGATTTTACACTAGCGAAGACACCTCTCCCAAATCATATTTTGATTACATGTCATTACAAACTTACATAATTACGGTTATTTGAAATGAATGCAACTGTGTATTTTCCAATATATTTTGTTTTTACCCTAACCCAGCAGCCCATCCTGTTGCAGGCTGATAGAACAAAACTCTTGAAAAGATTTTTTTTTGTACCCTTCAAAGCTTTCTGCTTTATATCATCGGCACCTTTCAGTCAAATGCATAAAGAAGTTTGCACAAGCAACTGTAGTATTTAAGCAGTTTAGAAATAAAAATGCTATAAAAAATGAAATGAGTTCTCAACCAACATTATCCTTCTTTTTAAGCTATGAAGTATTTTGAAAAAAATATCACTTTTCACACAACAGATACCAATTCTAGTTTCCAAATTGAATTCCAAAATAATAAATACAATTTTAATTTTGAACCAAAATAAATCATTTCACCTCGTAGAACATATCTGTCAGAGTTATAAATACTGAGTCATGTTTTTTTTCAAATTGAATTTTTACAAAAATTGTGCAAATTATAAAGTTTTCCGTTCATGTTCATTATGAAGAAACATCCTGTTCAGAGACAGTACTATTTGCAGGGGGGGTTAATTTTGCCCAGCCTCCTAACTGCCTCAGGAATTGTTGCTCCCTGTTTTCACCCTTTATTGACCTTACAGGAGTTACTCCTGAGTTACAGAAGCATAAATAAAATTAATTATGTGGGCCCTTGCCTTGTTGTTCAAGGAAAGGAGAAGAAAACAGAAACCCGACGAGCCCTGAGATGGTAATGCTTACGTGCTGCGTGCCTACTCAAATCTTGGAAAGAGCAATTTAATACGTACAAGGCACCCCTGGCCAGAACTGCTAACAATGAGGCAAGATGATGAACCAACACACTGCGATGATTCTGCCCCTCCTTGCAAGGGGGTTTCTTGCAGGGGTCCTGGAGGAGCTCAGCAAGAACCCCTTCTCCACTTCTGCAGGCTGTATGAAGCATCAGGCTCCAGGTCTGCTCCTCTCCCAGCCTGAATTGAGGGCCCATTGCACCTTGCTGAGCTCAGTGGTGTGCTGCAGTGGGCCAGGTCTCTGTCTACTCAGCTATGGCAAAGTTACAGAGGGAGTTGTGATTCATGAGCCTCTGCCTGTCACCAGGGAGAAAATCCAGCCACTTCTGCAAACCAGAGACTTTCCACTGAGGTGGGATTTTTCTTCTTTCTGAGCAAGCAGCTCCTGGCTCTTTGCTTCTGCTCAGTTCAGCAGGAAACCAGCACCTGTGGCCAAAACATCACCCAGCTGCTTCAATCTGACAGCAAGCACTAGGCTGCACAAAAGAAAGCTAGGGTACTGACCTGAAAAAGAGTTGAAGTAACATAGCGATTGTATTTTCCTCAGATAAGCAGAATAAAAAAAAATTTTCACTCACCATTTAATGGCCATCAAGGCATCTTTGTTGTTAAAAATGGAGTGCTAGGACTTAGAAGAAAATAAGTGAAGAAGATGAAAGTACATAGGCAGTCATTCTGTTCAGATACGCCACATCTTTATTTCTGATAGCATTTTTATGTCTTTCACTCCTGAAATTCATTTTTATAACATGTGCGTGGATGTTTCTGTATGACACTGGTTGAGGAATATGCTGTAAAAGGACTTGCTGAGTTTAATTGGAGGATTTTTGATAAATGTATTCGGACCTTGTTTTCTTTATTCCTTAAGACTGAAGGAAGCAGCAACAATGGTTTAAGAAGCAGCTGTTGCAGTCCATAGAGCTGTTTCTCAGAAAATCCTATTTTCCACCACTGTGTGTGTCCTGGTATCGTGTGACCAGGTAAATATGGCTGATTCACTCATAATCCTAGAGCCTTTCTCATGCCTTCTGATAATTGTGCCTTCATGTGTTCAGGCATCTGTGCAGTAGTGTAACCTAGTGGTTATTAATCAAAAAATTGCTTGGAATTATTTCCTAGAGGTTTGTGGCTGGTAGTTTTTCTGTAGTTAGTACCTTTGAGTAAAATCATTACTTAACATGATTTTGCATGTCAATCAAAACCTGAATGAATGTAAACTAATTTGTGTGTGTGTGTATAGCTACAGTTTTTCCACTTAACTTGATCAACTTCAACTGTTCAAAAAAATAAATCAGATAATCTCATTCGTGAAACTGTATTTTAAAGTGAAGTAAACAGGAGATAAAAAGAATCTCCAGAGACATACAAAATTACAAAATATTTTCTGTTGTGCTACATATGAGACTGCATTTGTTTTGTGGAAAGCCCTGATCTGGATTGCTGCCCTATTGTGTTCAGCCATAGTGATATAAGAAAAGAGAAGGTAAAAAATAGATAATAATGTCAAAGAAGAATTTCTAATAGGCACAAAATGGCAAAGGACAAAGGATTAGCACAACATAATGTGTCTTCTTAGAAGACTTCACAAAGAGATAGATGTATTTGATAAATAGATTTAAGACATGTTCCAAACAACAGGTCCACATAGAAATTGTGCATGTCTTGTGCCTCAAGCAATTCTTGGTGATGAAAGGGGACTTTGCTGCAGTACAAGCTTCATATTCATCTGAGAGCTCCAGGCATACTGGTGTAAGGGTGTCTACATGAAGAGAGATTAGCAGTTACACCTCTTATAGACCTGCTATTATAAGTAGCACTGAAGAGCTAGGGCCCTTTGGAAACTGCTTTTTGGTTATGTGCCCTTGAGAGAGGAGATGCAACTTCAAGTCAAGTACAAGGCCAGTCCGGCAGCTGGGGTGATTACAGTGAAGTTTGCCAGGAAGGTGAAAGGTTGAATCCTTCCATGCTGATTGAAATGTGTGATACTTCTGCTGAAATATTTACTTTCAGAATGGTTTTATTTTTCTTAAACCACACTACATCTCTCTTCCAAGTGCAGTCTTGCAAATATATTGTCCAGAATTTCCGACTCTGCTCTTAATTATCCATCAACCAGCTTTCTTCTTATTAATTAATGCTTAAGTTTTAGCAGCAGCTTGAACCGGGTCACTGTTCACACGTTGAAACAACAGATGCAAAGGAGTTTGTGAGTGACAGGATAAAAATCAGGCACCATCTTGGCATGAAGCTTTGGAAAGATGTTAAGAAACCTCTCTGCAATTCATATTGGAATCTATTCCACATCTCTGAGTACTGTATATACTGTACAAATGCTTTATTTTAAGTCTGCCAACATTGCTACTCCAATTTGTCAATCCTGGAATTCTTTTTACTAAGTGCTACAAATGTACGACTCATCGTTGTTATTATGTTCCATTAGAACATTTGCCAGTTTTGAGTTCTGTCAGATATATGCGATAGCATTTGATGAATCACTGCTGAAATGATCCACTACAAACAACATCCAATTTCTTGGAGTGCTTTCTACCAGTATTGATAAGTATCTGGGGTTTAAATGCAATGCTGCTTCTACACACTCAGTCATATTGCTTATTGCAAACATTTGGAATGAGTTTGCTATCGACTACTTAATTAATTGTCTTGGCTTATACTTTTTTCTGTCAGTCAATGATTCACTAGCTACTTCCACAGTGATATTTTGTTAGCAGAAAGGTGGCACATTCAGCTGCATGACTAATTTGGTAACCTGTTTCCAGCATCAGGGTGCTCTAACTACAGCAAACCTTCATTTGTACTTAAAGCTTGCATTTCTTTCATTTGTACAGTATGTTCAGCTTCTGGGTTACTTCAGTAGACAGGACAAGACTTTGTGAATATGCACACACTCTCCTGAGGAAGTCATTGATCCAGAAAATGTCCTGTAGAGCAAAATACGCAAAGCAGAATGTCTCATCCTGTGAACATAACTCTTCAGATGCAGCCTTATGTAAGTTTTGGGAGAGGGAAGGAAGCAAAAATGAAATAAAAAAAGGAGGGAAAGGTGCAGCTTTGGGAAAACTAGGATATCTCTGTATTCTACTTTTCAACAGAAGTGACAATATTTCAACTAAAAAATAACAGGATTTTTTGAAAGGATTTCTGTAAATCACATCATCTTTTTCATAAAAAATTATTCAGGTAACAAGCAGTTAGAGCCTTTTAAGACATATATATAGATGAAGTCAATAAAGAGTTATACTCTACAATATATTCTGAAGGCAGTATTTCCACTTGGTTCTGCTCTTAATTACGCAGTCAGAACATTTTTTTTTTTGTCACTTCTTTGTTACTTGGGAGGTTTGTCTTATTTTCAGCTGCCCATTTACTTATTTGTGTTCATTTTCCTTCCCTGTGGACTGGAAAAGACCTTAGACTTATGAGTGTTGTTAATACATTGCATTACCAAAATGCCTAGGAAACCTAGCAAAGGAGTAGCCTCCAACCTAGTGAGGCCCTGAGCAGAAACAGATGAAACAACAGACTCTGATCCAAAAGACTTGCTATCTGAATTTAAGGCAGCACCAGTGCAAGGACACAAAAAGATGACAGACAAGGGAATCAGCTTTGTTTTTTGTAACAGTGAGGGAAGAACCAATCAAGGGATGAATAAGAATTCCTTTTGGCAGCTCTTTTGGAGGCAGATCTTAAAGAGGTGGGAGAGCAGCCATGAAAGGTTCAAGAGGTCAGGAAAGATGGCATTTTAAGAGCATGATCAGCTGTGCTGAAAGCACTCCAGCTCACAGAGAATAGACAGACTGAAAAAATAGAACACAGAGGCTAAAACTGCGCCGTATTGTTGGGAGTGTGCTAATTCAGTGCTCTGTGAAGCATATTAGAGCTAATGAGTGTAAAAGAATAACAAGATATCAGCCACATCCTGCAAACTCAGATTTTTGCTTAATATTGCTTATGAAAACATTTGATAACTTTCTGCTTGTTTTAAATTCTAGTGCTTTATTTGGACAGCTGAAAATCCAGCAAAATGGGATATATTTGACTTGCATGTTGAGGAAATTGCAGATCTTTTTAAAGCACTAAATGGCCTCCTGTCCTCTCTTTATTAAAAAAAAAAAAAAAAAAAGAAAAACAAGATGTCTGTTTTAAATCTCTAAGGTGTCATATCATTCTTTCTGTCATTAATTCTTCCTACCACCCGTCAGTGTGTTATTCTAGGTAACAAGTCTCCCATGAGCAATCTTATTTCTTTCACCATTGTATTACCTGCTTTCTGGGAAAAAAGCTATTTAGTTTTCTGCATTCTGGAAGAAATTACTTCTGTTTTAAAGGTCTTGAACTGCCATATAAATAAGTTTGTCATATATCTGCAGTGCAATTCAGATCAGAATCAGGAATACCTCTTCTAAAAAACATTTTTCCCCAGGTTTGAGCTTTAACCTCATAAGCTTCTTTTCCTCTCAGAGGGCAGCTCTACTACCAAGAAGTACTCACAATTCTTTTCAAGTTCTGTCTAGCAAAGAGTATGAAATAGGAACGTAGAGTACAAAGGAAATGTCTCCAAAGAAGCAGTAAAACATCTCTTGCACAGATACTTTAGACTACTAAAATATACCACTGGCTTTTCCAAACAGTTCTAGAAGATTTTAAAGCTACTACCTCCCGCAATTCAGCTTTGAGAAATTTCCCTTCAACAATCAGATTATACCTCCTTTCTCATAAAAGGCGGTGTAATTTTCACTCCCATGCCCTGATATAGCTTAGTCATGCTGCGCGCTCATCCAAATCACATATGAAATGCTGTAGCTTGTAGAAACAAGATAAAAAAACTAAGACTTCTCACTCATTGGTAAAGTGTCTCAAGGCAACCTGAAATTCTCCAACCACATTTTCTCCTTTCTCTAAGGCCCTTGCTGATTATATTTCTCATATTGATAAATTGTATATTTTTCAACAGTCACACTGTTCAGCCACCTAACGATCTATCTAACCATTCAATTGATGCTTCTTCTCTCAGTTAAATACTTCTGGCTTTTACTTGCAACTTTTACTCCTGCTTTTGATTTTCTCCTTATTTCTTGAACCATCTTTTAACAACTTCTCGTTTTTTTTCCCAGATTTTTCCTTATATTTTCCAGTCTGCCACCCAACAGCCTGCTGCTCTGTGGGAGTGAGGCAGTTATGACACAACAGCAATTCAGCAAAAAGTGTGATGTAAACAGTAAGGTTAGCAATATTGCCAGCCTTGGAAATCAGAATAACTGGGCCCTGACTCTGTCTCCAGGTCTGACCTAATCCAAGATGATAGGTCGTTCCCTGGGACCTTTCAATCAGACAGAGATACCCAACTGTCGGGTTTGATTTTGTGCACTTTCACTCAGCATGTACTACTCTCTCTTTCCTGCTTTATCTTTTTCCCTGTGTTAAGCAAGACAGACAATGTTGATTCAAATCCACAGAGGCAAATGCACTTTCCATCTGCTTACAATTGTGGCAGAGGGAAGAGGAGCTAAATTAGATGCAACAAGTGCAATGGGAAACATAGCAGAGGTGTAGTTAAAAGTGCATCATTTTCAGGTAAATAAAGTAATATTGTCAAATCTGCATAAAGTCCAAAGAGTGTGGGAGATAATAGGCCATATCTCTGAAGAATCAGTAATTACATCTAAAGTATCATCTTCCCCTGCCTTGCATAGGCTGTCAGCATTGTAAAGACTTGACTAGCAGCCCAAACTAGTGGGGTTTTTTTGGGTTTTTTTTTTTAAGAGGTCTTAATATCCGTCTGCAGCTGACGGAGTTTTTGGACTTGTCTGCCTATTTAGCTGTTTGTTACAAGAAAATTTTGCATACATACATTGTGCCTGTGAAAGACCACTTACACCATTCTGACGGCAGTATAACACCCAGTAGTTCCCCCGCCTTAATGTGAAAAGATTATATATTCACCAATACGAGGGCTTCAAAACTTTCAAGCACAGATAAAAGCATGAAAAAAAAATACTCTTTGAGCTAGGTGAAGAAATGATCAAAGTTCCCTGAATATAGAAATGGTTCTGTCATAACCTCAATCTCAGACTGAAAAGATCTGAAGGTAACAATCACCTGTATCTGCACACAGGCATACATGGTATGTTCCATACAAATACACTGTCTTCAAAGAACATTGAGTAACAAGACAGAGCATTTAAGAATCAGAAAATGTCAATATAGCAGAATTATTGTTGTAAACCAGCAGAAGATATAGCTTCTACTAAATAATTCATGAAATAATGAAATTAGTTTAAGGAGTAAAATTGTCTCCGGTAGCTTATGCTTATTAAACAGACTGCAATCAAGCAATCTTAACTTGCCAAAATGTGATCACAATTTAAAATTCAGCCAAAGGTAATACATGGAAGATGCCTGGAAAAAAAACCAACACAAAAAAACCCTCAACTACCACAAGGTTAATAGCTATTACTTTTTATATATGGTGCTGAAGGTCAGCCACACAAGAATAGGAGTATAACCATCCAGGAAAGATTTCAATTGGAAGAAACTTTGGATCCCATCCCCCAGAAGGAACCAACACCCTTTGAAAGACAAAAATAGAGACGAGAAGTTGCCTTCTGAAATACAAATCTGTTGCTAAAATGCGAATAAACAAAACACTCTGCCAATTTTATGACCCAAAGGAAAACCAAAAGCAAGAAAAAAGAAAAAAATTAAAAAGTTAAAATCAAATGCATCTAATAATTAATTAGCAGATTGATCGTGTCTGGATATGTCATATATTCAAGCTACTGCTTTACTAACAACAGGCTTTATAAACAGACCAATTTTCAATAAAAATCTACCTTTACTTCTCTGTTCCCTCAGATTCATCTTTAAAAATATTGCTTTTCATTATAATGAAGTATTTCACTGAAAAAAAGTCTCAGGTGGAAAAAAGAGGCTTCCATGCGTAGTGCTTGACTTGAATTAATATTCATCAAGTTTTATCACTTATGCAACTTTGGTTATTCACGCAACATTAAGTTGGACTATTGACATTTGAAAGGATTTGCCAAGTTTTTATAAACTGACTAGAGGTTTAAAGAAGCTGTTTTCCTCTCTTTAATTGTGTTTAATATTCCTTTCAAAATCAGACTACATTGTTTGCTAATTGCAGTACAGTTTGTGTTGCAAAGCATGATGCAGAGGAGTGATATATGATCAAGGTCCACAGACATGTTTGCTGTTCAAAGAAAACTATTCACAATCTATTTCTTTCAGAGATGAACACAGAACACAGGCATTTAATATAATAAATGGGACAAATTATCATCTCTGTGTTCAAATGCCAAAACAACAACAAAAAAATCCTCATAACATTTGGATTGATTTGAAAAATGCCTAACGCATTGAACATTTTCAGATTGAAACACATTCACAGTATATTTTGTTTTATACCACCTGTATTTTAGAACTGCAGAAATCCTACTGTAGAGGATGTAAATTTTGTAGCAGCAACAGCCCATCTTCAGTGTTCAGGAAACAGAGAGCAGACTGTCTCTATTTCAAGGAAGACAAGCGCAGGAAGAATGTATTTAACTGAATTCTATTATTGGCCAGTTAATCACATTTAGAGAAGATATTGGCAGTTCCCAACCTGTAAGATACAAATAGAACAGGGCAATTTATTTATATTTTGGAAAAAAGGAATTTATAATTTTTTCTGGGTCTGAGCCACGCACAAATTAGTAATTTTTAATTAATAGTTTCTAGCAAAAGCAAACAAAAAACAAATTATTATACCAGAACAGTTCACCTCGACATTTCTTATCTTTTGAAAACCTTTGGCTTCAAGGGCTAAGAACTGAATGTTTTCACACCATTAAACAAAATAATGCATTGCTTCAGGGGACAGGAAGCCAGCTGCATCACCTCCTTGAAGTTCTGTCCATAAGTTTTAAAGCCATCTTGTTACTGTCCCTTAAAACTATTGACTATTTTGCAAGATATTAAAAGCAGAAAATGTTCAGACCATACCTGTGGAGGGGTGGACCTCAGTATAGGTCTCCTCCGTTTCAGGTAAGTGTCCTCAGGACACGGTTTATAAGGTTTCTGGGCTCACAGCAATACTCTCATCCATGTTGTGGATAGTATTTAGGCAAACCTTTCATCCCACAAATCCTGTCATCCTCCTAAAAAAGTAGTTTGTGAACATGTAAAATATTATAACATTTATTATTTGGCTTATGAAATTTATGAGTTATGTATAATAGGTAAGCTTTGACAGCCTTTGTGAACTTTTAGTAGCACCAGCAAATTGAAAAATCCTAAAATATGCAAATGAGTAAAAGTCCAGAGCAGTTTCATATTGTATGATTATAAGTAAGATTCATTTGTTTATTAAATCTTTTTTACTATGTCACATTCCTATATTTGAAGAATTGCTCTCATATTCATGCAGTTGTTTATAATCCTTTTGTAAAGTCAGGCATTTATTTTTAAATCATACAAACTGTGCAATCTTTAATTTATATTTAAATTACTTTCTTGGGACTTGTCCTACCTGAAACATAGATGCTTAATTTTAAATTCATAATATTGTAATGTAAAGGTAATTATTTTTATTGATATACAATTTTTCTTCAGGAACAGCTGTTACTTGTTAAGTCAGTGTTTCTCAAGCAAATTTTAAAGTTTTATTAATCAGAGCTACTGTTCACCACTGAGTTCTTTTACACCTTTATGCAAAGTAAACGATGACAATTTCTTCAGTGACAAAATAAATGTTCATTATTTTCAAGTACAGGGAGGAGAATGGACCTAACCTGTCAAGTCTTATATATGCAAAACAACTCAAAACTTGTATTTGTTTGCACCAGAACATAATATGGCTTTGCAATACATTTTACTATGTTACCTAATGGCATTAAAATATCGTGCAAGCTATACAGAACAGAAAAGCTAAGTGCCAACCTTTTTAAAAATTATTGCCTGAAATTAGTTGTAGTGTATTTTAGCATGTATGTTTGTATCAGAAAATATTAAAAATCATTGTTTATTCCCAATTACCATAAACTGAATGGTAGAAAAATTACCCCTAGTTTGAGTTCATTGATTCAAATGCTGGAGTGTTAACTCAATTTATACTTGTATGATTGTTTAAGATAATTGTAACTCGAATCTGTTAAAATTGTTTCACTCTATTGTAATTTGAGCTGAGTCTGACTAAAGTAAGATCTTTTTACAGCAGAAAAATAGTTGGGTTTCTTCACCTGTGTGCTTGCTTCCAGTCTGCTTCAGATGACCATTTTTCCTTTTACTTAACTAATGCTAAGACTGATGTTTTCCTACACACTCCCTTATCATTTCATTGTCCACCCTTGTTTTCATAAGCATTTTCATATCTGCTTTTTCATACTTGATGCATATGTTAGATCTCACTCTGATTTTGCAAAAGACAGAGAACAGGAAGCTTTTGGTCTCAGAAGGTGTACCTGCATTGAGCATACTCAGGAAAAGGCTGGTAGAACTCTACCTTCCCATTTCCATTCCAGATAAAAAGAAAATAATTTGGAGGATTTCTGCATCTCCTCTAAGCAAAGTTGATGGGATTCTTCTCATGTTGGGACCCAGCAGCTGAGGAAGAGCCACCACTTTTCTCTATCCCCAGGCAGGGCTCTGTCCAAAGGACCCCTGGGCCACCTGCCCGAAGGATCTGTGTGCTTCAAGGCTTCTGTAGAAATACAAGTCCTGGATGTCTGTGCTAGAGCTTTCAGGTGCCTACTTCATCAAGACCAGTCTTTCTGCAAACATTTTTTTTGTTTTTTGGGTTGGTTTGGTTTTGTTGTTTTTTTTTTTTTTTTTGGGGGGGGGTGTTTATATTTCCATTTTCTTTTTTTACATTTTTCCACTTAAAATCACATTCAAGTCTGTTACAGTTTTTTTGTACTTTCATTACACCTCCAAGCTGAACACTAAGCACTTCTGCACATTGGAATTAAAAGACAAACACAAAGATCTTCACATTCTGCTCAGATTTCTACAGGAGGTTGGATTGATTGCATTTCTTTTTTCCTGCCTAATCGTGTTTTTTTTATGCCTGAAGTGATTCTAACTCAGAAGATTATGCTTAAGCTAGGGTGCATGGAAGAAAGCTTGAAAAGCCCCACAGAATCATAAAAGAAGATTGTTCAATGAGCAAGAGGGTAAGGCATGAAAAAGCTTGGTAGAGACATGAATTCCTGACCGAATGAAGCTATTTGTCTGGTATGTCTGGAATGCTTAATATCCAATACACTGGGCAACTGCTGCTTAGGGAACATCTTAAACCATGAACGTCTTTATCACAATAAGTGACCTTTCTTCAGGTTCTAGTAGAACTATGCACAACAAAAATAAGGTTCAATGTTTATTGCTACATTTATATTCCTAACTTTATTGTAGTGCATGCATTTAGAAATAAAAGTGTATCCTGGAATTGTTTTTATTTTATAGTGCAGACATTTCATGTTCTTCCTATCCAAGGTACTTCAAAGCATTGTCTGTACATTTACAGGGGGCCTCAGTGGTGTTGTTTTATTATATCCAATGTGTATGCATTAGAAATGCACTCAGCTACCCAGTATTATATAAGATGCATAGTTGGCTCATATGCTCTTGCTCTATTTAAATGTTAATAATACACTTGCACACTGTGGGCCCAATATCAAATATGGATGTTTTAATGGCATGTCTAAATCTCAGACATGCATGCTCAAATCAGCACTTAGATCCACAGAGTGGGCATTTACACATCTAAGCGTCCATGTAAGTACCCAAATGTGCAATTTGGATATTCTATTAAGATGCCTGTATTTGAAAATTAGGCTGACTTTCTGGCATTTTTGGCAACATGTTGCACAGTGATTCTGGCAAAAGTACAGAATTTTAATTCAACTACAATATGGGGGTTTTGATTGCTTGTTTGTAAAAAAAGGAAAAGTACTGTTCTAGAAACAGATTTTGTTCTTCTTTTACTTTCAGTGTTTTATACAGTCTTGTAATTGGGTACTGAGAGAACAAATGAACATTGTTGCCTGAACTCCAGTATACTCATGCAAAAGAAGTTCTAATGTCTCATATTGTGGTTTGTCACATTTTAGTCTGAAGAATCATAAAATGCACTATCAAAGGGTGCTTTAAGTTCAGTACCCACTGAAGCAAGGGAGTTAAATAAGCTTTCTGTTTTATAAATCCTTAAGTTGTGATATTCCGTGCTGTTCATTGTGAGTATGGCTATGAAACAATGTATGTTACATTTTTCTAATTCTCTATAGAATCTGAGTAGAAATCTAAAAGCCCAGTAACCTCAGTGGAGCAAGAGCACCATAAAAGCATCTTCCAGACAACTGTAGTCAAAGTAAATGAATTAAGACTATTCACCACTTTGGAATATTTACAGAAAGAACCACAAAAGAAACACAAGCCATTTTAAAAAGGTCTCCCAACTTTATTATTTTATAAGGAAATAAAATCTTTTCTGGCCACGAATTCTAAAGCTTTTCCCCTTTCTTAAAGTAAGGAAAATGACTCAAAATAAAATAATACAAAGTCAAAACAGAAAGCATGAAGAAAAGAAAGTCTGTCAGTTTGTAACGACACTTATTTTGTCACTTTTATTTCACTCATGAAAACAGAAGTACCTGCTCTGTGACAGCCGTGCCAAGATTTAGCTAAATTTCAGCTATTTCTAAATCAAACCTGAGCCAGGGTGTCTCTTTGAGGCTCAGCATTTTTAACACAAGCCACATATTTATTACAGCAAGCTATTGTTTTATGCTTCTATTCCAGTTCTGATGAAGTACTTACATGTTTGAGAGAGGTTATTTCTGTTTTCCCCATATCATAAGGGGCTAAAATACATTATTCCTCTCAGAAATCTTGCCTGTATGAGAACCATGTATTTCGCATCTTCTGTTTTGTCAGTCTAATAGGCATTTGTAAGATAAAGCCTCTATCTCATATTTTGCATGTTTTTCTATGTCCTATGCTCTATACAGTCTTTATCAGGTCCCAGGTGTTTTCATCTCCCATTTATGAGATCATTTATAATAGTACAGCGGCTTTAACATTTATTTTGCTTTAGATAGAACTTCCCTTTTCAATTGAAAAGACATTCTTTCCCAGTGCTTGAAACAGACCCACTCTGAGTATCTTTTAGATGCATTGTCTTTCCTTTATAATACACTACAAAAGTACAATTTCTACAGCATTTGTCTCCACTTTTACTTTCTAGCTTCCCCCTTCCCCCCCCCCCACCCCGGTCCTATATACAGGTTACTCTTATTCATATTCCAATGAAGATTGTGAGCTGTACACAATGTTGATTTTTAACTTCTCCCATAGTTTCATTTAGAACTACAGTAGGATGTAAACTAAAACCAAAATCATAACAAACAGAATGCTGGCAAGGGTGTGAAAAATTTGAGTGATTCAAACTCTGGTAGACAGATTTCAGTACACACAGGGCTTCTGTGTCACCTCAATGTTTTTTTGTTTAACACAGTAAAGCATGTTTCATTCAAACACATTATTACAATTCAGCGTTTTTTTGTTCTAATGTTAAACTGGCAAAGAACTAAGTCTACAGGAAAAAATATTTTGTGAGATCATGAACCAAAGTTCCTCTGATCATAAATATAAATATACCATCCATGTTCCTGTACAAAGTCAGCATCTTCCTAAGAGTTTTCTACATTAGTAATTTAAGAACTCAAACAAACACTGCATTTTGTTCTGAATTTGGCATGTGCCTGATTTTCACTTCTCTCATTTCCTTTAGTTTATAGGATGTTACAAATCATCGATAGAAATCATCGTTACTTGTTTGATGTGTTGGTTTGGGGTTTTTTTAACTCCTGAATTAGAGCAAAAAGGATTTAACTGCTTTAACAAGAAATAATTACATCTCCATGAAGGGTGAGGATAAATAAACCTGAAAGTGTCTTGCACCTCTCCGAATTTTATAGAGCCAGGCAGTATCAGACTGAGCTGTGGGCTTACCAGGCAAGGCAAGCTTCATGGTCAACACCTGAACAGGAGCACTCCCACAGCACACAAGTCTTGTGGTGAGTAAAGAGCTAAGTTCTCCAGCTGCCTTCAGCTAAGGAAGTACTCTTTGTATTGGATGAGCTGCAAAACCAAATCCTTCCACTTCTACCCATTAACAATCCCACAGCACTTGTCAGAAGGCACCTACACTTTCTACCCCAACTAATGGGCTCTATCCATTTCAGTGCCTTTCAGTTCACTTTAAGGTAGGTGTATGCTTTTAGATGCAATAAAGATGCCATTTAAAATACTACACTCCTAACTGACAAGTCTGCTTTAGGAATTCTCTCCCTCCTCATCTTCTGAGTGTAAAAACAAAGTAACATGCAGCAGGAAAGAACAATGGAACATTTGACCTAAGGAAAACTTCCGTGTTGCAGCAAAATGTCTTCAGATCCTGCAGGGGTTCCCTTTTTCAGTCAAATTATTAGGCAAAAATAACCTTGAATGACTTCATTTAATTACAATACAGCTATGATTAATGTGCCCCATTATGAAGACAGAATTAGTAAATGAAAACTATTTCTGCCTAAATCCCAGATTTTCAGTAAAACATTATTTCTTAGTTTTTCCACAACTACTATTCAAGAGAAGAAAGACACACCCTTTTCCAGAGATCCCTCTATCTCTGTTTCCTGGGTATCGGTTGTATTGTTGAGTATATGCATATATGCATGTATATATACAGGTCAAAATCAGAACAAACTCTTGCAGACTTTTATGCTTAGTCCACTGTGTCCATGTGGCCCATGAAAGCATTAAGAACCAAATTGGCTAAGGAAATCTTACATTTAAGTCTGCCCTCTATCTACGTTCAGAGAGTTCAACTATGCAGTTTTGCATAGTTATGTTTAAAATCCTGGCTGGAATTTTGTCCAAAAAGTCTGCAGTACTTTAAGCTCTTTTCACTCAATTAAGCTGTTAATAATAGTACTCCATATTCTAATTTCCTGGTATAAAACGGGATCTTCTGCAAGAATGCTGTATCAGAGGTAATCAAATAACTTTTCATATGATATCCTTCCTCTGTATAGCATCGTCATGAACTAACTCCAGACTATAATTCTATATCATAATTAATAATTGTCTTGACTCACTTCAATCTTTTTTGCACATTGCCAGTCAAGACTTAGGTTTGTTGATACCTATTTCACCTAGCCAAACATACTCCATATAGATTTTATTCTCCACAGCATGTAGTGTCAATTGTAGAGGCACTGCTCTTCATCTTCATAACATCAGGGCAAGCTAAAGCTGCTTGGAATTATATTCTTTCCTACTATTTGTGAAATTGCAGCTAAAATCTTTTATTCTAATAATAATCAGAGGTCAGCAAATAATCTTTCTATCACCTCCAACTAAATATTCATTAAAATGTTTGATAACCATTGTCAAAGAATTTTAAGTTTCCTTTTCTATCTGTCTGTCCCACATACATAAGTAGTTTCTCAGATACTTTTAAGAGCTAGAACAACTGCTTTAAAGCAATTGCTGCAAAATATTAATGGAGACCCTGATCTAGCAAAAAAAAATACACGCATAGGCTGCAGGTAATTTCTCTGAACTCCATGCAGTGACTTAGAACAAATTAAGTAGATGCTTTGGTCTTTGCAAAACTGGGGTTTGAACATATATTCTAAAATAATTAATATTCCCAATGGGTATATTTAGAACTTACACTGATCAATTAATATTCAGTGCCATACTCTATTACCTACACCTTATAGAAGTGGAGTTTACATACCATCAGACTTAAGGAACCAAATCTTGTAGTAAGTTTAGTGCAATGGATTTAAACAACACAATGGAAAACAATCACGTAGCTGCTCAGTCTACTCATCACTTGCATCTAGCCTTTTTTTTCAGACTCATAGTGACTCACAGCAAAAAGAAGTCCAGAGAAATACCTATATAAGCAACAGTGAACTACTATAAGACGTTCACACCAATGTGCTCTTAGATTTCTCTGAGAACAAAATTGAACATTACATAAAAAAGTTAAGACCTAGCATGGAATTAGACAAAATTATTTTGATAATTTAGGCCCATTGCACTGGAGTCTCACACCCCCATCTGCAACTCTAAATATCTCTAATTTAGAGGCTTGGTCACGTCCTTCCCTCTACACGTCACTTCCCTTCAGCATGTCACTGCAGAAATGAATAAGGTAAATACTGTTATGGAAAGCAACATTCTAAAAATAGTCCCTGTTTCTAGTATTTTTGAAAATCGTTCAGTATTTATTATATTTGATGTACCATAATGTCAGATTAGCTGCATTGAAAAAAAAAATTAAAATAAAGCACCAGAGAAATGCCTTTTCCTTGAACAAAAACATCAGCTTGCATCTCCCTCTGTGGTCCATACATGCTTTTCCCTCCTCACAGAACATTACTTTTTCCCATCCTACCTTACTATCTGCAGAAATTGAGAGTAGGAAAGAAAGGATGTTTTGCAGAGTGGCAGATTATGAGCTGAGTTCCTGATGCTTATAGGATTGCCAGCAGTGTGTCAACTGTCTTTGTTTCCTTAGGACTTAGCTCCTAAAGCAAATCTGTGAGGCTTTCCTCTTTACTAACACGACATTTTCTCCCACTACTCTGAATACAGTCGTAGCTACAATGCTTCCTACAATACGGTCAGTACCTCTTTGAAGTCTTTGCAGGCAAATATTGAAGTGCCCCTAGTAGAAAATATGAACTTCTGTTTCTGCATTTCTTAAATGTGGCTGTAGTAGAAAATGGGGAGCAGAAAAGCAGGCTAGAAGAGAAGAAGCAGGGAATAGTGTAATTGTGTAATGTGTCATGGGAAAAAAAAAGAACAACATGTGGAAAAGGAACTGAAGGGTAATGAAGGATGTAGTGAATAAGAAATAGGAAACTGGAAATCAAGGAAGAGAGATGAAAACTAGAATGCAGGAGTGGGGGGAAAATTGCCAACTCCTAGATTTACCACAGAGAAGCTGATGGGTAGATTTTTAAATGTTGATTGTGGGGTTTCTGACAGCCAGAGGCCTCCTGACTCTTAGGTCAATTTAAGACTAAAGTTAGCGTACTAGAAGAGGCAACTCAGAAAGCCAAAGTAGCATCAAAGAGCAAGAATTAACACTTCCTTTCATACCCAAAGCTAATATTAAAAATAATTGGGAAGTACAAAAAGTTTAGATGCAAAGATACAGTGAAATCAATAGTAAAAGGAAGAAAGGTCTGAAAAAAAACACATTATAGGCTGAAAAATCAATTTTGGAACTTTCAAATACACTGTAATGAAATATTGCAGACAAATGGAAGAATACTCCCAACCATGGAAGTGTGAAATACATCCTTTATATATATATAAAGAGATACAGTGTTGCAATAACCAAGAAATACTTACTATATCAGCTAACATTAGGAAGACAGTAAAATATCTCTATACCATATCTAGTAATATTACAGATACTGGTAAATATGTGCTTAGAGAGTAGTCTATGAAATACTTACAGGAGAAAGAGGAACAAAATTGACTGAATTGAAAAAACATATGCTTTACTATCACTAGGAAAATTGTGAAATACATTTGTACACATACAGAAACACAATGAATTGAGAAACATACAGAACATAATCCTGCTTTCCCTTATGCCGAAATGATACTGTTCAAGAGAATGGAGGTATTCCATATCCACTCAGTAGTAAGCAAAAGAAGAATTTCTCCAATTGAATATATATTATTTAGTCTTTGGGAAACAATAAAAATAGTTTTGGAAGCTAAAAATACCTGCTAAGCATACAATAGAGTTCGCTTTTGAAATATTAATTTTTAATAGCCTCCCCAAGAATCTTCCTCCAACAGTTCGACTGCAAAAAGTCTGTAAAGCAGCTGAACTTATTCCAAATAACAATGCTTTTTCTTAAGCAATATTTACTGTTGCAGACCAAATACAGATATTGTGAGACTGTCTTATGAGATCCTTGCAGTGAATTAAAGTATCGTATTTTGCTGCAGTGCAAATGGAAGTGACAATAGTTTTCTTGCCTTAGTTAGGAAAGAACTCACGCATTCAAGAGGGACTATTCTGTATGCTGGATCTAAACTCTAGATGTTCTTCTATCAGGATAGAAACCTGCAGTGAAAAAAAAAAAAAAAGCATTATTTGGAGGCTGTATTATCAACTCTTGTGATTTTTATTGAGAGCTTTGCGCTATGTGGTGATTTTCCAGGATCTCATCATCTGAATTGATGGTATTATGTGAAAATCTGTTTTCTCTTTCCTTTTAAAAAAATGCCTTGTCCTTACTGTAATGCAAAATGCTTTAGGCACAAAACCTTATATACAAAACCCAGAAGCAAATATAAAATAGTCCAAATATACTCCTTTTAAGATGATGTTATGATTTTTGGGGGAAAAGACTAATAATAATTCTGGCAGCCTGTTTTTGGAATTATGCTTTCCTTCCCTCAGCACGTTATAATTTTTTTCCTTAAAGATCTTCTTATGTATCAATCGGTAACTGGACACAAATTATAGGAAGCACTTGTGTGGATGGGAAGTTGTACTAGCTTCTGTAACACATTGTTTCTTATTAAATACAGGTTTTGCTACTTGCGCATACTTGCAAAACTGTGCATGTTGCTGCCTGTGCATAAATAATATAATCTCTCTAATTATGTATTTTGCCAGGTTATGTGTTGTGTGGTCCGGTCATGTGAAAAAAATATGAAACAAGTAGCAAAAAAGTCTTACAATATCTAGTTAGGCATGGATGTAGTCAAATCTATTTAACCTTCAAAAAAGGCAAAGTTCAGTATCAGACATGCTTTCCATCTCCTTATCCCTAAATGTTGTGATTGAGAAATTTTGTGTTACAGTTCAATTCTCCAACTAGACTGAAGGATAGCTGAGACTGCAAGGGCAGCAATGTTCATTTGAATATATATTAGGCTTAACATAAGATTCAACTGATTTGAAAAGACTATTTATAATCTTTTCTGGTTTTTTTTTCTGCCATATTCATGAGACCCTTATAGAACAGAAAGAAGCAACAGTGATTTGGACAAAGGGGAAAAGATTTCCCAAAGAGAGAAGTGATATTAGTACATTAAGAGGGAAAATAGCTTTTCCAGGATCTAACAGAAGAAATGAAAAAATAAAGGTTTGTGATGAAAAGAGCTGCAAGGGACAGTGCAGGCAAATCTTAAATTAAAGGGCAATCTAGAATTCCTTTGCCCAGGCTTCTCAATGTTAATGCTGGCAACAGAACCCAGCTGTCCCAAGATCACTCACATGCATATTTCTTCCTCTCAGGGTATCCTGACCCAAAGGAATAAAGCAGCTTTCAGACAGAAATATTTTCTTTCTGGCACAGGCAGCAACAGGTTGTTTGTCACCTGGAGAATTTCATTGCAGGCATGGTTACACAATACACACAGGTTTCTCAGAGATATATCTTGTGGTAGAGCTCAGGAGCAAAGAGCTGCATGTTTACCAGATAGTGAAAAATAGAAGCATGTGATGAAGAATAACAGGGGACAGGAAATTCCCATCTCAATCTCTTCTGCAGGAGGGGGGAAAGAAGATGGGAAGGATGTCCATGGGTTCGCATGGGTATGCAAACTCCTTAATCTTCAGTGCAGATGAAAGCACAAGTCATCATTGCTGAGCCTCCTTGACAGTCACTCCCTTTCAAGCAGCTCAGCAGCCAGTGTGCCATCACACGGGGAAACTGCTGTATACTACAGTGAGGAGAAGTCACTAGGGGCATGGAAGACCAAGGTTCAGATGTCTACTTCACAGTATTTTAATTTTCACAAAATAGCTGCCCTCTGGAGAAAATTCAGGATACGCAAGGGACATTTGGAAGGCCAAGAGCTGAGTTTCCAGCCCAAAGCAGGCCTTTTTTGGGGTTTTTTTATGAACTCCCTTGTCATAGCAATGTTGACTAACTTTATGATTTTTGTCGTTATTTCTACCCTGAGCCTGTGAAATCTTTCTGCAAAGGGTAAGGTGAAAGAGAAAGTTTCCACTGAAAGTTTTAGGTTTAATGAATCATTTTTCTATGATGAAAAGCCATTTTGTCACAAAATTCCTGGCTAGCTTTTGTGGTGATGCTATTGTCTAGTATATCTGTCAGACAGCCCTCCTAATTAAGCTATTTTTACACAAGATTCTGGGTATAGTTTATGAATCACAAAGCTTATGACTATAGTTCCATATCACCACAAGGAAATTCTCACAGGGGGAAATCATAATGCTGCACTCCAGAACCCAAACTTGCTATATAAACCATCTACTCTTCCATAGCACAGGGTGGAAAGTGCCAAGAAAGCAGCAATGCCATTGTGTCCCCTAAAATCCAACTCGGATTAGAGCTGCTTTAGTGTGAGGTGTCCCTGCCCATGGCAGGGGGGTTGGAACTAGATGATCTTGAGGTCCTTTCCAACCCTAACTATTCTATGATTCTATGATTCTATATTGGAACAGACTGTCCTACTATCGTAGCAGCCTTTCAATTCCCTCAAAATATGGAACAAAAGGAAGAGACCTTTGTATGAACAGAAAGGCATTTGATCAAAGCTTTTCATGTGTTGCTGGACCTAGAAGAATTTCATAACATAGCAGTTACACATATTCATGTCAAACTTCAGAAAAGGAAAAGGTAAAATGAAAAATAAGGAAGTCTGATGTTTATTTGAAGTACACACAACAGATGTAAAACCATGCCAAACCATCATGTCAGTACTGCCGGGGGGGTTAAATTGTTCCCTGACTTCTACATCATTTTTTCTCCATTAACAAAACTTAACTGGGTAATGAAATAGGTAAATTTTTTTTGGTCAAAATTTAAGTATAGATTTGCAAGAAAAGCATGCTAAAACTCCTGCAGTAATCAGTAAAAAATTAAAATCACAGCAGTCAAACCCATACCTGCTTAGAGAATCCTGGTTTTCATCCCGATGTAGAAAAACAGTTTTCACCATGAAAGTGGAAGGTGGCTGTTGGGTGACGGTAATGTTACATTCCAATTCTGGCACACATCAGCAGGAACAAAGGTTGGTTTGCCATAATACCATCTTCTCTAGATTTGAGTCTTGCCTCATGTTTGTTCCTGCTTCCAAAGCAAGTGCCAATAATAATTTTATAGTATTATTACTATTTTTTCTATTATCATTATTGTTTGTCAGTTCCCAACTCATTTCAAGGGTCTCCTTCAGCCTCTGTCTATGTCACCCACCTGCTTGCTCATGTTTGGCCTCTGGACAGATATGTCTATACTGTTTTGTTTATTCGTACATGTTGTTGAGTTCTAGTTAGCTGTCCAGACAAGCCAGTAACAGGAACGCAATCAACAGCACAGTGGAAGCAGGTACATTACAGCAGTAAGTCCTTTTACATGTTGCACTTGAAGACTGTTGAAGAATTTATCAAAATCAAGACAAATCGCTTGGCTAGTACTCATTCCTTTCTCTTTTAACTATCTATCTCTTTCAAATCCTGCTCTGCTGGGCAGAATAGCACAACTGAAAGCTAGTAATATCAAATGTTGAACTTGTCATGCAGAAAAGCATTCCTTGAAAATGCGTACTTACCATGTAGCTTCCACTGAACTTCTTATTTCCTCCTCACAGAGCTACTGTGTCAGAGGGAAGTGACAAGAGCATCTTTTTAAAAGGGAACGCCACAACAGCTGGCATCCATAAGTGTGCGCTGAGCTTGACATTCACCAAGGAGGAGAAAAATACTGTAGATATGCAAACTCAACATAGATCATATATTTGCAAGTGGCTATATATAATGCCTTATTGAAACTGTTCATAAGAAGATAAAAACGCATGGTGCCTGGCTTTCAGTTAAATAGAAGTGCTTGAAATCTATTGCCTGAAAACTTGATCTTTTAATCAAAAAAAAAAAAATTCAAGTGTGGGAACCTGAAGTTATGAACCCAGCAGACCTTCAGGTATTCAACATCTCAGTGAACCTCTTCAGTAAAGAAGCAACTGAGGATACTAGTGAGGCCAGAAGCTCTCTTGTTGACAGTTTCCGCCACCGTGTTTTCTTCCTGTAACAATAAGTTTATTTTCCAAATATGTATATACCATTTCAATTCTATAGCTGAAAAAACAGCCCTGCATATATTCACTGAAAACTATCTGTGAGTATTTCCTGGGCTGTGTGTTTGGATATACCCAATATATTAAATTATGTCAATATAGCTTCTTTGTGCCACTGTAGCAGGTATTTATGATGACAACAGCAGGTGTCACTCCATGGTGCATCAAATGTTATATTGCATTTTTAAGGATTTCTATTCTATTGACTCTCATTAGAAGGAAAACCATATTTTCTACAACAGTTGCTATCAGTATGCAGTTGCCGAAACTATTATACATATACAACAAATAATAGAAAATATTAGGAATGGAAGAAGCACTTAAGTTTGGAATTGGAGTTTAACACTCCTTAAAGCTGGAAGAAAATCTTCCTGGAAGTTCAGAATTATCTATAACCTTGGCAGTAAAGCTTGGTTCTAGATCACTGTCTGGATACCAGGTTCTCCCACATAGGGGCTTCTCTGGATCTGGGTTTGTTTATAGCTAATAATGTTAACAACATCTGCCATCCATTTGCCTTTTTGATTCCATGCAGATTCCACTTCTGTGTGCCTTTTTTACAAGAACGTAAATTGACACTTCACTTTAAATACACTGAAGCATCAGGTTGCAATATCTGCTTTCAGATTTTGTCTCTATGATTAACCTTATTTTGAAAGAAAATAAGATGAGATTAACACAAACAGGTCTTATTTGAAGATTTTAAAGTTCACTTGAAAATGCAGTATTATCACAATTTCAAGCACTCTTCCATAAATGTTACATAATTGTCTTCTGCCAGACTATTTTAACTCATCTTTTTTTTTGCATTACTTTTCTCAGAAGAGCAAAGTGAAACCTGAGATCTGAAAACTTTGATGCTTTCAGATGCTACTATAATAATAAAATTCCTATTCTATGTGCTTTTACAGACTCACCAGAGGCCATAATACTTGAGAAGCAGCCTGGGTGGTTTTTTTAACTTTGCACTGGATCAGTCTGCCCAATCAGTGCCATTGTGGTGGTGGGTACCAGCACAATTTTGGCTGCTTTGAAGAGTTTTTATTTTAGATTTTGTGCTCATTCCTCAGTGAATCTCATGGGGAGGAGTGGGATGCAGATTCACACAGACTGTGGAGATATATATATATGTATATATATGTGTATATATATATATATGTACATGCACTTGCAAATGTAAAGTCTCAAAGTTTTGCAATACCACAAATGAAGCTTACTTCACAAATTTCCCTAATATATGTCCTGATGTAAACCCCAGCTGCTGCATAATATTAACGAATCAAGTTTATTCCTTAATACAGTCAACACTATTTAATGCTACGTAGGAGACATTACTTCTCCTTTGTCATCTTCTCTACTGCAGCCCTATGCTTCTATAAACTTAATGGTGTTGGAGTATTTTAGTTACAAGCCTCTAACTTTAGATTCCTTCATTCTGTACTATGTAACTTCCGCAGTACAATTCTCTAAGATAGATTTTGTAAGTGTGCCTCCCATAGCTGATGCCACTTAGCCTGCTGCAAATTGATGTGGATGGCTCTCTTACTTTGGAGACTAAACATTTTCACCTTCACAGTACGCTCAGGTTTCATTGGCCTGGGGCTTAAGAACCTGAGACACATTCTTAAATAGGAAATTCCACTTTGCATTGCAACATGCTATAATCATACTAGTGGACTGAAATCTCAAGTATCCTAGAAAAAATTCCACCTTGTCACTCTCCAGAAGGGCAACGGTTCCAAGAATTAGCACATTTCCCTCATCCCCACTTCATATTAACACTTGAAACTAAGTGCAGATTCTAGCTCAACCAATGAAAGTCAAACAAGTCAAGTACAGCAGTAGCTTGTGCATATTTTCTGTTATTATATTAATTATATGCATAGCAATACTGTATTTATGTAATCATTTTCACCCACCCCTTTGGCACTGCTGAATGCTTATCAGTGTTAACATGATGACAAAAATGACAAAAGCCAGGAAGTTCAATGGTAGGAGCGGAACTTTGCCTTATTGTGCAGCTGCAAAGAAAAACACAGGCTGTGACCTATGTTGCATTTTCAGTCTCTTAGGTTTTGTCAGTTGGGGTTACAGTCTTCTAAGCCATGTTTTTATCTGTGGATCCTTTCGATTTTTCTCTTAGTGACAACTTATAAGACAGGTATCTGGAAAAAATATTTCTGGTGAAAAGATGACACCATTCAATGCTTCAAGAGATGCTAAGACTGGATGATCAGACACTTTGCATGTCTGGTGGCTACCCTGGGGTGTTTTATGACCTCCTAGCAAAACCATATATTTATCATTAACTAAAGGGTTCAGTTATTGACCTCCTTAACCTACAAGTGTTTCTTTGTGCACAGTTAACATCAATGCAGTATAAATTACTGAAGCTTCTCCCCAAAGGATTTGTAAATGACATCATTCCTTTCAGTATCTAGAAGCCAGCTATCAGGAGGAAATTTATGTGAGAGTTGAAAATATGAGGTTAATTGTAATTAGCCTTCAGTTGAGAAAAAAGAATCTTGAAGGAATTTTGAACTTCCAGTAAGTATGAAAATAATATTTATTCCCCCGTGGGAGGCAGAAATTAATCTCAGATAAAGAGCTGCAACTGTATTTCTGTTTTTCACTTCTCTTCCAATCATGCTTTCCTTCAACACCCTTGCCACATCCTGGATTTGTTTTTGTGCTGCTTTCCAGTATGTTTCTTTTTTCATCTTTCTTCAGTGGTGGATTCCTTGCAGTCCCCCATAAAAAAGATTTTTTTTTTTCTAACAAGCTTCTCCAGCAACCCATCTGAGGTGCATGCTTCCAGCTTCTCACTGAGTAAAAATATGCCTGTCTTCTGCTGGGCAAAAAGCTCTCTTTACTGTTACCTGTGTGCATATAAATGTAGACTTGCCTTTCTAAAGCAAACACTGAAATTTACGGATTACATTTAAAAGACCTCTACAGCAAAAACTTTATATACTCTAAGACCAAGATCCATGACACCTGACAGGCAGTGGTACAAAAAGCCTGTGATTACAGGTTTGTGTGCAGGACATTCACCTCTGGGAAAGTCAGAACTGGTATTCACTGTGCCACAAGCTTTGCTTCTAAAATAAAGATCTAAATTCTTCATGGAGCTTCACATCCAAGACCAGCCACAGACAACACATTTCTTTATATAGTGCTCAGTCCTAGAGGGTGGTTCCTAAATTGATTCCTGTGGACCACAATGATACATGCTGCTTGTGATCAGGATAGTAACAAACCACAAGTCCGCTTTTCCTTTCTCGCTGTTAAATTACAGTCAATAACACAGAGAGGGAAAAAAAACAGAAAAAGAAAAAAAAAATCAAATGCTCTTCCTTAACATTATGTTTCCATAAAATCAGCTGTTGTAAATACCACTGGGATGCTCTTCAGTCAGCAAAGAAAGGAAAAGACAATCTACAAAATCTTCTTTCTTTTAACATGCCATCCAAGCAATCGAAATATTTGAAAACACCTGTTTGAGGAATAGCAGTAATAACAGCTCGCTGTATGCAGTATGGTTTTCACAAGGGCTTTGGTATGAGGGTGACAGGGACCTCAGGGACATTCAGTGGAGCAAGTAATCTGTTGTAACACTACAAACCTCTGTTCTTCATAATTGCAAGAATCTCACATGCACTGCCATGTGATATTTTAGCATAAACTGAAGACTGGTTTATATTATCATCCCCTTTGTATTTACTGACAGTATAGTTCATAATTAACAGATCTTGAAAGACAAAATAGATGGGACAAGATGCAATGACATGGGAGACATTTTGTGGTTGAGGAAAAGCACTAAGAGGCACTATCATGAACAATGAGTTGGGTCACTGCAATGTTAAAAACAAGGATGGTATAAGCACCAACAATACATTAATGACTTCTTTGCATAAACTTTGAACGGCATATGATCTAGTGAAACTTTTCTCCAGGATTTCTGATAGAAGGGGATGACAAATAAAGGTCAAACTAAGTTGTACTGAGATAACCTAAAGCTATCTTTAAGCATCTTAAGGTTATTAAAGTATTTTTAGACTGTTTACTGGAGGAGGCTTAATGGAGATTTTCACTGTTGTATAGCGCTATGTTCCTTTTTCATTATATCATCACTTTTTCTTCACCTCCTCTGCTCCATACTGTACTGTCAGTTCTCCTTTCATCCTTTTGTGTCATCCTCTCTATCTCTCACTATATATACATCCTGATTTGTCTTCTGCTCAGTAACCTACCTCTTTGTTTCTATCCTTTGTTCCATTTATCTTTCTGATAGCTGACATGATAGAATTTGACAAGACTGACATAATCCACAGTGGGACTCATCTTACTATTATAAAAAAAAAAAAAAATCCAAGTGAAAACTACATTCCCAGAATATTTAATCTCAATATTTTAAACAATTTCACTCTGAAGGCATAAAATTAAAGGCTATAAAAGTTTGTATGTTTAGTCTTCAGTTACCTTAACAATTAGTACCATAAACAGGTAAGAAGGTGGCATAGTATCACAGATGTAAGCAATTGGTTCATGTTCAAAATAACCATTTCTTTCAGCACAAACATACAAGATAGTTTAATTTCAATTTCTCAGGTGGTTTCGCTTCCTTGCTGTGCTAATACTTTTCATCCCGTTGAGTCACAGTGTAAGAGTTGTGGTCTCAGAGCATTTGAAATCTTTTAGCCAGCCTGCCTCTGCCCATATGCAAAGGCAGGAAATTTCTTATCAACATTTAACTGACAAACCAATGGCTTAAATTAAAAGTTTTGGAATTCAGAATTCAGCAGTGCTTCTGAATGAATGGATGGACCAGTGTAGTATGAACTAAAAGACATTAATGCCATTGTAAGATATGTGAGACTAACGTATTATGTTTATAGCTCTTGAGCTTGGGTTTATGAAGCCTTCAAACATATGAAGCTTCAAAGCTCTCATGTATGTTTTCTTATGCTGGGAATCTGAAGGAACATGAAGTCTGTGAGAACATTTTGGTAATGCCAATATGCAATTGTCAAGCTGCCAAGGCAATGCTAGTAGTTTGGAGCAAAAACATTGAACAGAATGATCTCAGTCCAAGAAAAGCATTTCAATTAGATATAGAAAGTATGTTCATTTTAATTTTTGTGAAGTAGAGATTGAATTTGGGAAAATCAGTATTTACTGTTATTAACAAAACCATTAATAACAAAGAAGTAATCTTGCTCTTCTGTCAATAGGCTATCAGATCGCTCTACCTCTACTTGTCCTCTTGATTATCACAGGACCAGAGCTGACCTAAAGCAAAAATAAAAACTTAAGAAATTAGTTGTTATGAGAAGGCTTTTCTGGGCTCTGATGGGTACAGAATCATAAATCAGCTCTTCTAAAAGCTGATCCACTCCCTACTTGAAGGAAGAGTTTCAAAAACAGTGTTCATCTGAAAAAGTAATAAATACCTTATTCCACAGTTCAACAAAGCACATACTGTCTGAAATTTGAACGCACCATTAATCTTCATCAAATCCCATTGAATCTATTAGTACTCAAGTTCACAGCTATCCGTTTTGAGAAATAAAGCTTAACTTTGTGCCAAAGTTCTGTAGTAGTTGTTATCACAAAGCCATTACATCTTCTACTCATCTTACCCAAATATGATATATATGCCTAAACGCGATAGATATTTTATGGTAGATATTAATATTTCTATGAGGGCTATTATAATTAAATCAAAACAAAACAATTGTCAGAACTCCTTAAACACATTTGTCTATGACAGGGAATAAGAAGAATGTAGAATTTGTTTCTTTTCTGTTAGAAGCAGCCACTTCATAATCTTTTTTATTAATGCTTTCCAGATTTTATTGTACTTTTTATTAGCCAAGCATCTGATTTCTCACAAATCAATGTGTTCCAATAACCAGAAAAATCATGTTGGCAATACTGAAGAAGTTAAAACAAAAAGCTCTTTTTCAACCTCAGTATTATCTCTAGTTTCTGAGCAACTTTCATACAGGCACAACAGACATATCTCTCAAAGAGAAAAATGACAGTCAATAACTTAAAAAGGATTTAAAAACCTTTCCAGCTCCTGGGCATTATCCAGCACAACTATAAATATAACTATCAAATTAGAATAATTTGCTGACAATGTCTCCTTTTGTCATTATTATTCCCACAAACTTCTCACCTATTACTCAATTTTCAAACTCCAATCTTTAATCTGCTGAATTAAAGTGTTAAGACAAGTTGCAAGCAATGGATAGCTGCTGTAATCCTTCAGCAGAGTGGAGAGGGTTAAGTAGGACCACTTAGTCATGCCTGAGTTCTGTAACTTGTGAGTGTAAGACCTTTTAACATTATTTGAACATGCCAAGCTGATTTCTTCCCTCCCCCCCCGCCCCGCCCCGTTAAATTGCAAACCAACTTGCTGAATCTCAAAGTGCTCCCATTTTTACACGAACCATGCCAGCGTATTACAGACAAAATGGTTAAATTGGTTCTGGAGGGGACCATAAGCTGTTTAAAACAAGATTAAATTTTATTTTTCTTAAACATCTTGTTTTATGTATGTATGCATGAGTTAGAGTGTTGGTATTCTGTAATTTAACTACGATTTTATGCTTGCTGAACTTTTAGGATGCTCATGAAAATTAGGTGCCTGTTTCTCTTGTTCCTCTGATGAATGAAATTTCAATAAGTATTATCTTGGCCCCTTTTTGCCTGCCTCGTGCTTTCATGCTAACCATTTTCAATCATGGTCTACTACCTTATTTTTTCCTATTTAATTCTCTTATTTGCATGCATCTTTAGATCGTTTCTTGCAATACTCTCTCGTAATCTCTGCATTATAGTGCATATTTCTCTTCTCCTACTTATTTTCTGCATGATGCCTGTTAGAACACCCTTAACCTTATTTTTTTATTTTTTTTTTAATCAGTTTCTCCACAAACTGCTGTAATGGACACTCAAAAATTGCAAAGGAAAGCATAATTCCCAGGGAACCGAGGACAGGTATTTGTGAGAGTCCAGGAAGGACTGGAAAACAGACTCTTCACTGTGGGCTTCCTCTGAAATGCTGCTGCTGGTGGAGATTTCCCTTTCTACATCACTATGCATGTTCGAGGGAAAGCAGAATCAGCCCCCCTGTCTTCTCAGCTTTAAAGAAGAGGAAGATCAGGTAACACCTCTTATTGCACAAACACAATAGCACCTGCCAGAATTACACTGCACCACATCTGTGTTTAACTTGGAAACTGCATTTATCTGCAGAAATTTTAGGCCAAATAAGCCATGAAATAGGAAACAGTGAAATCAAAAAGGATAACTAGTAATCTTCTGCTTCCTGCCTAGCATTACAATGTTGAAAATATGGTGTTTGCAGACAGCAAAACATGATTTTAACAGCAAGGTAGCAAATAGCCCCTCTGTCTAAAAGTCATTCTAATTTAGCTTTCTGACACTGACAAACAAATGAAGGGTATGCTCTATTGGATCTTTAAAATAAAAAGGAAGGAAGAATACTTTTCCCAAACAATGGGAGAATTTGGTGATAGTGTACCCAGTTATTTGACATACAAGCAGACTCTTCCTTTGCTATAATTATGTATTTAAGATACATAATTAGCCAGTTTGTAAACTGATGTCTCAGCTGAAGATCATACTCACTGAATTCATATCCTTGTTTTGATATACAGTTTAAATGAGGACCCTGATATGTATTCTATTAATACAAAATGCACACGTTTCCTTCTCCAGCATTTTATTTTAGAATCAAAGACTGCAAATTCAATGCTCTAACTAAAAATTATTGAAAAAAAATATATACTGGGCTACAAAGTTTCTGTGAATCAGCTTACCTGCCACAAGGGATTAATTTTTCCACACTAGAACAGGTAAAGCCCTATAGTTATTGATAAATAAGAAAACAGACATACGAATAGTCATTGATAAGTACAAAACAGGAAGGAAGGAAGGAGGTGAGGAAGTGAGGAAGGGAGGAAGGGAAGGAGAGACAAAGAAAGAAAGAAAGAAAAAAACCCAAACAGAATTACACTGCATATAAGATCTGTTCACAAATTCATTCCATATTGCCACTTTCTAATGAAAAGGATAAATTCAGCTTTTTCTAGATGGAATATTTTTCAGTATGAAGTCTCATCATCACTGCGGTCCCGGAGCAACTTGTGACATTATAATGAGAGTGCGGTTTTTACTCTCCATAAGGCATGGCTTTTTATTCAAGGTGAGTAAGGAAAATCTGGAGGCTGACACATCATCCCACCAATAAAATTAATATGATAATTGCAGTAGTTCTTTTGGATCAGAACCTCCAGCAACAGAAATGGTCACTGGTCCAGTAACTCCATGGTATCAGTCAAATTCAAGATCAGTAGCAGAAGTATGTGTCACTGCACAACTACTGATCATTAGAAAACCCTGCTGAATTTGCAAACAGTATTTAGCTACATCTCAGAGCACCCACTAAGTTATGCATTATCCCAAATTATATATTAGTAAGATGAAGCAGAGACTCTGCCAGGTGTGAGGAGGGATTCTATCTGTGGTATAACTAAAACCAGAGATAACGTATTTTGAATCCTCATCAGGTAATTTGTCCTTCCAGTCACTCTTCTGACTTGTTGAAAAAAATCAACGTAGACTCTGAATGAAACTGTCAACAAGATGACCATTCTTCTCTACTGAAGCACTTAAGAGAGATATGTTAAGATGAAGAGCATCAACTAACATTGCAAAGTGAGGATTTTTTTCATCGAGAACTCTGTACCTATCTGTTATCCTTAGTTCCTGAATAAGGGGCTAACCTCAAAAAATTAAAAAGACGCGGAAGGGGTTGAGAAGACTGGGTGACGAGTGCTGGATAGCTGTGGCGGTTACTGAAGGGATAAAAAACCCATAAGGGCACATCAGCATAGAAATATGACACTCTGCGAGCCACCCCCCCCCAACCCCAGCTGCCACCTGCATTAGATTAGAATTGTCTTTGTGTCTCGGCAACTAAATGTACATCTAGATAGTGGTGATCTCATCCTAAGAAACAGTTTTTTCACCTTACTCAGGAATATTTTTTAAGCAATGTCATTATTTAGAAATAATTAAAAACAGTTTTGAACTAAAGCACACAAAAAGCTCAGATTCTTATTTACCAAAAACACCAGCAGTTTAGCATTCTAAATCCCAATATTCTTCAGAATGATGTTTCAGTAAAAAATCAGTTTACACTCACTATTCTGTCTAAACAATTCCTTTTATGTGTTTTATATTGCCCAGTACCCTGTTTTGCATAACTATATTGATATGTATTGTAACATATGCATTTTTCAAAGTACCTAAGCATCTCTCAAACGTATCATAAAACCTCAACTTCCTTCACCTAGTCCTCATCTATACAGATAAACATCACCAAATGTCAGTACTGAGATCAGTTAATTGAACAGTAGCTGAAGAGTAAAGGACATATATTAAAACAAAATTGCACACAAAATACACCAGCAAAAGATTCTTCCAAGTAGGTTCATTACTGGTTAGAATTATGACTAGTAATGTCATAAAAACATTAAGGTTTGTAGGTCCTCTCTCTACCTTGCAGGGCATGAAGATGCTCATTCTTACCTTCAATAAATTCACTCTCTCACTGTTTTTATCACAGAGGTGTTTCACCGCTTTCAGATCACCTCCCCATCCAGTTTCTACATAACCTGTGAACCAAACCAGTGCTGTTCAGGCTGGCTGAAAATCAAGACCTTCATACCCCATCTGTGTGCACAATAGACACCTCACGGCATTAACAAGATTAAATTTCAGGAGTCACTTGAGAGGCATCATACACCACAGTGTCAGTAGATTCTGATCTCTTGTGGCTGAGAAGCCAATAACTCTTTCTTTACTTCTCTACCACCCCAGGAGGCATGCTTAGAGAGGGCAGCAGATGCATACCTAGACAGCAACTTGGGCAGTAAATCAGGAGAATGGGCTTCTCAGCCTACCCGTGGCCAGCATGTCAGGTTTGCACCATCTTTATCCATCTGGCCATCTCTCAGACACTCATGGTGTGTTGCTACGGACAAGCATGTCAGAAAGCATTTTAAATTAGGTCAGTGTAGAGTGAACTATGAAGCCACTTCTACACTATGCATGTAAAGTGAACTCCTCCCTCAGCAACAATAGAGATGGAATTACATGAATAGCCTAACTTTTGCCTCCTCAACACACCCTGGAAAAACTCTGCCACATGTTCCCTTTTCCTCTCAGAGACATTGAAGTATTCTCAGTGAAGACCATTTATAATGGAAACTCAGCAGCAGAGCCCAGAGCTGGTTGCGTCCAGCAAAATGCTGTGGGTTTTAGCAACAAAAATGTAGGACTAGTTCAGATTCATATGCATGAGGGTCAGGAAGCCTGAATGTCCCTCCTGGAGCTCCAGCATTAATATAAAATCATAGAACAGAGGAAATTATGTACAAACACCCTTTCTTGGTTGCTCATTACTACACTAAATCTCTGACAGAGCATGTAGCAGACCAGGAACAGCAAAAATCCCCTAAAAGGCTGTATTTCAGTTCTACGATAGAGTTAAATCTTGACAAAGTGTTCATGCTGAGCTGTTAAACTATTTTACAAATCAACAAAGTACAGGAATTGTCAGAGTCATGTATTAAGGCTGGAAACAGGAACTCATTTGACCATTTTTTACTCATTGCTCATTATTTTATGGCCTTCTCCACCACCACTCCCAACCCCCTCAGGATATACATGTGCTTTCTTAGAATCTTTCTTTTTGCTATTGTGCGAGTAACCCAATATTTTACACACTTACTAATGATTGCTATTCATGTACTTCATTAAGTGGTAGACTTACTACATATCTTAAGGGATTTCCAGTTTTCTTTTTGTCAATAGCTTACTTTTCGTTCATGAGTTTTAGGGTACGAGGAATAGGATAGTTCAAAGAGACCAGAAGATCTTTATCCTTTGACAGTGTAGCAAATACGTTATTCTCAAATTAGGTATGGTTTTCCTAATACTTCCACCTGCTGCTCCATAACATACTGGATAGTTGTGAGGAGCATCTTCACTTCAAACATTATTCTTTTGGCCTGTTTTAGTGTAGCAAATAACCTGTAGTTTCCCTAAACTTTTCAGTGAACTTCAAAGTGAAAAATGCTCAGGCGTACCTTATCTAGCACTGAATCCTGCAGGTCTGATCAGCATTTGTAGCAGAACTTTGTCAGCAACTGATCCAGTGACCTTTCAGGGGTCTGAGAAACACTGTGAAATATCACTGGTGCGATAACTCCATGCATACCGTACCAACAGAAAGTGAGAAAATCAGCAATGCTTGTGTGAACTAAGCTGAGTTTTTCACAGCTCAAACAACCCATGTTTCTCTTCAATGTTTTAAGAACTTTTCACCTCTTTAGTAAAAGAAAGGCTGAAAATGGAGGAAATTGAATTCCCTCTCATTCTATCTTCAGATTTTTACACCTATGTACTCTGCCAAAGCATTTTTGCACTAAGATATAATTCTGAAGTTTCTAACACTCTCTGCCCACATCATACCTCTGCCTACGCTTCCATCTTGTTTTCTCTTCACAGTCAACATAGTAGATCAAACAAGCAATCTTTTTATTTGGAATTGTCTGAGAAAATACCCATTTTTTTCATTAGAGATCACTGTGGTATTTATTTACATGAGTTCAAGTGTGTGTGTACTACATATGTGCGTATGTCTTGCATACACTTGTGCTTACGTGTCATTGTACATGCTTGTGCATGCTCTTTGCCATCTCCCTGAAATAATCAGCGTCTTCATTGCACAATTCAGTGACTCAGAAATATGTTATTATTGACCTCCTGATATAGCAAATCAACCACCATTCCTGCTTGTTTCAATTGTTTGTTTCTCTGTCACTGTGCATCTAAGGGAAGAACAGCTAGAAAGAAAACAGATGAAAATGGTGTAGATGAGCCCTACTACTTAAAGGCTAGCAATCCCTTAACTCACAAGTGTCTACTTAAAAACTCACAAGTGTCTACTTAAAAACTCACAAGGTTTTTTTATCAGTTTATTTATAACCAGCTGATACCTGTTTCTACACCAAAACAGAAGGACCTGTAGTTCTGCTCAGCTGTTTTCAGTGACAGTGATCTTAGTCAGTCTGTGAGGATCCCCAGTCCTCATCCACAATGGGATTCATCTTGGATGCATCTTCTCAGCACTAAAACCTCTGGGGCTGAAGTGAGGACAGGAGCAGAGCTGGAAAGAGGGAAGACAGCCAACATCTTTTCTTCTGCCATGTGTTAGGAAGCAAACTGAGAGGAGTTTCAGAAAATCAGAGGAAGCAAACAAAGCTTACTAGAGCCCTACCCTCAGATTGTAACTGGAAATGAGACAACACAGAGAGATTTAGTGCTACACATAACCCATTTTGCAGGGCATCTCTGTAAAGGGTTGAAGGACAATTCCCAGCCCCTATTTATTTTAGAACAACCAAATGATCTGTAGCTATCCTATTCTGCTTTTGGCTTTGGCCTCTGTAATCTTTATCTCTCTCTTCCCTCCTATTTACTGTATGTTGTTGAGACTTAACTAAATCTCTGGGCTACTTGAGACAGGATGACACCTGTTGGTCACTGGCTTGTGGAAAGTGAAAAATGGCAGAGTAGTGATGCTCACATACTGACAAGGATCTCTGGGCAGCACTGGGCAACAGAAGTCCAGCTCAGTTTCAGCAACATTAGTTGGTTGCTGTTAATTTCACAATGAACAGCAGAGGATAGTGGGAAAGGACTGAAACACCTTCCTAAAAATGAAATTTAAATAAAAATGGGGATGTTTTCAAAATAATGGCAAGTGGTACAATAAGACCAAAGATTAACTTGTCCCAGGATGGTTTTTTCCTTCTCATTTTCCTCCATTTATTTAAATAGTAACTCTCTGTTTAGCATTGAACATAGAACTGTAAGAATATGAAATTATCTTATTCTGTTTCAGTATCTGACAGACAAGTTTTACTTTTACAATGAAAGTTGTTTCGTGCTTTCCAGTCTCAAAAAATAGGCAAATGCCCCTTCCATATCTGAGCTGCATGAGACAACCCATCTGCCTGGCTGTATGAACACTAGCTCCTATCTGACACTCTTCCCTTATTGCCTTGTGAGGTGGTTCTGAGCTCTTCCTGGGCTCCTAACAGAATTCATTTTAATAATGCACTGCTGGGATGGATGTTTTATTTGTCTTTTTATGCCAGGCAGCTTGTTTCTATGTAAATAATTTTTGTGATGTTTCTTCTCTGCTCATTTTCAATCCTTCAGGCTTTATAAGAATCTAGATAATTTGGACTTATCCAGGTCAGTATTTAGTCATCCTGTTCCTCATCTGGAGAAGTATGAGTCTCAAAGCTGATGAGTAAGAATATAACAGAGAAATAACTTCCTGAAGGCTAAGGTACAGGAGAGGTCAAGAACTGCAGACTCAAGGGTTGTGCCCTGGGGAGCTATGTGAGAGGTCTTAGTTCTCACCAACAGCATCACAGACTGTAGAGCCCAGACTCCCAATGTATCATCTTCTGGCCTGCTGTGGCACTGCATTCTCCTTTCAATACTAGCAGGACTCAGAGCATCTAAAATGAACCCTTGTATCCTGTGGTACATAGCAGTTATGATCTACCTCTTTATTGCATCCTAAGTGAAGTTCCCTATAAAGAAATATTGATTGAAGAAAAAACTCATAAGAATCAATGTTTTATGTTCCAGCTGTGTTTTATATTACAATAACAGCTCTTTGGAGAGTTGGTGCTGAGTGAGAGCAAAGTGATACCAGTAATTCCCCTTCTCTTGGATCATCTTATACCAAATTCTTCATGGCTCTCACCACTGACTCATGGGTAGAAAATAGCTACTGTGCTCTCAGGGGATACTGTAAAAAAAAGAGAAGGGGGAGGTAGGGGGTGGAATATGAAAAGGAAATCCACTCCAAAGAACAAATGCTTCAGGATTAAGTGCCAGGGTGTGCTGAGGGAGACTGCCAGTCTCTCCCCAGGCACTCAAATGCAATGTTCAGCAGCTGGTATTTAAAACACTACTGACCTGACTCATCATTGCATGGTAGAAGTTGCAGAGGGGTATGTGGGGAACCCCAAATTCCATTACTCTGAGCATGACATGCTTCAAAAGAGAGAATCTTTGTTATACCTCTGTAGATGTTTTTACAATAGGCACAACTTGCCCTGTTGTAGGTGAGTACAAAGTTAGTAGGGTTGTTTACAAAGGGATATGATTTGTATGTCTTCACTATTAAATATTATCTGTATAAAAAGCATGTGGTCTTTGCTACCCAGGGAATAAGAGGGTTACTTTCCCTTCAGCAAGAAACAGTTTTCTTCTGAAAATCTTAGCTTCCTTTCCCAAGAACCTCTCCCAGCCTCTGTCCCTGCTCATTCCCTCACAGACATTTGTCCTTCCCTGAGGTCTCCTTGTCCATGACCCCTCTTGCTCAGACCAGTTCCCCCTGCCCCAGAGAGTGCTTTTCATCCTCACCCATTTCCCAGTGAATGTCCCAGTGTGAGCCCTCCCCATCTTCTTTACCTGCTGTGCAGGCATGCCCTGCACTGCACTGCACTGCACTGCATGCACTGCACTTCACAGCTTTTCCTGTGAGTTAGCTGTATTTCTGATGATCACACCAAGTGTCTTAATTATCATCTGTCATGTACATGTAACTTCACCACCTAATTTGGGCCAAGAGACACCAGAAAGGTGACCAGGCACAGGAGGGTTAAAGAAAAACTCCATAAGCCTGGTGAAGCAAGTCCAGCTCCCTGAAGGATCTTGGAGTCTTAAAGGAGTGATGCTTCATATCAGGGGTGACGGAAGGACTGTGGTCTGCTGTATCCATTCTGTAGAGATGATTATGACTCTGACGCTGAATACATTCACAAAACCACAATTTAAACAAATTTTTTATATGTGTCAAGGACTACTGCTTGAGAGAGCTTCAAAACTGGGAAAAAACTGGACTATTTTTAATGTAAAACCATTGCTACCCACTAAGAAAATGTATTTGTATTCATATAAAGTATTTATTAAGTGTGAGGTTTTATAAATTGTGTAGTCCTCAAGCCTTAAAAAAAATAAAATAACAGAAAAACAAGAAGCAGGTTACTTTGAATGCATTACCAAGTATCCTGTGGAATATTTCACATAAAAAGAAACAGAAGATGTATAAATGTAAACAGGCTAATTGTATGCAGATATAAATTATGCATGTTGGTCTTATGAAAAAGCATCCCTGATTTGCAGGGGTCTTACTCAGCAGCTTTGTGTCTTGTCTAAGGGGATATTTAGTATGGCTGTGATGTGCAGAATTTAAAACAAAACTTTGAATTCTGCAGAAGAAAAATATAGCCCAGCTGTGATAAGACTTCACTGTTGGGAAGAGGAGTGGTTTATTATTTTACTTTATTTTATTTTATTTTATTTTATTTTATTTTATTTTATTTTATTTTATTTTATTATTTTACTTAATTGTATTTTGTTTTATTTATTTTATTTTTATTTTATTTTATTTTATTTTATTTTATTGACTGTTCTGCTCATTAGGACTGTTAATGTGTGTATGACTGCCCACGGCTACAGTGCCAAGTAAAAGATTGTGTTAAGAACTAACGTTTGCAAAGGGATTAGGTTTATTTTGATGTTTCTTAGCAGGGATATGTAAAATATTCTCAAAGTCACAAACCTTTTCATGGTTGAAGCATTTCTGATTAGTCCCAGACATAAGCAGCCTGGCCTGCAGAGGTGCAGAGCAGCTGCGGTTCCCACCAGCTGCCCCAGGGACTGCATGGGGCCAGCACTTGTGAGAAGCGAGGCTAACTGGGACAAATTCTAGAAGTGGTTGCAATGGGTCCCTGCCCAGACAAAACCATGTCACTCGCTGTCTTCTCCCCCCAGTCCTGCAGAGTCCCACTCCTGCAAATAATAGCAGCAGCATATCTGAACTCAAGTTGCAATATTCATGATGAGGGATCCTTCCTAGCAGGGATAGGATTATGTATCCCCTGGATACCCCCTTGTGCGCATGACTCACACCCATGTTTCCTGTCTTTTGGGCATGGATTAGTGAAATGATTCTCAGAGTGGAAGTGCAGGCAAGAAGGCTAATGGAAATAAGTCTGTGGAAACACAAAGTGACACAGCTGAGGTGGAACCAAAACTTAAGGAGCTCACTGCAGTCAAGTCAGGGCAACCTGGTAATCATCATCCTAAATTTCTGAAAGAACTGGTACAAGTAATCAAAAGGCCTGGGTCTATGATTTTTAATGGATCTATCAAACCAGGGGTGATACCGTATGATTAGGGTACAGTAAGTGTGGAGGGAGAAAAAAATGCCAATCCAAGCAGTGACAGCCCCATCCATTTGCTCAGTCCTGCTTGGGGTATGTCTGTTAAATAAAAGATACAAGGGTCCTTCGTTGTTTAGTGATAGAACAAAAGGATCAAGACAAGGTATAAGCACAAGGAAAGGAATTCTTTCTTTGGGGAAAAAATAAAACAGTTACAAAACAAAATACATTCTTTATTACCACTTCTGGCAAAATAGATGCACACTGAATGGTTCAGGAATAAGGCATCAAAAGCCTCTGACACAGCTTCTGACAGTGTGCTGTGGTACACAACTCCATTAAGAGGAGCTACTGTACCTAGATATCCCATCCATGCAGACATCTGATGCTGCTGTTTCAGAAAGCTAAGGTAAAAAAAAAGAAAAGAGAAAGCTATTTCTGACTCATTGTCTGTTGCTTCTTCTGCTACATTGTGTGATGGAGCAAGAGGCACAGCTTGCATATTCACCTGCCATGATAAATTACATCAATTTCAATCCCTCAAGATGGAGCTACTGGTGCAGAGAGCCACTAAACACTACCAGTTGCTTTATGACACTACAGACATAAGACAGAAAAAGGCACACTGTGAGAGTGAAACATAACCCTGTATCCTGGGACAGGCTGGACACAAAGTGGGAGGGAAAGCGGGACATTTCCTTCACTCATACATTGTAAATAAATCCTCATCATGACGTGTCCTTTCCTTAGAATCTGTGCTCTATTAGCTCAAATTAGAACAAGCCTTAAAGGCAGCTATTGCCATCTCTGACCCCATCAGCTTTTCTGTCTCCAGCAATGGCCAGTACCAGCTGCTCTAAAAGAGAAAGAAAAAAAGTCTACAGCCAGCAGCTATTCAATAACAGGCCCTTAGGGGAAATTTCTTCCCAAGCCTCATTAAATGTTGGCTTCATTCTTAAATTCCTCCTAAACTTCCCAGATTCTATTCTGGCCTCTTCGTCTGGTGTCTGAACTGTGGACTGGGGTTTCCAGTGAGGGTTTTCCTTGGCTGGCCCCAGCTCCTTCAGTACCCACACTCACAGCTGGCTCTAGCAGGGAGCAGAGGCTGTGCTCCTCACTGGATCTGAGTGACAGGTAGGGACAGTCGCCACAGTGCGGTTCACAGCTCCTCTGCTTAAATGTAAGCAAGAGAGGTTTTCCCTAACCTGGTTCCTCCTGACTGCTGTCAGCATTTTTCTCTTTTTCTTTGGGTTGAAATCTTTTCCTTGGAGTTTAGGGGTGGAGGGGAAGAGGAGCATTTTCAAAGTCCTCCTTGGATCCTATCTAAAACATTCTGTTGTGTAACAAAAAGAGTGAGTACCTGTCACCAGACATTAGTATATTGTATATTTCACAGCAGAGTGCACCTGGACATTCAGGAGACAGGAATGGCACTCACATATAGGGTGGACTGTAAATTGTTAGTGAATTAAGGCCCTAAGGGTTGTTTAAATATCGCAGTAATCTTCTTGTCAGGCAAAGTCCCACATTCTGCTAAGATTAATCTGACATTCATCAGGAATGGTACAATAGAAGGTTATTTAATTTGGATCACACTGGACTGGAAAACTGGCAGGAAGACAGAAATGACCCAAATTGGAAACATTCTGCAGAAAGTGAGCCAGTCAAGAAAAGCAAGCATAAAAAAAGTGTGTATGTGTTTATTAGACACAGATACATTAATTACAATGTATGCATACATGCATAAACTTGAATGTGTGCACATAAATATACAGGACAGCAGAGCATTCAGTACTGGTCCAACTTTGTTTCAGTATCAACTCCTTGGATTCCACTTCAGACTCAAATGAGAGTAGAGTAGAACTACTGGCAACCACTTTTGGAACACCTCTCCCAGTATCTCTTCTTCCCATTTTTTTCTTTCCTCCCTCACATTGTTGAAAAGGAAAACAACCCCAAACATTTTACATATAGCCGAGAGTAAACACCGGTCCATTAGGTGAATTACTGTCGGGACAGAGGTGCTCTCTTGGTAGCACATTTTAATTCATTGAACATTTAAGTAGTGCAAGAAATTTATCTGCTCTTTTGGCAATTTCACTTTTAAATACTCTCTACATCTTTCCCAACTGCTACAGAGATTTTTCATATTGCCGTAGTCTTCCTATACCTTCAATACAATGACACATCTGGTAGCAGCTGGATATACATTAATGTGCTTCAATCCTGGGAAAACACAAAACAAAAACACATTCCCCTGGACCATTGCCATCTTTTTACTGAATAAGTTACTTGGCTTATTAAACTTGTCAAACAGCAAATACAAATAAAATGATGGTTTATCTTGCTGATTATTCAGCCACTGCACATGGGTGTGGGTAAGCACATGACTGAAACATTCATCACTGTTCACTAGGTGGCTTATACTTGGCTTTCCCTTCTTGCTTCAACATTACCATGGAATGCAATGCTGTGTGATGTGATGTGTGATGCGATGCAACCCCCTGCGCTCCCCACCCCCCACGAAGGAGTGGGAGTTCTTTAGAGAAGACAACTTCTAAATAAAATGTGCAATATTAATTGTGCAGAAGTCAAATGGGCATATTTGCAAAGGGTTTCAAATTCTCAAATTCCCTAACAGTTATCTGCTGTATTTGTAAACTAGCAAACAGCAAAGATTATTTAGGGCTTTGAATACCAGCGCTGAGTATAATCAATGTGAATCAGATGCACATTACCAAATTGAAGACATTTTATATATGCATTGTGTTGGATCATGAACCGAATTTGTGTAAACTGAAATCCTGGAATACAAAACCTTTTGCAAATTCAGCTACAGCCACACCAGTATATAATTGTGTTACATATCAAACAGCAATACAATGCAGCAAACTATCATATTGAGGGACTTTTGCTGCTTTCGGGACATCTACAAAGCCAGGTTTATATGGCACATTACTGCCAATTCATCTATACCCATCTGAGTAAATCAGTTGGCAGAGAGGGGCCATTTAGATTACCACTAATGGCTCTATTATGGAAAGAAGCTGCAAGCATTAGCTATTTTACATATGGACAAAAGAGAATTTAATTGATGGCCCATCACCCAGCAGGCAGAGAAAAATGATGATTTTCACCTTAATGCCAGGCATTAAAAATTCACAGGGCTGTGGAAGAGAGGTTCATTCAGTCTCACTCTGCTTATGGGTCATTTTAAGCATAACTTGAGAAAAGCAGCACAAGGGGAGCTCTTCTGCTTTGAGAAAGATTGAGTCCTCTGGGGAAAAAAAAAATCACAAGTTGCAGTGTTAAGATGTTAAAAAGCCAAGACCACGAGGCTCTTATTTTCCTTAGCTACAGTTTTATTGTTACCAAATAGTACCCAAGCATTCAGCAAAACACATTTGTGTTATCTTTGCAAACGAAGGAAAAAAAGAGCATGTCTGGAGACATTGTACATCATAGTAATAATAAAATTTATTTTCACATATTTAAATACAAATGTGTATTCATGTATTTTTACACAACATTTACTTCATTTAGCATTTGTGTTAGTCTTATGTGTATTTTTATGTCTTCGTTTTTCCATTTACACCTATGCAAAAAGCCGTAGCACCATAGTGTTGTAGCCAGTATTTGTATTAGTCTGGTAGGGCCAGTTTCACCTTCCTTGTTCAAATGAGAAGCTTTTTCTTATCCCCTTCCTCCAAGACATCTTGAGATCTCATTGCATGACCTATGCAATGGTGAAGCATGAAGTTACGGAGGACCCCAAACAGGATCTAACAGGAGAAATCTTAATGCTGGGGCATCTGTCCTCATTCTTGCCTCCTCTTTCTCCACTGGGGGAATTTTCCTGTAGAAGGAAGGGCTGCCTGGTCTGCAGCAATTTCTAAGGTCTTCTTAGATCACCTCCTCCCTCCAGTATGGAAGAGCTGCAGGATATTAATAAACTTTTAGATTGTTATGGCAGTAACTAAAGACCATAGTGGCATAACAAACTCTAAGCTCTGCAGGGCAGAGACTATCCAAATGGGAAACAGAGCTGCTGAGTTGGAGAAAGGGACAAAAATACTGGTTATGTGTACAGTGGCAGGAACTTTTTACATCCCCGATTGATGTAACAGGAAATGTTAATGTGTCGTGTCTGTAATTTATATTTTATATGAGCAGAGAGGGAATTGTAAGAATATATGAGCCTTGTCTCTTTTGTGCTCAGATAACTACAGTCAGGCTGAAAATCTCCAGCCAGGTTGGTCTGCATACAAAAACCGACTTGTCAGGCTAGAACAAAGGGCAGACGGCTTTTTGAATTGGATAGGCAAGAGTAGAAATAAGACCTAAAGCGATGCTGGAAGACACTACTTACTGTTGTAAAAAATTGGACAAGGTAAATAAGGAAGCAAAAGTGTCTGTATGCAATACCGGGCACAATACTGGTGGGATTTTTTGAAACATGCACAGGATGCCTATGATACGACATTAAAATATGCTTGGAGAGGAAGACCCAAGGGAAACAGAGAGGTGGTAAGCCATTCACAGTAACTTCAGAAAGCATTCCTTGAGGATGTTGCAGAAAAGTGAGGAGAAATGGTGTGGCAGAGAAATGGAGGATAACAACAGATTCTTCCAGTTTGTTTTTCTTTTCCAACATTCTGCCATGGTATCAGGCTCTGGAAGCAGAAGTTGCCTTCTTTATTCTGGACTGCATTGCTTTTGTCCATAGCACTGGCAGACCAAGAGCAGGTAATGGTAGCTATCAGTTCCCTCCACACTCTACTTGTCACAACTGCTTGCAAACATCTTCTGGGGATAGTTTTATACCATAGTTGTATGGGATCTGTTGCTATGAACTTGTAGTGACAGAAACAAGTTTTCTCAGTTCCTTTTAATCACTCTGGCCATTTGTCAGTAAAAAAAAAAAATTAAATCACGGTGAAGATTTCACCTCAGAAGTAAGAAACGTTGTACTCATTTCTCTAAAGTAGCCAGCTATTGTTAACCCAAGTCAGCTGCAGTGAAGACTCAGATGGCGGGTGAGATAACTACTGCTTTTGTCAGAACTGATAGCTCTGCCCACACTGACAGCTCTGCCCAAGTTCATGTGCACATTCCTACACTCACATAATAGGTGGCTAGATATTTGCATAGCAGGAACAAACATCTGTCGATCATACAGATTTCCTGGTAAGGAAGGCAGCATCCATGTTGCATCCAGCAAGAATTAGATACAGATGGGAGCGGGGAGTTTGTTCCCTTTTAAAGAAACAAGACGCACATGAAAAGTAAATCTGTGTATTCATTTTAAAAACACTGACATCTCTAGAGATTTTTGACATGTCAGTATCGGAAACAGGAAGGCTGGAGAGAACAGCCAGCAGTAACAAGGAGCAATAACCATGTGGCCTTCTCCTTCCACTCTTCCTTTCTTCCCCTAAATGAGCCATCTGATCAAAGGCTCTTGCAGAAATGCTAATGAAGCCTCATTTTGTTATTTCCATGGAATCCAGCACCCAGGGGAGGGATAAATGGGCAAGAAGGGTAAATCTGCACTTGCAAGATGATGTAGGAGCAGGAGTTTGCTGTGAGAGCAGTGCTGGGAAAACATCTGCCACAAGTCAATACGCCCTGATTTTTTTCAGATGTTCAAGTTTTAAACTTCAAGACTTTAGCACATTTCTCAAAGCAAAATTCCTTCAGGAGCTAGTGGAGCTACCCCTAAAATGATTATAAGAAACAGGAAACTCAAACAGTTTTAAAGTCACCCTGGTCAAAGGGACCATATTCTCATGAAAAAAAAAAAAAGAAAAAAAAGAAAAAAATGTTAGCTAATATGTTATGTTCCTGCTGTAAGCAAGACGGATGAAATTTCACTTGTATGATTTTACTTCTTTACCCTTGGCCTTTGATGCAGACATCAAGAGTGGAAATCCCCTGTGTTCTTAATCACAAAGCTGAAGGACAAAGATTTCTCTTATTACAACCAAGGCTGTGGTCCTCAGAATGTATTAAAATTACTCCTAATTGAAGCATAGACTCATGAGGAGCCCTCCTGAAGTGCATAAGACTTTATAGTTACACAAATAAGAAGTATTAAGAATTTCTGCATTCTTGGAAAAAAAAAGAAACCTTTTCAGGGTATGCAAAATGAGTAAAATGTTCTGTGTTCTTGTTTGTTTGTCTTCTTAATAATAAGGGCAGAGGAGTGGAATTAACTGTTTCTGACTTGATATGAAGGTTAAACTGAAAAATATTTATTCATTTCTATAGGCAGTTAATGGGCAGCTTGTGCAACCATAGTTTGACATGAAGCTGTGCTGTTTCTCTCTCTCTCCAATACTTTAGCTTGACTTTTAGTGATATCAGCTGATTACATCTATCTAGGTAGAGTAGCTGAGTTACTTATATCTCTGAGTTAATTGTTTAATTCCCTTGTACAAAAGATACATTCATATGATATTTTGTCCAAAATCAAATTAATTTTTCACCCTGTCTTTTAAGTATTACAACAAGAGCTGCAATGAAAGTACTTAAAAAATATCAGCATGAAGTCTGTGTAAGTCAATATTGGGTTTAGATTAAAATTTCATAAGTGTTTCCAGCACTGATTCATACAACATTGCATAATACAGTTTCAAACTGTCTATTACAGGTTTCTTTAAAGTACATAGAGATAGCAAGTGATTAAAGGCTTTCTGCTCAAGTCCCCCGTTGGTTTAGAAAACTGTGAAAAAAAAGGAACATTTTCAAGAAACATTACATGATTAGTCTGGGAATGCAATGCTAATAGATATATCTGAAATGAAATTCATACTGAGCTTTTGTAGGATGAAGCTCACGCACAAATGTTCTTGTACCCTTTTTATGAGTTTTAGAAAGCGCCATACTCAACACAGACAACCAATCTCTATTTGGGGAGTTGGGATGAAACTTTCACACTCACTGGCTCATTTCATGTGTTGCCTACTGCAGAGATGATTTCCTTTCCTCTAGAAAACCGCAAGGTACTGGACAAATGAAGTCAGAGCCTCAGTAAGTAGACCATTAAGGCACGATTCTGCTTCATAAATAACGGAAAAGACTAATTCATGATTAACTTCTTGGATCAGCTTCACTGAAGAATATTTTACCAGTTCTATGTTTGGTTACTTTTTTTCCATGAATGCACACAACTTATTGGTTTCTGGAAAAGAAACCGTGCTGATTTTCAGTGAGCTCTGAGGAGGGGTTCAGACATCCTTAAACAATAATCACCTTTCAGTGACTTGCCAAAAGTCACCAGAGCTGAAGGACAATTCAAGCTGCCACCATTATTTTTAAGTGTTCCTGTTTAAGCAGGCCATTTACATCAGAATATGTGATCCTGAAGCTACAGGATTTCCCATCTCTGCAGGCCTCTTTTCCAAAGACACCAGGGAACTCCTGACAGGGTATGTTTGCCCTCTGCATCCTGACAGCTGACAGAACCAGGTTTCAGATCCCTTCTAGCAGACAGGGACGGACCCCCAAGTCTGCCTAGATCTCAAAAACTAAAAGTCTGTGTTTACAATGCTGTTTTATGTAAACCTCTTAACTCCAGGGAGATTAAAAACTGTGTCAATTTGTCAGGTCTATTGAATTAATTTGTTAAACACTGTTAAAAATGGAAAAAGCATGTTACTTCATGCAAGGCAAGGGTAAGTTCCTGATTACTGGGGAAGACAGCTCACCAGAAGAGCATGCAGGCTAGGGAAGGCAATCCTACAGCAACCTTAGAAGCAGTCCCTTATTCTCGCTGTGTCCTAGGATTTGCTCTTCACTGTTTCTTGTCTCAATGCCTCCAGAGTTGAGCTTTTCTGTGTGTTTTTGAATGTAAAAGAAGGTTTTCATTGTCATAGCTCCTTTCAAAATCCATGCATGTATCTATCAGTGGTTTCACTTTGGTGTACCTTGAATCAGCTGCTTTGCATCTGTGTGAATGTGAAGCCCTTAAAGCCTCTCTAATATTGCTCCCTTTAACACAAAGAGGAGATCTTGGAAAAGCCAATTTCCCTATTGACATTTACTTTTGCTGTTGAAGATAAATAAATAAATGTGGTTATCAATGCACGCTGTATTTTTCTTTTCAGGTAAAGTTGTATGTTTTTATTATTTGGGTTTGGTTTTTTTTTCCTGTTTGGGTTTTTTATTTATTTTGTGGTTGTGGGGTTTTTTCCTCGTTGTGAAAACGATTCAGCAGTTTACTGATGTTTTATGTAGCTCACATGCAACACGTTAACACCCACTGCTAGACTGAGGTCTGGTCACACCTAACTAGATTGAATGCCACAAATCCTAACATAATGCTAAAAAGTAGACTTTTTCTGCCTGCCTCTTTTTTAAAGTGAAAAGATACGTGAAAAGCCATAATGTTCTTTAAATATAGATTATATAAAAACTGAGACTGAACTTTTTTAACAAAATAGGCATTTGTCCTACATCTTTAAGATAAAAGCATCCAAAACAAATTGAGGAGAAGTTAGTGGTAAAGAGATCTTTATATCCTCTCACAGTATCTAAAGAACCCCTGACAATTTAGGCAGATTGTTTGCAACTCAAGCGCTGATCAAAAAGAAGCTACAGAACATCTGCTAACAGGAATGATGTATAAAGATAGATAGTATAAGTAGGAAGCACTTCAGCTGCATACAAAAAAAGTGGTTTGGATCTTCACCACACCATTCTAATGCTACAACTATCAGGATTAACTCACATTACAAGTGGTCCATAGCCAAAGGAAAAAGAAAAGTAAAATAATTCAGTTTAGCAGACGTTTCTGTTAGGTAAAGACCAGTGCTGCAAGATGAACACTACACTGCACTAATCAGTTTTAAAAGTTACAGCTACTGTTTAAAATATCAGGTGGTACAAAATAATCTAGTACACCTATCCACTAGATTCTTAAACCTGGAGGAAACGAAAACATCAATCCATATGTTTATCTGTAAAAGTTGGTTCTGACCTTTCTTCCATGCTTTTGTTTTCCTGTGAAATCAACAGCAGCTGTGCATATAGGGCCAGGTAAGTTGCCTTAGTGATTTTGTGGATTATCATTTCCTTACAGAGGAAAAGATACTAACATTCCCTGCATGTTGTGTCTTTTTAAACTGTCATAGATGCTTGATTAATCCTTGTTTAGTGAAAAAATCTTCATGCTCTGCTCCTTGTTTCTGTGGAAGCTGGCTTTCTGCTTCAGCTTCTCTTTTATTAACCCTGATCTTGCCATGCAAATGATACGAGTTTTTGCACTTCTGGTACTCTCAAATTATATTCTATATTTGCATACTGTGAGAAAACTTTCATGCTTAATTGAGTCTGTTTACATTTCCCCCATCTGATTCAAATAGCTCAGAATTTATAGGTGCCTGTGACTCAGCTGAAAGAGATAGCTTGTCTCTGTACAATTAAGGCTTTCAGTGTAGCCAGAAGTATGGAGAAAATGAAAAGGAAAACAGAGGGAGCTCCAAAGGACAGATTTCTACTTAAGCAATTAAGTTAAATTTCTTTCAGAGGTACCACACAAATGAAAACAGCATCAAGCTGTATCAGTATTTGCTTCTTTATTACATATCTCATAAAGGTCCCTTAATCTTAGTTATTTTTAAAATTCACATATTTCAGTTTGAGCCTTTCCTTCTTAGTTCTAGAATTTAGAATTTCAATTTACTTTTCTTGTGATAGCTTGGTTTGATTTGTCTTCTTTTGTTTTGTTCTTTCCTACAAAGACTTAAGACCAGAAGAAGAATTCATCTTGTTAAGGCAGCAAAAATCAAAAAGATAATAGAAACTGGTTGATTAAAACTTTCTAACCTATGCAGACATATTGCCCAAAATATTTAGTTTTATTATGGCTAAAGAAAAATAAAGTATCTTTTCCACTGATGACTAACACCTTCTATAGAGAAAGCTCACTAACGTATATCAGATATTTGAAAGTCTATTGTGTTCACAGTTCTGAAAGACATTTATACAAAACGTATTTTAATTATAAACAATGATACACTGTTTCCCAGGTTAACCAACATCACGTGAGACCAAGCCAAAACATTTTCTGCCCACACTGATGAAATGGCAAAGGAATCTTTTTTTCCTCTTCTTAAACACACTGATTCAACAGCTCTACCTAAAAAACCTTGTGAGAAAACACTCTTTTGTTTAAGATTTAAAACCCACAGAGCTTTTAAGAGCAAACAAAGATTGTGCCAGATGCTGTACAAATCATACATGCACAATGCAACACTGATCCCTATTCAGCCATACCTCAGTACAAATAAATAATATGGGGAGATGAAGCCTCCAAAGAGTTCCCTAGCAAAACCAGGAAATGCCTGACTTTATATTCCTGATATTTCTAAGCATATCATTTAAATAAAATAAACTTAGACTCAAAATGAGAAAGTTTTCTAGCTTTTCTTTCACATCATGAAGAAGCAGAAAGGACAAAATTCCAGTTTTCCATCCCACTGTAAGTCACCTTTAAAAGCGCATGCTTTTCCACAGCCTCAACTCCAGTTGGTTTAATTAAGAATGACAGATGCTCAACATCTGGAGAAAATAAGGTCTGATTTAGCAGCCACGTTGCACTGGTGGAAACTTCAGACTACAGGTCTGGAGTTACAGAATGTTTGAAGTAGATATTTAAGCCAGTTGAGTTGCTGAAAGAAATCATATGAAGTGATGCCTAAAGGAACAACCTGAGAAGAAGCCTTAACTTCACTTAAAAGGTATGTTTCAATTTTTCATAGCTGTAAGCAGCCAACCAGTTTGGTCATTCCTCCGTATCTCCCCCATCTTCTATGCCTGCCTGTGTTGTATTTGTTAGCATAAGGCAACAACATTTAACTCAGTAACTGAGCCTTTGCCATTGGTCACTGGGTGCATCTCACCATCATACTTTCATGGCTAGTCAAGTGGCAGAATAATAAATTAAAGAAAAAAAAAAAAGAAAAAAGAAAGGAAATAAGAGGGAAGACGAAAATCTCATATACTCCAAACCAGTCAATTAAATAATGCAGCATCATGCTGACCAAAAGTGAGCTTACCACTCTTTGGAGCTCAAGCATTAAATCCTGTGTTGTAGCCATCTTGTGGTGTTGAGTAGCTTTCACTGTCACTGTACCATGTACCAGGTTGCCATGAGGCAAATGTGACACTGGCTACCCTTACACAGACTTGTAACTGTTTTCCCTGGGGATTGTCTCTAGTGCCTGGTGTGAGCTCACCTTCAAGTGGACCAGTGACTACTTTAGTGTTTCTAATGAAATTCAGGAAAATCACAACCTTTGAAGAAATCATAGATACTGCAATACTGCAAATGCTATACCATTGCTCAGAAACTTAGCTCAGGACCTGGCAGGTAGAGTGCTGATCAAAAATTATTTGCAGGTCAGTTTAAAGGCTAAAATATGGACTTAGCTGCTAAAGTTTTCTGCATTTGAAAATTGTCCCTGTGTTATCAGTGGTGTCCTGTATTTACTCACCTGAGACATCATGTTCTAAGCTAATGGTAGCTCAAGGGTCTTCAATGTAAAGACAGTTCCAGTTTCTCTGCTGGGGGACACTGTCAGTACACATGTACTGGATGAAGGTGGCCAGGTGTTGGAAGTGGTGGGCAGAGGTGGAAGGGGGGCCCGCAGGGTTGCACCATGACAGATGCAGTTCCCCATTGCCAACACTTAGCAACCTACACCCAATACACATATAAAGGTACTTCCACAGGTCAAGTCTGGTTTTCTTATGACAGTAATTGGTAATTGATCTCCATGTTTTCATCTCAAGTCAGGAGCTTTTTCATCATTTTCTCCCCATTTTGTTGAGGTGTTGAGGGCTGGATGTATGGGTGCGTGGGTGGCTGGCAGGCTTCAAGGTCAGCCCACCACAGCAAGTAAATAATCTATTGCATTGTCTAATCGAAATGTAGCTAAGGTGTCATGATGCCTCCAGCAGTTGTTCTGGTTTAGTCTGTTTTCTCCACAGGAAAAAATAAAAACAAAACCCCAAAAAACAGAAAAACCAACCCACCAACCAACAAAAGCTAGTCAAACAAACAAAAAACCCCACTAGACATTCTAGCAAAGTGGTTCATAAAAATATGCTGTAGACACGTGTTTATCTTCTATATAGAAAAATATATTGAATAAATATTACAGAAGACATTTAGCCACAGGGCATTATCTACAAGTAGTTACTGGCAATAGATTTTGTGGGACTGTCCAACATTTTAAAAAAGAGAGAATTAACTTTATTCAGACAAAATTTTTCACTATGGTATAAAACTAAGCCAAAAATAAAGCCTTTTATGAAATATGCACTTAGCCTATTCTCTTCCTTGGACTCTCCTGCCTTACTGTAGAGTATTTCTTGTGTGCCTTTTTCCATTTTGGTCTATAAATAAGATTATGGAAGCAGCACTGGAAAAAAATAATCTTCTGGTATTTCCAGCCTAAGTACTAGTCCAGGTCTCTGGATCTGTGAGTATCTGAACCAGTCCTCCTCCTGTGAATATACAGTTTTTGCCTTGCAGATTCCAGGAAAAAAGTGTTTCATGTCCCCTCAAGCTCAATAGCAAGCACAGAGACTGTAAGAAGACGGTATATATAAATTGGTTTCAAAATTATGCCCACAGATAAATCAGCTTTCTCTGTAAACTGATATGAAAATGATCAGTCCAGAGGAAAATTAAACATCTCAGCCCTTTTGGAATAGATCTTACTGCAAAATTAAGACACGCATAACTGGCACAAATTTGCCTGCTGACAGTATTAAGGTCATGGATTTTAATTGAGATTTCTTTCCACTGCTGGTAATTTCTATTTTATCTGAGATTTGGGAGGTGGAGTTTTCTAGGTAGCAAGCATAGTCCAGCAGTAGAATGAGTCCTGGGAATGCCATGGAGCAAATTTCAGCTTTTACCCTTTCTGGATTTATGCACTGCTGTTCATAAAGAGAAGAAACTGTGGGGTTATGTATTTTATTTAACATTATTCCTGTTTCCAACAATTGCAAGGTTTACTTTTCCCAAACCAGATACTTTAAAAGACAACCACTCCAGACCAGTTATAGTGCACGATATGCATTTAGATTTTAAACATTACCTGTTATTCCTATTAAGAAAAGCCTAAGATTCAGTTTCTTTATATTTCTCAGATTCAGTGGAGGCAAAGCACTTTGTTACAAAAATTTAAAATGTTTCCCCTTTGGCAAAAGAGCAGTGACAATTTGTAAGCAGCTAAATTGCAAAACTTGTTTAGCTAGGTCAATTTGTGATATATGTTTTGGAAAAGAAAGGACAAGAAAGAAAAGAAAAATTACTCTGTTGCCTAAAATGTGATATTTCTGTCAAAAAGCTTTAAAGCAAAAGCCTTTTCTATAAGAAAGCTTTTTAACCCAAATTAATGGTTTGGAAATAGTTAAGTTAATGGCATCTGGAAATAAAATGAAAGGTTGGACAATTGTGTATAGATAAAATTTTCAATCTGAACAGTGAGGAAGTAGGGAGACTTTTTGAAGGAAAAAATCCCTAATACCGTTAACATTTTTATTTTTCCATGAAGGCTAGCGCTTGAGCCTTGGTCTCCAATTTCAGCTTTCTTCTTAGAAGACGAAGTGAATTCCCTCATCACAAAGAGAGCTCTGCCCACTCCATGCCTCCTGTGCAAGATCAGCTGCACTTGAGCTCTTCATGATGCCTTGTCTAACCTGTCCCTGGGAGCTGCACCAAGGGGGAAATCCCACATCCTCCCTAAGCAATCCATTTGAGGGCCTAACAATTTTCAATTTCCCTCCTATATTTTAATCTTCTATAATTTTAATCTTTTGTGAGATTTAAACTAATTTCCCCTTGTCCTGCTCAGAGACAATATGAATCACTGTTTATTCTTGTTCACAGCAAGATCATTCTCACATGTTGATCTGACTGTCCTCAGGGAGACCCCTCTTTTCTAGATTATGTGAACCCCTGCTTCAATATTTTCCTAAGGTTGTGGGGGTTTTGTAGAATTTATTCTTATTTCTAAGAAATGTGCCCTGTTATTTCAGAACTGTTCTCACACAAGCTGCCCATCTACAATGAATTGCTGATATGTTCTTTGAGATGGGATAGGATTTGCTTGACAGGCTGTTTGTCACCACACCAATTTTCCAAAATATGCTTGGGTATTTAAAATCCTCTTCAACACCAAGTCTTTTCTCACACCTGATCTCCCAGGTTTGGTGCTCAGTGTCAGACTTCATCATCAGATCATTCCTTCTAACCTTCTACCTTTGCCCAGAGATCTCAATGGGTCTGATATCCCTTCCATTTTGGGCTTTTGGGGCATGCTTGTATAACTATGACACTGCCGGATCTGTAAAAATACCCTAAGTATACCAGAAAGGACCAGCATTTGTCAGGATCATCATCCTAAGATAAATGTATGCAGCTGCAGTATTGATGCCAGCCAGGTATTAATGTAAATCAAAATAGGACACATCTGTCACAGACGCTTGTTTGTTGCTTTGTTGCTATCCAGCTTCCAGCTCCCTGGTACCACACTCCCTGCCATGCTTATTTGACTCCTTTACATACCAAAGGCTGTTACCCTGGTGTAATTTATATATCACTGGACTAATGCATCTAACATCTGTTTCACAACCTCACAAAATGCCCCATTAGGGGGAAGTCATGATCATTTTCTGACTTGTGATCATTTTTCTGACTTGTGCTTCTGTGTAAGTGTGTTCCTTTCCAGCACTGGTAAACAGTGCTTGGACATCAGATTGGTGTTTGTTCCAGGTCATTTTAATGTACAATTCAGTTTTTATATTGGCAAAGCTCAAATTAGATGAATATTTAAGTAGGAATAGTTTAGCAACACTTCTTTTTTCATTATAATCACATAGAAACAAGATCTCCACCTTTCTTCACTCCTGCTGAGCTCACTAAAAGCATTTATTCAGAGCACTGAAAAACTGCAAAACTTCTTTATTTTCCTTAAGATATCACACTAATGTCTGTTATCTGCAAGGGTTGTGACCCTGCTGGTTTGTGTGGCTGCACACTAAAGCATTGTTCTTCCTTCAAAGAGGTGGTGATTTACAGACAGTACCACATTCTTTTTTAAGGGTCTGTTCACACAGGGCAGAACTTAGATGAGTCTGGCAGGATTGTGTCCATGCAGAAGGTTGGCCCAAGAGACCCCATCACACAGGTAGAATGCATATAAAGAACTGATGAATTCAAAATATTTTTACTGCAACTTTTGTGCGCTCAAAGATGCTTTGCGCCTTAAAACAGAGTGTATGATATAAATTGAACATCTCCAGTCCCACAATGAGGGTATTTCCTTTTTTAAAAAATAAGATCATTTGTAAGAGGATCTTGTTCAGTCATTTATAAATAGTCACCTCTGTAAACCAAGAAATAACCTTGTTTAAAAAAGTACCAACATTGTTGTTCTGTTGTCACCCACTGGTAATTGAAAATGTGTTTCTGTCAGTTCCTCCTAAGACAGAATGTAATTCTTTCTAAGATCTTGATCTTAAATTGGCAAAAAAACAAAGTCAGTGATAAAGCAGCCAGAAGTTGCTACTTGTTCTTTGCACTGGTGATATTGCTACTGCCCTTTCTTATAATCTAAGACATTAGTCTTACTGGCTCCTGGAAGGCAGCAGTACAGTTCTATGTTTTCATTGCTTTTTTCTCCTAAATTGGTATTGAACTCTGCTTTGTACTGAAATGCGAGGACCTGCATTACAAAAAAAACAAGCAAACAAATAAAACCCCCAAACGCCGAAAACCGTATGGTGCCAAATCGTGAAGTCTTGCCTTAGCTTTTAGCTTTGTCATTACTGATACTAATTCAAAAAGGATTTTACCTAAGGATTTTACCAGATGAAGAATTAAGCAAAGCTCCACGATTAAGGCAGGGCTTTGTAGTTAGAATAATAATGAACCCTCTGTTCCTTTGGTTATAATTCACAGAGTTGGTCTAATTTTTCTTTGTCTGGTCTTGTAGAATAAAATAATAAATATTCCTCACACTGTCTAATTAATCTACTGTCCTGAGGAAACAAACAGGCCTGTAAAAGGAGAACTAGGGATGAGTTGTGACAGCACTGAGAAATGAAGCCTTCTAGCTTCTGGACTTGAGGTGTCATATGCTTGTTGAGACAGAGAAAAGGTGGCATCATAGGCATGGCCATTTGCATTTGGTCATGCCCATATGCCCCTTGTGGACCACTATTAACCAGCTTGGGTAACAATAAAGAAGATTATATATCCCCAGAACATCATAGATCCCAAACAGCTGTATAACACCTTCTAAAAATAGCAGTTCCCCCCTGGGATGCAAATACAGACTTCTTCTCCAGGCACATTCCCTTTGAGTTACAGACAGTATCTAATAGGCAGCCTCTCAGAAAGAAGAGAAGGGAAACCAAGGGAAAAATCATAATTAAACTTCACCAGTTAGAAACAGTAAGATTCATCACTAAACCCCATCTTAAAAGGGCTGATTTTGCTGGACAATTTGTGCGGTGTGGTGTATCAGCCAAGTTACAAATTCTTGGCCAGTAATGTCATGGTTTCAGTTACTTTTTGTTTCTGTAGGGCCATCACCTCTGCGTTTGCTTTATCATCTTCCCCTTCATTCCTCTCACAGAGTTTCTACTTCTTTTCAGCCTCCTGAAATCTTTGATATAAGATTTTCTGTAGTAGCAGTGCAGGTTAGAGAATAACTCCCAAAATACTTCAACTCTCCTGAAAAGTTTACCACTCAAAACACATGTGACATCATCTGACTTGGAGGCTTGGTTTGCTATCTCTCTGCAGAGTATCATGCCGGCGATAAAAGTTTCTCCATAACTCTACCGGAATATCTCACTAATGTGAAAAGGCTACGTCAGGGTCATGAGGGTAATGCAATTCATTCACTATCTCCCATTCCACTCTGGTCCTCTCTCTGCTGGGATTGTAAGGAGGCTAACTACAATCTGAAAGAAGATTTTTGATGTGGACAGACGTCCTTTATGCTCTAGACTAGGACCAATGGTTCATATCCATTAGGCCAGCAAAAGAAAGCAATCAGATGGCAATGATTTTCAATCACTACTGGTTCAGGGTTAGATTCAAACAAGTGACCTGGAGGTGAAATGTTCCACATCCTATTACTGATCTTCTAAATCATTCTTCCCCCACAGATGAGACTTGACACACATAAAAAAGTAGCTTGTGAAGAACTGCAATAGAAAAACTGAGACAATAGTTCATAATAGATGTGGATTTTCTTAGCCCTTTATGCCTAGGAAATATTGTTATAGTACAATGATGAAACAGAATTATTGATTGTATCTAGTGGCTCATAACCAAGTAACCACACATAGCATACCCAGTTTATGAACTAATTCAACTGCTTTACAGTGTATGGAAATTTATTTATCTCTATATGAAGAACCAGCTTACTACAATTTCTGTATTTTGGAACCATTTAAAAATAAGGAATGTTTGACAAAATCCGCTTCCTCAAAGTGGAATTTATTCCTAATCTTTTTCTGTCCTTATTCACTTTCGCCAATAACTTGCCAATAGCTAGAAACATTTTTCAGAATATTTGCCTCGGGGATGCAACTAAAGCTAAAGGGGAGAAAAAGTGCTGTATCTCATGGAGGATTTTGTAGGAGAAAAAGAATGGAAGAAAATGAAATTCAATAAAAAAACCCAAAACAAAACCCCTGCTATAGCAAATACTTTGGGGGACTGAGTTAGTAAAAGAGGCAGGAAAAACCTCACTTAGTTTCCTTTGTTCACTGGATAGTTATCTGCCTCATTGCAAAGAAATATAAACATTAAATGCAAGAGCTGAGGCAAATCAAACACTTCAAAAGACTTGCATCATTCTCCATCTTCCTTTTCTCTCTGCCTTTCTGATGCTACTAGACATTTAGTAGCTCACTCCAGGGCTCTGCTCCTCCAACCCAGCAGCCTTTACTCATGCACACATACATGTACGCCAAAGGTGCCACCAGTACAAGATCATGACAGCCTGGTCTGGCTTTAAACAGAAGTCAACAGCTTTGTGTTTGTCCAGGCTTGAAATAGTTTGAATCTCAGAGGGTCTGAGTGGAGCAACTTTCTGCAGATTTGAGGTTTTTTTTTTTTTTTGCTTACCTAACAGCTAAACAGAACTTTTATTTAGTTTCTATTTAGCTTTTTTGTTTTCAGGGAGTGGGTGATTACAAGGCAAAGAAGTGAAGACCTGGCAAAAGGCTTTCTCTCTACAATCCCCACATCTGGCAAATAGCTTGGTGCAGCAAAGAAAAGGAACTGGAGGAATGGAGCTGGAAGAGCAAAAGTCTCTGCCCTGAAAAGTATGTGAGTGATGCAAAAGAAGGTAGGCAGGGAAGTGAGTGCTAGTAGCACTTTCAAGGATCAGACACATGCTTGGCTTTTTGCTTGAATTGTGGTACCACAGGACTTTAGACAACTATTTGCTGAAATACTCATAAAATCCAGCAACTCCATTTTACAGGGATGCACAAAATATATCTGGACTTGTGCAAAGCATTTGACACTGTCCCACACAACAACCTTGTCTCTAAATTGGAGAGATATCAATTTGATGGATGGACCACTCGGTGGATAAAGAGCTGGCTGGATGGCTGCACACAAAGAGTTGTGGTCAATGGCTCGATGTCCAGCTGGAGACCAGTAACGAGTGGCGTCCCTCAGGGATCGGTGTTGGGACCGGTCTTGTTCAACATCTTTGTCAGTGACATGGACAGTGGGATTGAGTGCGCCCTTGGCAAGATTGCCGATGACACCAAGCTGTGTGGTTTGGTTGATATGCTGGAGGGAAGGGATGCCATCCAGAGGGACCTTGACACACTTCTGAGGTGGGCTGATGCCAACCTTATGAAGTTTAACCATGACAAGTGCAAGGTCCTACAGCTGGGTCAGAGCAATCCCAGGCACAGCTACAGATTGGGCAGAGAAGAGATTCAGAGCAGCCCTGCAGAGAAGGACTTGGGGGTGTTGGTTGATGAGAAAATGAACATGAGCCAGCTTCAGTGTGCGCTCGCAGCCCAGAAAGCCAACCGTATCCTGGGATGCATCAAAAGGAGCGTGACCAGCAGGTCGAAGGAGGTGATCCTGCCCCTCTACTCTGCTCTTGTGAGACCTCACCTGGAGTATTGTGTGCAGTTCTGGTGTCCTCAACATAAAAAGGACATGGAACTGTTGGAACAAGTCCAGAGGAGGGCCACGAGGATGATCAGGGGACTGGAGCACCTCCCATATGAAGACACGCTGAGGAAGTTGGGGCTGTTCAGCCTGGAGAAGAGAAGGCTGCGTGGAGACCTCATAGCAGCCTTCCAGTATTGGAAGGGGCCCTGTAGGGATGCTGGGGAGGGATTCTTCGTCAGGGACTGTAGTGACAGGACAAGGGGTAATGGGTTAAAACTTAAACAGGGGAAGTTTAGACTGGATATAAGGGGGAAATTCTTTCCTGTTAGGGGGGTGAGGCACTGGAATGGGTTGCCCAGGGAGGTTGTGAGTGCTCCATCCCTGGCGGTGTTCAAGGCCAGGTTGGACAAAGCCTTGGGTGAGATGGTTTAGTGTGAGGTGCCCCTGCCCATGGCAGGGGGGTTGGAACTAGATGATCTTGAGGTCCTTTCCAACCCTAACTATTCTATGATTCTATGAAATAAGGGAAAAATAAATTGCTTATTCCATATAAGAAAAGATGGTTGATTCTGGCATTAAATCAAACTTCCTTAGCACAATGCAAGATTGCTAGTGCAATGGGAAACCTGGTGAGCTGTCAGAATTTGGATCCAGGCTCACTTTGAGGTACATTGGGACCTTGGTTATACAATTAAATCAGAGGGAGCAGACTTCTTTACAGTTATTAACCAGCCCATATATAACTTGCAGTTTGTCCTCTAATACTTACCTAGGATTGGCTAAATCATTTATCTCTTCACTGACTACAGAAGGAACCTGGACAGGTAACTTGGAAAAGACAATTTTTCAATGGCTTACACTAAGGAAGGTGGAACCAACCTGGGGTGTCTTTCATATAACCTATATCCTACTACAGCTTACTCTACAGGATTAAATTTAAGGAGCAGAGGAGGAGAATTTTGCCAGTAAGGTTTGAAAAAGGATGGACACTGAACAAGACAGAGACAAAAAATGTTGTTCCAGACTAAAAGTGACCCAGGTGAGAAGGCTTGCATTCAGCAGCATCCAGATTGTATTCCTGGGGGGGAAACCAGGCTTTTAAAAGCCTTATTTCATATGTAACCTAATGGCAGAAAGTATGTCTGGGCGGGGGAGGGAATATAATTTTGACTGTTATTTGCAATATCATTATTTGTGTGTCAGTGTGGAGGCTGTGATGGAGGGGGAGATGTTAACAGAGAATTTAAGAGATGCAGTGTTGCTATGGATGCAAGATACTTTACCTTACGTGGCTGTACTCTGCAGCTGACTCAGCAAGGCATTGGGAGCCTTTTTTAAACCTAGCTTGCAAAGATTCAGCAAACCACATTTTGGGGCAGATTCACAGTAAGGAGTTTATGTCTCTCATCTCTAAGCTAACCTGAAGTCTGACATAAACATACTAGTGCTTGTTACTTAAGTGCTGCCACTACTAGTCCTTCTCCTAGTAGTATAGGATGTATGGCGTTATTTGTCATCACTGTTTATCAAGAATGAAATGAGGATGATTAAAGGATAGGAAAGGAAAAAAGTGGATGAAAAGCAGTACTTAATATACTTAGTCACTCACGGGATAAAAATGCCTAAATGTCCAAAAGGCAGCTATATTGCACCATTGGTTTAAAAGGTCTTCATACAAAAAAACTGTCATTTACTTAGCAGGTAAGCATTTATACAGGATACGCTTTGGGCTGACATAGTGGAGAAAGAAAGATGTGAGTAAAGAGCCACAGGGAAGTAGACTGGGAGCAGGAATGCAGATTAAGTTTTGGCTACCCAGTAAATGTCTGCAGCTGCGAAACACCGTTGTCCTGAAACAACACTACAAAGTGATGGTGCTTGTTTTCTGGAGACAAAGGCTTCACTCATGGCTGCAGACATGAGGGGAAATGCACCAGCAGAAAACCATGTGTGATATACAGGACAGGGGACACCATTTAGATGCAGTGCTCCTGACTCCATTCCTGCCAAAGCATTGCAGAGTTGGACTGAGAGATTTTACTAACAACTTTCAAATAGCTCCAGTGTTTCCCCCTGTACTAGAGACTCCGATAGTGACCTTGGCACTTCAGTGCCTGGCTGGACAGTTTTTGTGGATGGGGAAGGAGATAAATTTGACAGCTTTTAGGCTTCACTCAGTTCAAAGATTAAACTGTGCATATCTATGGACACTGTGTCTGAACCTGGCCCTGTGTGTATTGGCGTTGATGTTTGTAGTCAGTCAGCTTCAGAACAGTCTATTCAAATTCCCTTGAGGAATCTGCTCAAGGAACACCTCAGAACAAGTAGGAAAAAGCTAAATACTTGAAGTCAAATCTAATTTCCACTCTGCAGAGTGGCTATCTGGCCAGAACTGTCCATTTTAGGCCAGCCTCAGACATTGTCACACCATTTCTTTAAATGCCTAAGAATGAATTGATGAAATCAGTTTAATCCCTGCTCCCGCAGGGAGATTAAAGTATATGTTAAAATGTTATACATCATGTGCTTGCCGTTGACAGCTTTAATTTTCATGTCTGTGAGTTTTGTGATCTTGTTCACCATAACCATCATACAGATATATGAAGAGGAACTAATGAGTGTTTATTTCCAACCAATATACTATAGCTGAATTAATACAAGTAAGCACCAGAAATCATCCCATTTAGAACATCAAATCACACACAAGTGTGATATGAAATGAACAAATGGAAGCACAGGCCAGCTTTGTGCAATCTTGGGCAGGGGTGTGCTCTGTTAGCCACCTTGTTTGTCAGCAGAAACTGGAGGGTCTGCTGGAATACAAGTGATGAGCAACCAAGGGGAGTTTTTCAAGGCTAGCAGTTGAAATGTACTACACAATAATAACTTTGCTTAATTCTGGCTCACAGAGTTAGCAAAATATTTGCCAAAATCATGCAATGCCCAGAACTTAACAGCTCAGAAGTCTCTAAGTCCAGCCTCCCCCACCCTCCCCCGCCATACCTCTTGCTGTGAAAAGGAAAATATTGGAAGGTTTTGAGAGGCTCCCCAGATTGACGTCTGCTGTTCGATGCCCACCTAATGAGCTGCTTAACAACTGTTACCAAAATTAATGAGTCAAGTCACAGTTGTAATTACCATATTGCAGATCACAGTATTGTATTAGATTACCATGGACTTCTATTTAGGAATATTTACACCATGACGACTGTTTAAAATGTTCACCAATGTTTCAGCAGATTGCATTGCCTCATAGCCCATATTTATTAGGCTAGGCAGGAGTTACAGAAGTCTTATCCTGAATTCTTTGGTTCCAGCTTGCAGGGATTGATGAAGAGCCAATCTTAATGTAAGAATATCCAGGTATTGAAAAACGCACAAATGTTAAATAAACCTTAATCATGTGTGTAAGCCTGTACACCAAAGGAACAAGTATCTGGTGATGAAAACAGTAATCAGGGGCCAGAAGCAAATGATTCACTTTCAGGATATATTACTGCTATTGGGCATAAATTACTTTGATTTAACTCCTACTTTAAGAGAAAAGTGGAATGTCCAGAGTACAAGGCTCCAGGATAATTGTAATTAGTTGCTCCAAGTATAGTTTCCTTATGTAAAGCTATGTTTTTTCTGTGCAGAACGAGGTAAGAAACAGAGTTCCACACAACAGCTTCCTACATATTATCTTGAAAGACTGTAATTTTACCTTCCTTCTATTCCACTCTCTCTGGTAATGAACAAATCTTCTCCGCTTCATGAAATCAGATTATGTGGAAATAGCCAGGATTCTTCAGCATTTGGGTTCAGCTCCTATTTGTTTATCACTAATAATGCTTCAGTAGGTGGTGATGCATATATACATGTGAGTGCATAGATAAATAGATAAGATATATACCAGGTGCCTTGTAATACAAGACACCTGAACAAGTACAGTAAAGCTAGCTCTTTAAGGGCTGCTGCTGTTCCCCAGAGCCAGATACTACATCAGGCAGGCACTGCCTGGAACCTTTCCTCCATCTGCCCAATCCCATTTACTGTTCTACAGCTTCCAGCACCTCACAAAGTTTGTGGAAAAATGCAAAAACACTTTCTTGTGTTACCCCCTGCTCCCATGCAGGTCATCGGCAAGCTCCCAACACCCAGAAGTGCATACACTGTGTGATGAATAACTTGAAGAGATTTGCAATGACTGAGTGTTCGGAGTACTTATCTTTGAATCTGGCAAGGGCAGTTTCAGAATGGTTTGTCTCACTTCCCCTATTTCCTTCTCCAAAGAGAGCCTGTTAGCACAGACATATGAGGCAAGTCAATAACATCCACCCGGACAGGATATATTGAGCCAATTCAAGGGTAGGTGGATAGCAGCTGCGGTCCTGCCTTTGAAATACTATAGTTGTACAGTGAGTCATCAAGCCCTTTTTATTTACACTTTCATGTAAGTGCTGGCAAACATTGCTTTGTGTGCTGAAACTGAGAAATGGGGTATGGGCATGTTAAAGAGAGGAACACACACACATGTATGCACAGACCAGCAGCCTATTTCAGTACTTCCAGGATAATTTTAAGCCACACAGACCTGAAACAGATTGACCCTGTATTACTTTTGAATTGAGGACAGATTTCCCCTTTAAAGGCTAGATTATATTGCTGGGCTTGTTTGCTTTTTATGATTTCAGAAGATGCCATGGTAACTTGGGCAATGAATCTGAGCTTAGGATGTTTCATGTGCTGAATTTCAAGCTCTGAATTGTAGTTTGCAATTTTAATCAATCTGGTGCCTGAAAAATTGCTCTATTATATTGACTCTTGAAGAACATTTATGGCAGACAAGTTATAAGGACTGATATTTGACAACATGGTTCAGATTTGTGCCTGTGTTTGTACATTGGAGAACCTGGAGTTTTTCTGGGAAGTATGTGACTCCTGGACTTTTTGGAAAGCTTGATAGACTAATAATGTCTGAAGTTCAGCTACAAAAACCTGCTTTTCTGTCAAATTTATTCTATCAAGAATTCTTGAGTGGAATATTATCTCTGATTTTTCTAGGAGAAATTTAATTATTTGGATAACTAGATGGAGACTTTATTTAATTTCCTTTCTACCTGCAGAATTGCTTGTTTTAGTTACTTAGTGCTTAAATAATCTGTTGACCTGCTCAGGGAAAAGGCATCTTGGTGCTAAAGATCATTCACAGTGTCATTATTGAAAGGTTCTGAGGCAGATGCTTCATGTAAGGCAGTGACAGGGTGCAACAATCTTGTGCATGTTGGAATGGGTGTTTACCACTTTCTCTGTATTCTAGAAATGTAGAAAAGTATGAGTAAACATTATATATCCAAGTCTGCATTTGAAACCATGACTGTCCAGGTAATAATCTTTTCCTAACTAAGGAGCTTTCAGAGCACTGATTAACATATGGACCCTTTGACTGCTGGATGGGAGAAATCAGATTTATTTCAAATCATTATTTAGTAGGCCCCCAGGAAGAGAGGGAGGACAGTAGGAAGAAAGGAATGAGAAAAAAGAGGAAGGGAGAAAGGGAGGGAGGAAGGAAGGGAGAGTTGTAGGAATAAAAAAGAGGAGTGAAGAAGGAAGGAAGCAATCAAGCAAAGATGCACATAACCCATTAGTCAATGTATGTTATATCCCCATTTTCAAAAGTTTCTCCACCATCACCATACAGAAGACAGCTTAGTTTATCACATTTTTATTAGGATATGAATCTGTTGATTGAGTCAGAGAAATCTCTGCTGATTTCCTATGTGACAGCAAGCACACAATGAGATTTAAGAAATCGTAGTGACAGATGCTCTAAAATACAGCATCTGTACAAATTCTACAAGGCTGCCTCTTCTTCTCTGGTTTAGAACTGTTTAAAAAAAAGTCACTTCATTTTTTCTTATTTAGGGTGAAAAGGTTAACAATCATCAGCCCAGTCATTCTGAGTCACTCAGTACAAGCAAATCTGGCATGTGAATCTTTATCCTTAATTTTATTTTTAGGTACCTAATTTGTTTTCCCATTTGATGATATCTTCAGCTGAAATTGTAGGCTGCTGATCTCTTGGTTTTTTCTCCTGCAGTGAATGTAATTGGACACTCTTAACCATAGCACAACTGTTCTAAATGACACAGAAAGTAAACGAAGGCTGCTAGATTAAAGAGGAGTCTCTCAATAGATTTGTGATTAACTTGCAACTATAATAAGAAATTACATGAAAATAGAAATGAGTAGGAAAGGTTAACCAGCTAAGACAGGAAATTATTTCAACAGCAGGGGGCAAAAAAAAGAAACGAAATATAGTCTCTTTACAGATATACTTCTGACATCAGCTGTTTCTCAAGAGCAATAGATTTAGAGCTAAGAAGAGGCTTGTAGGGCTAAAAGATACAGTTCAGATTAGAGAGCAGGATTTGACTCCTGGTTCTCATCATCAGCTTTCTGCTTAGCTCTGAGCAAGCCCAATGCCTTATTTTCTCTTCTTCTCTGTTTAGCCTATAAACTCATTAAGAGTTTATGTAATGCTTAATGCCAGCTCCTCCAGTGTGGAATCTATACATATAACTGGACAATAGATAGTTTTCCATTTTCACACATCTCAGCCTTGTACTTACTTTGACAATGATTGCTCAGTATGGCAAAATGTACCAAAGATGAAGTCTATGTCCAGTTGTCATGAACACAAGTTTATATATGGCTCTTTCAATTAAAAGTAGAATATCTGCCCACAGACAGTTAAGAATAATTCAGTGTTTCAGTAGAGAGCTCCCATGTGAAAAAGGAGGAGAGATGAGAAGTGAAACAAATAATTCTTTTAGTAGGAGAATTAATGAACCAAAACTCTTTCTTGGGTAGATCCTTTGTTATTCTAATAAAAGGTCAGATTATCTGTCTTCCCACTGATAAAGGCAGTAAGAGGAACCTCCCTCAATTTTCACAAAATTTGTAGAAATAAACTAATTTCTTCACCTCTATTTATTTGTTAAATTGGCTGGAAGTAGTCTATAGATTCAAAAGTTATCAGGAAACAACCTCCTTTGAGACAATACACTCAGCCAGGGTGATTGCATGAGTCTTGTTTTCTTGGGAAATCAAGTTAAAAACAACCCACACTCATTATTTCCATTAATTTAGCTTGCACAGTTTATAGCATGCGTTCCCAAATGAACCAGTCAGCACAACACATGGCTGGCTCCTGCTCTATACAAGCAACATTTCCAAAATGAAGAACAATTTATTTTAAGAGCATGGACATCCCTCTTTTATAGCAAAGTGACCCGTATAGGTCAAGTTATACCTACTGTAGCTCTACTAAAAGAAGAGGAATTGTTTCAGAGACGAGTTTGCCCTATAAGCCCTCTCTTGTGTTTGTCTCAGTTTGGGTCAGCTATCTTTTTTGCCCCAAGTGGTTCTGATTTCTTAAATCATCGCCAGGATGCTCTCTTTTAAAAGATTTATTGGTTTTTGGTTTTTTTTCTCTCAGACCTTTCTGTCATCACAGCCATCTCAAGGCAGCACAGCATTCTCTTTTCCTGGGCTGAGTATAATGCAGTCAGTAACGTAAATCCAAAATAAACAGTCATTGCCCTACAGTAAGTATTAACTTTACACATCCTATTTCAGCCAGTTACATGAAGTCAGACAGCTACTCTTTACCCCTTACAGCCCGCATGAACTTGAGGAGGTCACAAAGGGATAGCAAAGCAGTATCTGGCCTGTACTGCTTTACTGGTTTACGTTAATGAGTACAATAATATTGGGCTGCAGCCTGCAGTCATGTTGTTATTGTACCCAATTCTCCGTGCTTAAAAATAAATAAATATTTTTTAAAAGGACAAGCTATTTTGTGTGGTCTAAGAAACAGAAAAATGAAGTGAAAGTAGCCAGAACATGGCTATTGCCTGTACAAAATATATCTGTAATGCCCTTAAGTTTATTCTTCAGTTTTTATATACTTCAGTTCTTATGTCCTGTCAAAGAGATCAATATAAACATCACTTTGTTTAAGAAAAATGGATTTCAATTGTTTTCATTAAACAAATTGGGTTTTTAATGTTAGGTCTCTGCATTACAGAGAAGGAGGACCGTAAGTTAGGGGTCATATAAAGGAGGGGGACAAATGTTTCATAAATCACTATGGATTATAGTAGAGGGTTTTCTTGAACAGACAATGTTCCATCTCCTAATCTCCACCTTTTAATTACCACTTCATATGGCACACTCATGACGCCCTTCCTATAAAAATCAGAAATCTTTTGATACAAAAAGCTATTGTAGTGCTCAGGTATACAACTGAAGCGAGTGCCTCTGGGATTGGGCTCAGATAAGAGGTCCTTTGTGGAACAGGCATGACGACTGCACTCTTCTCACCAGAAAACAGACCCTGTGGCCAAACTGCAGTCAATACAATCCTCACTCTACCAAGAAAAGAACAGTGTGAGATCTTAAAACTTTAGTCTATGAGCCAGCATGAGGGGACCCAGTACTCCAAATGTGTCTCACAATGGCTGAGTAGATGGGAAGAATATCTCTCAAACTGATGACAGTGTTCTTGATAAAGGCCAGGAGGGTGCTGCCCTTCTTCACCACACTTTGGTGGCTCGAGGTCAGGACCTCCAGGTCCTTCTCTCCAGAGCTGCTTTCCAGCCAGTCAGCCCCCAGCCTGTGCTGGTACATGGGATTATTCATCTGCACAAGCAGGACTTTGCACTTGCCTTTGTGGAAATTCATGATGTTCCCCTATGCTCATTTCTCCAGTCTGTTGATATCACTCTGAACGGCAGCACAGCCGTCGCCTGTATCAATAATTTCTCACAGTTTTGTATCATCAGCAAAGTAACTGAGGGTACACTCTGTCCTGTCATCCAGATCATTAATGACAGTATCAGTCCCCAGGATGCACCAGAAGTGACTTGCCTCCCACTGGACTTCATGTTGCTGATTACAACCCTCTGGGCCCAGCTGTTCAACTGTTTTTCAGCCCACCTCACTGTACATATCTGTAATCTGTACTTTGCCAGCTAGTCTATAAGGTTGTTATCAGAGATAGTGTCAAAAGTTTTACTAAAGTTGTAGTAAACAGCATTCACTGCTCTTTCCTCATTCACACAGATAGCCAAATCTTTGCAGCAGACTGATGGGTTGGTTAAATGTGAGTTCCCCTCCCTCGTTCCATGCTGACTGTTCCTGATTACCTTCTTCTCCTTCACATGCCTGATAACGTTTCCCAGGATTAGCTGCTCCACCACCTTCCCAGGAATCAAGATGAGGCTGACCAGCCTCTTGTTCCCCAGATCCTCATCACCCTTTATGAACATAGGAGTGTCATTTGCTCTCCTCCAGTCTTCAGGAACTTTTTCTAGTTGCCACAGCCTTTCAAAGACAATAGAGAGTGGCCTCCCACCGATACTAACCAGCTCCCTTGGGACTTGAGAGTGCAGCCAGTAAAGCCCTGTAGACCTGTGTGTGTTTGGTTTGTTAACATGTTCCCTAATCTGCTCTTATCCACCAAGAGGGTAAGTCTTCCTTGCTCCAGACTTTCCCTCTGGTCTTGGCTCTGGGATCCTGAAGGCCAGTCTTACTGGTAAAGACTGAGTTGAAGGCAGCACTGAGGCAAGTCATCACTGGACTTCAAAGCAGGTGATGTAAACAGCTTTGTAACCAGATGAATGCCTGTCTATCTCTGAATGACCATTCCTGACCATCTGTAGGATCATGCTCTGTGTATTAAACTTTGATTACCTTGAGCTATTACTGCAGCCAGAGACATGCAAGCTATGTGGTAAGAAAACCAAACAAAAGCTTCCAAATGTGCCATACAAATGTATCCTGAAGTTTGCATTTGACTTCAGGCCATTCAACTCACCTATTAAAGCAGCTTTCAGGTTCCAAAACTGTCCATCATACACCTTTCATGGACATGGTAAATGCATAAGAGAGGTAACACAAGTATAGAAGAACTGAAATAAAACCACACTAATTTAAAGAAACAGACATGGATACCTGCAGTATGTTGGAAATCAACAATGTCCCCAGTAGAAATCAGTGCCCTTCCAAGGAACTCTGAATCTGCAAGACAAATACCAGATGAATTGAAGATTAGCAAAAATTAGCAAAACATCAGGATTTTAAAACACTACAAAATGGGCAATATGTTAAAACCAGGAGTAGACAGAAAACCCTGATTTTACTTTAACAAAGCTGCATCACTCCTTACTCAAGTCAGATTAGCATATTTACGCAGGGAAGAATGCAATCCTTTGGAACATCTCAAAGCTTCCAGATTTTTTTGCGGTTCCTCAGTCAGGTTCCTGCTGTTCATAGGCACCCTATGCCTGCAGACCTCTCAAATGTTGTGCCTCAGAGACGCTTGCTTGGCTGTTTCCTAGAGCATCTCTGCATTGCTAATGAGCAGACTTCCTTCCACACAGGGCACTCTACTCTCATCTGATCCTATTTCCTACCATCCATCCAATCATACCCTGCTTTGAACTTTTGCCCTTTTTAACTCTCTATGCAGGCTTACAATCCTTAGACATAAAAATGCATAGATATACTTACATTTATCTAACCACAACCAGAGCAGCCTCAGGGATAGTGATTTAATGGCTCCTGTTCTGAGGATAAAGTTGTTTATAAATATGGATGTAACTGGGCATACCAGTGAGAGGCAACTATGCATTATCACCAGGTATCTCTCTAGGACATCCAATTCATTTAATAAAGCATCCTTCTAAATGCATACACACACACACATGCACACGCACACAGCAGCTCTTCAAATGGGCACAAAACATGGATCTTTTCCACTGATATGGAAAAAGTTGTTAGAATGGTGTAAGAATCATAGATCCCGATCCATTTGGTCTGTGATGCTGTGTTCCTTCCATAGGCATATAAACAAACACAAAGAGAGCACCATCTTCTCCCAGACACTTATTCCTTGTGAAATGGGAAGCCTGCATCTTTGGATGAGGCTCCCTAGACAGAGCTGCTTCCTCCATTCTGTTCTGAGAGGTTTGCTGCAGGACCCAGTAGAACCTGGCTGGAAGTTCAGCCAGGCAAACCATCTGGTCCAGTATACAAACCCAACAAAAATAACAAAAGAGCACTGTTTAGCACCTTTTATTTTTTTTTTAATTTTATTTTTTCTCTGAGACTGCTGTTAATATCTTCTGCTAATGCTACAGCATTCCTTTAGGCTGTATGTCAGAACTGGGAACATTTCTTTTCTCTTAATCCGTGAGACAGCAGACAAAGTTCACACTGGCTGATTCAGAGGGAGTCTGGTGGGGTTGAAGGCATAACACACACCTTTGCCTGCAACTCTTGCTGAAGTGGTATACTTTGGTGGTGTGGTAAAGGGTTTTGTATCCTAGTGCACTGTTGTGAATGCCACTGAGCGGTCAGAGTAAACAACACTATAAAAACTGCATCTTCAAAGATAACCAATGGATAAGTAACTAGTGAGTGACATAACCTTTCAAATGATCTAAATAACTGATCGAGTACAGAGACGAATAACCTTTTAAAATAATTAGATTTTGTAAGCAGATGTACAAATAATTAACTTCAAATTATGCAGCCAAGGAATAATGCAGATTGTGAATTTCGAAGTCAGAACAACTGTAGTTGCAAAGGCAAGTAAATGCTGCTTAGAGAAGGCAGACATCTATTGATTTTCAGGTAAGCCGGTCAGAGACAGACTAGCATGTTCTACCTCTTGTAATGATAGGACACTGAAAACAGCAGGACCAGTACTTTACCTTTCTCTGTCTGTTCTGGAAATGCTCCTTCTCTGAGATGCTGAATCACTGGCTTCATTGCTATTTATATGGTAGCAGTTCCCAAAATGATGCAAGGCAGTTTACAAGCACTGGAAGTCAAGTCCCAGTCATCTCAGCTTTTTATTTACATTTATAAAGGGCAATATTTAAAATGCTCCTAGAGATATATAGGAAAATTAATGATAAGTCATATTATTTTCTTTTGCAAAGGGCAATAGGCACATACAGACACAAGTAAAAGGTGGCAAACCTGAAAAGCTTCCTCAGATTAAAAGGTAGTGCTAACACTTGTATATGAGGCAAAGGGGTTGGGAGGAGCCATATCATTTGTGCAAAACACTGGTACATGGACAAACCACTGCTGAAGAAACCTTTTTTGATAGGGGGATGTATAAGGAAGAGATTGAAAGATGAATGAGGAGAAAAGGGGCATGAAAAAGGGTAGAGTAGAGAAGGCTAGGTGAGTAAAAACCACCAGTAACATGGGGATGACTGAAAACCAGCAGCTGGGAAAAACACATCCTTGAAAGTGGTCTTTATCAATACAGAAGCAAACTCAGTTTTGCTGATGGGTTGACACCATGGATGTGTTCTCATTTCTGCCTCAGCTAAGACCTCTGTCCTGTGATAGCAGATTGCTCACTCCACTGTCTCATCTGGCTTGCAGAGTGAGAAGGATGGAGACTCCAGGTAAGGTTTCAGATTCTTCCACAACACTAGAAAGAAATTTAAGGCTTTAAAAATTTTGAAGAAAGGCAGAGGAGTTCTTCACTTCCCTCCTATCAGTTGCCCTGGTATCTAAATTATCTCCTAGGCTCTGTGCCCAAAATCTTTATGTGGTGTTATAGAATTGCAGAGTATTCTCTCTTCACCTGAGAATGAAAATTGGTGTTAGTATAAAGAGAGCAACCCTTCCAGGATTTACTGTACTCCTAGGACTTGGTCAGCTGTCTCCATTTGTTCCATCATGACTAGTTTCCATATCAATGCAATATGCTGATGGATATGTCTCTAAGATAAAAATCTGCTGTTACATCAGTATAAAGCTAGCAGAAGGCAGATACAAAGATTTATTTTCATATCTATCTTAGTATTTAAAATGTTTCTACATTTAAAACATTTCTTGTAGTTTGCCAGTATCTATTTTGAGCTGTATTTACATGGAGAGTTTAACCTGCTCTCAAATTTCAGTAAAGGTCTTAAAAAAAACATGCACAAGCTTTTTAGATTACTTAAATCTTGAGTTCAATTCCAGGAACCTGGCAGTGCTTGACAGATGGGACAAGACTCAGATGCAGAGTCCTGGCTTTCCAAAGAGTCCCATGTAGATGGACTCAGACCTGACTTGAACAGTGTTTCTCCTGACCATACTCTTGATATGTGAAGTTGAGCTCTGAAAACCAAACTTTAATGCACAAACTGCTCCAGCTGTCCTTCTGCCCACCTTGCCCAATCCTGTAAGTGATACAGTCTTCCAGTTTTCTAGGGCTGTTTCTGTTTGTCTCCAGCCTTTCTCCCCAAAAGTAGTTGTTCTGGGTTTACCAGGAGCCGTTTTGCTCCTTCTTAGTAACTGGTGCAAGCTCTGTGTTTTGACTTCCAGCCTGGGCAGAGAGCTGATAACACCGATTGGTTTTAATTGTTGTTAAGTAATGTTTATTCTGGCCAAGGACTCTGTGAGTCTCATGCTCTGCTGGGGACGAGGGGAGGCCGGGAGGAAGCAGAGACAGGACACCTGACCCAAACTAGCCAAAGAGGTATTCCATACCACAGCACGTCATGCCCAGGGAGGGAACTGGGAGTTACCCGGAAGGGCACGGGCTCCCTTCAGGGGGGTCGAACTCGTTCAGCGGTGATCTCGTATTCTCTTCTCTTGTTATTTTCTCTTATCATTATTATCATTGGCGGTAGCAGCAGTGATTTGTGTTATACCTTAGCTACTGGGCTGTTCTTATCTCAACCCATGGGAGTTACATTCTCTCAATTCTCCTTCCCATCCCTCCAGGAGCAGGGAGAGCCAGGGGGTGGGTGGGGAAGGAAAGAAAGAGGGAGAAAAAAAAGGGGGTGGGGAGCAAGTGAACGAGCTTTGTGGTTTGGTTTAAACCACGACAGTAGTCATAGGCAGTTCTCATAAACTTTTGATACAATCTGCACACAAGGACAGCACAGGCAAGGAAAGGAAGATCTGCCAAATGGCAGATTTTATAGCACTCCATAATAATGCAGTAAACTTTATTTTTTTTTTAATAATTTGCCATTTAGGAGGGTTTTTTTAAAAATTCATTGTTTCTAAAAATCTATTAGGAAGGCTTGCCTGCCTTTTCTGCCGAGATTAGCAGGAGAAAGGCGGATACATATCACCTGCCACCTGGAGAGGCTAAATGTACAAAAAGAAATAAAGTTTAGATGTCAACTTGTAAGGCTTAATTCTCTGCCAAAGCAGAGCTTGAGCTCAATTATTCAGTCATAACGAAGTTGACTGGACACCTACGAGATTATGAAGTAGAAATGGAAGGAACAGCTGCAAAGTAAGACCAGGAGGTGGGGGAGAGGAAGTCATCCTTGAAAGGGATGCAGCAGAAAGACGCAGCATGAGACTATACTGAGAACTAATGTTTTCCAATAAATTAGCCTCAAAGCCACATATAAGGGCCTAGCAAGCAAGAAGCTGCTTACAAATAAACCAAGGTGGGAGACCACACTACAGTCAAGACGGTCCTGAGACTGATGGTTTGATGTTTGGATTTCATCAGCATTTCTGAAGATTGAAAATCAGCAGCAATAAATTCTTGCTGCCTGCTTATTTCCAGATACTGCTTTGTTTCATGAATATGTTGTCCTTTATTAACAGTTCAAGTAAAACATAAACTACAAGTCTGAAATACCATGGAGTTAACTAATTTCTAAGAAATCATATGTATTGGTATCCATGCAGCAGTTTCTCCCAAATCTTAATATTTCTAATAAATCTTTTACCAAATATTTGTCATTGATTCATTTATTGTGTAGAAAACTCATCAGTATGTACTCAGAACTGTTTCTAGATAGGCTGAGATTGTGATAATGAAAAAAGATAATCAGTGGTTTTACCAGCAGAATGTTGTTTAGCACTTGTAAATAACAAAAACATCGTTCAGGCTGTAGTCTCACCACATCTGTATTTGTTAGTAGATCTCTACCTCTCAGGTTACTCGTTAACAAAGAAATACGAGTCCAAGCTGAACTCCCTAGTCCTATATCATAGAATCATAGAATCATAGAATAGTTAGGGTTGGAAAGGACCTCAAGATCATCTAGTTCCAACCCCCCTGCCATGGGCAGGGGCACCTCACACTAATCCATGTCACCCAAGGCTTCATCCAACCTGGCCTTGAACACTGCCAGGGATAGAGCACTCACAACCTCCCTGGGCAACCCATTCCAGTGCCTCACCCCCCTAACAGGAAAGAATTTCCTCCTTATATCCAATCTAAACTTCCCCTGTTTAAGTTTTAACCCGTTACTCCTTGTCCTGTCACTACAGTCCCTGACGAAGAGTCCATCCCCAGCATCCCTACAGGGCCCCTTCACATACTGGAAGGCTGCTATGAGGTCTCCACGCAGCCTTCTCTTCTCCAGGCTGAACAGCCCCAACTTCCTCAGCCTATCTTCATACAGGAGGTGCTCCAGTCCCCTGATCATCCTCGTGGCCCTCCTCTGGACTTGTTCCAACAGTTCCATGTCCTTTTTATGTTGAGGACACCAGAACTGCACACAATACTCCAGGTGAGGTCTCAGGAGAGCAGAGTAGAGGGGCAGGATCACCTCCTTCGACCTGCTGGTCACACTCCTTTTGATGCAGCCCAGGATATGGTTGGCTTTCTGGGCTGCGAGTGCACACTGAAGCTGGCTCATGTTCATTTTCTCATCGCCCAGCACCCCCAAGTCCTCCTCCGCAGGGCCGCTCTGAATCTCTTCTCTGCCCAACCTGTAGCTGTGCCTGGGATTGCTCCGACCCAGGTGTAGGACCTTGCACTTGTCATGGTTAAACTTCATGAGGTTGGCATCAGCCCACCTCACAAGCATGTCAAGGTCCCTCTGGATGGCATCCCTTCCCTCCAGCATATTAACCAAACCACACAGCTTGGTGTCATCGGGAAATTTGCTGAGGGCGCACTCAATCCCACTGTCCATGTCACCAACAAAGATGTTGAACAAGACCGGTCCCAACACTGATCCCTGAGGGACACCACTTGTTACTGGTCTCCAGCCAGAGATTGGGCCATTGACCACAACTCTGCATGCGGCCATCCAGCCAGCTCTTTATCCACTGAGTGGTCCATCTATCAAATTGATGTCTCTCTAATTCAGAGACAAGGATGTCACGTGGGACAGTGTCAAACGCTTTGCACAAGTCCAGGTAGATGACATCAACTGCTCTACCCCTGTCCATCAGTTTCATAGCTGCATCACAGAAGGCCACCAAATTGGTCAGGCAGGATTTTCCCTTAGTGAAGCCATGCTGGCTGTCACCAAGCACCTTGTTGTTTTTCATGTGCCTTAGCATGCCTTCCAGGAGAATGTGCTCCAAGATTTTGCCAGGCACAGAGGTGAGACCAACTGCTCTGTAGTTCTAAGTAACTTCTAAGAATTAGAATTGAGACACCAGGCTGAAGTACCCATTGACCAAGATTAGTGTGCTATGGAGATCGAGTGCAATTCAGAAAGAAATGTTTGATGATGAGAATAGCCTTTCTTTTCTAGGTTCTTCTGCAATACTGAAGCAGAGTTAAGTCAAATAAACCAGCTAACACAGGAACATCTTACTCAAACAGAAAAAAGAACAACTCAGTGTCAACACTGGATGAGCAGATGATACTCACTGGATGCTCTGCAATTACTATAGAAGCTCTTCTCCAGAAAAAAAAAAGAAAAAATCACCTAAAAATAAATACGTAAATAGTAGGGATGCAGGAGTAGGTGTGTAGCAAGTCCCCTAAATATCTCAGAGGAGGGCTTGCATTAAAATTAATCTCCATAAAACTGATATTGCTTCTGTTACTATTTATATTTCCTTTGCATTTAGAAATCTGACTAGAGTCTCATTTTAGCAGGCATCAATCAATTTTGCTTGTATCAAAAAATGACCATCTCTAACACCTTTTTTGAAGGATGCAAAATCTGGATAAAATTTGAATGTGAAAATTTCTCTGTTCCGCAGACAGAACAGCCGAAATGCTCATACTTAATAGTGGATAAAATGCATGCATGCTATAGTCTTCACCTTTTCCTCAACCTGAAAGTGAATACCTGAAATAGAGTGATTCTGTGATGGCTGGCCCCTTGAACTGCAAGAAGTTCCATCATCTAATCATTACATTAAAACTTATGTGGTTTTGGGTTTCGTTGTTTCTTTGTTTGTTTTTTTAAGTATGTATATTATGCTATGTAAAAGAGGCTGAGTAAAACTAATTCTATTAGTAACATTTTTTTACGTTCTCTTTCAGCCTTCTTTACTTTCTTTGTATTTACTCCCTTTTCCTGTTTCACAGTTAATTGTGATAAATGGCTTCTAAATTAACACAGATGAGTGATAAGGTTGGAATCTATACCTGACTGGCATTAACAGTGGCTAGACTTTGAGGAAAAGGGTGCATCAATGTTATGTGTATGTTTTGGTTATGTTTCTAAGAGAAGTGAGGAACCAAAAATGTAGTTTGAGCTTGCCTGCAGAGGCTTTACAATGGATTCAGCTTTGGTGGCATATAAGTCTCCTGAGCCAAATTCAAGACTGCACAGTCCCCTTTCCTTTATCTTCTTGAACTGTGTCCTAGTGGGCTGAACAACACAGTGATTTTTACCACTTCTTACATTTCTAGATGAACCCTTTCTTCAATCAAAGATGATGAAGTGAAATGAAATTACGAAAGGCAGAAAACGTAAAGTGTGACCTAGGAATCTTAATTTTCTTCAATCATTGCTGTAACGGAATGCAAGTCTGCAGCAGCAGGGGTGAAATTATAGTACAAATTACCATGCTATGCCGGATAAATTATTCTCTGCAGCATGGTTATTAAGTGATAGATAAATAACTAACACTGTAGGACTGATTGACAAAATATAAGTGACCTGGAGCTAAGCAGGGCACCATGGAAATAACATTGCAGTGCCACTAACATTTTAACACCGAAATGAGATTTTCCAAAGCAGAAAAATCTTAAAATAGCACATGACTAAGCCAGCTACAAGTTAAATAGGTACTAAAAGCTCTTTAGCTGAGAACTCCTAGCTTTGTGACATATCTCACGTAGATGATGTCTCTCAAATGCAAAACTGGGTACTGATGTTTGTTCTCTGTGGAAAACACAAAACAGCTTTAAACTCCTACTATGAGGTTGTGATAGGATTTTTCCCTTCAAATAGGTGTTAGTATATGGCTACCTTCTTTAACAACAGCCTCAAAGAGAAAGTGGGCTCAGAGATTATTAAGTGACACAGTGTGCTCTAGGTTTAGAATCAGAACTAATAAAGAGAGAAATTATTCAGACTATTACCAGACTGAACCCAAGAAAACACTGACCACATGGATTCTCTGGAGAGTTATCTCCATCATTTCTACAGCTGGGATCTGCTACAGTTGGAACATTTATGTGCAAAAGGCTTTTGTAGTAGAATGACTTGGGTCTTGCTATTTTTTCTCAAAATTGCTTAATGTTTTCTCCCAGAAATTGTGACACATATATGCAAAGGATGATGCTTGCCTTGATAGAAAACAGTTCTGCCCAGGTCATGATGAAGAAAATCCTTACACAATCAAATGTAAAGGCATCACTCTCAGGGTAGGATTTTTGACAAAGCAAGCAAGCAGGGTTAACAGCAAGACGAAGAACACCAGTGTTTTAGAAATGCAATATACATCTGACATTGGGCAAACAAGCTGACTGGAGAGAGACAATATACACCATGTTCCATGGGGAAAGTCATGATTGACTGCAATCATGAAAGTGTATTATTGCACCAGAAAAAAAACTTGTAATGAAATAAAAGTGGTGAAAAGCATGCATTTTCCTAACTCAGATTTGTATATATTTTCTGCTGACTAGAAGAATTTGTTCCAAAACCTTCGTGTTGTCTTTCATCCACAATGTGCTGTACAAGGAGCAAGCTGTTTATCTGAGTCGCCTTGAAGCTAGAGTATCGGAAAGTGAATTACTATGGAGTCAGAGAGAACCAACCAGGTTCTCAGGCCAGTGGCATCCAAACAGAGGTCTACGGCCTCGTGAAGGTATGCTACTCATAATATCTGATACTTGGGTAACTGCGCCGAACAGCATTCTGGCCCCAGTCTGGGTGAGGAAGCATTACTAGTGTACAGCTATAATAGGTGAGGAAATAAGCCAGTATTTTAATACTGTTCTTTATTTCAGTGAAACGCCTACTGTCTGAGGATCTCAAAATATTTCGTAAAACAGGACTGACATGATGCTTAGAATGACACAGAGACATCTTTTGCCTGTGTGTTTTTGTGTCACTACCCTCACTAGACAAAGTATATCAAAGGTAGAGGCAAGTTACGAGAGCCTGAATAATAATTGCACAAGTCATGTGGATATTTAAAATCAAAATAAGTCTATCTAATTAAGTATGCAGGTAATTCAATACAGAGCTCCAGCAGAAATAAGGGATTCCTACTACAGTTTAATAGCAAGTAACTCACTAAAGAAGGCTCCTGTGTGATGCCCCCCACACAGTCATGGCCTTTAACTTTTCCCAAATGCAGAACAAACTGAAAAAGAAAACAGTGAAGAAGGCAAAGTGCATTCAATCAAAGAGGCCCATCCACAGAATATTATGAATGTTCTGGATGCAGACAAGTAATTAGAGAAATGAATAGGGACCAAGCTGAAGACCATATTCAGATACATCTAGCTGGAAGCTGGCCTGTGGGCAGAAGAAGCCACAAAAAAGAGGCAGCTTATCTAGCTTACTGTCTCCTTAATGCAGAGCAAAACGCTGGCAGGTGACAGTAAACACAAAGATGACTCTCTGGAGAAAGGCCCTTGTCAGAAATTTTAAAAAGCAAGAAAAAGAAAGGCAGATTTTTGTTTTCTTGTTTTCAAGTCAATTTTGAAACTGAGTGTAGCTCTGTAGGGAAGAGAATTGTTCCCTGGGGGAATTAGGGAAGTTGTAGAGTTCAAACAGAATGAAGAAAAAGGGGGAAATGGATATTTTTCCTCTAGAGGATTGCTCTCAGTAGTTGGTGCTCTCTGGAATCAAGGCAGAAATTATCAAAAAAAATAAAATAAAAAAAATAAGTCCTCCACCTATAAATTCTTAAATAGTACCAAAAAAAGAAACAAAAAAACCCAAAAGTAATTAGAAAAGCTCAAGCATTTGGCAGTGAGATTTCTGGACATTTGGACTAACCTCATCATCTAATATTTTATGACAAATCTAGGGAGCACATGGCAATAAAATCTCCTTGAGGGGATGCTCCTTCTTTCTATGCACCTTGCCCCATCATCTGTCAGTTTGCTTATTTGGTCTCTGAACATTTCCTGTCCCCACAGAAAAACACTGCAAGGTCACATAATCGGCTGGTATTCTAGTATGTGCATATTCTATCTAGCATAACAGGGCTGATTTAAGGCTGGATGGCATTTCCTGACCTTTAGAATGGAAGATACTTTTATCTTAAGCAGTGAGACTCCAGTATAAATAATCCAGATATTAAAACCCAAACATTTAATACTTTCCCTTTAGATCTATTTCAGTTACTACATTTTCTTGCAGCAGTGTCCAGGTCGTATTCTCCTACTCACTGCATAACACTGCAAAATACAGAGCTTATAGCTCTGCCCTTGACTGGTAGTGGCATGTTGAGAAACACTAGCGGTTCTGTAGAGTCTTGCATGCATAAGAAGATCACTGCTGCCTTTAATGTTCAGCTCAGGTCTCCTGAAAGGCAGGCGTTTGCCTTTCATTCTCCCCCTCCTCCTTCCTTCATACGTCTCTCCCCAAATAAAATCTTCAGAGAAAAAAAAAAAAAAGATCAGCTGGGAGCAGGTGGTTTTAAGGAAAGCAAATTACGTTTTCTGCTTCGCTGGACTATCTCCTGCCCTGCACTATGGGAGAAATCCCGGAACGTGCATGCCAGACGCAGGGACCTTCCATCAGCCAGGGACATTTCTGAAGGAGAACAAGTCACTAAGAGTACCAAGATGAAAACTGAGTGGGCTAACTTGAATTTAATAAGATATACTGCACCCTAGATTGTTGCCATGTTGGTTTAGTGGTGCTCTGGGCAGAGAGCTCCAAAATCTCATTGAAGCGGCTTATGCCATGACAATGATTCGTAGTTGCTTTCTTTTGACACCAAAGGAGGAAACGAAATGGGACTAAAAAAATGTCATTATTCCTCCAGCTCCCCTTAATTTCTTTTACAACAAATCTTCAGTGCACACAGTCCTCCGGACCAATTTCTACAGCCACTCATTGAAAGGATCTGTAAGCAGACTCACAGAGACAGAACCGCTTTAATGGAAATACTGATTCTGAAGTCTCTACTGAGCAGTGCATACCTTCAGTAATCTGTGTCCTTAACGATATGCAGGCTTTGTCTGAGTTCCCATACAGACTCAGCATGGCCAGTGTATCCCATTTGTACAGTACAGGGCCATACTCATACTGAGCAGAATCTATATGCTGTGTTGATTCTCTTGGGAAAGATGCCAATATCTAGGAAAGGACCCAACCCCTTTTGTTTCCCCTGCAGCATCATCTCTCAGTCATAGCAGTGGCCAGGAGGAGAGCTAAATGCTGGACCTTTTTGTACCATTCCCATAGGAATGCTCCCAGCTGACATGCCCTTGGGAGGGCAGGGAAATGCAGCCATGGCTGTCTTGTTCCAGGTGTCATGAGGGACTGTAACAGTGAGCAGGAGAGGGAAGGAAAAGACAAAATTTGAGATGGCCTTTCTACTTGAGGGCAGGGAATTTACCCTGTGTGCTGATTTGGTTTCTCTTTAAGAAAGTGATTTGTGATGCTGGGGAGCAGAAATACTACTTTCTCAGAAAGCAACAGTGGTTCAGAACAGCAGAAGAGAACTGAGACATTATCCTCAACAGCAGCTTTAGGACTGGGACACAGCAAGATCTCTGGGGGAAGAAATTGAGCTAGCCAAAGCTCCTTTCTGAAAGCACAGGTGGCAAATCAGCAGCTGGGGTACATTTTGGAATTATAAGGTTCATTTTCACTCAAAAGAGATAAAATCGGTTACATGTCCAAAGGTCCACAGGGAGTCTGTACTTACAAAAAGAGCTGAACCCACATCAGCCTTCTGTTCTCCAACATACTTGGTATGTGGAGTCTTCCACCTGTACTCAAAATGATTTGTACATGTTGATTCTCACAGCCCATCCACCGATGATGTGATAATATTATCCACCTAAGCATACATTTCCCATGCAACTAACTACCTCAGCTTGCTGTCTTGTTTATCAGAGAAACTCTCTGCTGGTGCTTGCTGATGCTTGCAACAGAATTTCATCATCTTTACTTGAGCATCACAAAAGGGTGGAGGTTTATCAGCCTTTCCTTTTCTGGCATGTGCTGGGAATCGTCTCTGGGGATGAATCTAAGCATGGCAGAAATAAGTAAGGTCTTTCTTAAGGCTCAAGATTTTGCTTTCATCTCTGCTCCAAAGGCTCTACCAAGCACCAGCCCAATTCCTCCCTAAATACCTAAAGTTTTCCACAAATATTTCTTCTGCGCGTATCACAAACCTGGACAACATTGAAGCTAAGTACTTGAACATGAATATGACATTTGCTCTAGGTCAAAGTCTTCAAGAAATCATGAATTCAGGGATTGTTTCTTGTGGAAGGCTTTTCTTGTATTACCAAATACATCATGAATAACATTGTTTCAAACAAAAGCATCAAAGGAAGCCCAGATAGTTCTATAAACTTGTTTATTGTCTATTGCCCTGCAGTTCAAAACTGATCCTGACATTAGCAATTTATGAGGGTGGATCCTGTGGCCAAATGCACAGTGACTTGGAGGACTGAAGATCTTGAAATGGGTCAGCTCCAAGCTCTAAGGAAACAAGCACATCTTGTGTGATCCAATTGACTGCAGTGCAACTCTAGGGCTTGACATCTGTGTTCAGACTTGTCTTCCAAAATCTGTTTGCTTTAGAAGGTGGGATGTTGGGGACGAGGGAGAGGAGCTGTAAGAAACAAATGACTAACTGCAAGAAGCAGCAATTGGACTCAGCATGTTCTGCTAATATACACCTGATAAAAAAACCACATTTTTTCTCCTCACTGCAAGCAACCAGTTTTATTAACATTGAACGATAATGTGGAATGACTGCGAGGGAAAAATGTTTAAAATAATAAAAGAAACCCCGCAGGTGAGCAAGATTGATTTTAATAAAAGCAACAGAGGAAATATATCTCTGGGACGTTTTCTCCCCCCTTCCTCTTTGCAGGGTAAGATGTGCAGTCTGGCGTTGTCAGTCTTACCAGCAGGAGGCCAGTGACAGGATGAGCTGTGTGGCTGACAGGACTGAAGTCAAATCTCCAAGAGAAGTAGTGCAGCGCAGAATGGCCAATATTACAGATTACATGGGGGAGAAAGGATACACCAGGGTTATTCAGATACCATTATACACAGCAAAAATAAACCCCAAAACAACAACAACCCACAAAAAAAACAGAATGACAGCTCTGCAAAAAAGCAGCAAGAACTGAACTCCATCATATTCAAACCATACTGAATAACAAAGAAAAATATCACTAGCAACAGACACACATTACATCCCACACTCTTTGAAGGGGGCAGATAGAGCTGCAAAGGGCTCATATTCTTGTAAAAAATACAAGTCGCAGTGCCTGAAGTTTACAACCAAGCTGAAAGTGAAGGAAGTCCAACACAATACCTTGTCGATATCCCATTCTTCAGTGACCGTGTAGCTCCCGCTCAGTGTTTACCTGCCCAAGACCTGGTAGTGGGAGTGTCACTCCCACAGTAATTACTCACTCAAGTAACAGCTACACGGATGTGTAGCACATTGGATTTCACAGTCTGTAGCATTTTTTTCCGGTAGGGTTAAAAATCAGAATTGATGATTAAAACTTTGAAGTTGTTTCTCTGCAACATGTTGTGCTAAGCCTGGTTTTATTTTTTTCTCCCACTTGTCTTCAGAAACCATCTCCTCATGCCACTCACTCTTCAGGATGGCAGCACACTACCTGCTGAGCTATGAAGTCCTATTATTCAGAGGAATTCTCGTTGTAGTTTTTATCAGTGTTCTGCAGCACCTCGTCTTATCTAATACTCTTTTTGCTGGAAAAAGAGAACTTTAAGGCTTTCACAACTTTGCAACTTTTGTAGGTTTGCCTACCCTCTTAAGCTTTAATGTTTCCTTGAACTATAGCACATTGTTTGAACCAACTAGGTGCTTTATCACAATCCCTACCACACAAGAACAAATCTGGGAAACATCTGTCCTCAAAAGAGAGTAAGTGGGAAAAGGATTCTTTGATAGTGCATCCTGTGAACATCCTATTTTTGACAAATAAACATGAAGTGGCAGCAGAGATCCCCATTCCAGAAGACAGCTGCATCATATCTAATCAGTCTTCTAGGCTGGCCATTGGAATCATGAACTCCCAAGGGCAGAGCTGAGGGGAAAGTGCTCAATGCCAGACAGTCACCAAAAAAAACCCCACCAAAACCCAACAACCAACCAACCAACCAAACAAACAAACAAACAAAAAAAGTAAAGGTGATAGAGAGAGACTAAGAAGAAATGACATCAGATTCAGATTTGGGGAAGGAGGGGGAGATAAGCCCTATTTGCAAATGTTGATCACATTTGGTGATTAGCCTCCACCAAGTAAAATGAAGGAGGGTCTTTTTTTGGTAACATTTCAAAACAAATTTCGATTTCTGCTCTGAAATAGGACTTTTTTCTTTTCTTCCTGTGGAAAAGAGAGCTAAATAAAAAGACAATGGGAAAAGTCTAGCCTCAAATAACAAATGAGAACACTTGGTGTCAGGCTGAATGCAATGTTTCAATTCAACATCTCCTGCCCCTACTTCCTTCACCCCACTTTGTTTTAAATGGCATAGATAAAATGTTCTGGTTTGTTTTCAAACACATTTCTCCTGTTCAGTTGTATGAATAAATAAGTAAATGAGCTGCTATTCACAAACCTGTGCTTAAGAGACCTAGAGCTGAGTTGATGGAGCTGCTTCAAATGTACTCCAAAGGCCATGGCTGAGAGCACTTACAGTTAATCTAAGGGTGATTTTACCTAGGGAAGAGCTGGGAAGAAGGATGTAAGAGGAAAGGGTGGAAAGAAATGACATTTCTTAGCCTTTCCTTGCCTTGCATGGGCAGCTGCCCAAGGCAGGTAATCCTCTGCCCCATGGTAGAACATGTTCACAGGGATAACTAAGTGAACTCTCATGTGATGCACCTGTAATTTCCCAACAATTCTGGCTGTCTGGTGAGAACAGCTTTCACACTGCTAGTTTATGGTTTTCCCTCTCAGCAGTAACTTTGAATTTATCAGAACAGGCTGTTCTACATATATGGCTGACATTGCAATTTATTGTATCCCACACATTATACCCAAGCATATGTCCCTATGTGACGTGCTGTTTTACTCATTCAGCTTTCATGCGTGGATGATTTCTTGTGCCTAAAGTGTTTAATCTAATAGGCACTTTTAGTATACACAACTACAGGCACTAAGATTAAGGATTTAAAATAGTAGACCAATATATTACATAAATGGAAATCTCTTTGGCACCCACAGATATAATATAGTATTTGGGCTTTCTGACCTTGAGTACAATTTCCATATACTCATAAAAAATTGATAGCGCTTCTCATTATCCATTCCCCTCTGCTCAGCCCACCCACTCTCCCCTCCTACATCACAGATGCCACCTCCCATTACCCACTCCTGTACATCAGCCTTATGGTCACCTCTGGAGGTCTCTGGGGCAACTGGTTCAGGTTCTGCAAGGAGGCTGCTGTGCTCTGTAATCATCAGGAGCATATCAGGGAGCACACCTCTTCACTCTCAGTCAAGAAATTGGCAGATTTCTTGTCACTTTCTTGCAACATGAGATGCAAAGAAAGCTTTCCACAGCTACATGTGTCTTTAAATGGTTTACAGCATATCACTAGGTTTCTGAGAAACCTGCTTCTCTGAGACATCAGTCAAGCAACAGCTCGGGTTCTATCCATCTTATTGTTCAGGCATCAGCACAATAGTTCATTCCTAGTATTTGGGGGGGGAGGTTATTATTCCTGTTTTAAAAAAGGCTTATCCATTCTATGATTGAATTAATAAGAGAAAAAGCTTTAATGGGGAATAATGTGTATCTAATTATTAATGTACTATAGAACTTGGCTTTTATATTGCAATTTATATTGCAATTACCTTCTTTGTGATATAAAGCAGAACAATACAGAGGAAGAACTTCTTTATTAATGCCTAATAGCATGGTAATTTAAAATATTCAAGTTTCCTTAATAAGGTGCTGTATGAATGTTACCTAATTTGACAAGATTAATTATACAATTAATTTGAGACTGCTCTCAATTAAATTAGTAAAAATTCTTAAGAATACAGGAACCTAACATGAAGTGAGATACCTATTAAACAGGATATTAATTAGACAGAGATGAAATAATGCATGCTTTGTTAATATAAAGGGCATTGAGGAGTTGGTAAAGATGTATTATTTCATTACTTTAATCAAATAAAGGTGGACCAGGCATTAAAAAAAATAAAAAATAAAAAAAAAAAAACAGAGAATCCTTCAGAAGTCTGTTTAATAGAAGTCAGTATTAGTTCTGCTACAAGGACTGAGGGGCCTGATTCTCACTTTAGGCCAGATTTATTCCATGTTGTTTGATCCTGTAGACCTACTCCAGTTACTAGCCTGTTACTGCAGGCTAAATTCAAGTACTGTCCCAGTGGAGCAGTGGGAACAGGAGACAGAGGTCAGTCTTGGATTAGAAAACATGCACCAGTTAAATTTGTATATAAAACCAAAAAAGAACAATGCACCACAGCATCATAAATTCATAAAAGAAGACAAGTTAGAGTTCAGAATGCTAGGATGGATCAGGGCAAATGGCAGAATCACAACCATGGACTTCATAAGAGAGGACTTTTTTCAGGGACTTGCTTGGGAGCATCCCATGGAAACAGTTCCAGGAGAGCTGACTGACTTTCAAGAATCACCTACTCCAAGACCTAGAATGATCCATCCAGCCCTGTGAAGCAAAGGAGGCCTGCATGGATGAACAAAGCGCTCCTCACAAAACTCCAACATAAAAAGGAAGGGTACAGAAGATGGAAAACATGGGTCAGGCACCCAGGAGGAATAAAGACACTGTCCCAGTGTGGAGCAATTAGATTAGAAAGCCAAAGCCCATTGAGAGCTCAATCTGGCAAAGGACATGAAGGGCAAAAAAAAAAAAAAAATAACTACTACAGGTACAACAGCAGCAACAGTAGCAAAAGGAAAATGCAAGTCTGCTGCTGAATGGAAATGAGGACCTCTACAAAAAGCTATGGAGAAGACCAAGGTCACCATGACTTCTCCATCTCTGTTTTTACTGGTAAGACCATTCTTCAGTATCTCAGGTACCAGAGACCAAGTGGAAGGTCTGAAGCAAGGAAAACTTACACTTAGTGAAGGAGGTAAGAACACAACAAACTGGACATAAACCAGCCCCTGCGACCTGATGGGAGACACTCTCAAATACTCAGGGAGCTGGCCAGCATCATTGTGATGCCAGTCTTGATTTTCTTTGGAAGACCGTGGTAATCAGGGAAGGCTTTTGTCTTAAGTAAAAGGCAACAATGGGTGCTAACTTTTCCAAAGGATGGATGACTTTTCTTCCCTCATTCTGAGATGGCACATATGGTATGTCTCAGACGTGGCTTCACCAATTCTTGCTAAGTCAGAGAATCAGAGAACCGGTGTAGTCATTTTTTTTCCACAGCACACGTGTGAGCCTACTTTATCATGTGATCTAGAAAGCAGAAATCTTACACCAGCTGCACTTCTTCCCAGCTTCCTGTACCATCTTTGATACTAAGTTCTTTTTGTAATGTGATAGTCTTTTAAACTCAGGCAGTGAAAAGTTGCTTACAAAGATGGACTAGCTCATTTTTCCCTGTGAAGCAAATCTTTTTAACTCCATAAGCGTCTGTGAATTTTAAAAACTCATCTACTCTGAGTCATCTGAATAGAAAGATAAATAGATCCCTTCACAGCACCATTGTATTAACCCCAGAAAGGTTCTTGTGAGACAGAAAAATTGTTAAACACTTCTTCCTTTCAGGGAAACTGACTTCCTGTGATCTGCCCAAGGTCAGACAAGAAATCTGCAACTTTACATGAACTCAGTCCTGACAAGGGCTAGGCTGTCACCCATCACTTAGAGAGCTGTTCCTCTACTATCCACCAGTCTACATTTCCATCACATTTCGCTTTGAAGAACAATAGAGTTCCTGAAAAATTACAGCACTCTTTAATGCACATATAATCAAATTATATATAAATCAAATCAAGAGTGGGATTCCTCTCAGCTAGCTTCAGACTTCGACAATGTGGACATCAGCACCCCAGCTAGTCACCCTGTAATCCCTTTGTAGCTAAAGGTGAAAAGCAGACTCTGTTAGATGTGAATCACCAGATCTATTTTAGATATTTGGTTTAGGAGTTCATGATTCATATTATGGAAGTGTCTAAATCTGTGTAGAAAGAGAGCTTAGCATGACTAGCTCAGATGAATTTAATTCCAAGGATCTCAGAAAAAAGTTGTAGTCATTTCATCTGGGAAATAGAATACACGATATCACTGATAAGACCAATGATAATGAAACCTACAATTGAAAATGTCAAATATTTGGAATTTATCCACAGAGTGAGCTTTAGAGAGATATTCTTCACGTAATCTTCAGGAGCAAATAAAATCAAAACCGGCATTCCAAGAACAGGAAGAATCTTAATTGTTAGATAACTTTTTCCTGTGAACTCCTTCTCTCTGTTTCAAACCCAGTCATACGACACGAGTTTACGTATTTGAAACCAAACAAGATAGTATTAGTTTGTATTAATACTATTAGTAGTATAATATATATATCAGTACATATTACTGTCGTAGGCTCTTCTATGCTATGACAGATTACTCAGCTTTGAAGATATTTTAAGAAATTATTTATATGTTATATAAGTATATATGTATATGTTCTGAACTGTTTCACTGTATGAATTAGGCTTATGCTGCACCACATAATTAGGCAAGTTTAAAACCCCAAGGTTTTAGGAGATTTTAAACTTTCATGGTTCCAAGTTTACATCACATTTCTCATCTGTAGCAATGCGAATTTAAAGTGTCTTCTCTGAAGTATTTTTAATTAGCAGTAACTCGCAAAATTTTGTGATCTTAGAATGAAACATAACCAGCCTCTGCTCACTTGTCCAGACTGAGCCCTTATGACACATAAGATTCATTCAAACTATTGCATTCCAGTCTTGAAAGCAATGAGAATTTATTTTTGAAAATGGGAATTGTTCTGCTTCTTAGCAAAGCAGTTTTAGTGCTACATGATTTGCTGCAGTGGTTGGATAGATAGTCCATCATCACAGCTTCAGTCCTTCTAATGTGACACCTAGCAAATACAGTAAAAAATATGGGGAATGTAGCCATTTCTTTGCATATAGTGCCAGCAATTCCTATTCCTATTAGTGTCTGCTGCATGCCCAGATATAAATGTCAGCTGAGCACAATTCTCCTAAGAAGTGTTTTCAAAACCATAAGAAGTATCCTGCAAAGCTCCATCTCTTTGATCTGACTGCAAGAAACCTTGAGTTGATGATTGAAGAGAGCATGGCTAGAGGCAAGCATTCAAACCAATTGTTCTGCTGTGTCAGAACAAGGGCAGAAGGGATGACACGTTCAAAGGATCCATTTTGAAACTGAAGATCTCAACATTTCAACAACAGAGGGTAAGAATCCAAGCTTTTCTACCTTCCTAAAGCAGTAAAATCTATCCATCCCACTCCAAAAGAAAACTGCAAAAGGATAGGCAAATAAAGGATCCATTTATTATACTCCTTAACTTTCCAGGGACTTGTCCTCCTTCATCAGCAGTTAACAGAGAGTTTGTGGGTCAGGGTTAAAGGGAAAACAGCTATGGGAGACCTTACTGTGGGGATCTGTTACAGACCGCCTGATCAAGGAGAACCTGCGGATGAAGCACTCTATAGACAGATAGGAAAAGCCTCATGCTCACAGGCCCTTGTTCTCATGGGGGACTTCAACCACCCTGACATCTGTTGGAATGACGGTACGGCCCAGCACAAGCAATCCAAGAGGTTCCTCGATTGCATGGAAGACATCTTCTTTCTGCAAGTAATAGGGGAGCCGACAAGGAGAGGTGCCATGCTTGACCTTGTGCTCACCAACAGGGAAGGGCTCGTTGGAAATGTGATGCTCCAGGGCAGCCTTGGATGCAGTGATCACGAGATGGTCGAATTCGAGATCCTCAGGACAGTGAGAAGAGCTTGCAGCAAGCTCACTGCCCTGGACTTCAAAAGAGCAGATTTTGGCCTCTTCAGGAACCTGCTTAGTAAGGTTCCATGGGAAATAGCCCTGGAGGGCAGGGGGGCCCAAGACTCTTGGTTGATATTCAAGGATCACCTGCTCCAAGCTCAGGAGTGTTGCATTCCGACTAGAAGGAAGTGCAGCAGGAGGGCCAGGAGACCTCCTTGGATCGATAAGGAGCTGCTGAGGAAAAATCAAATGAAAAAAGAGGCTTATAAAAAGTGGAAGCAAGGACAGGCGGCCTGGGTAGAGTGCAGGGATGTTGTCCGGGAAGCTAGGGACCAGGTTAGGAAAGCTAAGGCCCAGTTAGAATTAAACTTGGCTAGGGATGTTAAGGATAATAGGAAGGGATTCTACAGGTACGTAGCAAATGAAAAACAGACTAGGGACAACACAGGCCCCCTGAGGAAGCTCTCGGGAGAACTGGCTACACAGGATTTGGAGAAGGCTGAGGTTCTGAGTGACTTCTTTGCCTCGGTCTTCACTGGCAAAGGCCCTGACCACACCACCCAAGTCTTGGAAGTCAGACACAGGGACTGTGAGAATGAAGGCCTTGGGCCCACTGTAGGAGAGAATCTGGTCTTAAGAAGCCGAACATGCACAAGTCCGTGGGACCTGATGGAATCCATCCGCGGGTCCTGAAGGAGCTGGTGAATGAAGTTGCTAAGCCACTGGCCATCATATTTGAAAAATCATGGCAGTCAGGTGAAGTTCCCGATGACTGGAAAAAGGGAAATATAACCCCCATTTTCAAGAAGGGGAAAATGGAAGACCCGAGGAATTACAGACCAGTCAGTCTCACCTCTATGCCTGGCAAAATCTTGGAGCACATTCTCCTGGAAGGCATGCTAAGGCACATGGAAAATAACAAGGTGCTTGGTGACAGCCAGCATGGCTTCACTAAGGGGAAATCCTGCCTGACCAATTTGGTGGCCTTCTGTGATGCAGCTATGAAACTGATGGACAGGGGTAGTAGAGCAGTTGATGTCATCTACCTGGACTTGTGCAAAGCAGTTGACACTGTCCCACATGACATCCTTGTCTCTAAATTGGAGAGACATCAATTTGATAGATGGACCACTCGGTGGATAAAGAACTGGCTGGATGGCCGCATGCAGAGTTGTGGTCAATGGCCCAATCTCTGGCTGGAGACCAGTAACGAGTGGCGTCCCTCAGGGATCGGTGTTGGGACCGGTCTTGTTCAACATCTTTGTCGCTGACATGGACAGTGGGATTGAGTGCGCCCTCAGCAAGTTGGCCGATGACACCAAGCTGTGTGGTCCGGTTGATATGCTGGAGGGAAGGGATGCCATCCAGAGGGACCTTGACACACTTGTAAGGTGGGCTGATGCCAACCTTATGATGTTTAACCATGACAAGTGCAAGGTAATACACCTGGGTCGGGGCAATCCCAGGCACAGCTACAGACTGGGCAGAGAAGAGATTCAGAGCGGCCCTGAGAAGAAGGACTTTGGGGTGTTGGTTGATGAGAAAATGAACATGAACCAGCTTCAGTGTATGCTCGCAGCCCAGAAAGCCAACCATATCCTGGGATGCATCAAAAGGAGTGTGACCAGCAGGTCGAAGGAGGTGATCCTGCCCCTCTACTCTGCTCTCCTGAGACCTCACCTGGAGTATTGTGTGCAGTTCTGGTGTCCTCAACATAAAAAGGACATGGAACTGCTGGAACAAGTCCAGAGGAGGGCCACGAGGATGATCAGGGGACTGGAGCACCTCCTGTATGAAGATAGGCTGAGGAAGTTGGGGCTGTTCAGCCTGGAGAAGAGAAGGCTGCGTAGAGACCTCATAGCAGCATTCCAGTATTGGAAGGGGCCCTGTAGGGATGCTGGGGATGGACTCTTCATTAGGGACTGTAGTGATAAGACAAGGAGTAATGGGTTAAAACTTAAACAGGGGAAGTTTAGATTGGATATAAGGAGGAAATTCTTTCCTGTTAGGGTGGTGAGGCACTGGAATGGGTTGCCCAGGGAGGTTGTGAGTGCTCCATCCCTGGCAGTGTTCAAGGCCAGGTTGGACAAAGCCTTGGGTGACATGGTTTAGTGTGAGGTGTCCCTGCCCATGGCAGGGGGGTTGGAACTACATGATCTTAAGGTCCTTTCCAACCCTAACTATTCTATGATTCTATTCTATGATCATCTTTATCCTGTTCTGTAGGCTAAAGATTTTTCATGAAAGCATACCAGGTTTTTGTATTTTGACTTGAAATGTCATATCCGTGGCTGTTACAAATCTGCTCTGTGCCAATGACAGCCACAGGCTCTGCTTGCTCCCCTCTTGTGTGAAACACTTAACCAGACCTTTCTACCCACTAGAGTAAAAGTGTGGGGAAACCAGAAAGCTGGTGTGCATAGGTTAACACCAGCAAAACAAGTGGACAACCAGAATTTTTCATTTATGTCTTCAGTCAGAGATGAGGGCAGTTCTGAACTACATGAGGACTTGCCAGCCATGACTGATCAATGTGAATAGGGAATGTCCTTCAGAAGAGCCCTTTTAAGTGTCAGAGCTCTCAGCCCTCCTGCCACATCAGCGTCTTTCAGTTTTCATGCAGTACCTTTCCCTCTCCATGAAAGCCCCACCTATTCACCTTCTTCCAGTTTAGTAAAGATCAAGTGGCCACAGGTCCATCCCAGAAGCTGTGATCTACTCACATTCCTATACCTCTACAAGTTATTTCTAACCTTAAATTTGGCTTGAAGATCTTTCACATCAGCGAAATGTGCGAAAGAAACCAGACTGTATCTCCAACTACAGCGTACAGAGTATAGCAAACACCACTGTACAACTCATCTTTCTACTCTCACAAGTGCAGTTAATGAAGAACAGGCCAAAATCTTGCAGAAAGTTGCTTTACAAATATCTCTGTACTACTTCATTTCGAAACAGAGATTTTGCTTGCAGGACAAATTTCCACTTGGGAATGTGTTGCCAGTCAGACTAGCAACATGCCCCTCAGTCTAAAGCATGTGCTAGTCTCCAAAGGCAACACTTTGGGACTGTCTGTCAGAACAGCAGCATCCCATTCAAGAGACAAAGTGTTAAAGTCATCTCATGCCTTTAACAGAGTTGTGTTCAATCTAGGACTTTTCTTTTAAAGCAGCTTGCTGATCAAGGTCATCAAGTCAGGCAGTCAATAGCACTGAACCCTTTTATCAGCTCTTCTTGGTAATTATAAATTATTTGCCATTAGACAGTATGCTAATTCTTAGACTCCTACAAAGAGCTTAATCAATTGAGTGCATTTTATTATTTTCTAGTCTAAACATCATGGACTCATCATATAAAGTATCCAATAACACTAAATTATTCTAGATAGTTAAACTGATGTTAAGCCAATCAGAAATGTTATTTGAATTTATTAGGCTTCCTGCCTTATTTAGCCAGCACAATGAGAACAACAGAAACAAAATACACCCAAGAGGTGAGCTGCTGAGTAAGAATGAGGCTTTGAAGTAACTGCATAGAAAAATGAAACAAAATGTGTGATTAGCTTTCAGGAGGGAGAGAGCAGGAAAGGCACACCAAGCAGATCTGTACTATGGATTCTCCTTTGGGTCACCTTATTGCTAATTTGGACCTGCACATGCATGTTAGCCCTGAGCAGCGCTTCTGTATCTGAGGTTGAGCTTCCCAGCACTGAAGCTTTTCTATTTGTTGTGTTGCAGTTTTAAAAACAGATCCAACAAGGGTCTATCTGTCCAAAGGTAGGCAATTGAATTCACACCTCTGATCCTGAAAATGCTCACCAAGTTTTACCTTTAGCCCTTTCCTTTCCTTTCCTTTCCTTTCCTTTCCTTTCCTTTCCTTTCCTTTCCTTTCCTTTCCTTTCCTTTCCTTTCCTTTCCTTTCCTTTCCTTTCCTTTCCTTTCCTTTCCTTTCCTTTCCTTTTCCTTTCCTTTCCTCCCCTCTCCTCTCCTCTCCCCTCCCATCCTCTCCCCTCCCCTCCCCTCCCCTCCCCTCCCCTCCCCTCCCCTCCCCTCCCCTCCCCTCCCCTCCCCCTAGACCCTGCAAATGACCTAACAAACCCTTTTCTCTTAGAATACTTGTTACAAAAATAACCATTAGTCCAGATGGCCGCCCCCTACCTAAGCATTTTCTTGCAGATGTAGTAGTCCTCACTTTAAGTTACCTTTGCTTTGTACGGCCAGCACAAAACACTTGCCTAGCTCCTCACTGGAGGAGCCACTTGCAGGCAGATGATAGGTGTTACTGTGAACCACAGCTGAAAGCATTTTCCACAATCATGGCTTTCCAGTGAAACCCTGGCTGAATGATAAAAAAGCATCATGTTGAATTCCTTCTGGAGTTCTTATTATCCTCCTGCCAAAAGACTGCTCTGTCATAAAAAAAGAAAACAAACCAACAAACCTCCATAGGTCCATAAAAAGGATATTTGTTTAAATAGTGTGTAATAGCGGTGTGTAATACTTCACCCTTCTTTTTTTTTTGCTTGCGTTAGCACAGCCTCTGAAACAGGAAGCGTTTTGGCATAAGTAGATATGGCCTTAAAAAAAGAATCTCCCACACAGGAAAAGACTTATTCTGGGAGGCCAGAGCTAGCTGGCCCTCTGGGAAAGCATGCCCTTTAATTTAAGCTGAGGCTACTTTTAGCTGCTATACGTGTAATTTAAGACTGCATTTGCTTTTAAGTGAGTTGCAACATGTTCTTTTAACCGGGTAATGGATCAGGCTATGGACTCTTCCACTGCTGAGATGTGGCTCTAAATAAAACTGAAAGAACTGCCCTATGGGGTCAGACTAGAGGTTTGTTTAAGTTAATATCCTGTCTCCAACACCTGCCAATAACTGTTGCCTGGTGAAAGAATATAAAAGCCGCAGCAGAAAGGACTGAATTATTCTCTCCTCTGTGGATTGTCCCAGCTCCTGGCAATCAGCAGCTTAAAAGAACTGCTAAAATTAACTAACAAAGTCGACTCTGACACACAGATTGCAGATCCAGAGACCTTTTCTAAAAATGTTCCTACCTGTAACATTTTTCAAGTAGCAAACTAACTCTTCCATCCTTATTGCTGACTTGAGAGAACGTGGGGTGAAAGTAAAATGGCACTGATAATCCCATCATATGACATTCAACAGAGGCTGTCTTGTATAGAAGGAGATGCAAAGTAGTAGAAGCAGGCCTGCTAAATCTAAATGTTTAGATAATAAGGGAAAATGCCCGTAATTCACTAGAAATACCTACAAAATACATAGCAATAACTTCTATTATTACCTGTTATTAGAATCTTTATATTCTGCAATTTTGTAACAAAAAATCTTTTCCCAATTGATGCATTTGATCATCTCATTTCTTGCTATTTTGAATTCATGCCTGCATGCTTATACCTTAACAACTCTATTAATCCTATTTGAATATGGACTAAAGCTACTGAAGAACACTTTTTGCAATACAGGCAAAGCAATAAACACAGATGGTCCCAGATTTCCTCAGAAATTCCTGTCTAAACCATTTCAGTTTGCTTTCTCTGCAAACGAAGTGTAAACAGCATTGTAAGAATCAATCATGCACAGTCCTGTCACACCGCTGGCTGAAAAATCTTTGTTGGCCACAGCTCCTTAAGAGGAGTTTCTATACTCTCTATGCTGACACGCATAATGCAGCCAGCCAAGGGCTCCTGATAGAGACACTAATGCACCATAGCATCCTTGTTATTTTTATTTACTTACAGAATGCCAAGCTTGATGAAATACCAAACAAAACAGACATGGTCCTGCCCCAAGGAGTCGCTATGCTTTCAGATCTACCAACTCCAGTGCCACAAAATAACCTAAGCCTCTATAGCTCCCTTGAACTTTCTGTTTCTACTTTAGAAGGCGACAAGTTCATGCAGAAATGTCTGTGTTAATACGAGACAGTACTACCCTACAGCTGTCTGTCATTGTCCTTTTGCTGGCACAGGCTGGTTGAACATTTGTTACTGAGTTCAGCACAAAAGTCAGCTGTAAAACCCACCCTGGCCAGGCACAGGAAGTGAAGGGATGAGACAGACCTGAGGTTGTATAGGTTTTTTAGCTCAGCTGGTTTCCACAAAAATACATAAAAAATCATCGGCATTAACATGGGACATGTGTGCTACCTTTTCCAAAATCAACTGATTTTGGCTCTTACAACACCATAATTTTCATCAAAAGCTTCCACACAGGCTACAAAAAAAAAAAAAAAAAAAAAGAAACATTTCAAAAGTTAAGTTGACTTTAATGAGAGAATTGGGAACTGTTTCTGGTTACTAAGGAGCAAAACAAACTAGAAGTAGGACTTAAAGCTGGAGCAGACATCTCCCAGATCTCAGCTGAGAGACGTGTCTTTCCGTCCCCTCCATGTGGTGGGTGTGCACAAAGAAGCAGAGCTAGGAGTGGGCATAGGACCCAAACTCTCTGAGTGCCGCAGCATCTAACTCTGTCTGCCTTTGACACAAAGACCAGGGACTCAGAAATAATCTGTAGCATTGCTCTGGGAAAATGTGTGCTGTGGATGCCATGAAAGGAAAGTTTGAGCCAAGGGCTGAGGGTGAGGAAGATTAAGTTCTCTTTTTATTCTCCATAAATCTGCACCTGTCAGGAGGAAATCGACCTGCAGACAGGGCACAGGTAAAGGCAGGTTGCAAAACATATATCACAAAATGAATGCATTGAATAGCACATAAGCTTCATCACTCAGCATATGAGCATTTCCAACTTCAAAGCAAGTACTTAAACACATGAAGAATTGTCGTGGTTTAAATCCAGCCATGCAGCTCGTTCACTCACTCCCCCCCTTCCTCCCTCTTTCTTTTCCTCCACACCCCCCGCTTGGAGGGATGGGGAGGAGAATTGAGAGAATGTAACTCCCATGGGTTGAGATAAGAGCAGCGCAGTAACTAAGGTATAACACAAATCACTACCGCTACCACCAATGATAATAATGATAAGAGAAAATAACAAGGGAAGAGAATACGATACCACCCGCCGAAACAAGCCCGACCCAGAAGAGAGCCCGTGCCCTTCCAGGTAACTCCCAGTTCCCTCCCTGGGCATGACGTGCTGTGGTATGGAATACCTCTTTGGCTAGCTTGGGTCAGGTGTCCTGTCTCTGCTTCCTCCCGGCCCCCCCTCGTCCCCAGCAGAGCATGAGACTCACAGAGTCCTTGGCCAGAATAAACATTACTTAACAACAATTAAAAGCAATCGGTGTTATCAGCTCTCTGCCCAGGCTGGAAGTCAAAACACAGCACTGCACCAGCTACTAAGAAGGAGGAAAACTGACTGCTACTGCTAAACCCAGGACAGTATCCACCCCTTATTCCATACCATTCATGTCATGCTCAGATCCCACATTTTCAATATACCATCACTCTTACATATATATATATATATACGTACATATACACATACACAGACAGAGAGAAAGAGATCATTTCTTAGTGCATGGACCAATCCCTTGTAACAGCCTTTCAGGGCAGGAAAGGCTGTGTGCAGTGTTGGATCGTTGCCTGCTGATGCTGATCATTCCTTTACCACAGAACTCGTCTGGTTCTATCAAAGTTAATTCTCTGTTGGGATGATGGTTGGAGGAAGTCAGGGCCAGCCGCTGGTGACCTGAAGACATCTAGTTGATGGGCTATAAAAGTATTACACAGCAGGCAACAGCATGCAATTAAGTTCATTGGCTGTTTTCCCCTAAAGTCAAATCCCCTTGAGGTAAACATCAGACTTCCCCGTCTTCCTGCATTACCCACCAAGTATATCCGGGTCCCTGAGCAAAAGCAATGCCACGACTGGGTTTGCCTTTACCTGAAGCAGGAATAACCCAGACTGTCTTCCCCAGCAAATTCTTCATGTGCACCACAGGAACTTTGTCCCCCTCTACAATATGTAAAAGTTCTGACTGGGCAGGGACAGCTCTGTTGGCAGATCCTCTGGTGTTGACCAACCAGGTGGCCTTTGGTAAGTGTGTATCCCAATGCTTGAAAGTCCCCCCACCCATTGCTCTCAGTGTGGTTTTTAACAGCCCATTGTACCGTCCGATTTTCCCAGAGGCTGCTGCACGGTAGGGGATGTGATATACCCACTCAATGCCATGCTCTTTGGCCCAAGTGTCTATAAGGTTATTCCAGAAATGAGTCTCATTGTCTGACTCAATTCTCTCTGGGGTGCCGTGTCACCACAAAATATGTTTCTCAAGGCCCAGGATGGTGTTCCAGGCAGTGGCGTGGGGCACAGCATATGTTTCCAGCTATCCGGTGGTTGCTTCCACCATGGTAAGCACATGGCGCTCCAAGTACTAACCGAGCCCAACCCTGCTTAGCTTCTGAGATCAGACGAGATCAGATGAGATCAGGCATTTTCAGGGTGGTGTGGCTGTAGAACAGCTACTAAGAAGGAGAAAAATTGACTGCTACTGGTAAACCCAGGACAAGAATGATCGCTTTTCTTTGGATATTTTTTGGCTATAGAAAATGAAAACAAATATCAGGTTTTAGTACATAGAAAGCAAAAAATTAAGAGGCAGTCATCAGCTAAATATTTAAGTCTACATGTTTTTGAATAAAAAGTTGTTATTCATCAACTCATACCTTCTTTCCCAACAATAAGTTTTCATTCATAGGCGTGCATTCAGTTGGCATGAACAAGTGTCTGAAAGGGGACCATTTCTTCAGGTCATGACAGTGAAGACAAGGGAGTGAGTGCATCATAGCTGGTCAGTAGGATTTCATTAAAACGTTGCCTATAGCACTTGACAATGAGGGCATGAGGGTCCCTGGCTTTGACATCCATCTTTATAGGCTGCCGATGAGTTTTCTGAAGCTGCAGCACATTATATATGCATTATTTATGGATAGATATAGGTCTGTAATGAAGTTTTGGTTAACTCAGTAGAATGGTCGAAGCATCAAGAGGACTCTCTTGATGATAGCTTATCCTCTCAAAAGTCAAATTCTTGATGGATATCAAAAACCATGTGGATTATCACAAAGAATAGTGGGATTCATACAAGTGATATCTCAGGAGATATTATTATTTCCAAATAATAAAGATAAAATAATATGAATTTGAAGGAAGGTATGATTTTTGCCCCCTTTTTTTTTTTTTTTTTCCTTTGGTGTCTTCTTTATTCCAGTGATACCTTGGTGTCCTGGGTTCAGCAGTAGCAGTCATTTTTCTCCTTCTTAGTAGCTGGTGCAGTGCCGTGTTTTTGACTTTCAGCCTGGGAACAGAGCTGATAACACCGATGTTTTTAGTTGTTGCTGGGCTATGTTCAGTCTGAGCAAGGACTTTGTGAGTCTCATGCTCTGCCAGGGAGCAGGGGAAGCCAGGAGGAAGCAGAGACAGGACACCTGACCCAAACTAGCCAAAGAGGTATTCCATACCACAGCACGTCACAGTATATAAACTGGGGGCAGTTACCTGGAAGGGCCAGATTGCTGCTCAGGTCGGGCTGGGTATCGGTCAGCGGGTGGTGAGCAGTTGTATTCTCTTCCCTTGTTCTTTCCCTTATCATTATTATTATTGGTGGTAGCAGCAGTGGTTTGTGTTATACCTTAGTTACTGGGCTGTTCTTATCTCAACCCGTGGGAGTTACATTCTTTTGATTTTCCTCCTCCTCCTTCCGGGAGCTGCGTGGATCTGAGTTACCAGCTGGGCTTAAACCATGACACTTGGACACCAGCTCCTCCCCTCCACCCGTATTCACATGTAACAATGCGAACACCACTCTGCTGAGTCTATGGCAGTCTAACTTGTTGTGTACTGAGGAGGAAGACGCATCACTAAAATTTAGAAAACAGAATTTATTGTCTAACATTGTGTGAGAATAAATTCTGTGACACGACATCACCTTGTCCTTTATACAAACATTTGTTCAATCTGGTTTTAGCCCCTCTGTTGTGGTTTGCATTAATAGTAAAATATACATGCATCTGTTATGCTCACAATCTTCTCACAACACTGGGAGCTGGATAGTCATTAACATCCCTATCTAAGAAAGGGAGGAAAACCAGCAAATGCAGAGCATCAAATTGCATAACTCTTGGCTCTTCATCCCATGTTTATGCTAGTAAGCCATGACACTGCTTTTTACATGTAATTGCAATTTGTCTTTTTTTCAGGTTACTCATGATTTGGAGAATGCTGCTTTAGGCAGTCAATAGCAATTATACTTGGTGAAAAGAACATACAATACAAATTAGAGCAATATAGATTTTCCCCCCTGTTACTTTAATGTTTAGTTACCCTGTTAGATTTAAACTGAGTACATAATGTTTAAGAAATTGCTTTCACTAAAACCCATTAAGTGACACTTAGAAATAGCATTTTAATCCAAAGAATTGCAGCAAAACGTTGCTGCAATTAATAGGTACGGTGGAGCGGTGAAAAATCCACTCTAAACCAAAGTGTATCTATGGTGGAAAGTTGTTTATATCCAATACTTAAAATTATCTGGAAAACTGAGGGCAAGATCCCTAGCCAGCTCCAGTGAAAGCTGTGGGGTTGCTCCCATTTACACTCATTGAGGTCTTGGCCCTGTGATTTAAACCCGTATTTCATTGCCTTGGCAAAACACACTGCCTTGCTGGTGACTTGTTTTGTTCTCCCTTTGGCTTAGTCAAATATATTCAGCCCAGCAGGTACTATTCAAATTTGTTATGAAGCATCTCCATATCAATCCATACATCCTTCTTTGGCTCTGTATGAGGAAACACCTTTGTTTAAACAGCAACATGAAGAGATTTTTGTAATATGTGATTTCCATACTAACAGTATATTCAGTGCCAGTGCCTGGAACCTGAGAAAACTTTTCTGCTGAGAGAATCTGCTAAGATAATGTCTGAATATTGCTTGCCAAGAAATGTGGATACGAACATTTTATATTGTTAAATAAAAACACAATAATGAAGTTTTATACTAGAAATTCTCATCCACAATGTAAACTCGGTAGTTTAGCCAAAGCAGATTCTATAGAATTCTTTATGGCATCAGTAAAGACACTATTTTTCAATGTAAAGATTCATCCATCATTCCACTTCCCTTGAGGAAATTTTTTATGAATGTGCTAGAAACACTAACAAAATATAAGACTGTCTCAATGCAATCAGGTGGAGGAAGAAAGATAATACAGTATACATTTTATTAATGCGCAAGGAGTTTGTTAATCTGTATGTGGAGTCAGCCATGAAATGCTCCTTCCTGGAATACTTTGGGAATCCCCAGAATTATGTGGGAAGATTTAGTGGTACTTATAACTATACTGACAACAGATAGCCATTCTGTTCCTGCATATGCTTGTATCAGTTTGCACTAATGAAAAAAGCCACCAAATCAGTAGGTATTTCTCTAAGGGCTGGGATGACCAACTGCATGATTTTCTGATGGGGAGCAAGCCTCTGTCTGTTCAGACTTAAAAGCTCAACAATCAAGAACAGATCAGTGTCTAGTTATATGTGGACACCACAATGCTGGTCAATGTTGGTTGAAGGATTTTAGATCAGCTATGCTTGGACAGCTTTTATGAGCTGCTTTAAAAGGACAAGAAGATACTTACCCAGAACAATGGTTCTTATGCCCCCAGGAGGTGGTCCACCTCTACTAAAAGTTTACCCTTCCTCTAAAAATTAAGTCTCATCTTCTGAGTAATTTCATATTTGTACATTAGCCATTCAAGTTAAAGCATGGAACTTTATACAGCAACTAATCTCTGTGTAGCCTGGCAGAGTTGGTTGATTGTCACAGATAATTGCTTAATTTGGACAGTATTCAAGCTAGTGGCCCTCTGTATCCAAGATAATCTCTTTTCAGAATAACTGTGTACTCTTTTAAAGGTAGCATGGAAAGACTATCATCATTAGCAGTTTTGCTGAAGAGCAATATTTAAAAAATTACCAACAGGCCATTACTTGAATTGCCTACTTCTGTCATTTCAGCACATCTAAAACAGGAATTCCCTCTCACTCTTTCAGAACATAAGAGGTTCGTAATCAACCATTTGTGTAAATCTGGGGTCATGTAGGTAGTCAGGAATTGTCTGCTTTCCAAATAAAAAAAATGTTTAATTAGTGTCAGAAAGCTTCTTGTACAAACAAAAGATTGTCCCTGGTTACAACTGCACTCTACAGAACTCCTTTAAATCTAGATAGACCTGTGCTGACAGCAAATGGCACATGTTTATACAGCCTGCAGCATACAAGGCATACGCAGTAGCTGTGGGCAAATAGTGTACTTCGTGACTTGTTTTTATTTACTCTCATGTGTTTCTCCAAGATCGCTAATGTAAAACTTGGTCTCCATTGAAAAAAGTGTCCCAATCACCTTTTTGTTCTGGTACTGAATGGCGGCCAAGACAGCAGACCTCAGTCCCTAACTTGGGTACTTGGTCACATTTGCACACATCAGTAACATCAGCAACACCATTATTCTTGCACTTTCTCCATCTGGAAATACCTTCTGATCTTCCTATGTTTTGCCAGCACTTCACTGTGGTTACATTGGATAAAGTTGCAACTTTATTCAGTGTAACAACTGCAAGAACTTACTTGTGAGTAAGGAGCTAAAAACTATTGTGGCAGCTTTTGGTGTGAAGATTCAGTTTTATAGCATTGGAACACACCTTCACTGTAAATCCATTTATATTAACTCCAATTAACTACTTTATGTTATACCAGATGATATGCATTCAGGTGAATTTTACAGAGGTTGGCAAGAAAATTGTACTAAGTCTTCTAATTTTTATTGATAGCAGCTGGGAATATTATTGAGATCTGTTAAAAGGGACGGTGATTCAGTGCCAGTTCTGCCAGGCCTTTCCTGTTGTCTCCATAGCTGCCAAGTGTGGGGTGCATGACGCACAACAGCTAAGGGACCCACAGAGTGGTTCAAATCATGTATTCCTTAAAAAAAGCAGAATGTCCCACATGGCTTGGAATTTGGGAACAACCAGGAAAATCTACCTCCAGGCAGCAAGCCCCCACTGGGGCCAGCAAACAGAAAGACAAGAAGGGAAAGCCTGTCAGCCCAAAGATCGGCAGTTACTGTTTGCATTTCCTCCAAGGCTCCCCCTTTTTAATATTTGGGGTTTTTTTAATAACCAAGATTCACTAATCCCCAACTCCTGATCAGTGCAGGCATCAACGTGCAGTAAGTGCAATCCATTTGGTTTGGTAAGTGTGGTTGTCTGTGTGTTAATTGTGGAATCATTCTCATCAGGTATTCTGCATGCCCAGTCTTTGTTAAACATGTCATGGATCTAGGAATCAATAGTCCATCATTTAATATTTTCCATGGATATAGGTCATTGATTTCAAAGAACAACAGTGATACCATCTTGTGCCCTGTACTCGTAGTCTATACCAAAGCGACATTAAAACCACAGATTCAAAATGCTCAGCAAAACAGGTTCCTTAAGCAGGTGGTTTAATCACTGCAGATTTCTACAGACCCAAAGGCACTGCCTGACATTCAACCAAATTGCAGCTAACTATTAGGCCATTCTTCAGTTTTACTGAGCTCATTTCAAACCGAGTTAAAGAAGAAGGGGCTGACAACAATACTAATTCCCACAGCATCAGTACTACTGCTCTTGTGTTGCATTAGGAAGGGGCTGGCATAGCTCTTGCTGGCATCAGTGCATCCACCTGCAGCTTCTGCAATGCAGACAATTGACAAAATTTCTCGAAAACATAGGCAAAGCCAACAGGATGGAGCACAAGGACTTACTTTTGGAGACAAGGCATCCACCCTGAGCAACATCTTTCTCATGCTTTTCTCACCCTATTTGGGGTGGACACCTGCTCAGGTCTTCACTTTTTAAATGCTGGATGTTAAAAAGTGGCCATCCTCTGACCCTCAGTCTAGATTTCCTTAATTGCCTGATAGACATCCCGGCCGGATGAGAAAATTTCTGAAGAAGACAGGACTCCAGGCTTTACAGCTCTATTATCTCTTATCCTGAGCTCTACTGAGAGCATTTTTGACTTGTAGGAAGTCCTGGGAAGTGCAGCTGCTTTAATACCATATTTCTAGGAAACTGTTCACAGGGAGAGATTGATGCAAATACATATGGTTTCTCACCACAGTCACACTGCACTTACTTGGAAGATTCTTGGGAAAATCAAACCCTCCCATGCCACTCTTTCCAAGTGTCTCATCACCAGAGCTCTGCTATTTAGAAGAGATTTTCTTCTACTGTACAGGTAACTAAATGCTAAGCAGAGTAGTGCGGCTAAAGTCTGGTTCTCCTATGCCACACATGACTGCATTAATGATGGGTCTGTAAAGCTAGTTTCTTTAAATGTTTGAATGTTTAACAGTTCAAGTGTCCAACTGCTAAATCAAGGATAGCCTCAGCTCAGACCCTAAGAGTACCATCCTTCTGACATCCACCTGAAATGTGAAAACCTCAAATTCAGGTGTCTGTTCAGAAGGCTGTGGAGCAAACAGGCACTTCCACCTGCAAATGGATGGAAAGAAGAGAAACACAGACCTGTGTAGCCTGGGAAAGTGTCAGCTAAAAGAGAAATAGCCTATACATGAGGAGGAGATGTACATAGTAAGAGAGAAGAGGGGTTCTCAAGCAAGTTTCCTGCTGGCATAAGAGGGACAAGGCTTAAGAGGTATGAAAGGCTGTGACTGGCAGCTGTAGCAGAGGACTGAACTGATTATAAAAGCAGGTCTTTTTTGATCTACCTCCAGCAAGTCAAGCAAAAATCTACATAAATTCAGCTTGTGTGGTTATGAAGTTCAGCCCTCAGAGGGTACACAGTGCTAACCAGTTGTAAAAAATAACACATGTAATGAAGACATATCCTAGCTTCTGTGAGTTTTTGATGCCTCAATAGCATCAGGACATGCCCGATATACCCTGCCTGTGCCCACATGTCCTAAAAAGCATGTCATTGTCATTATCAAAAATAGCTCTTCCTCACCAGTTTCCTTAGAACATAGACTCTGCACCTTAGGCTTGGTTTGATACCACTTCCTCAGCAGTTACCTTTTTTTTTTTAATGTCCTGTTTATTGCTACAGGCTACATTTGTTACTGTTCATCCAAGAGCTTATGTCTTGGCCATAAACGCAGTGCACCAACAGGCAGTGCTCTTAAAATGCCACATTAATGTTCACTTAAGCAGATGCTGAAATAGATGGCACCAAGTAGAGAGTCTGAAAGCCCACTAAAAATAGTATTTCTCATTCACTTAAAAAATCAAGACCACACTCTGAACCAAAATCTTTGGGGAAGCAAATAGGCTTTAACCAGAAGAGTGCTAAAATCCATGCAGATGTATAACAGTTAAGGTATCCTGCAGGCCATAATGGCAATGGCAGCTGGATGGGAGCCTGGCCTTAAGCCATGAGCTGGCAGTGCAAGCAGCCTGTTTTTTTTTTTGGTGTGAACCTTCTAACTCTTTTTCATGCCACCTCCCAGAAATTTCTCACAGGCTTAAAACACTTAATTGCAGAGTCTGGATTTCTTTTTATCTTTTCAGCCACTTAATTCCTAGCTACATTCTTCTCCTTTTACCTCTTGGGGTCACTCTGAGTTCTTCTTTCATTGGTGTCCAAACAAAAATGTTTATACAAATCCACTTCTTCAGAACAAGCATCCCTCAACCTCAGCCAGGACAAGCCCCCCTGCTCCAGGTGGAGGGTGCTAGTAGTCACTTTTCTTGGATGCCAAGAACTGACAGCAAAGGAGCACGTTTGAGTAAAGAACGTGGCTCTGAAGTTGGAAGTTCACCAGTCACCACATGCCACAGATATGGGAATACATCTCCCTTTACTTTCTCTGCTCTGCCAGAAATACAGGCTAGGAGCAGATCGCCGGACTCCAGTCCATTTGATTGCCCTCTGCTGTGACTCAGGGACAAATGTTTGCCTTTTAAGCAGCATGACAAAATCGACAAAAGAGAAATTTCATTTACCTATAAAGTGACTTTAGTGCAAGCAGGCAGATAAAGCTGGACAGCACCTGAAAGATTCAAACTATCTGAAATGGCAACATTTTGGGGGTTGTTTTTATTCCAAATGGAAAAATTAGGCTTTTCTGGCATAACTTTGTAAGAAAAAGAAAAATCATGATTTCAGATTGTCGAGGTTTAAGTTCAGTCAGCAGTCACTTCCTCACTCCTTCGCCCCTTCCACCCTCCCCCCACTCCCGGAGGGATGGGGAGGAGAATTGAAAGACTGTAACTCCCATGGGTTGAGATAAGAACAGTCCAGTAACTAAGGTATAACACAAATCACTGCTGCTACCACCAATGATAATAATGATAAGGGAAATAACAAGGGAAGAGAATACAACCGCTTACCACCCGCCGACCGATACCCAGCCCGACCTGAGCACTGATCTAGCCCTTCCAGGTAACTGCCCGCAGTTTATATGCTGGGCATGACGTGCTGTGGTATGGAATACCTCTTTGGCTAGTTTGGGTCAGGTGTCCTATCTCTGCTTCCTCCTGGCTTCCCCTGCTCCCTGGCAGAGCATGAGACTCACAAAGTCCTTGCTCAGACTGAACATAGCTCAGCAACAACTAAAAACATCAGTGTTATCAGCTCTGTTCCCAGGCTGAAAGTCAAAAACACAGCACTGCACCAGCTGCTAAGAAGGAGAAAAACGACTGCTACTGCTGAACCCAGGACACAGATAAATCCCAACCATTCCATATTATTAAAATAAGAATATTGCATGGAGACCTCATAGCAGCCTTCCAGTATCTGAAGGGGGGCTATAAGGATGCTGGAGAGAGACTCTTCATTAGGGACTGTAGTGATAGGACAAGGGGTAATGGGTTAAAACTTAAACAGGGGAAATTTAGATTGGATATAAGGAAGAAGTTCTTTACTGTTAGGGTGGTGAGGCACTGGAATGGGTTACCCGGGGAAGTTGTGAATGCTCCATCCCTGGCAGTGTTCAGGGCCAGGTTGAACAGAGCCTTGGGTGGTTTAGTGTGAGGTGTCCCTGCCCATGGCAGGGGGTTTGGAACTTGATGAACTTATGGTCCTTTCCAACCCTAACTATTCTATGATTCCATGATTGTGTCCTGATTTCGATCCTTCAATTTTGTATTATGGAAACATAAGAAGAAGGTGTAATAATAAAGGTGACTTGCTGTACTATAAATAATACATTGAGCTAAATAAGATAAATTTCACAAACCAATAAAGCAGTTTGTCCCAGTAAGATCAGTATCTAGTGCTTAGACCTTAAAAAAAAAAAAGGTAATAATTGACTTATTTTTTGCATGAAAAATTTATATTTCTGTGGAACACACTTTTCCAACTCAGAAATTTTTGGGAAAATTAAAAAATACATACATTATTCAGTTTTGAACACCCTCAAGCGTGTTTTAAGCTTGGGGTTAAAATCTGCAGACATGACTCAAAGCCTTGGTGAATCAACAGGATTTGGGGGTGCTGGTCATCTGGTGACTGCACTGTTACCAGTGGTGCAAATCCCTGCTGGAAACCAGGTCATTCCAGTGATTAAACTCATTTACAATACTTCGAACAGGAGAGTTGTTCTGAAAGGATCACAGCAATATTGACTAAAAAGTCAATGAGATGCTGGGGAAATTAACATTGCACACTTGATACACTTAGAAATGCCATTAGATGGAAACTCATCTAATCCTACAGAATGGGCATGGAGACAGTCTGAGTTAGGAGCAAAGAAGGCATTCAACAGGGTAAATTTAGCTTCTGCTGGATTTTGTGTGGTGCATGGATACTGACGAAGTCTGGCCACGAACCCCAGTTTTGCAATATTATTTCTGTGAGTGGAACAAGCTGCATAACTGGAGCACTCACTGTGAGAAAGAAATGATTGGGGGGATCATTGATTGCTCTCAGGTTTACTTGGCAACGCTGTTTTCTCCAGTATCTTGATAAATTTCATATCTGATGCATACATAGACAGAACCCCTTACAAAAACAGGATTAGGAATAAAGAAGCTGTCCCGTATTAGCTTCTATTTTTATCTTTTCTTTCTTCCATTTTCTTCATCCTTTAGGCTCTTTTGTTTACTTTTCTCACTGGAAGTTCTTCTTGGGGAGTTATTTCATAGCTGTCCACTGTCTTTCAGGGGAGTTTGTAACTGATGTCAGGAGATGTGTGGGATCTAATTTATCAGCGGATCATGAAAAGCTGTAACTACACAACACAATAGTAATTCATTCTCTATCAGAAGAAACACTTTTGAGATGAAGAAAAATTCTTTAACTCATTCTAAAAACAGCTCAGTGATGGAGGCAAAACCAAAGATATAGAGCTTACAACAAATACCTCAGATCTAATTGCTGGTGTATAAAGAAGGATAATGCCTTTTTGCAGTCATTGCATGCACATGGATGGTTGTTCTGTAGTAATTTTGTGTTAGGAGCTTGGGCCAAGGTGGATCTCTCTGTTTACTTGTAGGTAAGCTGTCAATATTTTGTCTTTGGAGCAGCTCTTCTCACCTTGTTTTTTTCCACCTTTCTCTCTTTCCTCTATAGCACAATTACTCTTGTGTCAGGACAGTCAACAGGCTGAACCACTGTGATTTTTTACTGGGTCTCTCTGTTATCTTGTTTTCTGACATTCCTAGCATTAACAGGTGCGCTAAGATAATTACGCCAATCTATCTAGCAAAACACTCAACTTATACATTTGTAGCTAATTAGATAAACTTCAAAATGGGTCATTTTTCAGCCCCTCAGCCTCTGCCTGCTTATAAGCATTACCCCTGAAGGGACTCTTTCTCAATCAGGTAGACATTTCTGGGAATGAGATAAAATGAATCCCTTTACCTCCTGAACTGAAAACCTCTTTTCATTGAGACTTACGCAACTGAGGACAAATTTAGGTATGGTAGAAGCAGGAGCTCTCCCAAGGCAACAGTACTTCTTTTTGCCTAGATTAGGTTTGATCCAATCTACCGACAGAGGGTGAAAAGCCTTCTGTGAGCAGAAGTGTTACAGGATTCCTTGGTAAAGAAAGGCAAGGTAAGACTATAGCAATCAATTCCTCTTACTGACATTAGTGCTACGTGTGACCAAATCTTTTAAACGAATAGTAAAGAGGCTTGCCAGAAATGCATCTGTTCTCTGGATTCTGGGGTTGGATTGAATTTCACTAGTAGCAGAGCCTTTTTTTCCCCCAGATTTTATAAAACATTTCAGCCTGATGCTGTCACACTAATGCTTTGTGCTCTTTCAATGTGAAATGGCATTTTGTGGTTTTAAAAATTAAGAAAAATTATTTTAAAATACATATTTTTTCTTTTGTCCATTAATGGGGGTTGACCACGGTATTTTTATCAATTTCCAACTGGTGTCACGTTCCTGCAAGCCCTTGCCAAGCGCACAGTAAGAAATAATTCTGACCTCCACGGAACATGCTGCTTAAACGAGAGATACCAACAAAAGGCATCAGGCAAAACAGAAGCACTGAGTTGCACTGGGTTGAACAAAATGAAACAACAGCTCAGTGACAAATCTAGGATTCAGTCAAAACAATTAAATGACTCAGAGTCATACTTCTCTTTTCATATTACAGCAGAGATGAATACCACTGTAGACTTTCGGGTGTTTGACAAAGAAAGGAGTGCCTGACTCTACTGCATTTTTTGGCATTAGTGGGGGAAAAAAAAAGACAGGCTTGAGGGGGAGAACAGAAAAAAGGACAAAACAGGCACAAATGTGAAGTATCACTCAATAGCTACTGGTGAAGTACACAGTCACAAAGCTGTGCTACTCTGTATTTCCTGGATTTTGGCCTCTGCCAGCTTAAAAAAAGGTAATAAAACCACTCTCTAAAAAAGGTTTTTCATGCCAGTGTGGTGATAAGCACATTTCAAAAGCAAAAACTGTGAGTCTAATCAGAAGGAATCTTATTTTCTTAGTTAAGATGGGATATGTTATATAACAAGACTCAACAACCCTTGGTTAGAGTATATTTGCTTTTTATTTCTACACCTTTCTACATCTCTGAAGCAGAAGAGAGGAGATGGTGCCCCAGAGCAGCACTGTGCCAAGCATGGACTTGCAGCCCTGCAACATGAATCTGTAAGGCTGCTGTTGGGCTGCAGAGGAGCCAGCCACTGGGGCTGCAGAGGAGCAGATTTGCCGTAATGTTGGGGGTGAGAAGCAAAAAAATCGTTGAACCAGTAAAACTGACACAGGCCTTTTGTTTTGTCTCACTCCAGGAGAAAAGTGTAATGTGCTGGCTGTGTGTGACCCACTGAAGCCCAATTGCTCCCTGAGACAAAAGCACAATCTTCCTGTGCAGCTTCCCCCATCTCTTTTCCTGTTCTGCTGCTGTAATTTTAGAGGTGGAAGCAGATGAAAAAGGTTTTTCCATCGTAACCCAAGGTCTTATCTTCTATTCCCTGCCACAAGTGTAATGCCGTATTATTTTCTCTTCCTTTTGCTTCCAGAATGAGCTCTGATGGAGCTCCCTAATGATAACAAACCATCACTGCAGTAATATTGATACCTGTTATAATCACTGGCATTCTGGCTTTTCAATTTTCACTATTTGCCTTGGATCAAGTACCTCTGTGCTAATGCAACAGAAGGTCACCAGATGAAGGGGCTGATAACAGAGAGGGACTGTTCTACTTAACATGCATGGAGGATTATGCTTTTCAGTCGTCCTCAAGCTAATCTTTCAACTTGTCCTTTTTTGACTTTCTCAGTTTAATCAGTTTAATCTCATCTTCCCTCTTTTCTGATTACAAGGATTTTCTGTAGAAACTTTGTCTCCACAATAAGGACCACGTGGCAATTTATTCTCATATTGATTTCAACATCTCTTTTCTGCTACCAGGGCTCTGATGCAAGGATGGGGGGTGGGAGGCAGAGAGGAAGCAGAGGGTCCCTCTAGAGCCTCCTGCCTAGCAAATCCTCACACTTTTATTATCGGGGAATCTGAATACTCCTTTAATACACTTGAAGTCAGAAATGGCTGCCAGATTGGAAATGCTCAACTGTGATTAAAAGTAAGTGGAGATGTTAAAAGCGATGAAGCATAACCACAAGACCTAAATCTGGGGCACCAGTAATCAAACTGTTTAGGCCACATTTTCTAAGGGGCTTTTTCATGGTTGCCATCACAACTGCTTATCCAGCAGAACACAGTATTTCTTGCCCCACAGGTGGGGAAATCAGATGCATGGCCCAGAGAGTTAAAAGAGTGGCCAGTCTGCACGGGTGGGTTTGTGCATGCATCTGCACATGCATCTGTGCATGCAGATTTGACTGCACAGGCAAACTTCTCCTGTGTTTTTGTATATCTTTCCAGCACAGGATAAATTCCCATAATTATTGATTTTTCCAGTGAGGAGAGATGAAAACTGAGTAGCACGGCATTTACATTTTATCTATTTATATCTGCAAAGTATAGTAAGAATAGATAAAAAAAAAAGTGAGGGGCAAAATGCTTTTCCACTGTACACAGCACCTAACCCTTGAATCAGGATGCTTAGGCAGCTATAGGGAACAGACTCCAGTCAGGAAACAGGCAGTCCCACTCCAAGAATAAGCTGACCCTGTCCAAAAAGCAACCAATAGGTCCAAGAGGTAATTGGCACTTTGCCATTGCACCAAATAAGTAACGGAGGAATTGTCCCAGCCACCCACCCATTTGGCTGCTTCTGCTGCAGACACCAGTTCTTCATCACATCATCGTAATCTTATTCCACAGACATCTGAAAGGTTTATCTTTGCCTCACTCTTCCCCAGACACACAAGCTTCTTGACCTGTGAGCAACACAACAGCAGCGGTCTGGGATCTGATGGAATAGGCTGGTGTATCTGTTTAGTCCTGTACGCCTGCTCTATTTTTCCTACAACTAATGAAGGATTTTGTTTTCTCTTCAGGGTTCCTGGAGATAATGATATACCATGGCCAGTGGAGGTGAACATCTGTTTTAAGAACTGTGAACTTATAGAGACCATTTGTCTATCTGATCTTCCTTTCTTGTTTTTCAGTGCACCCTATCCATTTCTCTGTTAATTAAATAGATGTGAAATCACTAAACCACTGGGTCGAAGAAACAATTAAACAACAACTGAAATAAAAAAGTGGGAAGGAGAAGCTCTCTTTTCTTTTTTTCCTCTCAGCTGATTCTGCTTGGTAGAAATTGCCCTACTTTTTGAGCGTGCACTTTCTTTTTCTTTCACAGAAGGAAGACGTGGATTCACGAAGGCTTATCCACCTAATGACAATATGGTAGAGTTTAACCCAAGAGAACAATGCATCCCGTTAATCAGCTCATGCTTAATTGGTAAATACGATATGGGGCTGACATTTCAAAGACAGACTGTAAATGTACTTGAATTGGTTGTTATTTAATTGATGCAACTGGTGCACACATGCACGTACCCTAAAAAGCAGAGAGCAAGTGAAAGCAACAAGAAGTTATTATGACTCTCCTTTCCCTTTCCTTATTATCCATAGCAGCTGTAGGCAGAAAATAATAAGCATCGACCTCTGCACATGCTGTCTGAGGAGAAAGAATCATCAGTTGCCTGCCCTGCCCAGTGACCTGCAGCAGTCTGAACCTGGGAAGCCTGGGAATGTGGCAGAGCAGGGAATCACCACTGCAGTCCCCCAGCTCACCTTGATGGTTTCTTTGCACACAAGTGTGTGGGCAGTCACTCACTCCCCTGGGAGCTCAGCAGGGAAAAGGGGAAACCTCTGACCCAGCCAGTGCCCCCACTGCACCCCTGCCTCTGCTCTCTGCTGCATGGGAGCAGAAGGCACAGCAGGGCATCCCTGAGACCCAAGCACAAAGATTGAGAGGCGATGGGCTACTGCATTGCAGAGGACAGAAGCAGAATCACAAGAAGGCTCTGGTCCCTAAAGACAACAGCACAGACCAGGGCTACTTTTCAGAACAGAGGGGGCAAGCAACATACTTCTGTTTCACCAGCTGTATCCACCTTTAAACAATACTGGAGAATGTCAGATGGCTTTGCAGGAAGTTCAAAATCACCCTTTCACACTTAAAGCAGGGCTCACCTTCCCCTACTGAAAATAGAAAAGGGAAGACTTAGAATAAAAGTTCTTTGTCTGCCCAGTACTTGTATGACTAGAATATTGTCTATATAAAATTACTTTCCACAAACCCACAATTTTTTTGCTAAGAAAGAATTTAACAGTACTAATTAACTAATACTGTTAACAATATTATCACAAAAGCAAGGTGAAAAAGCTAAGCTTTTGTCTCTTGTGTCTTAGTTCATTCTCGCCACTGCCACCACCACTCCATAGCATCTACACACAAAAATGTCAACTTCAGCCTCCCAGAAAACTCCTCACTAAGTTGCTCCCTGTAAATATGACAGATAAGCTCTTGAGCCTTCTCACTGAATTATTTTTCCCACCCCAACACTATCCATTGTGTGGAGGCTGCAGTTATAATCTGAGAAATGAATATTACCTGTTACAGTTCTTATAAATAATCTTATCACATGAATATAGCAGAAATTTGCCCAGTTGAGAAATGCAGCTTATGGGACTAAATTCTTGCAAAATACTATCATCCTGAAAAAGGGTTTCAACAGTGTAAAATAAAAAGCCCAAACCCAAAACTGAAAAAACAAACCAGAAATAAAGAAAGGGAAAATGACAGCCCTACAGTTCACTGTGTTGGCATTTTCCTGTTGGATATGACAAGGATGTAGCAAAATTCACTTTTCTACATCCTTAGCACAGCTGATCTGTCCCTTATCTGGAAAAGACAAGAAGATCTCAGTGTGCCTTGCACTCTATAAATTCAAAAGCAGCATTTTGCACCTGTGGTCTGGAAGGGAGGGTGGAGGTGGTGGGAACACAGAGATGCACCTTGTGTGTAGCAGGGACATAGTAAATGTATAGATGACGGTTTGGAGGGGAAGCAGAAGGAGAGAATGAGCTGGTTCAGTCATAGCAGAAGCGGCCCATTTCTGTTATTTCCAGAACATTACTATCACATCCTTAATAGCCTGGCAGATGCCCTCTTTATCTGAACACTGAGAGCTGGACCTACACATTTTTCTGGTCAGGCCTCTGTCTTTCCAAGTGAGGTCTCTCCCTCTACTGCGCTAAAATGATTTCCGATCCTGAAGGTATCCATATGACTACAGCAGGTGGAACCCTGAAGACCCCAACAGGAGAAGGCAGTGCGCAAACCACTGGGAGAGGTGAAAGCAGAGGCCTCTCTGCAGAAAGCATCACAGCAGTTTTAGATAGGAAATAAGCAGAGAACTTTTAAATTGCTGAGCACGACCTATTTCTTTCCAGAAAACTGGATTACAAATATCCTGTCTGTAAAATTACTAGGAAAAAATAAAAAGAAGCAGCTGACCTTAGTTGATCTCTCCTTTCTGAGGAGAAAAAGAGCCTGGAACAGTTCTAACACATGCATTTCTATTCACAAAAGGTCCTGATGTAACACCTACACCAGTGTCCAATCTGGATTTTCAAGTGAAATCAGCTTTGTGGGCCCATTTGTGCACTCACAGTATTGGCAAATGAAGGCAATATCATGTAACACAAAGCCATACACTTTTCCCTAGTTGCCCTAATTGTATTTTGCTATTAAATGATTGTCATGCAAATGCTGAAAGGGGAAGAACTTGCATGGTAATGGAAATCCTCTCTGTTTCTATAATCTATTTACTGAGGCTTTTCCAATTATTTTTATATTAAAAAAAAAAAAAGAGTAAGAAATATGAGTACAAAGAAGCTACAGAGAAAAGGCATTTGTGATTGGATTAGTGAATCCAGAACAAAATCATCAATAGATGTCTTTATTATTAAAATAGAGTAGCAATTTTGGCTGAATGATTAGCCAAAGTTTCAAAGCCTTGCAGAGTTGTTTCTATTAGCATAAGAAATCAGTGTAAGTTAATTGTACTCTTGGCATAATCTTAAAATAATCTTGTTTACTTACACTCCCCAAAAGGAAGGAAAAATTTCACCCAAGGCCCATTTTCCTGAATGCAATAAAAGCGAAAGCATCAGTGAAGACTGTTATTCTCATCCAGGAATTCCCAGATCTGCCACCCTAGAGAGCTCAACATCCAAGCCCTGCTGATTGGCTGCTCCCTCTCCACAGCACAGAGCCAACTCTTCATGCAAAAATTCTGCTCTCCCACTAGCAGGCTTCAGCCAAGAACCACTGTGTTTGCAGCAATGAGTTGCTCATGCTATTGCCTAAGCTCTGATACACCATAGCTATAGCTCTTCATGGCATTGGCCCTCCAGCAGGAGGGACCCAGTAATTCCCAAGGAAGTATAAAGGACATCACAGGCTTCCTGCATCTGCAGTCTGAGGGAATGGGGAGGAGCAGAGACAACTCAGCAAGCCATCTTTGGCAGTTTTAGCTGGAGAAGGATAGAAAACCTGTCAACAGCAGAGCTGATTCACTGCAGGCTTTGCCTGGGTACTATCAAGTCCTTTCCTCCTGCACAGAAAGGTGTCAAGTTTTGCTTGTCCCATACCACATCAGTCATGGCACCAGGCCTAGCATACCATCTCAGAGCTGGGGATCTCTATGTGTTCCCAATAGATCTGCCACATTGGACAATAAAACCTTCAATCAGCTGATGCTGCCTCTCTAACCTTTCAAGGATCCTTTCGCCCAAGTCTTGCATGGCTTCTGTGACACCTCCCAGGGGATGTTTGCTAATCTTTTATTTCTAATAACACACATAAGACATAAGATTTATACAGGCTCTGCCTCTTAACTTGCTCACTTCCCATTTACTGATTTTTCTTCCTTTTTCCTGAAGTAAGATCACCACATAAAATTTCTCCTACCACAGCACAGCATTTGGGTGTAACCTTTAACTCTGATTTGTCATTTCATTCTCATATTAACTGTGTTGTGAAGACCTGACAATTCCCTTTATTGAACATCTATAAAATCTGTGCTTGCTTAATGACTGAGGCAACTAAAACTCTGGTGCATGCCTTGGTTCTTTCTCAGCTTGAATATTTAAATGGGTTTCTTGCTGGTCTTAGAGCATTCATTCTATCTAAATTGCAATCTGTGCAGTCATTTGCCTGGCCTGATTTTTCTTTTTTTTTTTTTTTTACTTTTTTTTCATGCTTCACATTCTCCTCGTGAAGCTCTGTTACTTGGATCAGCCCTGTTTTATTATTGTTATTTTGCATATTCAATTTCAGACTTTGACACAGGCCTTGTTTTATTTAACCCATTTTCTTACAGGGTCTGGGGACGAGGTTGTTGTGCGAGAACAGGGTGAGAGTGTAACACCATGACCCTTTTTCCTGAACTGATCTAAGGTTTGCCTGTCACTCCTCTTACTGACCTGACAGTTATCCAAAGATTTCATCTAAGAGCAGAAGTTGCAGGGCTAAGCCATTGTATGTGATTTACCCCTTGCAACAAGATGCAACCTGACATAGTCCATAAAAGTATAGCTTAACATTTCAAACTTGTCCAGACATAAGCAGTCATTTTGCAGCAGATGCAACCAAGTGTCTGAGGAAAGCTGTAGAATATGTACTGGGAAATTCTGTTGCTTGTACAAATCTGGAGCATCTTTATTTCCAGCTCCATTCTTCTTACAAAGGCATTCTTTGTGGTAGATATATTAAACCATATCTTCCCATTACACCAGCAGTACTTTTCCATCACCTTTAATTATGTCAGATGCAGCATGTGGTTCAAGCTCACCTCCATTTACCTGATGCATTACTGTCATTTTGAAGGGCAGATGTTCTTACATCCCATGCTTCAACACGCTCAGCTCTTTTCTATTGCTTTACACAGACGTGGCTTCAACAAGAGGTACCGCTTGCATGTGACACACTGACTGGATCTGTACTCCACACCGCCACATGCACAGATGCTTCCCTTAAACTACTGCAGTTTGTCACCATTCTGCTCCAACACATTCACTGTACATTGGTTTTACGGCTCTACTTGGGATTGCTATTGCAATATTCTGGAGTATTTATCTGGGGTTTTTTGTAAGGGAAATGCTCATCATGTATTGCTATCTGGAGACCAGCAATTCCAGTTCATAAGCTTTCAAACTTGTTTTCATTCTGTAATGGAGTGGAAAGCCCATCTTTTGAGAGGCTTCACAGGCTCATATTTTGCAAAATTCTTGACTTGCAGAATAAAGAAAACCCTAGACTCTGGCTTAGAAAAATGGAGGGGTTTTTTACCCTGGAGAGACAAGGAGTCTTGGCCCTCAAAAGTGCTCTTCTTCACACCTTCCTTTAAATGGACACCCCTCAGTGAAGCATTTCTGGGAGAAGGAAAAAGCACATTGATAAAAATCCAAGTAAGATCCAGCCATTTCTCCTCATGCTTTTTACACTGAATCTCCAGACCCCAGCCCTTCAAAATGCCCTTGAAAATATGTTAACCATAGAGTGTGCTTTTCAGCCTCCTTATTTTGCTCTCCACCATGAGCAACTGGTCAAGCAGGCAATAGTAGAAGGCATGGAAGTAACATAAATCTTTAAGAGACCTGATAAAACTTTTAAGGCAGCTCCTACCTCCCCTGACCAGCAAAAGGTGTGATGCAGGATGCATGGTTGCTCTGGTAACGTTACACCATCCCTCCAGTGACTGTAGTGGCAAGGTGTCAACACAGCATGCCTCGGTGGCTTCACCATCCTCAGATGCAGACAGGGAGAGGGCAATATTTCCTCCATTAATTCTCACCTCTCCTGACGCAAGTACCCTCTGGGGGTATGCACAGCTCAAAGGCTGTCTCTTCACTTCTTCCTCCAAGAGCAAAGGAAATACTTTTTTTCTCAGACCTCTAAAGAAAGTTTACACCTTTATTTCTGAAACACCAAGGGAGGAAGGCTCTAAATAATACATTTCCAAAGTGCTTGTGAGCAAGTGGCAGGGATGGATGAACTCATTTGAACCGCAGAGCATTTGGAAAAGTAGCATTCAAACAGCACACCTGAAGCCAGCTGTGAAGTTGCTGCGTCGCTACATAAAAGCCACTAAAGAGCATGTGAGGTGCCTCAAGAAGGGAACTGAGATCACTGACAACTGATCATGGTGCCAAAACTCCAGTGCCCAGTGACAGACACAACTGGCAGAGGGATAGTGGCAACAGCTGCCTTCTCCTTGCCCCTTCTTGAAAATGAGGAAGAAAATAGTTTGTTTAAAGGAATCAGGAGCACAACAGCCTTTTAACCAGTCATTGGCAAGCAATTAATGAGCTATAGGTAATGTATTTTGATTAACTTGAAGAGAAAGTAACAACACGCGGAGGATAGTTGCCAGTTTTGCAACAGAACTGTTTTATTTATATTTGCAGTAACGACCTGAAGAAGACTACCCACAGTATTTTTCCTTTTTACCAATTCCAAACAAAGATGCAGTGTTTGTGAGTCCAGGCACAGACTGAGAAGACAGATTAAAGATTAGTGAAGCTAGTGTTACCTTGCTTATAGATGGGAAACTAAAAGACCTTCTCACATGACTATATGAGAGGAAACAAGATCCCTCACAATATATGCTCCCAGGCTAGAATCTGAAGCTTATGTTTTCAGAAGTCCTTGGGACTTCATAGCCTGTTCAGGCATAAGAGGAGACAATTAACTGAGCAAACATCCTTCCTTATTTTTCTCTGTGGGAATGCTTGGTGCTAAACACTCTGAAATGATACCTTTAATACTCTGATTTCAGAGCATTTACACCCTGTGGGAGTTTTGGCCTCTGACTGTGTCAACTCTAACTGTAGTGGATGGAAAACTGAATGAGTTGTAATTGCTTTTATCAACTGGACAGCAGAAACAGATGGATGAAAAAATATCACAGATGACCTTCATCAGAATATGTCAGCTTTGCAGCATTCTGGGACTATACGGACTTCTCTGGGACCATATGTGTCTTTTACAGACCCACAGGGCAATGCAAGTATAATGTGGTTCAAACGTTTGAGGCTGATCCTGTATGTAAAAGAGAAACTGAATAGAAAAAGTCAATTCTCTTTCAGAATCATACTGAATATACCAGAGCATATGCAGTTTGAGCATAACAATGCCAACAAAACCATCCAGATCTGTTTCCTTGTCCCTGAAAGTTAATCTGTTGCTACACTGAATGTTATCACCACAGATGGAAAAATTCAGCATCTGACATTACTTTGGAGTGAGGTTTCTCTATAATTTTCAGAAGAAATCCCACTCTACATGATCAAATGCCTTTCTATTGAGGTTGAGGTTATTAATACTCTTTTGACGTTTGTATTTTGCTTTGATTAAAGCAATTAAATTAATTTCCTTATATCAGAAAATATAAAAAACTGTTACCAGCTTCAATATCCACCTCAGCTTTGTCGTATTGCAGATTATATTTATACAGGTACTCTGGCAAAAAAAAAACACCTTGAAGGATTGGCCTTACAAATCTTTAAATAGGTAAGTAACCTGAGAGATACGAAACACTAACAAAGTCCTATTTCACATTGCTAGTAGTTGCTTTCTGCTTCTGGCCATTGTACATTTTTCTTAGATGAATGCCATCATTTCTTTATACGTGAAATATTTTTAAAAGAGAGATGCTTGAGACAGTTATTATAAATAACACAATTAATTTTTAGTTAGGTGAAGTTAAGGCAGAAAAATTGTCCTTAATATCTGAAGAACATTCAGAAAATGTTTACTGGCAATTCTGGAGGTAAAATAATGGGACTTTGGGGGTTTTATTCTCCATTTGCTACTCTACCTTAAATGTTCTTTAGAATTAAAAATTCAGTATCTTTCATGCCTTCTTAAAAGCTAAACAAGATACAGTCTTTAGGATGAGTCCTTTATAACTACTGTTACCATTTGGGAAGCAGTAGCTTTCCAGTTTTGTTTTGAGACTTTTCCAGGAGACTATTTTCTCTAAATTCTGTTATAATTACTTTCCACTAATTTTGTTTCACCTGATAGTAACCAATAACTTGGCTTAGCTTTGCAGCTTAAAAATTTGGAGGGTCTTCTTTTCATAATATGTTTTTTAAATCATTCCCTTCCCACTTCCAGTCTGACTACCTGAAAATGATCATCTCAAGACCACGAGTATGTCTAGAAACTGAATTTCACTATTCTTACCACAGATTTCTTAACACTATTTTAACATGGAAAAGTTTGTTTTTCACTATTGTTTCATGGCAGCTTTGCATAAGTACTACAAGGAATAATTAGAACTACAAACTAATGTGTTATAATAATTTAGTAAGTTTAAATTCCACACAGCATTGGTCAGAGTCTATACAAAGAAGATCTTTCCAGCATTTAAAATTATATTTAGAATGAGTGAAAAATATTCCAACAATCAATCAAAGAAGGGCAATATACAGAGACTAAACATCTTAGATAGTAGTTACAAGCACAAGAAAAAAGGGTTTAGCAGAGATTTCGATAATGTCAAACTCCAGTTATGTGACCACAAAACAAGAGCACGTCTCAGAAGATCTTATGTATACAAAGCAAAGGTTTATCTGTAATTGAAATATATTCCGGAGTGGAAGGACTAGACATTACCATGCATTTTTTATTTTCTTTTAATGGGGAAGATGACTATGTGCATGTGGAAGGTGCACAATTTCATGGTTTTTTCCACGTGAGGAAAATGCTGGCAGGGAGGACTTCTTGGTCCTCCCCTCTTTTCTTGAGGGAAATCAATGGCAGCCATGAAAACCAGGTGGAAGCCGCTCTTGATTAATGTGGTGGAGATCAGGACTAATTCACTGGCTTTGTCCCTGTGAGAACAGAATCAGCAATGAGCATTTGAAAGCTGTCTATACTAGGGAAGGCCTACGGAAACATTTCACAGGTGCATTTTCAGGGACAAGGAATGAAATTGGTTTTAATAAAGCCAAGAAAAAAAGGTTTTAATAGGACTTTAGTGATGCATAAGACTTTAGCAGTCCTCTGCCCAAGGGTAACTTTCTCTCTATATGCAGTACCCTGTCACCAGGCTAGGTTTTAATTACATGAGCCATGGGCAAAACTAAGTCTGCCTTCTAATATCATTTTGATGTGGTATTCCCTGTATCTCTAGGAAATTAAGGTTCCTGCTATGCTTACCCTCTCTTGAGCATTAAATGGCATGTGTCAATTGCCAAAGACAAGAGATATGCTCTATACTGGTAGTGGAAAAAAAGCTGACTTCCCCCCATTTCAGCAAATTATTTGAATCCCCTGTGCACCTCCAGTAACAATCAGAGATAAAACCTACCACTTGTGCCATGGCAATTAAAAGGCATTAACCCCAAGACAGACCAGATACCAGTTGCCAAAATCCCCTCCTATTAATTAGTGCAGCTTAGTTCTTAGTTCAGATTTCCAGTTCTTTTCTGGAAAAAAAAAACAACTGCAATACCACAGCATGGAATGAATTTGCTCCTGCAGCTGCAGCACTCACATCTGTTGTGAACTCTCTGCCTCCTAGTTCAGAGTCACACCACCACAGCTCTCTGAAATGACCAGATATAATTGGGTTCAGTGGAGTTCAAAGCTATACTCCAGCTTCCTCATATCAAAGTCCATTGATTCAGTGGCAGCCAAAGCACACTGAAATGCTGTGAGAGTGGGAGGGAGTTATGAACAGAGCACGTTCAGGTCTGTCCCGTTAGATGCCAGGATGCGGTACACAAACAGCTTTTGGTTGAGTTTTCAAGAACTCAGGTGTGGTCCCTGGAGAAGACTTTATCTTCTCCAATTTCTGCAAAACATATCTCACTTTTGCTAATGTACTTCACTTATTTCATGGCTTGATACTTCTGAGACTCATTTACTTTTTTTTTTTTTTTAATGTCAGGACTTTCTCCTGAGATTGTTCATTCATTTTATTTATTTTCTTGGACATGATTTAATAAACCATCCCTGAAGAATTTGCTGCTATTAACTTTGTCGAACAGTAGCTCAAGTGAGAGTTAAAGGCAAATGATCTAAAAGAAAGTAATGGGCCAAAGCACCCCCAGGGTATTAATCTGCCCCAAAATTCATTTCAATAATTCTTTTCCATGAAGACAAAAAAAAAAAAAAAAGTAAAGGAAAGAGAAAGAAAGTTCTGTTGGTGGTGGTGTGAGATCATAAAGCACAAATATAGACAAGCATAGCAGCATACTTTTGCCTAGATAGTCAAGATACTTAAACCTTCACCCACATTCTTGCTTGATCTTTATGCTTTGTCCATTCATACCTCATATACCCTCCTGTGGGCTCCAGGCCAGCAATAACAACTGCCCAGCTCCATTATCATGGGTTGATCATTTGGCTCCCATTGCTTTCAGTAGCATCTCCCAGCTTATGGACACCTGCGTTAATGTTCACTAGCAATCTTATTCTGGAAAGAAGACCTATTTTCTGCCCCTACTAAAGCTAAGGAAGCTGTAAGTGGCAGTGTAGCTAACTCACCTTGTATGGTCTTCAGAGAAGGATATTAAAAGCATACTATATAATGTAACACATTCACATAATCTTGGTCATCCTCCAGGCTGTAATTGCAAATTAATTTCCGATGAACAGAACGTGATGAAGGGTCTGAGTGCCCAGAAGTCCATCTGGTTTTCTCCAAATACACCAGCTGTACACAACTGAGAATGCATATCTATTAGTTCGGTGCACATAATTCCAAACAGTACCATTTCATACAAAACATTGCTTTTTTCCACAAATCCTGCCTCACCAGCAACTGTGCCCTTTCTTAAAAGCACTGGTTACACAGACTCATATACAGACAAAGAATGTAACAGTCACTGCTGATGCTGCATATAACTCGCTGTTTTTATGCATTTTATGTGTCTGTTCCTGACACAAGCAGACCCAGTCATTTGGTCATTTGTTTGGTTTTGAATATTTCAGCATTTAAAAAAAGGAAATAAAAAGGAGCCCTTCAAATCAAAACTTCCCAATACACTGCAAGTTAAAGCAAAGTCAATCTGCTATTTCTTTAATGTCACATTCATGGTATCTTGTATTCTGCAAAGTTGCGGTGGAGAGCCACACTGGGCAGCAATATCTACCCAGTAACTGGAGATTTTGCATGAACTACAAAGCCACATGTGCAAAAAAATTTATCCAGTCTTTTATGGCATTATTTCTGGTCTTTCAGTTAGGCTGGATGTCTTAGCTCAGGGTTCAGTGCTTTACGTTAAATAGTTGGGTATGGACATTAATTCTTTTTTATTTCAGAAATGGTTTGGTTTGGTTTTTTTTCAATATTTGATAAGAATTAAGACACCTGTTTCAACACTTTCAGCTGAACGTGAGAGAGTTTCATGTGGTTCTGTGGGAGTCAGAAGTATCTTTTTAGTTATATGTCTCCTCTAGGATGCTTATAAGTGTTCCTAATGAAAACTCTTTTTATCTGGCATGCAACAAGGAGCACAGTATTAAACCCCACTGAAATCAGATGGAGGATCTTCAATAATACATATTAGTTTTGAACCGGGTCACCTACCAAGTGCTATGAGGATTTCCCCATGCCAGTACAGATGGGCCATTTTTATAGTTTTTCTCTGCAGTAAATTATAAGAAAAAGAATCTTAAAAAATGTTCTCAGTCAGCCTGAAATAATTTGTCAGCAGTATAGAAGGAAAGAAATAGGAAGTCTGACCAACAGAAGTGTTGGGTGAACTGGCATTGCCATCTTAGAAAGAGTCCAAACTCATGTTCAAACTCCTCCGTCTCACATTCGGTGTCAAGCAGGTTATTCACTGCAGGTCTCCTGGGAGAATACTCTAACCAGCCAAAAATGCAATGACGTTATTTGTGTAGCTACTGGGTAAAAAAGGAGTGAAAACATTGTGTGTGAAAGGAAATGCTTCTTCTGAGACACAATTATTTTTTCCTTTTTTTTTTTATTTTGCTGAAGAAAAAGACTGCTTAGAGTTGAACTGATTTTTTTTGTATTCTCTGCTCAGTAACCCAACCAAAAAAAAATCTATTATTTCTGCTGTGCTACTTCTAACCTTTCCATTTCGTTCAAACTAGGTTTACACAATTTGCTTTCTAAAGAGCAATGGCATCAGGATCTGTATAACAGCCAGGGTCAAAATTTCACTATTTTTGAATACACCTACAATACACACAGATTTGCATAATAGGCCCTAATGCCTCCTTCAGAATCATTATGGTCTATTGAGTAAATAATGTGTCTATTGAAAATGGCTGAAATACCCATTTAGTTGATAGACTCTATTGACTCCTAATAAGAAGCTATTAGAGTTGAATAAATATTATGCATTTTAAAACTTGCCTAAATATATTCCATTTCCACATATTTTCATATTTACACAATGGACTGTAAAGAACATGTTGTATCTGCTCACAGACAGCTCCAAGCAAGAGCTTCCCTTTTTGTAGGGCTTTTTCTTAATTTTGCAGGTGTTAAGGTAGGTTGTACTTGGGTGGTTCTTTTGTTTTTGATGAGACCTACGTGGGGGAACAAAATCAAAACAAGAAAGAAAATTAAGCTACATGAGTTGGTACTTAAATAAAATTAAGCTTATGTTTTCAAAGAGCATAGGATTTAGACATGCTCTCTTGAGCTTATATGTAGGATAGCACAAGACATTCTTTACAGTCAATGGTTTAAATATGCAAATACACAGAAAAGAATGAGTGTAGTTAGGCAATGTGTAAAATGCATGTTTGTATTTACTCAGCCTTAAATGTTTTCTTGAGAGCAGAAAGAATCTCTCAAGTTAAAGCATACTTTCATCATTATCCACATATACGATTTTTTGCTAAGCCATAGCAATTCTGAAGCAACCATAAGTAGCTTTGCCTGTTCAGCATAAAGATTTCAGACTCCAGATGTGCCTTACACTGTCTTGTGTCTCAGAGTTTCAGATCTCTGATCCTTAATTGCACATTTTCATACTCCATTTGCTGCCACATGGACACATAAAATAGCCAGGCTCAAATATGGTACAGAAGTGTCTCCCGGATGTGCTTAGTTCAAGTGAAAGCAAGCCAGGGAAGTGACTGCTGCTGTTCTGCTCAAGCAGACAGTTTAACTGCTTACAAAGAGAAAGTGTCTCCTTCCTTTCCCTCTTTGAGGTCTGAACAGGTACAGGCAGTGAAAGAAGTTATCACTTTATGCATTTTCACACCGGCTGACTCCATGTTCTCCAGCCACCACAGACTCTATGTTTGCTGTTCTGTTACTGCTTTTGAATAGTTCACATCATTGTGCATATTCCTGGATCTCATCAGCTTCTAGAAGACTGTCAGGAAAACATACCAGCAGTTTGCACCAGAAGTCAAAGCGGGAGTCTGTTTTTCATGGCCCATATAAGCCCTGCAGCAGTTTTGCACAACTGCACATGAGGGCTGTGCACGGACCTGCAGTTTGTTTCCAGAGGTCGAGCTTAGTCACTCACAGGTCTGACCCCGTAGTCACTGATTGTGTCTACTGTACTATACTTCTTCACAGGCTCAGTTTTCCAAAAGGTTGCCTCGACTGTATATCACAGTGACAGTGTTATGCAAATTGTTTTCTCAGTTTATTTAATTTGATGTTGGCAAGAATGGAGGGTTAATGGCCTTGGCACAAACACATCTTGCTGCTATTTTCCAGTCAGTTCCTTGAATATCTGAACACTAGAAAGTCTTCTTCAGTCTCATAATGGCAGACAAACATGAAAAAAGGTCTAATTTAGGTATTAGCCCTATCCCACTGTGGACTAAAGATGTTGAGATCTCCAAACTGTAACTAATTTGTCTCATGCTAGACATAACTCATTCTGGATACTTTACTTATCTCTTTCCTTTGTGGTTCACCACTATATTTCACAGTTTAGTCATCTGCACATGTTGCAGAATGTGTGGTCGATAGGCTGCCCCTTTTCTTTTCTCCCCTTCCTCTAGCCTCCTCATCACACTAGGTCCTTACTCAATGAGCAACAACCCATCAGTGGGGGAGAGAGGTCTTCCAGAGCACTGGCTGGTGAAGAAACCATGATGCAGAGATGATCTCTATATCCTCACATCCCATATGTGTTAAATAATTCTCCTCTCTCTGCCTGAAGGGTACTGAACTAACAGTGAGAATTACTCCTAACGAACTGGAAAAGTCTCTGCAAGATGCCTCTTAGCTTTGGAGGTGCAGCATGGTCCCACCTTTCACCTCCACCTCCAAATCACTTCTCTTCCCACAGCCACATTCCCCTGGCTGTCAGAAAGTCAGAGACAATAAGTTTATCCTGTGTCTTGTTAGGGGTAGATTATGGCTTAGTGTTTCACAGTTAGGACACTGAAGTCGGTCCTTTCTGATATTTCTAACTGACTGGTGAGAAGCAGAAGTTAGAGAATTGTATGAAAAACAACAAGCTAGGGGAGAGAACAGATAATTATGTTAACCTCTTTATTTTATATTTTAATTGTAGCAAATTTAAATATAAGTTCTCAGTGGTTTGCACAAGTAATTTTATTTCTGTCTCCATTGTCCCAGAATAAACTTGAAGAGACCATCTGATCACTAATTCTGGGTGCCTATTATTTGACTAAAAGATGATGATATTTTCAGTTTAAACTTCCATTGCTCTCCTTTTCCTGCCCACCACACAAAAAAAGTTGAAGCACTCCACACTTTCTATATCTCTGACTCCCAGGCAGCATTTGCTATAGTAGGAGCACTGGAAAGCATAGAAACCAAATAATGCTAATAGGGCAAACAGAATGTAATTGCTTATGTGTGCTGGCTATATCCTGAAACAAATTGTTTCTTAATGCTGAGGTCAGACAGGGTTTAATTAGGAGAAATACAATTGGTGTAAAATTTTGCAGCAGGCTGCTTGTTTGGTGTCATGCCAAGTCAACATCAAGCCTTTCCAAATGGAAATTTTCATTAGAGGCCATTGGCAGCCTGGTTAGGCTGAGTTTCAACTTTTTCGAGTCTCATGGTAACATGAACCTGAAACTCAGAGTATCTGCTTGCTAATAACAGGCTGTCCCTATTGCAACTGTTCTCACACATGCACACAGCTTCTACATATGTCGTAACTTGTGTGCTCAAGTTCTACAATGGCTACTTTCTTCTGGCCTGAAGCTGTCAAGATCTGCACGCAGATAGGACTTAACTTTAAGCTTTAAGCTTAAACTTTAGCTTTAAGATTAAAGAAAAATTATATTTCATTTTCCCATATTTTTTTTCATATCAAAGATAGAGAAAGAAGACTTTGAACTTCAGCAGAGGGAGGGAAATTTCCAAGCCCTTTTTGTTGAGTTGTGACCCTTTTTTGGTTTTTTTACCACTCCAAGCTATGTTCTCAAGGATTCTTACTCATGCTTGAAGTACTGATACTGATTTTTACAGTGATTATCACAGCCCCAGTACTCATGCTGCCAAGGTTAAAGTTGTACCAGCATTTTCTTTAGCGATCACGCTGTCCAAGAAAAAATATGTTTAATTTGAATGAGAAAATGTTCTTCAGGGTGAATTTTTTTTCCCCCTAATTTTCTGAGTTAAGCTGATGCTCATAAAACTAAGGGATGGCATTCTGGTATATAGCAAGCAGACACTGAAGGGTTCTTCTACTCCTTAAGCATACCTCAGTCTCACTTTGTGTCTTCTTGTAATTTGCATCCTGACGTGGAGAACAGCGAACAGCCCACAAAGGGAGTGAGACCTACTGCGTGTCACAGACCACGGGCTTTAAATTTGAGCTACCTGAAATACTCCAGAAAGTGGTGTCAGCAAAAGACAAGAGCATGGAGGATTTTTGGCTATTATGAAAGCTGGATGGGGTGATAGGCAAATTGGTAGAGAAGGAAGGAGGGCCTGTGAGCCAGACTGCCACTGCAAATAAGACCATCCAGCTTATAGGAGGGAGAAAATGCTGGGAAGAAAAGTGGCAGAGACCCAAGCAGATAGTCATTGTACAGCAATTTCTTAAAGTAAACAGAAGCCTTTTCATTTCAGTATCTTCCTGCCCTGCTTCAGACTATATCTGAATCAGCATTTACAGAACCACCTCCTCCTTGAAGGTGACATTTTATCTTCTTTGTGATTTTTTTAGCCAACTACCTGTGGTCAGTTCCCTATTTTCTCTCCTGCTTCTGCTCTCAGCATCTTTTGAGGGAGCAGCACATTCTGTACTATTTCCTCTCTGCTACCTGTGAGCTAGCTGAGGTGCATTGCCACCTCTGTCCTCCTTCCCCCCTGCCCCAATCCTGATGCATTTGTCTGTTGGATGAATCTTTATCCCTGGCCTGCTGTTATCTGCCTGGTTGCCGTTCATGTGCACAGCTCACAGCATCAGTGACAGCTAACTGTATTCTCCGTGGCTAGGTATGTGTGAGAAAAGAAGAAAAAAGAAAACCAGTGGTGGTGTGGTTCCTAATCTCCGCCCACATGCTGCAGTTAAGATCTAGTCTTTATAATAGGAATAAAAAAGAGCTAATCATGTTTGGCAAGACAAGAACAAAAACATGGGAATATCCACTGTACATGCACGATCTTTCACACAACAGTGCCTAGAACTATTTCTATTGTGAAAGTTACAAACAATCTCTTAGTAGAGATTTTGAGATTTAACCAGATTTTGTGGGATTTAGGGAGGGAATTAATCTATTAAATAGAATTATAAATTTTTTTTTATTATTTTTTGGGAGGGGCAATCAGCAAAGGATTTTGACATTACTAAAGGAGACTCCGCATATAGCATAGCATAGTATAGCGTAGCACAGCGTAGCATGAACTCAGTTGGAAAAGACCTCTAGATCATCAAGTTCAACCGTACCCCCGGCACTGCCATGTTCATCAAGAAACCATGTCACTAAGTGTCTCGTCTACATAGTTCTTGAACACTTCCAGGGACAGTGACTCCACCATTTCCCTGGAAAGTCTGTTCCAATGCCTGACCACCATTTTGGTGAAGAAATTTTTCTACTATCAAGTCTAATATGTGTGTTCATGTATGGTTTTGGAGGAGGAAGCAGAAGTGACATAGCTGCAGAAACATGTTAGCATTTCAGAGAGGGGAAAAAATATCTTCTGCTTTTTCTACAGGCTCTCAGACAGAAAGTGCGCTACAACAGTAAGTGCTAAGTGAAGAGCAAAGGGTCACTGTCTCACAACACGTATCGTTAAGTTCCAATGGTACCCAGGACAATGGGTTTATTTTCCATGAATGGGTCTAGCATGTCCTAGTAGAATAACAGGAAAGGGACAGAAATATAACAGAGGAGAAAAATATTCTCAAAGGTGAAAGTTTTTTAGCTGGGATATCTCATATTCTGCATGCTTCTGTTTCTGTATTTTTCTTTGTTTCTAAGGTGCAAATCTAGGGCATGTTTCATGGCGCTGACTGGCTATGAATTTTTTTCCCAATCACTGGCATTGACTTCTCTGTTGGCACAGATTTTATAGCTTCAGATCCCTGGCTGGGGGGACACAGACATGTCAAAAACGAAATGTGGATGGTGGGCCGTGCCTTGGCAGCCAAGAAGCTGCCTGCGTGGCTGCAGGAAAAAACACGTCAACTCAAAGATCACCTTCACAAACACCCTGGTAACCAGTGTGCTCCCCCACTCCCATACACCCTGATAACCAGTGTGCACCCCCACTCCCATAGAGTCCACTCCCCTTTAACTGTTCTGGGCTTGACTGGCTACTTGGCTTCCCCTTGGCAAAGGAAAGGAAGCATCACTTTCTCCTTCATCAGAGAAATAAACAGCAAGGTAACAGAGGCAGCATCTTGACTGACTTTGCTTGAAGTTTTGTTAATTTTGGGTTTAGAGTTTCTCGCTTTATTAAACACATTTTTATGCTTGTGTGACTACAGATGTATGTACTGGGATCTGGTTCTGGCACCGCCACAAACGATCGAGTGATGAGGTGGGGGCTGAAGAAGTAAATATAGTTTCTGCTGTGTGACCATCTCTCCTCTGTTTTTAAAACCTCCAACCTTTTCTTGAATTACCCTGTGGGTAGCTTAGTAACAGATATGATGGCCCATTCTTTAGCACACTTCTTAAAAAGCTAGAAAATATACTGCCATTCTAGAAGGAAATAAACAAAACTAATGAGCTCAAGGTGTTGTCATGGAAGTGTTACTTACAAGCATGGAAGGGACAGCTGCCCTTAACCGAGGTCTGCTGAACAGCCAGAGCATAAAGCAGTGCTCCCTGTCACGTAAAGCAGGGGGGCTGCATGCTCTGTAAATGCTGTTTGTACAGATGACGAGTCCCCTGTCAAAGCAGGTGATCAGTGGACCAGGGTCAGAGGCATTAACACACTCAAAGACACATTGCTGGATGATCACTTGTACTGGCCATTGCCATGCAGAAGGCACGTTAGACAGAAGCTTGGCAGAGCCGGGTAGCACTGAGACTCTGTATTTGCATGCAGTACAGGAAAGCATAAAGTGCTCATCTCCTGTTTAAAGGCAGCTACTGCTGCTTCAGTAGGAGCTTTGGCCTTTTCAGTGGAGAACCCAGGAGACAGGCTGTCAAAACAGAAGTCTCTTGTTCAAACTACCAAGCTTAGGAAGTAGGCATAGTGGAAAAAAAACCCAAAAAATAAAAATTAAAAAGGTTCAGATCAGTCAAACCAAAGAGAATTGTTGTTTCTTGGGTGGCTTTTTTTCTACACCCCCACCTCACCACCCTCCCCCCCCAACCCCTTCCTGAGGTTATTTAGTTATTTTTAGTTGGCTGGATGAAGAAGCAAGAAGTGTGGAATTCACTTGAGGCCTTGAAGACAAATTCATAATTCAGTTTTGCAAACAGAAAAACAAATAAAAGTTGACTTACGACGTGGAGGTTTTATATTTCCTCATTGTATTTCTCCTGCTTTGTACAAATCTTCCTGGAAATCTCTGTAGTAATTCTCACTAACTGCTGTGATGCCTTCTGTGCAGGGCAGAACTGTTCAACCACAGGGAATCCTTACATTTTCATCTGCTTTTTTTTCAATCGTGTCAAATTCCTTCACTTTAGTAATCCCCCTTATTCCCTCAGGAGCTGAGAGAAGATTTAATTGTTAAATTTGCATAGTAACTCAGCAAACAAACTCTCCATTCTCATGCAGACCTTTAGCCATTGCAGGATTCATTTTAGCTATAAATCACTTACTTCTCTATGTTCAGCCATGATGGTATTTCATACTCAGGAGGCTGGTACACAGAAATGATTGAAGGACAGTCCTTGTGGGGGTTTTTGCTTTTAGGGCTGCTCTTTTATGGTGTATCTTATTGCAAGATTATTTTGAAAATGGGGCTTTGCAAGTAGATTGTGTTTGCTCTTTCTCCACAACTATCCATGTGATAAAATAATCCTGCCATAAATGGCTTCTGATAGACCCATTGTAGATGTAGTTCTGATCATGAGAAATAACTTAAATCCTATTTAGTGCAATGAAGCACAGTAAATACAAAAGTACTTTCATTGTTCCTTTATTACAACAAAAATGGTTTGCTTTTAAAGATATTTTGCAAGTATTTGAGTTTGTATGTTTTCTGCAGGACATGGGAAAGGTGGGACAACTCTCTAGTTCTTCCAAGTTTCTAAATGCACTCCATTATACCCCATGCTAACATCTAGAGTCTTTCAAAATCATGACACAGACAGTGATAGAACAGACAACAGATAACATCACTCTTGCAGCTGGATTACTAGGCTTGGCTGTCCAGAGGTGTGCTGGCACAGTTCAGTGGGGCAGCTTTAGTATTTAAGATTTTTATGTCAAAACTGTCCACAGTTGCCTCTGCACCTCTACCTTGCTCTACTGAATCTCTTTCCTGTGACAAACCAGCTTGACAACCTACAATCTCACTAATGAAGAGGGAACTCCGCAGTCAGCAGGGAGAAGTGTTGTACCAGAGAGGCAGCAGCCTGGTTGAAGGTGTGTGGAGCTTCTACCTTTGATGGTGGCAAACTCAACAATTGCAAATGTCATTTCTCCATGAAATGAAGAGGTTGTGTAGCCTCCATCCTTCAAAATTTTCAAGACTGAACCACATGAAGTCCTGGGCAGCCTCGTCTGAGCTCACTGCAAACATTGGACTTGGCTACTAGGGGCTAACACACAAACTTGTCTTTCAACACGTCACTCACTGATACTCTTATTTCAGCGGGGCATTTCAAAGTATGTATGTCACTTCAGGAGAAAGCTCACAATGCTTCAGATCCAAATCACATTCTTTAGTTTTGCAATGTGTCAGACAAGCAGAGAAGCCTCCTGACAACATCCACTAATCTGCTTACTCAGAAATAAGTACAGAAATTCAGGACAATAACATAGCCTCCTCCATCAGCCCTGCTTAGTGCTGCAAGCACAGCCAAGCTGAGCATAATAGGAGGTGTCTGGCTGCATTGCTTCCCTTCCCACCCATCAATACTGGGCTGTATCTGCCTCTAAACACACCAAGTCCATCCCCACCTTTAGTTCAGACAAAGCCTGAATTAAACAAGAGGCAAATGCCTCTATCAGGGATCTGTAGTGATCTCCACTGAAGAGAGTCGTAATAAAGTACATTACACAGAAGACACTTGCTGACTTCCCTTTTGAAAAGAGTAACATCTGCACAAATTGCTTGCAGCAAATAATGTATCACAGGGATGAGTCTCCACTTGCTCCTAGTAATATATACCATCAAATGCCTGAATGAATGAATGAATGAATGAATGATTATTTTTGTATGAGATACAAACCTCATGCGTTAATTCCAAAATGTACTTTGTGAGTGTTAAATGCAGCTCACACAGAGGTTATGATAGGTATGTCTGACTCAGATGGCACTGTTCATTTTCAATTCCAAGGCTACTCAGCCATTTTTGCCAGGAACACTTGGACCTACCAATTTCAGGCTGCTTTAGATAAACGTGTTCTTGTGATTCTAAAACTTACATTCCATAAACATCAGTTCCTTTAAAAGATAAAGGAAATGTTGCAGAAATAGGATTGCAGAAAAAAAAAAAAAAAACCTGCAACTTGGGATCCATAAAATGTTGTAGGGAATTCCTCCTGCAGGGAAAACAGTTCAAATGTTCCACGACTCTCCCCCTCAAAATATACAATGTGATGCTGCTGCTTGTGACATAGTTTTTTGTGTATGGTGAATGCTCTATCTCACTCTCCAAATATTAGCATCTTAAGGCAGCACTGTTAAGTGATGTTGGAGAGTGATCTACCTGGTATCTCTCCTACAGCCAGCTATGTTTTCAGAGGGCTTCCAGAAATTCAAATGCTTTCAGTAACTTAAAAGTAATCCCTGATACACATACCTTGACATAGTTGTGGGAATCTTGTGTTCTTACAGTTTTGGACTGTGACAACTGCCCAACCCTAACCCCTGTCCATTTTGTTGTTGTTACTGGGGTGAGAGAAGAATTCAGTTCTGTATTGACTTTCCTCTAAACCCCTCCACTGGGTATCTTTAACTGGCAAAGAAAACAACAATTTATCTACTTTCTCCACACCAACTGTCTGCACTGAGTTTATCATGCAGAACTGTGTAACTACATTTATGCATTAAACAGTAGTCAGGAGAGATGCAAGTCTCTACTTAGCCTTGGAACATGTTGATAGCATCTGTAAGGCAAGCCATTACCCAGGAGTTATGAAATCAAACAGGGAATTTAATTGTTGAATTGGCTGTATGTCAGATTCTTGTTCCCAAGGTAGAGGAAAAAATGGGTGCTTTTCCTTCAGTTATGAGCCTATATGAGCTTAAGGTAGTAAACAAGAGCAATCTACCAGCTTTTCTGCCCACTGGGGAAGTGTACTTGGGACTATGAGAAAACTTAACTTTGGATGTCTGAGCAAGCATTTGCATGCACCACAACTCAGTAATAGGTGGGATCTTGCAAGTGATACAGCACAAGAATTCCACATCTTTTTCTCATAAAAGCCACATTAATTTATCAGCCCAGGGCTTTTCCAGCATATTGTCTTACCGATCTTGAAAGAGCCATCCTGGTGTTAGGGGAAGAGTTATCTGGGTGATAATAAGTGCTGAGACCCCTGAACAGCATAAAGAAATCTGACAACTGTATTAACATTCAGCTGAAATCCCTTCATGAAGCTAATTTTCCCTCCACTCATCTTTTGAACTCCAAGAGAAACATAAGCCCTGACTCAAGCAATGCGGAGTGTTTGCTCTGGCACCCAAGCCAGCAGATGTGACTACTTGGCATCCCTTCCCGAGACTTGAACCTCATGGTATGTCTATGCCAAATGTATCCACATTATGCAAGAGTAATGGAAATTCGCCAGGCAGAGCAATGCTATGTTTTCCCGGATAAATGTTGCTCAGTTTAATTTTAAGGAACTAACTGATAAAAGCCTCAGTGATTACCTTGTTTGCCTAACTGTCTTCATTCCATGAGAAGCAGTACTTTTGCTGGCACAGAGAATATATATGAAACACAGGAACAAAAGAGGCCCTTGGTGAAAGGTGAAGCACCCATCTGAGAAAAAAAAACGGTTTCTTTCCTCTTTGGAAGATAAGTTGGCTGCACTAAGGACCCCTACAAATATAGTTTGCCATCTGACATGGTTCAAGTGACTTGAGCTGCATGGTCACATTGAGCTGTTAATTTCATTTTTGTCTTTTCTCCAATTCCAGGCAAAACTCACCATGGGAAAATGCTGGTGACAAAGGTCATTTGCCTTTTGCAGCACCTGGAAGGCGAGACAAAAATGCAGCAACTCATGCTACACAATATTTACAGAATATAAGGAAGTAGAAATTGAAAGGTATTTTGGACTAACGAGTGCATGGGATTAGCCAACTAGAACACACGCATTAAAACAAAGAATTATCTTGATTGTCACCACTCTGTCCTTCATTTAAACCATGTATTAGTTGCCTACAGCAGTGGTACCAGTTCAAGACTTTTTATTTCATATTTGCCCAGTTCACCTGACAATATAGTTCAATTTCTGGCCGCTGCCTCTGATCACTAACAGAACTCCTAAAAATAGTAAGCATGATTTCTTACCTTCAACAGCCAAAGGCACTTGCCACAACTGGACTCAATTGTACTCAACATGCTCGTGACATTCACACACAGGGCAGTCCATATCATGCAAAGAAGGATCTATGCAGGGAGCTCAGATTCAGCTCCGAAGTTGAGGAAAGCTGTAAATATTCTACAGAGCCTGTCTGAGGTGTAACAAAGCTTTTGTCACCAAACACAGCCTGACAGAATGGATGGAGCATGCAATGACTTTTGTTGCCAGATTTTTCACTCTACAGGGCAAAAACGCTATTGAAATTGGAGGAACACCTCAAGTAGTAGCAGGCTGCTACACTATTAGTGCAATTGATTACTCCAGCAAACAGCCAGAAGTAGCCATTACTTCCCAAGTTACTTCCACTGCAGTAATCAAGTTCTTGTTAACAAATCTCAGCCATGAAGCAAATCCAAGAGAAAATGGCTTCTAACTCTGGATTTCACCTTCAGGAGAAGAACTGAGAAAGAGACACAGAGAAGTGCAGAGCTCCCGCTCTTTGTTAGCCAGGGGCAGATGGTAAAAGGAACCATTTTCATAGCATTTTGAAAGTCTGTTTACAAACTGTTGGCCTACAAGAGGAAAATCTTGGAAACCATTCTCTGCAGATGTCTTACCTAACCACTGGTCTGACATGCAACAAGCCACATGTATCCTGCAAGGCTGCTGTGCAAAAAGGAGCATGGAAGACAAGCCAGGTGCTAATGTTCTCCAAAGCCCCATAGGAACAATAGCTACTGCACAGGGTGGATAGTTCACAGTGAATAACTCATCCAATTAAAATGTTCTCATTTTTTATCTGCATTGTTGCAAGTTCCTCAGTTATTAATTTGAAATCCTTGTCTAAGTAATTTGTTGTCCACAGCAATTCATTGCAAGATTAGCCAAAATAATGCTGAAACTCAGAATATGAGACAGAGATCAGACATTTGTTTTCTTTGATCAGCTAAATGAGACATTTTGAATCAAGTTTCTGTTTCAGTACGTATGTTTTTTAAACAGAAAATGGTCTTGTGAAAATACTGCGCAATATTTACTTAAATACTACTGTTTCAATAGCTGGTAGTAAATTTATTCAATGGACTATTTGGGAAAGTCAGCAGAAAAAAAACATGAATAATCAAACAAACCATTTAAACCATTTAAACACAGCATTATCCAAGGGTTAAGTAATGTTTGCCTACTCGCAAACACAGTTACCAGTTGCCTGCAGCAGACTGTACAGGACATACCTTCAAATCCAAGCTAAGAGAGTGGTTCACAGACAAAAGCTAAAGTAAGACTACTACTGCTTTCAAGCAAATTAGCAAAACTGAGCTTCTGAGCACAGAACAATTTCAGCTACTTAAGTGATTTTGGTTTGTGAAGCACAGAGGCCCAGCTAGGTATAAACCAGCAATGGTGAAATACAGGATGCCATATACCTTGACCACGCTCATCAGGAACAAAAGATCAGTGCTCCCAGCTCCACTGATAGACTAAGTTGCTTGTTTACCCGCTATAAACATTCGTCAGAAAAAAAAAGTAAGTTTTGCCAAGCTACTAAGCCCACTGTCAGCACATAATGACAAAATCTTATGCATAATAAAAGAATAGGGAAAATACATGTATAGTCTTAAGCTGTTCTATATTGTTTAATGGTTCAGTTGGTGTATTAAAAGGTATTTAAAGACATTATTTTGGTTAAGTCCAATCTCTACTCATCATTTATAAAACATTTAAGAGAATTAAAGTATTTCTTATACTACTTGTTATTCTTCCTGCCAAAGGGAAGAATGCTATGGAGATGCAAGTTATCCTGGGTGACAGGAATATGGAGTTAGGCAAGATACATGTTTCATTTTGCTAACGGATTACAAACCTTCCCTTTAGTTAGAAGCGTATGGATAAAGTAGATGCACACTGTCTTTGCTTTTTCACTGTAGTCCAACAGGATGCATTGTAAGTTATTCTTACTAAGTGTCAAAATGAGTCCAAGTGACAGATTATGTATTTGCTTACCTACATTTAACATTGGCACGTCTCCATTCAGTCACACTAGGGTAAATAAACTGAGGCTCTGGCTCCGTATTCCCCCTTGTTTGATCTCACTCTAGATCAGTGATGCCAAACCACCAGCACTGGCAAACAGAGATCTGGGCTGGCACCAATGACAATGAGCAAACAACACTTTCAAAACACTTTTGAAGCCAGATAGCAAAGAGCACCCTCCCTACTTCAAGGAGCTCATTGCTAGAAAGGCTTTCTGCTTTGAAATCCACAACTACCTCCTACACGTGACTGGAAGGGCCAACATGACATTTCTGTTCTGCAGCTCTCAAAAAAGAAATCCACTGTATTTATCTCAAACAGTGACATACAGGTGTTTCCTGCTGACCCAGTTGATCTAAAACTGTTTAAGAATGAACAAACCTAGATCAACAATACGCAAGAAGCAGACCTGAACCAGCTAAACCTTTCAGGTCAGCAACCTTCATTTCAAACCTTTCAGCTTTTACTGAAAGCAGGACTTCTTCTGGAGGACACGACAAAGCAAAAGCAAGATGCAAAAAACCAAAAGCACACTAAAACTAGGCAGGGCATGTGTGAGAAAAGGCAAGAGAAAAGGAAGGTATCTCATCTTTCTAAATCGTCTGCTAAGGGGGGTGTCCTGGATGTTGGTGGCACCTGTCCTGCTCTCAGGCATGAGGAGCAGTGGGCAGACCCTTCTGAGGCAGCACATGAAGGTGTGCTGTGCCTTGACCCCTAGTGCCTGACCCACTTGGGGCAAAGCTATGCTCGGCTCCCTCTCTCTAAAAGGAACAGTCCAGGCCCATGCCATGCTGCAGGTTGGGCTCTTCTTGAGCACAGCCACCGGCTGCTTCGCACCAGCTGGGAACCTGGGTGGGCCAGTCCTCACTCGCCACCCCAGAGGGGTTCAAAGAGGTATTGGGGGCCAAGACAGACAAAGCATCGCATTGCCCACAAGGCCAGAACACAGCACGGGCTGTATCTACTTTTCACCGTAACGCAGCAAAGAGGCTCTCCGTGCTGGGAGGCACTGGCATCCACACACGCACCCATTCCCTCCCCAGACCTCCACCCGCACTCACATCACAGAAACGCCCCGGGCTCTGCCAGCACCCCGACCCGCTCCGGGCCGGGCCGCGCTGCGCGCCGCCCCCACCAGAGGGCGTCACGACCCCGCGTTCGCTCGGGCGGCACACCCGCCCCGGCCCGCCACCTTCCGCCGTGCGCCGCCGCCGGCCTGCCCCGGCCGGGCCGCCCCTCCTACCCCCTCGCTGCGGTATTTCGCCCCCGTGCGAGCCCACGCCCTCCGGCGAGGCTTCCTCCCCCCAGCGCGGCACCTCCGCCCCTTAGCCTCCGCGGCTGGGGGAGCCTCGCTGCCGTCCCGGGCCCCGGAGCGTCGCCACCGGCAGCCCTTCCCTCCCTATCTCACCTTCCCCGCGGTCCCAAGCGGCAAGCGGCTGCTGCCCTCGGTGGCCGAGTTTACGCTCCTGCACAGTGTTTTGGACCCCAGCTGAGGTTGTACGCTGTTGGGCTGCGCTGTGCGCAGGCTTTTGGTCGGTGTGTGCATACACCCAACACCCCACCACACCACTGTGGTTTGGGTTGCGCAGGGAGGTTCTCCCTGGTATTTCCCAGATTAAGGGCTGGTACCCGCAGGGTTTGGTGGCTGGGAGGTTACCTCCAGTTACCTTGAGGAAACTGTCTTATAGAAGAGTTTTCTTCCAGCCCGCAGCCCACATTCTGCCTTCTGAGCAGCACTGGTTTTATTGTACGTGGGAGCCAGTGATCGGTGTAGTGGGGCACGGCTGAAAAAAAGGAGTTATCAATGTGAATAATCAGAGCTGATTCTTTCAAAGTTCGCACCCCACGAAGCTGCAGAGCAAAGCCAAGTGGATGAGAGGAGGGGTGTTTCGTAAGAATGAACTGGCTGTTGCAGAGCAGGCGGGGGGAAGAGTGATCCCCTCAAGACAGATAGCATTGCTAGATCATATTGGTAAGATTGCAAGTTACAAATACAACTGAAGCCAGAGCATTTGCCAAAGGGAAAACAAAAAACAAAACCAAAAAAAAAAAAAAGAAAAGAAAAAAAAAAAAGAAAAAAGAAAAAAGACAGGAAACAGATGCAAAACAGAAAGATGCCAGAATAAAATGTGTCCTAGGCCAGTGCTGGAACACACCGCAGTCCCTCACCATTCAGGATGATTTAAATGGATGGAAAATGGATTAAGGTCTAATCCAGCAGTTGCTCTGTTTGAATTAATCTCATAGGAGTCAGTCAGGATATGTATATTTAGAGAGGGGGAGAGAGAGAGAAAAGCAAGCAAGAAATTGGAGGATCAGGCCCTGAACGTCATCTGAAGAGACCTGAAATAGATCCTTGGCCCCACTGGTTTTAAAAGCTGATTATCTGACCCAAACCCGCCCAGATATTTCAAACAGAAAAGATGGCATTGCTAAATAGGCAGTTCTTCCTGAAATACCGAACCCCAAGTCTCCCTGCCAATTTTTGGCTGCAGCAGAGGCAGTAGCCATTTCACTCACACTGGCTGGGGCCCTCTCCATCATTGCAGCGCCTTCCTTGGCTGTGATCTTGCTTTCAGATGCCACTGATTTTCTGGGACAGTCTCAACTACAAGGAGACTCTCCCTGTGGGTCTTGGGTTTCCTGAGAGCCTGAGTGATTAAAGAAATTCTTCTTCCTTTTGAACTCAAAACATTTTCCAGAGCTGCCTTCTCTTGCCTGAGTAACACTATCAGTCTGAGGCAGGGCACTGAAATATCTACACCAGCACTGCCAAAAACAGCCTTGCATAATTCCAAGCAGTTATGCAGCCTTTAGTAAATCACCTAAGCACCAGCAAACTGCTTTAGGCAGTGCAGAAAAAGGCACATTCCAAATGCTGGGGACAAGGAGTACCCAGGGAGGCTTCTGTAGACAAACAGGAAGGGAAGACAAAGTACTAGCCCCAGCCCCTAACACACAATATCAGCAGCTTGTTTCTGTGTGCGTGGGTGCCCTTTACATGTGCAGGTGGGTTTATCTGAAACAGGAACCAGGTTAGAAGAAGGGAATCCTATAAATCTCAGCCCAGTGCTGCAGTCCAAGAACCATGTGCTCGTTTTAGCAATTCTGGCTATGAACAGTGCTGGTTTTATAGTCCCCCGGCAGCCCTCAGCATCTCCAGAGGGACTAGCAGTTCCTTGCTGAACTGAGACCGTTCTCAAGAATATTGTAATATTAAAAAACAGACAAACAACAACAACAAAAAAAAACCCAACAAAATAAAAAGGTAAAAAAAACCCAAAACCAAATCAACATGGCAACACTGAAAGCTGAGCTTAGTTCTTCTTCTTTTTCCAAATAACAAAGTGACTGCCTTACATTTCTTACATTAGTGCATCAATATATAAAAACCAGTATAGACCACAAACTGTAAGAGAAAGAAGCATTTTGAGGAGTCAGAGAAATTCAGATTACAGTACTTACCAGTTTGCTGGGAATGGAGCAGAGGGTGTCAGTGGGACCATTCAGGGACAAATTAAAATTACAAGGTGAAAGTGGCTAAGCATGAGTTTCTCTTTCCCGTGTCAGAAGCAAATCAACAAATACATGCTTCCTACCTTTGTGGAGGTAAAGAAAGAGATGAACACTGAATGGCAAAGCCACCCTTTCAAAGATTTTTAGCTTGCAAAAAATGAATGAAAAAGTTCAAAGGCCCCCTAAAGTAAATGCTTATCACCGAGTTATCTGAGCCGGGCTTGTACAGTACACCCACCAACATCACAGAGCAGGTATTGGGATCTTGGGATAAAGCCAGCTAGTGACGAGAACAGGTAATGCCACTTTGCAGGCAACAGGGGTCACAGCTGGGATCCCAGACCTCCAGCACAAGCCAGGCACTGCTCTTCAGTGGTTTTTTTGAGCACAAAAAAACACCTATCTTCAAACATCACTGTCTGCATTCTCATTTTTCCAGGAAAATGTTGGCAATTATATTACCCTACCAATATCAATTGTGCATTTGTGTGTTTCTGTACAGCTTGTGCACTGGAAATGTGTTTTGGCTTAAGTTCAAATCCACTTCAGTGCCCCCAAAGAGATCTTTGTTGTTATAAAGGCTTGCTGAGATTGTTTCCAGTTTATACACAACTGTTTCTAAACCCTGGGACCTGTGCTTTTTGGTTGTCTATCACAAAAGAGTGGCAAAGATTAAAGAAGTGCATGCCTTTGGCTGCATACTTTAAAACAAAACAGCCATGGTTTTAAGAAACCTCTTTTAAGGTGTAATAAATCCGACTTTCTAAATGCCCAAGGCTGTGTTTATCTAAAAGTATCTTGGGGGAGATTGCCATGTCTATTAATCTGTTTTCCTGTTTCCTTACCTCAGGGCTTAAAGGCTACATAAACCAACCAGCTAGAATGCTGTTAGAGAAAGTCTCCACAGACAAGTATCTCCCTGTGCTTTCTGTTCTTAAGCAACACACTCCTGATACAGGAAAGTCATTAAAGATTGTTATAAAGCAGGAGCAGTAGATGAGGGTGATACGATAGGGAGAAACCACCATGATCTGTCTTGGAAGAAACCTCAAACCTGTTCAAGGCTTTTAAAATAGTTAACAAAACAGTGGATAAAAGACAACCAATGACTATATTTTATTTAGACTTTCAAAGGCTTTTGGTAAAGTTCCTGAGAAGAGGCTGTAAAGGAAACTTGGTAACCACAAGGTGAGGTAAACTCCTGCAGGGATGGAGGGAAAGGAAAGCCCACAGTTGAGAGAACAGAAACAAAGAGGAGGAAAAAATGGTCAATCTCAGCATGGAAAGGGGTTACAGGTAGGATGCCCCAGGGATTAAAAATAAGACATGTGCTTGGGATGTTGGTGAAGAACAAAAGTGATGGAGTTTGTGTCATGCAAAATTAGGTAGATGGGTCAAATAGAAAAACATGAGAAATTGTAGAGAATGAAAAAATTAAGAAAACTGACATAGTACATGAAATTAACACACACAAGAGAAGAATGATGTGTAGAGAAGAATACAAACTACTTATGCACATGGGTAGGTTTTGAATTTCTTTTAAACATCCCAAAACACATCAGGCATCAGTACAGACAACTCAGGGAAACAGGCTTCTGAACATGCAGTGGTGGTTGAGAAAGAAATCATCAGTCTTTATGGAAAAGTTAAAAAACTAAAAACAATAAAGGGGTATAATCTTGTGATATCGTATTAGCACACAGCATGATCTTTTTTTTTTTTTTTTTTTGCCTTGGCCACTATATTCAGGTTGAGCCCACCTTGCACAAAGGAGAAACAAGGAAATAGGCTGCCAAACAACCCAGCAATTTTAGGTTTCTTTTGGCTCTTCCCCTCATGTTCATATTCTCTGGGGGCTGGAAAGGTGTAGGCTCTGGCAAAGTCTTTCCCAAGACAGAGGTAGCAGACAATTCTCTTGCATGTGGATTCACTGTTATATAGAAGAGATGAGCTCATACTACAGTGTTTCCTGTCAGCAGACCACTAACAGCTGCCTGGTTTGCTTAAACTTCTGGGAAGTTAGTGTATATGGGACATTTTTGCTTCCAAACAAGTTAGAAATGACCAACTAGTTCAAAGATTACTGACCACAGTGAAAGCAGAAAGGTACACACACATGTATAGGGACAGCCAGGCTGAAGAAAGCAGCAGTAAAAGTTCATTAAAAATGGCGAGGAAAGTGAAAAGCGAAGTAAACTATGGCAGAAATACAACACACTTGGCTACATTGATACAATATATATCACATAACCTTCATAAATATCTCTCTAGATATATTGTACCTATAAGGCCAGGTAGATTCTCTGTCTTTCTATGTTACACTATAAAAGCTTTGGCATACCTTTAAACTAGAGTTATGAAATACATTTTATTGCACTATAATTGGTTTTCTTGGGCTTTGACATCTATCTTTACTAAAAATTGACACTTAAAATCAATATTTATTTGGAGCTGACAGTTATCAGAGGTTATAGCTTTTGCTCAGTCTCAGGCTTTTGGTCATTTTAACAGCAGGCAGAGAATCTTCCCTCTACATCTGAGAAGGTAGGATTCACGGCCAGGAAGCATTGAGGCTTAGCCAGTAGAATTATACTCTACAAGGACAAAATACACGTCACTAACCTCTGGGACTCAGTGCTGAGGAAAATTATGAAAAATTAAGATTTAATATTACTTTTTAATTGTATGTAAAGGTTAAATGATAAGCTATATCAAACCTGTTACAGGACTGATGACAACTACACTGATAGCTATAGCATAACAACCAATACAGAGAGAACAGGAGAAAGACTTAGGATTGATCACCAAAGAATGAAGGTCATCCAAGTTCACTTCAGCTATCTAAAAGCTAGGTATTGAAATGCCTCTCCAGTGAAAGGAGAGAGCCAAAACCACATCCAAGGGATCATCCTCTGGAGGTGACTATCAATTCTAAGTTCCCTCTATAATCCTCTCTGTTGATTCAGAGACACTTACAACCTTTTCTGAAGTACCTTAAACAAGATACCAGAACTGTTTCTGACTGGGATGGAGTTAACTTTTTCCATAGCAGCCTGTACAGTGCTGTGCTTTGGACTTGTATCTAAAACAGTACTGATAACACACCAGTGTTTTGGTTATTGCTGAAGAGTGCATGCACAGCATCAAAGCTTCCTCTTTTCCCCACTCTGTCCCCACTTCCTGCAGCAAATAGCTAAGGGGTAAACAAGAGACTGGGAGGGAACACAGCCATGACAGCTGACCTAAATTGGCCAGAGAGATATTGCATGCCATATAATGTCATGCTCAACAATGAAAATAGGGGTAGAGAAAGAAGGATCTTTTTGGCTTCCAAGGCAGCAGCCGGTGCTCGGAGACTGGCTTTTCTGTTTGTAGGATATAGTGATTGATTGCTTGTGGTTTTCCTTTCCTCTTCACTTCACCAGTTAAACAAGTTTTCTGGGTTTTGTTTTTCCACTTCTGTCTCCCATCCTGCTGTGGGGGCAAGGGTGAGTAGGCAGCTGTGTGGGAGTCTGGCTGCTAGACAGGGTCATCCCACCACAGTAGGCATTATCCTATGATCCTAAATGAAACAGCTGCGCATGCAAAAGGTGAACCAAGCCAAATGTAAGTCTCATAAAAGGGAGTAAAACAACACCAAAATGTGTACTTTTGAGTAAATCATAGAGAAATGAGGGTTGGGTTACCTGCATTGAACAGATTTCTGCAAAGAACCTCCGTAATATTTTGCTGATTCTAGTGATCTATGTCAGATGACACTTTGCCTGTCTATCCCACATGCATGGAGCAGATTTCTGTCCAAATTTACATCAATGAAGCAGTATTTAATGTGCTCCTGAGCAATGTGAGTCCTGTGCCTGTGGCAACATCACAGGAAATGCCAATGCACAGCACAGAAAATGTCAGCTTTCCACAAGGCAAGCAAAGAAATGCTATCCCTTTATGCTCATGCAGTTTTCTTGAAGATGGGTATTTCTTAGTTCATATTTGGCTTCCTGAAGGTTTTGAAGCTGGAGCATATGCTAACCTGCTCCACAGCACCATGGCACTTAGTGGGATCAAGGAGACTAATGTTTCAGGTTTGATCTGCTATGTGACCACAATTAAGTCACCCCACCATTCTGTGCTTTATTGTCTCTTCCTTTCCTTCACCTATCTTGATTATTAATTTTGATGTAATGCCTTCAGGAAGAGACTGTCTCAGGTTTTTCAGGCATGATAACAGAGATGGCTCACCTCTCCAATTTATTTGAAAGTGCGTGGTTACTGACACACACACAGGCAGCGTACTGCTGTGAGCTGTGGTGGCAGGAGGTGTCAGAGCTGTTGACCTCCCCTATCTCTCCATAGCTAGAGGAGACTGAGTATGCAGCTGGGTCCTATGGCAAAATGAGGTTTGCCTGTACAAGTCCTCCTGGTTTTACTTTCTCCCCATGTCTCCACACCATCACAGCCTTCTTACTACTAAATTTTTCACAACCCCCCTAAGCCTCAGAAAAGGCAATCTGGGGACCATTGGTCTTCTAGGGACCTTTCAGCCCCATCAGGTGGAATGCATAATTGTGGTTAGCCATTAATGAAGACAACTGTCACAGGCATGCTTTCCATTTCTTCAGTGAGCTGTTGTGCAAAGTCTGGAGAGAAAAAGGGAGGAGGATCTAGAGACTGGAAAGCTGCTGTTAGCAGAAGTCTCTTCTATAAAGGTGAAAATTAATTTCTGTTGATTTCAGACCAAAAGTCCAAAGAGGAGAGGGAGGAGAAAGAGGAGGATTCCAGTCCCGGGAGCAGCCAAGCGGAGCAGCATGTCCCTGGCACAGGAGGAGCGGAGGACATGCCTTCTGCAGGGATTATGCAGAGCTGCTGGAAGTGAAGCCTGAAAACCAGCAAAACGGAAGCTTGGAAACTGAGCCCTGGACTGAAGCGGTAATTTACCTTATTTGAAATAAAAACAGCTTAAGTTGAAGCCAACCGGAAACTCAGCTGACTTGAAGCTGCAAGCAAAATTAGCATAACACTCTGCAGGTTGAAACATGGGGAAAGCAGAATGAGGAGTCGAGCTTTGATGGCTGGCAGCGGAAAGAATCTGCTGCTGCTTCTGCAGTCCTATTCAAAATTATCCCTTAAAGCTAAAATGAATGCACGACCAAGCTAGAAGACCATAATAGTGCCTGCTGGCCTTAACTGCAACAAGCAAAAAAAGATGACTGCAACAGAATCACCATTAAAAGGAATAAGAGTATGACTAGCCCCCATATTGGTAGAGCATGGTAAGTACAAATGACAGACCAAAACATCTCGGCTGGGAGTCTGTCAATGTAAATCAGTGTAGCTATGCCACTAACTTCCACTGTAAAGCTGGGCCAGTTCATTCCATGAAGAATCCAGATCTTGAATGCTAAGTATGTATAGCCCGTGTGCAAAGTGCACTGTGCTGGGTGGGGGCTGCAGGAGGAGTGGGCTACAGTCTGCTGCATCATGTTGAAAGACACAAGATGGCTCTTACGACTTATCTTCAGTATCAGAAGCCGTCTGATCATAGTGGTAGCCAGATAGGCTAACTCAGGCATGCAAGCTAATGTATCCTACCACTGCTGTTAGACTAGTTCCAGTCCCCAAGCTAATTCTTGTAGAGCTCGCTTGTATAATGCAGCACTACATTGCACTGGCAAACCCTTAAGGAGTATGGCCGCATGTGTGTGCAAGTGAGAGATCACAGTTAAGTGATGCTGTACTCACAGGCTTGTGTATATCTGGGAATTTGCTCATGTACTACAACTAAAGACCCAGTTCTTTTCCTAAAATTCACAAATCAGCCCCTGTGTCAGTAAATGGCTTAATTTGAAAGACATAGTTATTAGCCAGCTATAATAGGGTTTCAAGGATTCTGCTGCTTAGTATTTTCCTTGCACTTACACTAGCAGCAATAAAAGTAACCTGTCCTTAATGTTTGAAACACAAAGTACATTCTCAAGCATGGGGGTTTTGCATCAGTGTGCCAGGATGCAGTCCCGTGTCATTGCATGCAGAGTAAGGTAGTGATGTGCTGGAGCAGCATCATGTTCTTACAGCAAGTAATATTTTTCCAAGGCCTGGTTTAGGTTTCCTAGACTGCAAATGGCACAGGAGTCTTACAGAAATGATCCCTTAATAATGGATCTGGAATGCGCATTTTCATACAAACCATGCAGAGTAGTCACTGTGTCATTACTGTGCCGTTACTGTGGCATCTATCACCATTTTATTGAGTTAATCTGAGTTTTGATACAATATCCCAGTCTCTCTGCTGCATTTTACAGGAGAAAGCAGCTGGGTGGAATGTGTGATCAGCATGTTCACCAGTGTTTGCAGTGAAGCATAAACATGAATGAGCCTAGACATGCTTGGAAGCCCAGGAAAGTATTCATAAAACTTGCTCAGTGTTTTTAATGAAGGTGTTTGGAACAGTAAGATCATAGAAGTCATCTCCAACTTGAGGAATAAACACACATCCACGTTGAGCCAGCTGAAGAGAGCAGTGACAGCAAACACACATTTTCTAAAGGAGGCATTTCTGTGTGATTATCTTCTGCCTCTAAAAAAGAGACCCTAGCTGGAATTTTGAAACAAGTCATCTTCTATATATCATGGATTCCACACACATAAAAAGAGAAAAAAATACACAGTGGGCTTTTTTAAAAATCTGTTTTTTCCGGAAAAAATACTGTTGCAGACATAAAAGTTTTTCCAGGCTTGCCCTGGGCAGTCCTTGAAATATGCTGTATGGACAATACGCACTCAAACCTCTGGCTGTCTCTAGGAGATATTCATCCTGTCTCTCCTTGGCAAGCTGGGTTTCCTGTCCAGCCCCATTGGATTTATTGCCTCATTGTGGTGGAAAAAAATCGAGGCTAGTGACAGACCATATATGGGTATGGAACAACCGAGATGAACTACAAGGGGAAAAAAAGAAAAGTGGGTATAATTACAAGTCAATTAAAAATAAATCATTACAGGGATCAGAGGAAAGGAGCAGCATGCAGAAACCTGCAAGAAATACAGGTGTTCTCTGACTTTCTCCCTCCACCCTGCAGATTAGGAGGGCTGAGGAGCAGTGCCTGTACTGGCACTGGGAAAAATCTTCGTATCTGCTGGGTGGGATTTCCAGTCCTCGACAAACACAAAGTAGCTTAATGATGTAGCAGCACTATCAAAGAAAGCAGCAACAGGAGGCTGAAATCTTTTGGCTGGGTTGTTTTGTGCTTCCATTACTGCCTAGTAACACATAACTCTTTATGAGGGCATAAAATTGCTCTTTACTAATGTTTTTCTCATTCAAAGGTCAGCAAAGCCACAGTGAAAGTTAAAGAGGAGTGCATGGCTCTAATGTGACTGCTGAAAGCAGACAGGCACCTTTGGAGAAGAGGTATTTAATCTGGTATCTCATAAAGGGCAGCCTGTGACTTCTTTGTCTGCAGCATGGTTGTCATCAGCAGAGGCTGTGAGCACATGTGGCAGGCAGGATGGCAGCTGGGGGACTGCTTTTGCCATGCTTCAGACTTGCCCATCTCATGCAAGGTTGGTAAAAAGCCACAAACCCTTCTTTATTGAGACCAGAGTATGGGCCAAAATATGACGGGCCGGAGTCAAACCAAAGCAGACCAAGGTAACCTAGTCCCATTAGGAGTGGAAAATGGCCTCAGCTCATTCAACAGTCACAAGCCCAAAGAGCACTTTTTTCAGAAGCACCATTCCAGTTCTGACTCAAAGGCACAGGCAACGTAAAGCATTGTGGCTCCACAGATGGTTCACACCAAATCAGCTGCTGGCCAGCATGTTAAAAAAAAAATGCTCAAATTGTCAGTCAGTCAGTGCTTCATTATTTGCTTCTTACCCATTTCTAGTGATTCTATACCAGCTCCAATAGGCGACAGTGCCATTGAGAATCTGCTGATTTAAATCCCTCCCTCCCCAGCAGAAAGCCAGTGGGAGCAAGGAAGAAAGAAACCCAACTCGACATTCTATTTTTCCCCCTTCAAATAAAGCCTAAATTGCTTCTTTAATGCACTCGAGGTTTTGAGCAGGGTAGGAAGCTCCGATACAGAATGGGGCTACAATTTTGTTAAAGACAAGCTCTGCAGCAAGCCTGTGAACTCCAATAAATTTATAACTCTGTTCCCAGTCAGAAACAGAACAATAGCCTCTCCTGTTTAATTGTGGATTGCAGCGAGTGGTTTCGTGCTCAAACCCTCTTGTAATGTAGTCCTCTCCTTTTAATCATCAAAGGTGATCTCTGCCAAAGCAGCTGACAGTTGCATTTGATCAAGTGTAATAGGAACAGTCAGATCTTCCAGGATCCTTGTAGTTACCCATTTTCCATGTGTAATTCCAGTCTATTTCATACAAGTTTAATATGACAACTGTATTACAAAATTAGAGGGAGGATTTGGGGTGAGATGACTCACAGTTTTTTTATTATAAAATCTGATATCAAAACAAAAGCCATTTTTTATTCCCGGCCCTGCTCCTGACCCCTGCATGACCTAGAACAACCTTTGATGTCTAGATCCCTTCTTCTACTTGCCTGTCATTGCTATTTAGACTGTGAGCTGAGCAGAGCACCGACTGCCTGGTTTGAGTTCCCAGAGTAACAGCTAGCACAAAGCAGCGTGCACTTAGAGTTGGTGGTACCTGAACATTAACACCTCTGACATATATGTTAGTAGCTATATAAATGTTTATATTTGTCACAATATATATGTATCTATATCTGTACCCACACAAACATGCTCCATACTGGTTTTAAATTTAGAATGAGTACTTCAGGGGTGAGGAATCCTGGTTTTAAAACTAAGAAAGAAGACCCATCCTCCATCCTTCAGTACAACTGTACTTCAAATAGATTTGCCAGGAGAACTTCTTTTGGACTTTGCCCTGTGGTTTTCATAGTTCAGTTTACACTGGCCCTGGCAAGGCAAAGGAAAATGTCTGTTGTGTGTGCCAGCTGCTATCTAGACCCAGCAGGGGTGCTCAGAGGTGTCTACTGCCCGGGTGTAGACCACATCCACTATGCCAAGAGGTCCATTCTTTATTTTGTTGCACCAGAGGTTGGGAGGAGCATCAAATCACTCGCACCTTTGTCAGCTGTCAGTATTTGGGAAGGTGGTTGGTGGTGGGGAGGGGAGGGCGGAAGTCAGTCAAAATGAAAATGGTTTGGTTAATTAATTGCAAGCACTGCTTGAAGGACCGGCACGTATATTTAATCAGTTGCCTAGTAACAAACGGTGTATGATGTGAATGCTATCAGCCTGCGGCGTGAGCAAAGGATGGTCCCTTTCTGTTTTTATCAGCCGCCAGCATGCATACTCTGGGTGTTGCACACTCTTGTGCACAGAAGGGCTGCTCTGCCACCTCACAAAAGCCACACAGTGTTAAGGAGACCCCCCATTTTGGCTCTGCCATTTCTGCTCCTCCCCCAGACATCTCAGAGGGAAGACTGTCTCTTCTTACAGGGAGTGACCTTTTCAATGGTGAATCAAATGACAGGAAAAATTATCCAGATCTCCCCTCCCCTCCACCCACCTTTTTTTCTTTATGAAGTTATCTACACATTGGGAATAGAACACAGGCATTGCTGCTGCTCACGTTCTGTTACTGACACCAGTGTCACCATTAACGGTATATATCTTCTATAAAAGCCTGTGCAGAGAAAACTAGGAAATCGTTGGTATTGGGGCAGAGGCAGAAATAATAAGAAAGTGGGTTGTTGGTTTGGTTTTGGGTTCTTTTCTTTGCAGTGACCTTAAAGAAAGAAGGGCAATGGATGGATAGATGCTGGATTGCAGCACATAAAACCAGCCCAAGATAAACTGTACAGTTCTGTTTCCTGTAGGTGAAAAAATAACTCATGACCTGACAGACAACTGAACATTGAGTACTCCTTTGATGCTACTTTTAGGAGGGAATTTGACAACCAGAATTTGCTTGTAGTTTTCCACCACCCGTATGCCATTATGTTATCTGGGCCTGATAATTCAAGGACACAAAAAACACTCTCACCACCTCTCCTTAGTGCGAAGGAGAAATAAAAAGGGAACATCCATAAAATAAAAGCACCCATTTATGTTTTAATATGCCATGACAATGTTTGTGTGTCCTTATCAGGGCTTCCTCTCCTCCCTTCCCCCCCCCCCCCGCCCCCCCCCCCTTGTAAATCCCACTGGATAAAAGACTACATCTTCCATAAAGAATTCCCACCAGAAATCTTTATAAATCCTCCATCAGTGAAATACTCTGCTGTCATGCTGAGCAGAAGCTAATCTAATTAAGACAGGATCTGCTAAATTTAATAGCCTGCTATGAATTTTTACGGACATCTGGTAACTGGAAGGTTGGAACGACTCTGACACATCAAATACACATTGTCCAAATGACCAGTATCAGGCCGATTATTTTCCCTTTTTAGGTCACTTGTAGCTGATGTAGGATGCAGTCACCCCCTCAGGATACAGCCATGACTCCACCTCAAATAAATGGGGGTTAAGGTGCATACATGTTGGAAAGCAGAACTAGGTCCCTGATGCTTCCTCCAGTGTTGTTTTTCCTCAGTTAATGAAGGGTCAGGGTAGAAATGCATTATATTTCATTGTTTACAAATACTGTAAATGGTATAGCAGGAGTTGCATCATCTATTCATACATGCATACAGTATCTGCAAGTTACGAACCCAGACTTGACTGGCACCTTGCCTCAGTCAAAGCCCTACATCACGGCCTCTGGCTAAGCACAATATTCCTAGTGGGGACCAGAGGCGCTCCACAGTTTTAATCATCTATCCCTGGTGCAGCAGTGAGTTGTTAGCAAGGGAAGGCAGAGGATGGAGGGTAAGGTTGCTGGGGTCTTTGTCCCTTAAACTTCTAGTATGAAATCCAGTTGAAACCCTCTAGTAGTCCCCAAGAAATGGTGAACTGACCTGTTACAAGGCTAGTCCCATCCCATGAGCCATTATTTTGAGAAGGGAGCACATTTACAGAAGTGCACATCATTCTCTCCGTCTTCATGAACCACAGTCTGAGAATGCCACATTAATGGGGTCCTGGTACTTTTGTGGCTTACTAACTCATCAACAAGAAAGTTCATGAACATTACTTACAGCCAGCAGATTCCACTGGTGTTCAGCTTTCCCAGGCATCGCTCTGAGCTGCTTATAATAAAACCACAAACACACACGTGCATACATAGTTTACACTCATAGTTATGTACTTTTCAGACAGGGCAGACAGCACACAAGGCACAATGCCAGACCTTTCAGAATAGAGAATTTATAGTTTAAAACATGTATTTCATTATTTGCTGTCTTGGTAAAGAAACTATTTCTTTCAAAATCCCCTCAGCCATCTCTCCCCACACCCATAATAAAGGACTCAAGTAAATTCAGCAACAGTGCAAGTTATGTCAACCTGATGTGATGAGTTGGCACTTGAAAATTTAATCTCTCTACCATCCACCAGCCCTAAATCTGTGTAGTGTGACTTCTAAACACATGCCAAAGAGCAGGGAAGTTACAGTCCTGGCTTACAGATTACTTAGGCATTGGCTTCATTAAATGGGAACAAAAACATCTGGGGCCAAGTGGAAAAAACTGGGCTCCATCTAAATAAAAAAGCCTCACTGAAGTAATATAAATGTTGGTATAGTTAAGTTGGAACACCTGTAGTGAGAAGAGACAGGAAATGCAGCTGAAAGGTTTGGGTTATCAAATGGTACTTGCACAAGCCTATGCATAGGATAGTCTCGTGATGGTCAGTGCAAATCAATGTTGTGCCAGTGGTGCTGCATTGATTTGCTCCAGGCAGAGCTTTTGCAGTCAGCTCCCTGCCTCCTCGAATAGCAAGGTGGGCACTGCTGTGTTCTCTGAGGAAAAGGGCAGAATAGCAGGTCTACCTCCCCACAGGTTGCCAAACTGGCTAACTTCATTCAGCCATTCCTCAACACCCATTGCCTCGCATTATAAATGCTGGGGCACCTCAGTCACAAATTTGCAAGCTAGGTCCCAGCTTCTCTTCCTCCCATTGCACTGCACTGCTCCCTTCCAAATGTAGAAATCTGTACTCACAGAGGAACAACATTACCCTAAGGTTAGGATATTTCATACGTTCTTGTCAAGACAGAGGCTTGACCTGCTATCTATTAACTATATGAATGAACAGAAACAGTACAGTCTGCAGAAGGGTATCTATGACTTTCTTACAGGGTGACACTGAATCAATTGTGTGGACCACACTAATGTTGGTTATTCTTCCTAGGGAAAATGGGAAATTAACCTATAGTGGTGTAATGTGATTCCACAAATGAGGTATATATCTTGCCTGTAATGGCTTTTGATTATCAATATCCATGTTTGTTGTTATTCTCCATTCAGAAAGAAATGAGAATGTGCAAAGGGTAGTAAAGGAGTACAAATGTTGTTCATTTTGTTGATGGTAAATAAAATGAAATTTTAAGCAACATGATCAAAGCATTAGCTAAAAAGTATGTGTTGGTATTACAGTTGGAGCTGATTTATGCGCATTCTAAAAGTATCTTAAAAAACACATGAGAAGTAAAAAAGTCATGTCCATGGCTTGTAGTTTATTCTTTATCTTAAAATTTATGGTAGATGATGATTATTTCCTTTCGTCTATGATAGATCATACAGTAAGAGGGGTTTGTTGCTTTTTAAAGAAGTTCGAGTTAGCATTTACAGACATTTTCAGAAGTTCTTGTGTGTACCCTTAAAAGCAAAACAAGAAGGGAGGGAGGGAGGCAGGCAGGTGAGATACCAAGTAGGCAGTTTCTGAGTGTGCTTACAGCTGAGCAGGCTGTGTAAACAATTTTGCAGGACTTTGTGTCCAGATTAATAGCAACATACTAGAGATGATCATTTACAGAGTGCATAAATCCCTTAAGTTAGAAGCAAGTGTAGTATGAGGAATACTCATGGCAGCCTGAACAGGCCACAGATGATAGCTGTTACTCCAGACTATGCCTGCGCCTACACATCCAGGCTATCAGAGCAGCTGCTGTAGTAATAACTAATGCAGTGATTTTCTCCAAACTGAAAGGTGACAGCTTACATAGGCATATATCTTGTCACCACCCGAACAGGACAGTGCCATCCAGTGAGGAGCTCCAAAGATTGCTCCCTCCACCCTACCAGTGGAGAAAAGCATAGTGATCAAAGAAAGATTGAAAATTGTGTGTGGGAGCCACAGCTTCTGCTAACAGCATGGCAAACTTCTCTTGCTCCAGGCTGTAGGAGCTCATTTCCTCACCCTGGTGTTTCCCCAGACTCCAGCACAAAATGGTTTGTCAAACTCTCCCTGCCGCCCAATCCTGGCTTACAACACACACAAGTCTATAAAGGTGAAACCTCCCTATCTCCATGCTGCACATGAAAACCTATCTACACACACTCTTGTTTGTTTGCCTCCAGACTTATTTGTGGGCATATGTACCTCAGGGTAGGCCTACATGTCACCCTGGAGCCCCTACTAAGGGAGCATAGCCTCCATAAGCTGTGTTTCACTCAAGGAATGAGCAGCCCGGCTGGAAAGCCCAACCAACATGACTGCTCCTGGGAGCAGTTCACATGGCTCTGTCTTGGGCTGGGTGAGTGTGCCCTCAGCACTGGAGTGGGACTTTAGCCCTAAATCAGGGAATAATTAGCTTTACAAACAAATTCTCTCAGAAGCCTGTATTTTCTTGTCTCTTCTCTGGGCCATTTTCCATCACGAAAGAGTGCCTTCTCACAGCAGTTCATTAATGTGTACAGCAATGTACAGTACACATCAAGAGGCATGATACAGAAAGAGACAGCTGTCAAAAATCAACACATCCTCCTCCTTTTCTGATACCCTTTAACCAGAAAACACTTCAGATGCCTGTGAAATCACAGGTCAACCGTTCAGACACAGGGAGCCATCAACTGGCAGCTCTTTCCTTCCAGCAAGCACCTTGTCCTTCCATGCAAGGAGTCACCACCCTTTTTCCAGAGCAGCTCAGGCAGAGCTGAAGCAACCTGAGAAAGTTCCAGGCCACCAAAGCCCTTCACTTCTGCTTCCATCCACCAGGGCTTTCCTTCATCTGAAGTGAGACCCTGGCCTATGTGAACTGGCTATTGCCCATGTTTGTTGGCTTTTCTGCTCTGTCTGCATGCTCCGTATTAGCCCAGAGACCCTCTAAGAGGTAACCTGTCACCAGTTTCTCAAACCTTTACTCTAGGATGGGAGTTCACAAAGGTGAAAGAAAATTTAAGCTGAGGTTGGTGTGCTACCTTAGTAGCCAGTAGAATCATAGAACCATAGAATAGTTAGGGTTGGAAAGGACCTCAAGATCATCTAGTTCCAACCCCCCTGCCACAGGCAGGGACACCTCACACTAAACCATCCCACACAAGGCTTTATCCAACCTGGCCTTGAACACTGCCAGGGATGGAGCACTCACAACCCCCCTAGGCAACCCATTCCAGTGCCTCACCATCCTAACAGGAAAGAATTTCCTCCTTATATCCAATCTAAACTTCCCCTGTTTAAGTTTTAACCCGTTACCCCTTGTCCTATCACTACAGTCCCTGACGAAGAGTCCCTCCCCAGCATCCCTATAGGCTCCCTTCAGATACTGGAAGGCTGCTATGAGGTCTCCACGCAGCCTTCTCTTCTCCAGGTTGAAAAGCCCCAACTTTCTCAGCCTATTTTCATACGGGAGGTGCTCCAGTCCCCTGATCATCCTCGTGGCCCTCCTCTGGACATGTTCCAACAGTTCCATGTCCTTTTTATGTTGAGGACACCAGAACTGCACACAATACTCCAGGTGAGGTCTCACAAAAGCAGAGTAGAGGGGCAGGATCACCTCCTTCGACCTGCTGGTCACACTCCTTTTGATGCAGCCCAGGATACGGTTGGCTTTCTGGGCTGTGAGCACACACTGAAGCCAGCTCATGTTCATTTTCTCATCGACCAGCACCCCCAAGTCCTTCTCTTCAGGGCAGCTCTGAATCTCTTCTCTGCCCATCCTGTAGCTGTGCCTGGGATTGCCCTGACCCAGGTGTAGGACCTTGCACTTGTCATGGTTGAACTTCATAAGGCTGGCATCAGCCCACCTTACAAGCGTGTCAAGGTCTCTCTGGATGGCATCCCTTCCCTCCAGTGTATCAACTGGACCACACAGCTTGGTGTCATCGGCAAACTTGCTGAGGACGCACTCAATCCCACTGTCCATGTCAGCGACGAAGATGTTGAACATGACCGGTCCCAGCACCGATACCTGAGGGACACCACTCGTTACTGGTCTCCAGCCGGACATTGAGCCATTGACCACAACTCTTTGTGTGCGGCCATCCAGCCAGTTCTTTATCCACCGAGTGGTCCATCCATTAGCTAATGTTGGTAAATCTCCCTGTGTACTGTTTACACTTGAGACCATGTGTTGGAGAAGCCTGCCTTGATAACCTGATGCTGGAAAGCCAACAGCTACTACCATGGTGCCAGGGAAGAAGCAAGCTACAGATGCTATTAGAAGAATAGTGTCACTGAGAGACAGGCCAGGATCTCTGAGCTTAGAAATAACCATGAATCATGAATCCTGATAGAAAAAAAAAAATACAGAAAAGCCAATATGAAGAGCTCCAGCCAGAAATTGCACCTGCACGCTGGTTAGGGCAATAGTGTGCATTAAACGCACTCTTTTGTCTCCATAAGAGCTAGCAGATGTGTTGGCTTCAGTGTCCCTGAGTGGAGTCAAAAACCTTTGAAGTTCTTCTGTGTTGAAGAACAGCTGCAGCAAAGCACAGCTTAAAGCCCAAGCCTACCTAAACTAGTCAGGTCTTATATCTGGCTATGTCAGCTCCAGGTAGCCTATTGTGAATTTAGGTTTTTGCCCTGCTTGCACATCAAGGAAGGTGGTGGAGCTGACACTGGATGCACATAACAGGTACAGTAGCATAACTAACCCAACTTAAACAATTCAGGTTTAAAACCCCACTGAAGTCTAAAAGATATTACAGATTTTACTGCAAAAGAGTTAAGCATAGTGGCCAACTAAAGACTCTGGGTCTGCCTTGTCACTAGTTAGGGTTTTCCAGAACAGTAGTGAGCATATATTCATGTCCTGCACTATATAAATATGGTATCACAGCACTAAGGACAATTCCAGCATTAGGAAGAGAGAATGAGGCCAGGGTTAGTCAGTACATGTGGTCACAGTCATGAAGGGGAACCCAAGGGTGATTGCAAACAGCTAAATCCAAAGAAGAAAGAAGATCCTGCTTCCCAGTGCAAAAAGGTCCAAAATTAGGTTAGGAAGAGCCAGCCCTAGCCTAATATTGATCGCGTCCCCTAATCTAGACAAACCTCCGAGTGTTTCCTTTCAAGTCTTCTGCTTTGGGGTCTCCCTCAGGACTCAGGGTTTGGTTTCATAGCTGCTATTTTCTACATCAGATGTAAAATGCAAATGCATGGGAAGGCACAACAAAATTTGAAACTGGCCCAGAAGGAGGCTAGAAAAATGAAGAACTACTTGTCTCTGTCTGATGAAAAGAATCAGTAATGCTGAATGTAGGCATAGTAGATAAACACTGTATTAAACAAGCATATCCGTTCTTAGCCCCTAAGCTAGCAGAGCATAGAAGCACATGCAAAATCAGGAATGTTTGAGTAGTCCTGTTTATTTCAACAAAGTTATACTCCCATGCTTAAAGTTATTCACATGTTTAAATGTTCTGTTATTCTCCAGTCTTAAAATGCAGTCACTTTTTCATATCCCAAGTGTCCATAATTTTAACATCCAAGGATGTTAACATCCAAAATGTTAATTTTGCCATTATTACAAATAAGAAACTGAATAAGGAAAAGACAGGTCACCTTATTACATGAAATAATAGCAATGAGATTGTCATTCCTAAGTACGCTGTCTTGACTCTTTGAGTTTGCTGTCTTGATTAATGTAAATACTCCTTTCTACTCATAGGGTACAAAGTTAGTTGCACCATGAATAATTTTGTTTGCATTTCATTTAAATACTTCTACCAATAACTAAGAGCTAAACCCCCAAAGCAGTTCTCTGAAGACTGGAAATGAGATCTACATTCTTACCTAAAAGCCAGCTTAGGTTATGGCTTTCTAGAAGTGCTGTCTGCAATTTCAAATGGGCACAATGATTTCAATCCAAAGCCTTGTCAGCCCTTGTATATCTAATCATTTTATTGATCCACACAAAAGCAATGAAGCATGGGTAGGTAAAGATCTCCTATGTATGGTATGCAGAACTTATCTTTGTTTCATGTTCATACCTGGTGGAATTATACTGAAATAATGAATATTTTTAGTTGGTTGAGATCTTGCAACAGAAAATGCACAAGATTTCTTGCAATCATTCAGACTGCTATTTATTTACAAATTTACCTTTATAACCTGGGGTGATGCAAACCAAAAAGCTGTCAAGTTTTAGTATCAGTTTACTATGGTCTTAGTAGAAGCTTTGAAGATCAGCGCAAGAAAACTGGAAGTTTATAGTGGGCTGTTGCCAGCTGAAACAGTTGATAGGAAAAGTCCACTAGCCACTGTGCTTGAAAACTCCATGACATGCTGAGCACAAAGAGCCAAACCTCCTTTTCTCTTTGGAGGTTGCTTTCCAGGATTTACCCTGACACTTGCTGAACAGTCTGTGTGAAAGACATGTCTTGTCTTGTCTTGTTCTGCTGGTTATCATTCTTGCTTTTTTTTTTTTTTTTTTCCCTAAGAACTATTTCAGCAAAGACCATAAGCTTGTGACAGAGTGAATTTGTGATCTTATCCAATCATCTGGGCTGTTTGCAAAACTTCAGTAGGTGGCAGCGTTTTGTTGATAAATGTTTTGTTATCCAAGTGATCTCATTTAGTGCAACTGTTGCAATATTAATAAACTGAACTTATGATTGCATTTGCCAGGACTGAAAATATTGCCATCCTATCTGGCATTTGCTCTTATCTGAACTGACAACAACATCCATTGTATTTATAAAAGGGAAAAGTCTCTGTGTTTGTATGTGTTAGGGGCAGAGGGGAAAGGGAAAACAAGAGGAGAAGCAAAGGTAAATTAAGATTAAAACGCTGATGTTGTTGACCACCTGATTTGTGATTGTAATAGAGGAGCTTTCTGAAAATTTTGTTAAATTGCTGCTGCTGGGGAATATATGGCTCAAAAGAATAATCACTAGGTTATTTCCTCACCTCTAGCTCACCAGTTCATATCAAGCTAGTGTTGATAGCACCTGAAACTTGTTACCACTTGCTAACTCATTTGGTGATCTACATTCTGTTCTTGCTGGATAGATGAGTATATTAGGGAAAGATCCCATCATAACTACTACTTGAGTAGCCCAGTTATAAAAGACATCAAGACTCAGCCCAAGAAAAGAGTCCAGGGATGAAGAGGGTAAGTGCTCCTTTACTGTGCTGTTAGAAAAAAAAAAAAATCATTTAACTTCATTCAATAATACAGCCCCATATATATATATATATATATATATGAACACATATTATTATTGGACCTTAATAGAAATAGATCATTATTTTTATAGGCAGGTTTCTATGTAACATGTTGCCAGTTTTGCCTCTTATGAAAATAACGTACTTCTTAGCCCAAAGTCCAACACACTATTCTAAACATAAAGAACAACTTGTGCAGAAGAGGATTGTCCTCATAGTCATCCACCTAGCATGCAGTTACTTGAGAGTGAAAAAAAAAAATTGAAGTCTCTGACTCCCAGGAAAGAAGATCGAAGTCATTGGTTTTACTACAGGCTCTTCAGATTAAAACTGACTTAAATACACCAGGCTTTGGCCTAAATCCCACTACCATTAAGATTTATCACAAAAGTGCCATTGACATGAACAGAAGTTGGATCAGGCCTGTAGAGAACGCATACAGACTGATATAAATCCTCTACAAATTAGATACGATAAAAAAAGCCAGGGTTCTGAAAGAGGCCTTATAGCCACATTTGTGTATATGGACATAACTTTTATTATTCAGGAAATTCTCCAAGATTGAGCAATCAAGAAGGGAAAGACAGAATCAATGTTGCTAGATATCAAGGTGATTTAGACCTTGCAGAGGAAATTGCATAAAGATTAAATGGTCTTTCAGCCTTATGAATGAAAGAGAATTGGAAAGAAGAAAGAGACAAGTATGCTGTGATAATGCCATCGTGATCAAACATCACTTAGGTATGGCTCAAATCCTACATAAATACCTGCTCTCAACTTTCAATGCAGATTCCAGTGTTGATCCTAGGGGCAAAAGTACAAATGACAATATGGGACTAAGACATCAGAACAAAATTACACATATAAGGTAGAAGCAAAACTCTAATGGCATTAACAGCAGATGTTTATGACATTTTTCCTTCTCACCATTAGTTCATAGGCAGAGTGCAAGAAGTCATTACTCATTGTAGACCACAGTCATCAGACATATTCCACAACTGGCACTGAGAAAGCTACCAAGGTTTTAAACTCTCATGCTAGCTCTGGATTGATAGTGAATGGCAATACCCCTGTTTATAAAAGTAAAATGTAACCTGCATAACTGAAAGAACTGCAGGGAGGTTAACAGTCATGTTCAATAGCTGCTAAGAGACCTGACTGAAACCAGACTCACCCTTCTCACCTGTGAGGAAAGGGAAGTAACAGGCTGCTACTGTAACTAGGATGACCACCCAGGTGAAAAGGCAAAAATTATTAGAACTGCATCATAGATTTTAATGTCACTGAAACCAAAGGTGAACTAGGGGCTTACAAAGGGGTAAGAATTTCACCCCAAGTGTTTCACTGCAAGATGATGAATTTGTTACTTGTGATACACACCTGAGAAAGGATGCCAGTGTGAACTCATGTGTTTATACCAATCCAGATCAAGTCTAAGAAAAACGAAGATTTACAAAAGACATCTGACCACTTAATCAAAGGAGGTTGGAACTGTGCTTGAGATGTCTGCACAATCTCTTACAGCAACTCCATACCCTGCCTCAGATAGCTGTGGTGATGCCAGCCTCCATCTGCCATTCATTACATTTCTCAGCACCTACCTCTGGGATTTCACTTACACTCACTTTCAAATCTGACCTTAAAAATGCTTCCTTCAAATGAGGCCTGGCAGGCCTTTGGCAGTGCCACCTGAAGAATCATGTCCACCATTGCTGGGCATGAGGAGGAATTTCTTCACTGAAAGGGCTGTCAGGCATTGGAAGAGGGTGCCCAGGGAAGTGGTTGAGTCACCATCCCTGGAGGTGTTTAAAAGACATGTAGATGTGGCATTTATGTACATGGTTTAGTGGTGAAAGACACCTCAGCATAGAGTCAAGAAAGCTAAAGGTACAGAACTGAAACTCAAATCAAAGTAATCAAAATATATTATATAAACATACACTATAGTCAAAGGAATATAAACCCAGAAATTCCTAAGGACATGAAGAAGCTCAGTGATGGAAAAGAAGCAGTCATGTTGATAATGATGGAATACGCAATAACAGGTTTGGATTCCCAATCTGCAAGGCACTTAAGTGTGTGATTATTTCTATTGAATTCAATGGAAATGCTTTTCTTCAAGAGCCTCGTTTCTGTTAAAATGTCTTATTTTCATGATATAAGAATAAAGGTGATCTGTTGAAGCTGAGATGGAGAAGGTAGATTGTTAATCAGCCTAGTTCAACAGATACTTGTTGCACAAACAAATTATAGTTGCTGTAAAAAGGGATTCCTTCCTCATGAAGACGTGAATGGCCAGTGGTATTTATTTACTTCCATTAGTGGGAGAGTTAATATTCAGTATCAGCACTTGGAGACTGAAATACTTTCTGTCTGCAACAAGATTACTTGTGTAAATATGCAGTGTGTGATTACAGGTGTCTAGTGTGCACACAGGCATCAGAGAAGAACACAGCACGTGAATGGGAGAATTTTTCCCCGAGTGAGAAAGAACACAGTATCCATAGATGGCCTCTAAAGAATGTGTTAGTCAGGTCAGACCTCTTCAAGGTCTTGCTCTTCAAGGAATTTGCATCACTTGCTATGCCTTGGAGTAAAAATAAGGTACTCGCAGCTTGCTCTGATTTAGTTTGCTAAGTACAGCTTTAATCATACTTGGATGAGAAGACTAGTGTTTACTATACCATATGGCTGATAGAGTCTGAGCAGAGACCAGTGCACTGTCTTTCCTGTGGTCTTCCTGAAAGCCTTGGAGATAATCCCGCTATCTTGCTTGCACAAGGAGAAAAAGGCTTTCCTCTGTTTTATTTCACCTGCCCCTGTAACAGTAAGTAGAGCCTAAGACAGGTGAAGCTGGGGCAGTGCCTAGCTACCATGTTCGGTGTACAAAGGCAGTCACTTGGAAGAAACCAACACACACTTTTAAAATAGAGGGCTAGACTTCAGCTACTATAGTATAAAATCAGATTAGCTCCAGAGAAGCAGGATTTATCACCATCTCACAGCAGTGATGCAGTTCTGAGTCTGGCCCACGATGCTGTAAGTACTCAAGCTAAATTCTGTCTCTGTATCAGTGTATGAATACCAAAAAGATTTTACAAAGCTTCAAAATAGCAGAAGGGCAAAGAGTGCTCAGTAGATAAGCAGAAAAATACGAGTTTGCCACTTATTCTTCATTTTGAAATGTCTAATCCAGGTCATGAAGGACTAGGCTAAAACTCACACACTTGTTAAGTATGCAATGCCTAAGGTGTGTGTCAACAATACATAAGTGCTTACTAACTAATCTTTTGAAAAGGAATGGAGGTTGAGAAAAGCTCTGTGGCTGAGAGAGAAATGCAAATGCAGATCGACCCCATAATGAAAAACCTTCTTATTAAACTGTGTTTTATCTTGGAGCAGCCCTTTTTTTCGGAACATATCCAAGCAGAGATAAAGGCATCTTACCATACTCATTAAACTGTGCATGGTTTGATGCAATCAGACTCAGACCATTTGCATATGGATCAGTTTAATCTAGTTCTTCCTGTCTCACACCTATTGTTAATCATACCTAGACTCCCTCCCCCCTTCCTAACAGTCATCCCCCCTCCTCCTCCATTCCTTTGATTCAAGTAGATAGATGAATAGGCATAAGGACATCAACATGTTTCTGAGTGATCATCTGCCTTGTATGCTCAGAATGTCCCATATTTTGCTGATTATGTCCTGGTTGGCATCCCATATGCTTCTGATAGTCTCTTGTCTTTGCTAATTTAGGAAGACTGAGGACGTCAGAGGAAGAATATCGACTCAGTCTGTAAACACCAGCTTAGGTTTAGCTCTAGCCACAAATTAAGTGAGATTTGTGTTCTCACCTTATTCCGCATTGTTAGAAGATCTCTCTCTGAGTAGCATGTTACACTGAAAAAAAGTGAGTCCTTTTCTTTCAGGAGATAAATATTATTTCTGCATTTAACCAGCAGCGGTGATAGATGCTTTTACATAATCAATCTGCAGTGATAGGGTGACATGATATTTGAATAAGTAGATAGTTTTATCTCGTAGGTGCGATACTGTTTGGGTCTTTTAGTAACAGTGCTAGAGCTTTTTAAGACTTTCCCTCTGAATGGCTGAGTTTGTGCTGCTTTTTCAGAGAATAATTACAGCCACAGATAGAATGACTTTGCCCCAGATTTATTGTCATGAATCCCCAACCTTAGCTTTGTTTTTTACTGTAGGGTTTTCATTTCATTGTTCAGAATTTTCTGACCAGCAGCATCATGATTACAGCCTTGGGGAGGTAATAGGCTTTATGATTGTGTGAGGAATGTGAGAGCAACAGATTGGGCAGTTTACACAAAATGTCTGGCATGGTGATTTTTCCACTTAAGGCTGATGCTGTGCAAGTCTGTGGAAATGTTCATACACCTGTATGAAAAACATGATCTTTATTTTCAGTTGTTTTGTTGTATTCTGTCCATAGCTTTTATATAAAGCCAGCTTTTCACACAACCAAACTAGACAGGTTGTGTTTGACTCTCTTGCTGCAACTAGAATAGTATGTCCTCTGAACAGTGAAGGTCAGGGTCCCAGGAGGATCTGCCTTTCAGCGGCGTATTTTTTTCCTTTGGCATAAGAACAGTGATGTAAGTGCAGTTGGATCCAGCATTCATTCAACCAACATCACACAAAGTGAGCCTGATCTTTCTTTGGTAGAGATGATGACCTGGGTGAATTCCCCCAGTCTTGAAGTGATTTTGCCATATATATAAAGTGGGTGCTAACAATGCAAGTGCTGAGTAAGGAGGTGAAGGAGAGCATCCGTATGCCGTGTTCTCCAGTATAACTCCCAAGGTGGCATGTATGTATTGTGATTAAGACTACTTTGATCACAGCAATTCATCCCCGGTTCTGTGGTGCAGGGGAAAGTGTGGGCCAGTGAGATCTCAGCAAAATGGGACAGCTTTAGACAGCTAATAGAGAAGAACATGCATGTCGCATGCATTAATATTCAAATTCATTTCTGCTGATTATATTTCAGCTTAGGATGATGCATTATTTATATTAGAAATCCTTTTATAGTATCTTGTGAGTAAGGAAGTTACAGCTCATGAGGTGGAGAAGATGAGCACCCCTTAGCAAGGGGCAATCTGTGCTGTGTCTTCATAGCGTTCAGCACACCGGGCCATGAGCTAATTGAACACCCTCAGACAATGCTGTAATTCCAGACAATCTAAGAAACAAAAAAGTAATCTCTGAAAGCTTTTTCCACAGGACATGGAGAACTTCATTAACTCTGCCTGCTTTGCTGGAAACAGGAAGAAATTAAAAAAAATCATGCTAAAAATGTTGACTGAACAATTTTAAACCCCTGGAGGAGAAAAAAGGTTATATACAATTTTATTTCCTGGGAAGGACTAGGGACCAGGTCAGCAGAATTTTAGACAAATTTGATGCAGTTCTCCCTGTTAAAATTTTGTGCCTGAAACTACAACAGCCTCGACATTTTTTTCCCTTGTTTGAAGGAAAAGAAAGGTTCCTTTTACAGAAGTTTCAGCTTCTACAGGGGATTTCAGCTGGCTGAATCCAATGATTCACTGTCAGCAAGAATATAAAGGCGACTGTGGCTCCACTAAGCCCTTTTCTGCTGCTAAGGTAGCAGTTTTAGATTCCTCGTCATGACATAAGTGAAAGCAGCATTGGAAAGCATGCACCAAAAGAGGCTGATCTAAGGTTTAACAACCTTCAGGACTGTATTTGCTAATTTGGAGTAATTGATTTTTCTCAATCTTCATGTTCCTTTTAATTTAGTTTATTTTCAGTGTGCACTTTTTTAGAGAGAAGAGGCAAGAAGAGGAAGTGAATTTCCATCCCCTGGCACCATATTAATGCAGCAATATTCCTACACTAGCCTTCATCCCTGGAGCTAGTGGGGTGCCTGAAAGTAGTAGGCAGCTGTCCCTCTGTGACACAGGCACAGGACAGAAAAGAGGTATATAAGGGTGCTAGCAAGTTTCACAGGTATTATTAAAAAGAAAGGAAATCTAAGGCTGCAGTACCTTGAGCTTGCTTCATATTTTCATGGGAGTGCATATGTGCTCATTGGTATAAGACTCACTTGTGCCCCTTTCTCTTCTAGTCTCCCAAGCCTGCTCTCCGATACGTAATACCTCTGCTACCCAAACAGTTGAAGCTCTCATCTAGATCTATTAAACAGTGGCTATTTCTTCAACACATTGATGCCAGGGCACAAGCAACAGGCACAGCAATGGGACTGTTCTTTGCTTTCAGTCTCTGTGTCCAGAGTCACATTATCTGCTGGGACAACTGCTCTGAGGTCCTGGGATAAAGCCTGCTCAGGGCAAATGGCATCTCCGGGCAGTGGTTTCATGGCATAAGCAAAACAAAATAGTTTCAAAAATCTGATATTTAGCTAAATTTGACTACAGTTTTACAATTATGTCAAAAGAAAAATGCCTCTGGTACCCCTTCATACCTCAGAGAATTCATAGCTTTCCCTCAGAGACTGGAGGACCATTTGGTAATCGCAGCTTGTGTACTGCAGACACAGGCTAAAGGAGGGTGAGTGGAGTTGGAGCTGGGAAAAGTGAAGCAATATTAATATCATTTTTACATCTAACAGCTGTCATTTGTACATAAACACCAGCCATTAGCATGGAGTACTCTCAGTCGCCTTTGCTTTTGTTCATGTTAAGTTCTTCATTCGTATGTGCAGGGAGAGAAAACTCAAGTGTAAATATTCAGCCTGCAAATGAGTGAGGGTTACATGAGAAAATGTTTTGTTACCCTTTCCTTTTGTTTTTTATTCCTGCCACATGCTCTATGTTCTTAGAAAGTCTAAGAATTCATTCTTCCTAGTGAACCTCATGCTAGAATCAAAATATGATGAGCTTGCATTTTTTTCTGCTAGGGAATTACCTTGAGACCACAGCATCACAGTAGGTCGTGATATAAAGGTTTACAGTCATGTGTCTTGAAAAACACTATCACTTCCAACAAAGTCCCCAAGCCCACCTTCTCCTCTCATTGAAAATTTACAAGCAAATTCAAGCAAAATGATTTTTTTATGGCGTATGAATGCTTAGTACAACTGTAGTATAAAGGTGCATTGAACTGAAGAGGATCTCTTTCAATGTTATCTGCTATATATCAATTAACTAAGGGAGTCTGAATCTCATTACTGAATGGACAGCCTTTATAATCATCACTCACTAAATACAGATTAAATAGTTTGAAGATAATAATCATCCTTCCTATCTTACCTTTACAGGGATAAGATTTTACACTGTGCTTTGCACTCAACATAAGTCACGCACAATACCCACTATTGAAGGACAGGTATCTATTTAGCCTGTCTTAATTCTGAGGTCATCACTGAAGTATCACAGCATTTCACAGATGTGTGGCTTTAATGATAGTGCTTTCCTTTTTTTCTCTTCTTCCAGTCTACCTGGAGACCTGCAGACTTCCTGGGTTTAGTATAGGAAAAACATGTCATTAGCACTGTTTTTTGTCATTTGCCTCTGAGGCTTGCTCTCATCCTGGCTATGTTAGAGTGTTTGTCCTGGAGGTGTAAGGTTGTGACAGAGCAACTTGAGTTTCTCATAACCAAGAGCCTCCCTGCTGGACTGTGCTTGGCTGGAAGAGATCCCCACTGCAGTGGCACCAGACAGAGCAGCCTGGGGAGGGGTCTGGGCACAGGGCAGCAGGCTGCCAAGTCCATCCCAGGTTGTGAAGTATGTACAGCTACTTCTTCAGAAATAGGGGTCTTGACAGAGCTGGTATATGCAAACACTACCAGTTTATTTGAAACAACATCCAAGCTAATCAGCAAATTAAGAACATATCCAAGGTCTCTGATTGAACATGAGGTCAGTACCATTAAAAGAAAAAAGGTCTGGGGAGGGTCTCTTTCCTCTCTGAGGCAATTTTTTGAGGTAATGGGCAGGAGCATTGTGTAAAGTACTCACAAATTGATCCAATACATAATCAGCTTGGTTCCTCTCACAAACTGGACTTTACAAGTCCTGATCATCCTAAGAGATATGCACTGACTCTGGTTTAGCTGTGTCACATCACATGCTCGTAATAAACTATCTAGTGCACAGAGGTTTTTCTTCCCCTCTGTCATCTGTAACCAATAAGCTCCTATATAAGAATTTTTCTTTTACTTCTAAAGTAAATGATCCTTCTTTTTGAACTATAAATGCCATTCTATTTCTTTCTGCCAGACTGCAGAAGTCTTCAGCTTCTTCTATGCTATCATTTAAACCTTTTCTGTCTTCACAATGCCCCCCAGCCTCGTACCAGCAAGAAAATGCATTAGCACATCTTTATTTTTTGTGTCAAAGTCATTACCAAAAATAAGGCTGGTCCCCAATTCTCATTCTTCCTCCTGTGAAACCTCGCAGACTATGGCACTTAAGGGAAACAATTACAATGTCTTTGGTGAGGGACATTGGCCGTTTTATCTGTGAGCACACATCACCTCACAGGTCAGTTAAATTAGAAACTTACATGTTTGTGTGTAAGTTCCAACTATTATATGTATTCCTTGTTTCACTGTGTATCCTAATGTGCTGAACTCCTGAAGGAAACAAGAGACTGGCCACAGCACATTAGATAAATCTTGTAAACCTGAGAATGCCTTCTTGTCCCAGAGCTGTAAATGAATGTAATGGTGCTTATTCACATGCAGAAAGTGCTAGAGAGCAGTAAGTAAGGAACTCTGGACTACAAACCATACATTTCACTGGCCAGTCATTTCCAGTGTGTATATCTGAAACTGAAGGGAATAACAAACAGTTTGTCTTACTAGTGTTCACACTTTCTTCTCTAGCTCTTTAAAGAGTAGGCTTGTGTTTGAAAGTCATAGGAAGAGCCCTGTGCCCTTGTGCAGCTTGAATTTTTCACTTAAAAACTGATATTTTGCAGATTACACCTGTAACTACACTATCCTGTAGGCACATAATATAAGAGGAAAAAAACCCACTTTTTGTGGAAAGAAAATTAACAGTATACACCCACCCTCCACCAACTTCAGTAAGCAAAGACAGCCATTAAAAAATTGGTTTGGAATCTGAAGGAATTATTTCAAATGATGAGTGCCATGAAGAGGTTTTGTTTAACAAGGACAGTAAATCCCATGAAGCATACTATGAGTTTATTCCAATCATGAAGCAGTATCTCACTGCTGTTTTCTTACCAGGAGCACCTACATTCTTTCCATTCTATGTAGCCCCTAACACATGGCATAATTAAAGAACATCCTGGCTTCACTATATAACAAAGTCTGATTTTTTATGTTGTTTTTTGTTTTGCTTTGGTTTGGTTTTGGTTTTTTTTCCTAATCCACAGTCTTTCTTCTGCAAATTCAGAAATAAGTCTCCTATTGAATCAGAGACTATCTACATGTGTGGGTTGGACTTTTTGCATAGAAGATGTAAATACTTCCCAATTTTTTTCTGAAAAGCTGTCTTCTACTGACTTCTGCATGCACTTTTCTACAATTCTATAGCTAGCACAAGCTTAGCAAGGTCAGACAAGGCCAACTGTTGGAGGAACATCCTTTAAGGTAAACTTGCGTAGTAGAGAAAGGAGTACTGGTAATTATAGATGTGATAGACCTTTTTTGACTCGATACTGGTAGAGCAGGTGAGTAAGGGCAGTATGAAAAGTCAGTGTACTGCTAGAGGACCCAGTAGTTAGAATATTTGGAAAACAAATTGGTTTTGTCTACTCGTTGTAGTAGAAGAGCCCTGGGTATGTAGAGGGGGCAGCGATGGCTTAATGTGAGCATCACATTCTTCCTGGCCCAAGATCTTAGCAGGGCTGCATAGCTCACTACCACTCATGACTCACTACTTCCATTCTAGCGCATTTGCTTTTCCGGTAAAACTCTCTCCCAGGTCTACCCTGAAATGCTGTGTAGCAATGCAGAGCAATATTAGAACAATTGCCACATTATACCATGTCTTCAGCCATGCCCTTGCAACGGATAACATGGTCGATGGATGTTCCCTTCAGCCTGTCAGGACTCAGATATCATTTGTACTAGTATGGAATGAAAAGCACAAACAAAATGTGGGATGTTATGAGAAATGCATTAGCCCTTTCACATTTAAAGTCTTATACAGTATGTATTTTAAATTGTAAAACTATTCTATCAAATATGTACAGTTTCTTTTCTTCTCTAATTTGGCTGCTACTGCTGCTACTATTCAGTTTAGCCTAAATCATGAAAATACAAAATCATATTCTTGTTTACCGCCACCTTTTCCTCCATCTCACCCCTCCTCCCCATTTTTCTCTCTAAGCTGCTTGAAAACATTCAGTTACCCAGCCCTGGAGGTGAAACTACTCAGAGAACTTCAAGGTTATGAGATGCAAAAGCTTGGCTTTTATTTGTTTCACAGTCAGAGCACAGGATGAAAATCTCTGTTGTGCAGCTCTGCTAACACATAAAGGAAGCTTTAATTGAGTTTAAATAGCAAGTGTATTTTTACGTAATTAGGAAAAACAAAATCCACCACAACAATGTTGAACAAATAGTGGTGTTGTTTTTATCAATTTAGTTGAAAGTGAAAAAAAAAAAGGCAAAGAAGGCAGCAATGGCCAAAGCAGATAAACAACATTCAGGGTGCTACTGCTATGTGAGATAGAAAAGCAAAACCATTGGTGAGAATTAAGTACTCACTGCAGAGAGGGAGAAACATTTGAAGTTATCAAAGACAGAAGTCTTGATGTCAGAAAGAAAGAGGAATCTTGGTTTAAAGGACGGTTAAAGCTTTTACTTTGGAATGATCTGAATTTTGAAAAGTCACCCAGAAGAGGTAAAGAACAAACCAGGGAGTTCAAGAGCTAATAGCTGTAAAAAAAAAAAAAAAAAAAAAAGTGAATAATTGTTGGGATGTGAGCAATAGATAGGAATGTTTTAGGGAGCTGAGCTCAGGGATCTGAGGTGCTTTGCCTTGAATTGCCAGTTAAGTCATTAGGACTTCCACTTTTCTTTATAAGTCTTGTGCAGTTTGCTCAGACATTGCAAAAGAAGATAAAATTAAAACTCCACGTTTCTATTTGCCTGGGTGATGCCTGAAAAACAATACATATTTATGTGTGCAGAGTTGTCGACACGTTACACAGCACTCGTAAGCACTATCCATATTCAGTGATATGGTTGCACAATTATAAAGCACAAGTGCTTGAATCTCTCTTGAAGATATACAATAGGAAGCTGTTTGAAATATTCCCACTGCTATTACACCCAAGTGCATTTTCACATGGCCATCTTTGTCAGCAATTTGTCCTTGTGCTCCGATAGTGACAACAATCAGATGCACTGAGGTGTGCCAGAAATTACACATCTCCAGACAAATGAGATGAAGACAGGGCCCGTTGGGCCAGATCCCCACAGTGCACCTCTTGCAAGGTGACCTTGGTTTCTCTGTGAAGGGCTGGGGGCACTCAGCTCTCTAAGACCCCACAAAAAATTGAAGCCATTTCAATGCCCATGGGCAATCACATTACAAGCTTATTGCTTGTAATTGCCACCTTGCACCCCAACTTCCCTAGGTACTGCTCCTGTTGGTCCCCAGGCATGGGTTGCCTCTTGTTTCTGCTGTAGAAGCTGCTGGCAGCACAAACTGCTCCCTGGGAGCACAGCCCTCCTCAGGAGGCAGCTGCTGAGGACTCCCACAGCACAGGCAATAAATAGTAAAGACCCATTTGGGGCAGATGTGCCAGCTGCTGCACTCGAACAGATGTGGGTGCAGACCCTGAACTGCACCAGACTGCCAGGTTTGGATCAGGGCAAAATAAAAATCAAAGCACAGACATCCCCAGGACAGTGAAACTTACAACAGGGATAATACAAAATGGCTGCCAGCAGTTGCAGGGGATTGGACTGGAGCCAGGATACATTATAATATTTGTAGTAGCCCCATAAAAAAGCAAACTGACTTTTCAGAGAATGGAAAGGGGCTGTGTTTTTGTGTTTGTGTGTGTTGTGGTATATGCATGTGTTCATTTTTATTGAAATCATGTACTTCCATCATTTCCTTGATGGCTCGATTTTGGGAGGATTTCCTGATAATTTGTGCCAAATGAAACTTCCTTTAGTTATCTCCCTGCTGTATCTTCTGATAACTTGCCCTGTTTTCTAGCTCCAGTCATGGCTGATGAAACAACATTAAGCTTCCAAAATTACACTGCAGTGAATCAAAGTTAGAGAAAATAGCAAGGAAGAATTAAATATTGTCCCTGTGCTGTGCTCACACCTCCATGGGAGCTCAGAACCAAAGTATGTTCACGATTGTATTTGCTATATATTGTACCTTGTGATACTGAATGCTTATGAGACTTAATGTTTGAACTTTGTTCTATTGCACTGGGTCAAATTCCTTTTTGATTTGTTCAGGAGACTTGTTTTTTGACCAGTCCATTAGACCCATAGCACTGAGTACTTGAGAAAGAAACTGAACTCCCATTACAATGTTTCCCATTTTTGACATCAGCATTAATGCTCCTGCCCAGGTCTCTGAATAAGAGTGGTGTTGTCCTTGTCCCGTGATGTTCAGAAGCAAGGTATTGCTGTTCCCAGGGCTGAACTATCCCCACAAATGAAATTCTGTGTTTTGTTTCTCATATATAAAGGATTCCTGCTTTGAACAACTTCTATGAGTAAATTCAGCCAAGCTGAATCCAAATCACTGCAGAAGCAGAGCTCTCAAAAAGCCAATTTTAAGGTGAGCGGAGGAAATGCCATCTTCCCACCATGTAGTGGTGTTTTGGTCAGAATGGAAACTGGAAGTCTATTTTGAGACAGTCTGTTTTCTTCATATTCCCAACTAGATGGAAGAAGGAAGCTTTGCAAGCACATGAAAATCTCTTGCATGACTGCCAGCCCTGGAATGGCTGGGAAAGGTAGCACATTTGAGCTGCTTTGTGGGAAATACAGGAAAATGCCATGGAGTTGAAGAAAAGAGCTCAGACTTCACCTAGCTGATTCTAACCAGATTTGGGTTGTGTTTATGTCTAGTAAGGAAATTATGTTCCTAGGATTAAACTACGGGGTGGTTGCTGATGCAGAAAACACTGTCATTGCTAAACACCTCTATCCACATGGTCCTACACAGTGCCCTGTGGAGACATGCTATCAAGCTCTAGGTGAAGTATTTTAATCACCAGAAGCAATATTCTCACCTCAGGACAACTTTCCCCCTCAGAGCAGCTAACCTTCCTGGCAAGCAAGGTCTTTCCCTTCTGCTGTTTTGTGGAGGGCTCAGAGGATGCCAAAAACATCCCTCAGGCTGCAACGCAATCTAAAGCTTCCTGTGTGGACTGCTGTGAGGAAATATCTTTTTCTGTCCATGATCTTACTCAGGAAGCTTCTAGACACACATAAGAGCAATGGGAAGCTGTACTTCTTGAAAGCCATGGCATCATATTGCCTGCAGGTTGCTTCTTGCACTGTCTGGGTACCAGCCCCATCTGGTGTGGCCAGCAAACAGTTGTATACAGGCAATCTAGAGCTTAAGGTTTTTGAACTGGTATTAACACGCATTGTCAGTGCTATTTTTGGATTCTCTCCATGTGGCTATTATTGTCTTAAGGATTTAGATTAAGCATTTTAAAATACCTTAGTGAACCAGTGATGTTAGCACAGAAATCAATTGCTGAAGGGGATGTGAAGTCTTTAGTTCTAGTGGCTTTTAAAAACAGGCTTCACAAATGTCTTTCATGTGTAGTTTAGATGTAGTGCCCAGTATAGATGATGTCTAGAGATGCTGCAGATGTAACTGGTACCAAAGATCACAGCATTTGTATATCTGTGAGCGTAGCTCACCAGCAGTTTAGTCATAGCATCAGTGAACATATTTATTTGGAGGAACTGCAGCTCACTTGGGCTAAGTCAACACACACAACAATGCAGTCTGGGGCCAAGCAACAATATGCTGCTTGTATCTATCAATCTGAAAACTCGTACCACCTACATGGAGAGGCTGTGAGGTGTTCTCACTTGCTCCTGGCAAGCCACCTCCCCCCTCAGGGCACTGGGGTGGGCATAAAGAAATGGCATAGTCCTGGGCTCTGGGAGGATTATCCCACCTTACCTTCAGCCCCCTTGACAGCTGTGGCTGAGCAGGAAAGTCCTGCCATGTATTCTGAAAGGTTTAAAAATGGACTTTCTGCCCCTGATGAAAGTTAACTGCTGCTGTGCATTGGTACCATATGAGTGATATCTGGGGTGGGTCTGCCTATCTGGGCTATCTTTGGTGTGCAGTCAGGTTTAGAGTCAGGATGATGTCCAGCAACTATCTGAAGCCTTAAACTCCATTTTCTTTAAATTTTACACTCCTATCAGGAAATAAATCCCTCTTTGATTGGGGGTAGAATTGAAAAGCTAGCAGGTCACTGTCTTCATTGCTGTGCCTGCAGATACAAATTCACTCAGTTACTGCTTAACTGTGAGTGACACAGAGGGCATCACAGGCCAGAGCCCAGTTCAAAAGTGAGGGAGTCACATAACTCATAGTAAGAGTGACAATAGGCATGATCTTTCTGGTGATATGCTCAGAGAAGATAGGGGGGCAGAGGTTCAGTGGCAAGTACTTACTCTATCTTGGCTGCAGTATTGATAATGCCTTCCTATAGGTCCTTCCTTATGTAACTGGAACAGGTTGCCCAGGGGGGTTGTGGAGTCTCCTACACTGGAGATATTCAAGGCCCGCCTGGACAAGTTCCTGTGTGATGTACTGTAGGTTACCCTGCTCTTGCAGGGGGGTTGGACTAGGTGATCTTTTGAGGTCCCTTCCAACCCTTGGGATTCTGTGATTCTGTGATTCTGTAACTGCATCATTCGCTTAATACTGGCCACCATTTTCTTAATACCACTCTTTCTGACAAAGGAAAACATTTTTGCTTTCATTATGTTATGTACAACAGAGTTAACAAGCCCCTTCAACTGCAGCAAATCATCTTTATATTTTGTGGGGCATCTAGTACAGCTTTTGGCAGTGACAGAAACAGCAATACCTCTCCATATGGCCAGACCTTTCCTGCCACCTGTACTACGGGAGTGCATTTGTCTGACACAGCATCCTGGTGAGCTTTCAGTGAAAACACGGCCACGACACACCTTCAAGCCCACAGTGTCCATGTTTGGTTTGGCTCACTAACAACCAGCTGTTTCCAAACAGTTTGTGTTTGTCCAGAGACTATAACACTGCTCTTGGTATGTATCCCACCTACTCCAGATTAACTACCAGCTAAGAGGATCCTTGGAAATATTCAATTACAGCTTCTTACTGTACCATGACAGAAGATAGAGATCTTTTATGTGCATTTTTTGTTTCATTGAGTGGATTTGATATATTTCAAGAAAACAGCAGATAACAAAATCTTGATTTAGATTTGAGCTTTCCTCCATCTCCAGATTATTCAGAATTGGGATTCCAGTCCATACTTAGCTCAAGTCGTTTCAACTACAAAATGTACTTAGATTAGTTGGGCATCTTGGAAATTGTTAATCACTAATTCTTTCTTTTCCAGTCCATTCCACTTCTATCAATGTACTGAGTGAATTCCTACTCCAGTCCACTAACTTCACAAGAGAAATAACACTCATGAGCAAGCTCATAGCTTGTTGGGAGCAAAGTAGGACAATGGGATAATAGTGTACTTGCATAGGACGGATGGCAGGGGACCAGCCAGCTGTGAAGAGGTAAATTTAGACAGGAACAGTTCTTTGCAGTCACATTAGAAAATTCAACTACACTTGTTTAAAGGACTTTTAAAAGAAATCAAGAGAAACATACAGTTGTAAGCAAGGAAGTTGAGGAAAGAAAAGAGTTTCAAATCTGAAGGTAGGTCAAGAGGACAAGGAAAATGAAGAAAAATAGTGTCATTGGTGACCATTTACATACCTACCTCTTTCCATACAGCAACACATCCTGGTGGATCACAGTACTTCAGAAGCTTAAAATGCCAAGAAGTTTTAGAGATTTCCAACAAGCTAGCTTCCAGTGGATCCAGAACTAATGTTACTCATGTCAATGCACTACAATGCAGTTGAGCAGTATGAAATACTGTCACAAGTGAAAGCAGCAGTTAGTGAAGTGTAGCAGCTGCTCAGATTTTCTACTTAAAGATTTACGATTAGCTCTTCTTCATTGAAGAGTTTGGTGAAGTTGGATGCTTTCATTACTGTATTACTTGCACCTTTTCAAGTCCAGCAAGTCTCATGAAAAATATGTGAGTCTGAAGAGTGCAATGTGTCTCTACAAAATTAGAACCTATTTCTCCTCCTTCAAGGTTTTCCCTCCTTCAAATTTATCCTATGTTCTGCCTCACCAAAAGGATGAGACGATCATTATCCTGTTTATTCTCATCAGGCTATGTCAATGTTGGATATCAATACAGAATCTTGTGGCAAGAAGAACATGCGTGATTCAGACTCAAAACCAAAGAAGAATCAACTTACACGAAGAGAGGAAAAGAAGAGCACTTTTCATCCTTCTCCCTCAGCACATAAATGAACTGTGCACCTTTGGAGGAACATTTGCACGTGTTCAGGGGTTCTATGCTATCTTTTTACTCATTTGAATATTGGTTTTGTTGAATATTAGCTTTAATAGTCAACAGTTTCATGTTTTCTTGTAGCTACTTGGTCCCGAAGTTAGCTCAGAATGTCTCATGTGCAAGGAGGCCCTCAGAAAATTCCCCACTCAAATATGCTGTATTGGCAAATATGTTACAAACATCACAACGTGGGGACCTTAATCAGGCAGAACTTCTGAATCTCTGAAGTTTCTCCTTGTTTCTGATTAAAATGAAATAGCTTTTTCTCCTCAGTTAGCCTCTCAATACTTCTAACTCCCACTACTTTAAAGCTTTTATTGTCATTCTTGTCTCTCCAGCATGATACACATACTTACCCCATGTTGGTAGCATTTTATCAGATTGAGAAAAGTCTGACAGCACCTTTGTCTTTTCCCAGTTGAGCCTAAGAAACCCAGCATACCAGGTACTTCTCAGAGTAGAGGTTTTTCACTGCTTCCAGGATTGGACCACACCAATCTCAGCAGCCTCAAACAGCATCTGCAATCGGTATGTAAAAATCTATCATGGAAAGCTGCTTGCTGAAGTAATTTGTGTCTCCATGTGCCATAGGTTTAAGCGAAAGAGTGTGACAATCACAGCAGCACACTGTCCAGAAGTCATAAGCCGTTAACAGAATGCAATGTGATTGTTGGCAGGCCTGCTGGTCTGGGTCATATAGCCAAAGATGAACTTATAAAACACAGTAAATGGGATGGGAAGAGAGGAAAGGCAATTGGCATTTGAAACCATGCACCAGCTTGATAGGAATGCTCTGCAACTGCCTCCTAGTTTTGCATTTCCATTTTTTAATGCCTGGCTGGCCCAGACAAGGTCTCATCTGCCTGTCCTTCCACCAAGGCATAGGTCTTGAAGAATGAATCAAGTTTAGAAAGGGGTACTCCGAATTTTTATTCTGGAGAAGTTCCTACATCAGAGGGATATATAGGATACTGTAGTTGACTTCCATGCCAGAAATAGCTCATGTCTTTCACAGAAGAGATAAAAAGTGACTTACAGGAAAGGTGGAGCCTCTTTCCGCTAAGGAGTACAATGCCACATTTTCACTTAGTGGTATGTGGTGGCACAGTCCCCCATCCAGTCCATGCTAAGTCACCCCTGAAGAAGACAGGATCTATTTTCCTATCCTGGGCAGAAAGTGCATTCTATGGGGCTCTGATCTCTGCCAAAGAAAGGAATGGATTGGGTGTTTTGTGCAGGGAGGAGGGAGATGTTTGTGTTCATGCAGCAATTATACCCTGAAATCCAGAGGCTGACGGTTGCTGCTCCAGGGCAGCCGACTTTGCTTCCTGCAGCTGGCTGCTTAATACTGCAAAGGTGATAAAACCTGAAGGGAGGCACTGAATAGGTGGTAATTATGACTGACACAATGACGGCTTGTGCAGACATGTAACTGTGGAACAAAACGCCGCAGTTAGCTAACAAGAGATCGGTATAAGGTTTTCACTGGCACTGTGTTTCCTGTCTGACACTTCTGAAATTGGAGGAAAAAAAGCATTGTGAGCTTCAGCATTCAGAGACATAATAGGCCAGACGAGCTGAGGGTGGAATGCCAACATCTGTCCCTTTCAGGATGATTATAGCAGGTTCTGTTTCCATGTTGATTTCTGCAAAACTGCTTTTCTTACTTGCCGTTTTTTCCTTCAAAATTGTCTCTTCTGGGTTGTCTCTCTGTGATACGGTGGAAAACACTACACCACCATCTCTCTTAAGCGCACGATTTTCTGAATAGTTTCAAACAACTATAGGGACACATGTGTGTAGCCAAACCCACATGGTCAAATTATTCTCTTTTCCCTTCCTTTACCTAGGAGGACAGAGAGGCTTTCTTGAATAATTATGCTTTTATACAGAGGGCTGAGGAAGGGGTACTGGGACATCCTGTTCAATCAGCACGTCTTTGGAACTTCTTCAAGTGTTAATGGACAAAAAAAAATCCTTTTCCTGCCTGCTGAAAATATCTGAGATAAACCAGAAATCTCCTAGGTTTCTATAATAATAGCAGTAGCTAGGAAACAAGAATAAGGACTCAAATTCATCACTAACTGCATAAGCACTGATCTATAGAACTTCTTTCTTCCCACCTTTTTGAAGTGGAACATGGAATTGCCCTGGCAGAAGACCTGCTTTTAATCAAATATGAAACTGACAACCAAAGTTCACAACTGGGGTGGGAATTAGGCAGAGCAGGAACCTGTGCCAGATAAGAGCCCTAATAGCACATGTGGTGAGGAGGGCAAGAAGAATTATTTCTATCACCCCAGTGTGAAAAAGAGACAAAATAATTCTACTCTGTTGTTGGGAATCTAATGCACTGGAAGTTTTATCAGAAGTGGTACAATTCCGCAGGACATGTCTGTCTCATTCCATCTACACATTTTAATGAAAAACACTTTTGTCAGAAATTTTCCAACTGTTTGCGATTCTGCCAACAGTGCATTTGCTTTTCGTGGAAACTCCACGGAGTACTCTTCCCCAAGGCACTCTGATGGAATTACCCAATTTATACACCTTTTACACCTCCTTTTCATCTTTGGATTTCTTGCCATTTAGAACAGTGGAAAGCCTTTGCTTCACCCAGTAGCCATGCCATTTTTTAGGAAAGAACCTCCTGATCCTCAGACCTAGCAGTCAGAATTTGTTGAGTAAAATCTGTAAATCTTGAACACTCTATTAAACATAGCAGGCATCTGAAAATCATCCATTTTCCTCATGGCCATTGCAGAATATCTGATATTTTATCTCTTCCTATCCCACTTGTTAAATTTTTCTATGGCTGTCTAAACAACTAACTCTACACCTCAATGACCATACTTTTTAACATGTCCATAAAGGGCCTGTGAATTAAAGTTAGCATAATGTAACTTATGCAAAGGTGAATGGAAAATACTTTAATGCAGCTATAGATTATTGTTCAACAGCCAGTGCTTTTGTCTATATGATTTCATTCAGAAGATGTACATATGTTCGAGATTTGGAGCTAATAACTACAAGGATATACTGTTTAAAGAAAATTGTAATCCAATTTATATTTTTTCAATTATTTCACTGTGTTGAAACAACATGATTCATCCACCATTGGTTCTGAGGCCAGAAGAGTGGCCTATGGAAAGCGGTTGCTGTATAAATCAACATGTAGGCTTGCGCTTGTGTCCTTCTATGGCCCATACTGGCATTGGTTACTAGTCATTTGTTTCTCCCGCTGCACACAACACTGAGGACACTGAGAATTAACTATAAGCAGTTGTTTTTTTTCTGGATTTTAATAGAGAAAAAACAGCAAACGTGCCTTTAGGGCTGCTTTCTGAATTCTACTTTGGATTCAGTTCTTACCTACATCTTGATTAAATGCATTAGGCTGTCACCTAGTCTAGCATCTTGTCTTGGGCAGTGGCCAGTGCTTTCAAGAGGAGCCTTACATGCCTGTGGGAGAAACGGATGATAGGAAATTAGCAAGGTGTATGATCAGGAAGAAGAAGGGTCACACATCTAAAGTTATTTCTTCTTACTCACAGCTCTCCTTACATCCCCTGGAGCAAGCAATGTAATAACAGGTGCCTGTAATGTAAAGTCATGGCACAGAGACCACTAGGAATGCAATGCCATAAGGGAGATTTTGGAATATGTCTGCATAAGTCATCAGAAACATTGAATAAGCCTGAATATCTGAAAAGGCAATAAAATCTGCTGTTCTAGGTTGAGTTCCAAGGTAAGAAAAAGACCACCATGCTTAAGAGGAACAAGGAAGTGTGATATAGGAGCTTCAGCTCTGTTTCAGAGAAGCTAGGTCTGCTGTCTGCTTCCTATAAACCATTGCTGAAATGGCTGGAGCATCAGTATTCACTGTCACACCACAGGACAAATGACGAAAGACTTACAGAATAAAGGAGGTATGAAGGGGTCTCCAGATGTCTGTGGCCTAGTAGTCTGCTGAAAGCAGGGCCAGCTTCAAAGGGCAGAGTTAATACGAAAGATTAGGCAATCAGTTGCATCCTGTCTTGTCCAGTGAACGCAGTGTCAGAAATCAACCTCACCATGCTTGAGGAGAATAAGAGCATCAATATGGAGAACACTGAGGACCACAGGTCTACATTAATAGATGTTAGACAGGTTGATTGTTATCAAGATTGAGGATAGATGTAAGAAACAACTTCATGAGCTTGAATGTCACTTACAGTGGCATTGCATCTCCAAATGGGAAGGACAGAAAACATTACTGTCATGGGAACTAACAGAAGACATTATGTGCAGTGCACCATTAATAGCAGATTGGTGGTTGGTTTCTTTGTTTGCTTTAATTTCTGTACATGTTGGATGGTTTTTGATGACATTATCAAATTCTTCACTGTAAACATGGAGGCTTGAATTTCTTGTTCCCTCTTTTTTAATAAATATAAAATTAGATTATTACATAACCCTAAAATTCCAGAGTAAGAGGCGTTTATATGTATAAATTGCATATATAATGTATTAGAGCTCAGAAATTAATTGCCAGAAGTTAGTGACATCTGAAAGCAGGCAGGGAATCCTAACAGGCCCCCAAGAGGGTGTCTAAGGAGACACTTTAGCAGAAAACTACACTGACTTTCTATAAAAAGAGTGCAGTGTAGATAATTTTAACCACATATTATGCCTAATTAACTCATTATGCAAATATGTACATAATAAGACACTATCATCCAGGGGTCCAAAAAATTCAACAACCATATTCTGAAAGGTCACATCCAAGACCTTTAAATAGTTTATTTTTTTCCTTTAAAAGGAAAAAAGATTCAGGAAAGTGAAAAACCTCTCATATAAAAGGCTTTACTGCTGGAAAGAACAACAGCAGGAGCCTTTCAAAACATAACCACTTACCTTTTAAAAGAAAATAAACATGTAGTCTGTTCTGACTCTTCAGCTGTGCTTGTTCTGTCTCTTTTTCCCACGCCTACTCATCTCCTTTCATTCCTTTCCTCTAGTCCTCTCTTTCAGTGTTTTCAGAATGCTTTTTTGTTCCCCTTTCTCTCTGGGCCAGCTGAAGACTTGAAGACCTTGAAAGAAGGATGACGGAGCTGTAGACCAAAGACGGATCAAAGAGTTGCAGAAAGCAGAGGTGGGCTGTCAGCACATGGAGATGGAATGAGGATGGAAGTGGGGAGAGCTTGTTTGGGATTTCTACCTGGCAAGAGCTTATTAAAAAGCGAGAACTTACTGGAAAAATAAAAACAAAACATTCTGACTTTCACTGCATACATCCTAGCAAGAAAGGCGTAGAGCACTTACTGAAAGAGCTGATCACAGTAATGCCAGATAATCAGTTCAGGGAATGCACTGGAAAATCATATCCAGCAAATACAGGTTCTTTTCCTAAATGTGCATGCTAGCACGTCTCCCACTTACCCTTAACAAGGAGTCTCATATTTTTTACGCATGTAGGCCCCTGTGACCCATACTTTGTTTTGTTAAGGGCAGACTACTAGCTAACAACATCCAACCCTTTCTGCTTCTCTTTTCCTCTTGCTTTAAGGAGCGAGAACCAGGGTAGTAAGGCCAGATGTGTCACATCCACGTATTCTTCAGTAGGTACGCAGCCCTGCCACCAGCCTCAGTGAGCAGCATTTTAAGTTGTCTATCCAGCAGCCCCTCACAGTTCTGGCACGGTTCAGTAAGAGTGTTTTCTTTGCAACATTTTGAATTACCTTACACATTTTGCCCCAAACCTCTCAAGCATATAATATATGTTGAGTATCCTACTTACTCTGCAGTCTTACCAGAATAATGGTGATAATGTTTTATCTGTCCAATGAAGCTTGTCTGGCATCATATACCATCCAAACAAGGTTTTGAATTGTATTTCCATTGGAGATGATACCATCACACTTTTGACCTAGTTACAGGTACAGGCCCAAGTCTTATCTGCCAGATCTATCTGCGGTTCCCGCTCCTGTTTCTCTGTATATTTATGTTCATGTGCTTCCTCTGCATTCCTCAGAGCACAATAAATCCCGCCTGCCAACCCCTTCGTCACCTCTGCCTCAAAAAGGATTGCTTCAAGGTCAAGCAGTTCCCTTGTAATGTACAGTTTAACCTGATTTGTGGAGGCAAAGCTTTGAAATTTTTAAAATAAGGCTAAGGTAAAGTAAAGCTTGCAAATGAAACTCTTGACGGTAAGCTGGAGTGTTTCCCTCTCCAAGGAGTTCGAGCAGAGGGCACTGTGCCATCTGAAGCCATAAGAGCTGGAATTACGTTATTTATTACTCTACACATAAGATATGCCTCAGGTAGAAAAGAAAACAAATGCTGACAACAGAAAGTGATCAAATCCCCATTCATGTAAATCAGCAGGGGAGAGGCAGAGGGACAAATTCTCTCCCCGTCTGTCTGCAAATTTATACCAGTGAATACCAGCATTAGTCCAGGCAGTTTTAGATACCTTCACTATAGAAACTAAAAGGAAAATGTAGGATGGAAGCCTTAAAAGTATCAAGAGGTGACAAATAATTGCAGGGTATCAAAATGATCTGTAACATTTTGCCAGTTTTCGCCTGGATTTGTCTGCCACGTAAGTGCTGCTCCACTGGGGTGAGATATTGGATATTCTTTTGAGACAGAAGTAATGAAAATCACAGACAAAATGTTAATATAAAGATTTAAGATGTGGAGATAAAGTACAAATGCAAACACATAGGTGTCCAATGCACATTGACCTTACATACCTTCATTGCCAACAGCGGATGCTTTATGCTTAAAATAACAGGGTGGTAAACATGCTGAAGTGATGTAGCCCCTATCATAAAGAGCTAAAAATATGTAATGCTATGGCATAGATCAGTAAGATTTCAACAGTACTGCAAATATAAAAATAGCATGTTATTAAAATTGTTACAAAATCCAAATATTCAAAAACCATTGACCAGACTCTGTAAAGTCATGGGAATGGCTTAAAAATGATGTCTTTTTGGAAAGAAAAAAAAAAAAAAAAAAAAAAAGAAAGAAAGAAAGAAAGAAAGAAAGAAAGAAAAAGAAAAAAAAAAATTGTATTCTGCTTAAAATCCTTTTGAAGCCTGGGTCTCATTTTCAGCTTTCTTCTGTCCTGTGAAAACCTTTATTTTTTTAATGAATGCTGCAATTTTCATGTACTCACCTGACTCTAGGAGTCAAAATTTAAACAACAAATAAATTTCCAAAGATCATGAGAAAGAGCATAAGAACACATTAGGACCAAGTGGAAAAGATCTCTTGAAAAGGATGAGATTCCAGCAAATTCAACTTAGCATTATCTAAAGGGATTAAAAACTGTCAGTCGACTAAAGATCTAGGAACAGATGCCCATAGTGTATATATTTTTTTTAATTTTAATGAATAGTTCCAATGATAAATAACAGATTTCCCTATTTATAGAAAACTGGTGTTGCAAGAATATCAGATTGTGCTGTTACACCCCCACATGCATACGAGTTTTCTACATGGAAATTTGATAATGACAAGAATTGTTGCTTTTAGAGATTTGGAAACAACAAAAAGGAATGCTTCTTTGTTGTTGTTAAAAAGAAAAAAAAAAGTATTTATTTGATTTTACCTTTTTTTTAATTAATCTGGAACATGAGGGTATTTGTTTAACCAGTGGCAAAATTGAAATTGAAAAATATGAAAAATGGAAAACAAACCCCAAAACTTATGTGAAGACTGCACTAAGCTCTATATTTTCTTTGGTGCTTTTAGTTTTTACCTTCTAAACAACAAAACAAAATAAAACAAAACAAAACAAACAACCCCCCCCCCCCAAAAAAAAAAAAAAGTTGGAAAGTTTGTAGAAATAAAAAAGAAACAAATCAAATGTCCTTGTAGTTTTCAAGCTTTCAGGTTTGCTTGCTTTCCTCACACATTTCACAAACTGTGCCACGGTATTTACTAGTATGATAAAAAAGCACCAAAAAAACTAACATTGCACTGTGCTGGGAAAAGTGCCCAAAAGAGGTAGTATCGAAATATCATGTAAAATTCATGTGCTAAGAAAAATTCCATTCAGACTGAGTCACAGAGCCTCATGCTGTATTTGTAAAATTCTCAAACATGATATGAGAGCATTATTGCCTTCAGGCTTGTTATTTCATCCCCTGGACACACACAGAAGCATATCATCCTTTCATAGGATTGATCAGCAAATATCCTCCAGAGCAGTTAGATAAGAAAGCATTCCCTTCTGCTAGCTGTAGGTTTTTGCTGTGTTGCATTTATTACTGTGGTGTGAAAATCTCCCACTGAGTGCAATACCTTTAAACACTTCTCTGGGTTTTTTTGTTGTCGTGAGGCACTTTGCCAAGTGGTGTGTTATTTACCTTGGAAAAGAATTGTTGCAGCATAATTTATTTTGGTCTGGGCAGAAATTAACTATGGAAGAAGTTCTGAAACCTGCTTTCTCATTACCAGCAGGTCTTCCATCTGCTTAATTAGAAGTGCAAATATTTGGAAGTCTGAAATCCTGCAGCAATGTCTCAGATAGCATTTCTTTGTTGCAAGATCTGAAAAGTGATCACTGATAATTGTTGATCCTGCTCTGTGTGACTGTAATTACATGGCATTGATCTGATGTTCAGACACCACAGTGATGAGCTCAACATAAGAACCTAAATAGACTAGATACAATTAGACCAATAATCACCAAGAAGAGTTAGTTTAAAAGGGCAGAGGGAAATCATAAACAAATGTGAATGACTGAAAGGAGAAAAACAAAGCAAAACAAAACAAAAACCCACAAAACCCTGCCGAATATTTTATCTAGTAAGGTCTACTCAGTCATTTAAGCTGCTGATCGAATACCAGACACTTACACCTTTTTGTGATCAAAAAAAGCTATTTAATTCCTTGCCTGCCTGGAAAAATAAAGCAACTGCAGCAAACCTGCTCTGAACTAGGCAGCGTCAGGCTGCCTGCAGATGTGGGTGGCTGGGCAAGTACCTCAAGGATTGTCCCTAAATGCCAAGGGAGGATCCTATCAACCAAGTAGGGAGGTGAGAAAGTAGGAGACTAATGTGAGAGGGGAGAATTCTTTTCCACAAGAATGTCTGCTTGGCACTGGATAAAGTACTTTCACATTAGCATTTAGCACAGCAGCCACACAGCTGTAAAAGGGTAGAAACCTGAGAAGGAGATGAGATAAAAGGGGAATATTGCTTCTTAAGTGGTCTGTGAACTTTCTTGCTCTAATTGATCTCTTACCAACCTACGCAAAGGAAAGCAACTGGCACATTCTGCAGACAGATCATTAATGCACATACACAGGAAAAGCTTTCTACCCCTCCCTACCACTGCTGAAAATCGGGTTCACCCTCAGGCCTGCACGGGCACAACTGTTCTTGTTTCTAGGGGAAGGGGACATGAGTGCTGATGGCATGGTGACAAATTATCCACCTGGCACGTGGGCTAGCCACATGGCTAATGCCTCCGCTACAGCATCTTCTCCTCATATTGTACCATAAGGGAAGGAACAACTTTAGTTCAGTTGACAAGGAGGAAAAACTTCTTATTCAAATGCTTTCTCCAGGATCAACATGTTCAGTATCTCCCACATGCAACTCAAACCAGTATCTAGTCCCCCAAGGGTATCAGAAACCTCACAAACCATTATTCATGGTAAGCATAAAGGGTTGATGAAGGAGAAGAGAGTCATCAGAAATGATGTGGCTGTGGCTGCAGAAGCTAAAGGGCTTCAGAAAGGCACAGGCTGGGGAAAGGGAGATTACACTTCTGTCAGAGCAGACGAAATGGCTGGAAAAATAAAGTCTTTCAGGCAGAAGACTTTTCAGGTCACTGTCATGAAAGGTTAAAAGAGCATTCCCCCCCCTGGGTTGGCAGAACATGAAGTAACAACATGGTCAGAAGTTTGGACTTGGTGCCAAACATGCTCATTTAGCTCCTCTCTGGGAAGCTGCTCCACTTGAGAAGAGAAGAACTCAAGCCTTCACGGAGCTCTGTGGAAGCAGATGGGGACCAGAGAAGGCAGCATCCCTCCAGTCAGCTCAACAAAGTGGGCTCTGTGGAGCTTTTTTTATCAAATCAAAAGCATACCAAAGTTCTACAATTTAAATTCACAAACAACTTAAAAGAATTGTTCAGTAAATAATTTCACGTAACAAGTGAATTTGAGAAAACAGCAATCTGTTTTAGAATAATTTCTGAAGAGATGAGAGGAAAAAAATTGTTGAATAAATTATCCATTATAAATTATTCTTCCACCTGCACTTCCAACCATCCTCCTTCAGTTTCTGCTGTTACTTTTCCATGTTCTAAAGCACAGGGAATATTCAACTTTCATGTGCTCAGCAGCAGGCAGAATACAAAACTGTATAAATAATACAAACTCAGCTCACATTTTGTTCAGTGCTCAGTGGCTTTTTACTTCTCTTTCCGACGTTTTCCTACCTTGCATTTTTTTTTTTTTTTATTTGCCAGATTGAAATTCATGACCTCTGTCTCAGCACATACGTTGTATAGTAAGGAAAAGAATTATAGTAAAGAATAAGAATTAAAAGATATCTCAACACTGGCATCACGCAGCACTTTTCATTTGTAGATTTTCAGTGGTTTGCAAAGGCAGATGCATTTCGTCATGCCCAACTTCACAGATGGATAATCTAAGGCATTACGTATATGTATATAACAAAATCTTCCGCTCGCTTCAAATCCACGTAAGTTTTGCCCAGAGAGGTTAGCAGTGCTTCCCAGTGTGAGAAAGGTGACAGCTATGCCATTGTGCAGAGTTCTGGGCAGAAGCAGCCAGGCTAGCACTGAGCAGGGAGTGCCAGTGCCATGTCAACCTGCTACTGCACCTGCGCTCGTTAGAAGCACCACTAATTAGCTTGACACAGCAACATACTGCCATACCTATATTGCTTCCAGGACCCAATTAGTATCTCTGCAAGGTACATCACTAGACGATGTAGACACACAGCCTGTTCAGAACTGCTCTGATACCGCCAGCCAAGATCAGCATTCATGGCCAGACATGCCCAAGACAGGGCACTGGTAAGGCCATGTAGATCCTAAGCTTCCCAACCTTTTCTCTTGTGTTCCACTCCCTGGATTATGGAGTTTTACCCACCCCAAAGGCAGGATACAGCAGATACAAAATCACTTTTTGGGTTTTTTTTTTTTTTTTAACTAAAAAAAAAAAAAATCATATTCCCTGCAAATACAACCCACAAGGCAGTGTGTTTGGTGGGTTTGCATACTTCACTTCAGTCACTGTGTATCTTAGAAATCTGCAGTGAGCTGATACAGAGATATGTCAGATGAAACCAGAAAGCATAAAATCCTTCTGCCACCTTTTCATTGTGCAGTGAAACAACAGGTATCTACATCTGCATCTGCCTGGGGGAAAGGATTCTGCAACATGTACCTGGGTGAATAATACTGATTTCTCTCTGATAAGAGAGAAATGCACCAGCATTACCTGAAGAGCAAAGTTTGGAATGAGGCCATGGATGTTCACCAAGTGTGAACTGGAGATATTCTTGGGATTTTAGCAACAGGGTTTGCCTGCCATTACTTCTTGCTTTCTGCATGGTGCCCCTGTAACAAACATTCTCATGACCAGTACTTGTCCCAGCCTTCACGTGGACTGCAGTCACTCTGACTTCTTTAAGGACAAAGTCAGTAATTCATCAGTAGTTTTCCAGCTTGCAGATCCATGAAGTTGGATTTTATTCCAGGGAAGACACCCCACACAGACTCCATGGACCACTAAAGCCACTTTTAGAAGTGAAATTCACCAGAGCAGAGTCATGGAAACCCATTTGCTCTCTTTTTTGTTTTTTGTTTCTTTTTTTTTTCCTGGCTGGTACCCAGACAAATGTGAGGGTCAGCTTTTGATTCCCCCAGCTGCTGATCTTTATCACAGACTGGATGGGACTGGTGGAACAGCCCAAGGCTCACATTGAACAGGTCTGGCTGAGGGCTCTGTTGTAACACAAATGGCAGTGGGATTTCAGCCTCACTGAGCCTGTGGTCTGCTTTCCCCTTCAGCTGGGAAGCTCCAGGAATGAGAAGCGCTGTGCTACCCATGTGATGGAGTCCTTGCATAAGACCAGCTTTTGAACTGCTCAGGAGCTGTGGTTTACCCCCACCTCTCTCTTCATTACCTCTCCATTTAGATTTTCAGGGCCATCTGGTGTTCTAGGTGGCTGTTGTCCAAGAAACTACATACATAACATTTAATTAAAAATCATAGAATCATAGTATCATATAGTGGTTTGGAAGGGACCTTAAAGATTTGGCAGGGACACTTTCCACTAGACCAGTTTGCTTAAAGCCCCATTCAGCCTGTCCTTGAACACTTTCAGGGATGTGGCATCCATCCTGGCAACCTGTTCCAGTACCTCACCACCCTCTTAGTGAAGAATTTCTTCCTAAAATCTGATCAGATAAGTTTTTTTCTCTTTAAATTATCTTCATGGGAGAAACTAGGACTTCAGAGAGAGCTCAGAGCTCACTCAGTGTTCCAGTCTTGCCAGTGTTCATGTTCAAATCAGTAAAATCAGTAGGGAAATGCACACATGGAACTAAGTACATCTGCAACGTTGGCTGGATCAGTACACTCCAGGGTTGAGAGATCATTTCCATTTTCTCGTGGCAAGCATGGAATCTTACACACCATTTCTGAGAGAGCTGTAAAATGGAAACAAATTTTCAAGTAATTAGATTTAAAATACAGTTCTTTATCATTTTCAGGCTAAAAATTACGAGTAAACTCACACCAATATTGTGTTGTCAATTTGGCTTTTTACCATGTGTTTTTACTATTTACTAAAGCTTTTTCTGTTCACCTTTTAGAAATCTCCCCTTGATTCCACTTCCTTTTCTAATTACAATCCCATTTCCTTCGTAAGTCCTTGAAAAAGCTTCCCTCATGCCTCTAATCATCTCTCCAGTTATAATCTTCAAAATTGTGTTCCATTCAGTTTTCAATTTGGCAGTGCCCAAAGACATATCTCCATGTGGTTAACAACCTTTTATTTGCTGCCAGTTAGGGCTGAGGTTTTTGATTCTTCTCTTTTTGGGCTTCAGTGATGTACTTGATGCTGTTTAATACATCCATCTTCAGCACACTTCTGTTATGCAGGTGTTGTCTTTATCATGGACTCCTGGGTTTAATTTTTTTCGTGGGTGCAAATTTATCCTTTGTAGAATCCTATAATGCAGCCTTTCCTCTTTATTTCTTTCATATTTCTTCCAGGCCTGACTTGAGCCACAAAAAATATTTTATTTTAGCCTTGATCCAAACACAAGAAAATACTTTTCAGGACTAAAATTTCTTCTGAAAATGAGAGTAACAGCACTAAAATTAACTAAGATATGCTGACTTAGATCCACAAAGAACTCTGGTCCCTGTTAATATCCTATGGAGACACTTAGCTTCCTGCTGCAATTAAAAGGAAAGCTCCTGTCCCGTTTCTCCTAGGATGACATGGGATTGATGCCAGGGCTATTTCCTGCATTGTTATCCTTGGTGAACCTCTTTCGTCAAGCACATGAGCAGAACCAGGAGCCTGTGGCAGATATCTGCGTTCCCTGGTGTGACACACAAAGCATCACCATTAGTGAGTCCTTCTACAGAGCTTGCCTTGAAAGAGACATGTTGAGCCATAAAGGAAGGGGCAGAGCTTTTTGCAGATATCTAGGAGCAGAATTTCCCCCTTTCTCACACCTCACCAAATTGAATTTGTAAGTGATGTTTCTTTGCCCAGTCTTTATGTCAGAAAAGAAAGGTGGACAGAAAACTGTCTCCTTTCTCTGGTCACTTGGAACAAAATGCGAAGATTATTTTTTGCACTTATTTCCACTGGAAAGATAGGCATTGCTGTGACGGCTTTCTAGGAGCCAGTTACAGAATCCAGAGCAGGGTGCAGCCTCTCTCTGAATGCCTCAGACTGTAACAACTGCAGAGCAGTTCAGCTCTGTGGCTGCTGTCTGTGAAGTCATAGCTCTGTCCAAGTCCATCCTATCTCATGCGGACTAACCTGCTCAGGTCCAGTGCTAGATAGATATGCCTGCTTTTGTCATGTAACACTCATGCCTACGCAGTGCCTAAAGCACCATCGGCAATATGCAGATGAGCTTGTCCCAGGGGACAAAGGCACTATCAAACATTTGCTATTTTATATGTATAAATACATTTGACAACTTTAGAACTGTGTGAGCAAGTAAGTGTCTGAAGTAGAGGGCAAATTCATAGCAATTTTCTCTCCTTGAGTATCTTCCCATGGGAGGGAACTTTTTGAGAGGCTGTGTTCATTTTCCTGTGACTACAGAGAACAATAGAAACCAGAATGATCTTTACAGAGCCCCCACCTCCTTCATGGCATTAGCATGCAGAGAGCTGCTCTGTGGACAGGAGAAAGACACACATAAAGAGTCCAAGGAAGGCTTCTGCTTTCCTCTTCTGAAATTGCTGTTTAGAGCCTGCAAAGTACATCACTGTAGGCAGGAAGATGCTAAATACAGCTTTTTCATATATCTTTTAGCAGCAAGGGCACAGGTGCAATTCCTCTCCCCTCCATCACTGGTTTGGGCTGTTTTAATTTTCAGGCGGGGTCTGGAATGTCTCCTTCTTGAATTTTAGATGGAGTCACAAGGTTTGTATGTCGCATTCAGACAAAAAGAGAGTGGAGGTGCATTTTGCCATCTTCACTTTGCTTTGCTGTACCTCTGTACCTCAGCTAGGTGTACAGATTAAGAGACAATGAACCATTTTATCACTGCACTGTTTTTCACAATGAGTGTTGCTTTTCAGAGATCCCAGTATTGGTGTAAGAAATATTAGTATTTTTGTGTGCAAGGCACAGATGTGTCCACTTCCCTGTCGTGGAAAAAGGCATGCAAAATATTTAATTATGATGAGGAGATCCACTTTGGTCAAAGGAGCATAACTGCAAGCACTGAGGCTTAATCTAGCATTTTTTAAAGGGTAGTGGGTCAATGCAACATGTGAAAGAACTGAAAACAATGGCAGAAAGAAATAGGAATTAACCCATCTCTGGCAACACAATACCCTGAAATTTGCCTACCATTGTTTGTAGGTGTCACCAGGAAATGCCACACGGGGTGTGTTACTTCCATTTAATTACATAAAGCAAAAGAGTAATATAAAGCAAAATAAGTAGGTACACAGACACACATCTATATACCTGCATGCGCATACACTAAATTGATCATACACAAAGCTCCATGCACAACAGTGCAGGATTTCTGTTGAATTGTTTAATGTTTCCCAGCACTGCTATATCATCTCTATATAAAATATTTTCTTAGCTCAAACAAGAACCTCATAATAAGTTCACTTATTTTAGCTTTCTCTGATTAGAAATTACAAATTGCACCCCAAGGCATGAAATATCTATTTTAAAATAAGTAAAAATGTATTTAAATGTGCAATACCTATATGAAAAGTTGTGGCCATTCATATTTGCTGTAATTATGTGAGAAAACAGAACTACTAAAAAAATCTTCTGTTTAGTGGCCATGATATAGAGTGCTTTTCTACATTATCAATCAGGAGTGAGTCAGGGAAGTGCCTGCTCTGTCTTCCTACATCCCTGTAAATCAGAAGCAATACCACTAAAACTGGGAGGTTAAAACCTGTCTGACAAAAGAGCAAACCCCCTTGATGTGTAGGCAAAACACCAATGCCTGCCGATTTTTCATGGCTAAAAGACACATTCACAGACACTGGGAAAATGCTGTGCTCTTTCACACCCACAAAATGCAGACACTTTCCTTTCTGGGTTTATTTTCCCCCACTATTTTACCTAAGCTGTCACTTCTGTTAAACTGTTCATTGTGAAAGTTAAGCTGTCTCTAGAGATGCATCCAGACTGCTGCCTTCTACAAGTTTCCCAAAGATAAAAAGAAAGCTATAGGTACAGATTACTAATGCCTTTCTAACTCACAACAGTTGCTCCAAAACACAAAAGGCCACCTGAGTTGCCTTTAGTTATGTCCTTGGCATTTCTCAAGGACCTGGAGTTTAACTTTGCTGGATTGCAGCCCAGCACAGATCAACATAAAAATTCCCCCCATTTCTCTCAAAACTTCACTCAAAACTGCCCTTTCTTAAAGTGTGTTTTGATATCTTTGTTCTACCCTCTCTCTCTTCTCTCAGAACATCAAGCTCATTTCTGCAAATCTGCTCACTCCACATTTCCTGATCAGACATCAGCTGAAGTCAAGGGAAGCTTTTATCTCCTGCTGCCAAGATCAATGCTGTTTTGATACCCTTCTGTCCAGCGTAAATCTGAAAAACACATGACTAGTAGTTCTCCCTATTACCAATAATCTCATTGCAGAGGAACAGGCATAACTACAGCATTCTGTGTCAGAGTTTATCATGTGATAGGTCTTTCCTAGCACTACTAAAATGGGTCTGTCTCTGCCTCTTTTATTTTCTTTCTCAAGTTTGCAGGCAGATAACAACTGCTACTTTCCAGTCAGAGCCCTCCAGGGCATGTTACACTCTAAACTCATCAAGGATCAGTTACCTTAATTTTTCCTCCATTCCAAAGCCGGGGAGGTGTGTGGGGGGGTCTCAGTGACTAAAGTACAACACATACATCCACAGTTATTAATCAATATCTGAGCTGGCCCAAAGCTCATGCCTTTTTGAGACATCCCATGGTTTTACCCTCTTTGTGGCTTTGTTAAGTTCATTCCACTGATGACACCTGGCTCATGGGCTCCTGTTTACTTGCTTCTAAGATTTGACATCAATCTCTTCCTGCCAAGGGAAGAAGGCGCAATGCCCCTCTTTGACCAAAAGATCTGTGCTTGCTCAGTAATCAGTGAGAGAAGCAACTGCTCATGACAGCAGCCTTTTGTGCCACTAAATGTATTTCCATTAAATGCAGTCTAGCTGTCCTGGATTGCAAAGATTTTATTCCTGACATCTGCTGATACAGTACATTCTGTAGTTGATATTTTCGCAGCAGTTAAACATCCCTCAGTTTAATGTCATTGGCTACATCATTGGACAGTCTTAACCTAAGCCTGCTACTGAACATGTTTCAGTAACCAGAGCATTGCTCTGGAATTAAACAATTCTTAAATGGAATGAGTGGAGCCTACAGGTTGTTTAAGCATTTCTTCCCACACCGCCATCAGGCTGTTGATATCCTGAATCAGAAGTAATGTGTTTAAAACTCTTTTAGAAAATTTTTAACTTACTAATAATCAAGCTATGGTCCATTATTTGGCATTGTCATGGGTTGTATGCTATGGCAGACAAATACCATCTTTATATGTATCTTTATATGAGATCACACGTTCAACAGAAGACTTCTGCAGCAATGTTATTTCTGGATACCAAGAATAATGATTTGAAAAAAAACTGTGAATTCTTTTTACAGCAAACATAAATTTCTCTTAGCTGTGGAGCATGAATCTCAAGTTTCTGGACTTACCATAATTTATTTATTTATTTATTTATTTTTAATTTACCAACATTTCTGAAATTTACTGATTTCTTTCATTCTTTGGCTACTTTGCCCACACTGATCTCTAGTTAATATTTGTAAATATAATATAATGCATTTTGCATTTTCTTCATGCACAAATATCATGCATGCATTCTTTTTAACAACACTGGATTCAAAGTTTTGGGAAGCAGTTTAGCATGCTCCGAAAATACTGTCCATGTTACATTAATCCTCTTTCAAAATTGTTTAAGGATCAGTAAGTGCTGTCCAGTTAGTTAGTCTCATAACTTGTATTACCTTCTTCAATGTTTTATCTAGTATCTGGCTTCCTGCAGTGACAGGTCTCCAGAGTGAAATCCTGTGTTTTTGCATGCACATGGAACTCTGCATCTGTCTATACTATTTCAGTTCTATTGAAAGGTCTGGACAGAATGTCTGCTCTAAATAAGTCTTTTCCAGATTTATATTTGAGTGGTAAATCATACCAGATTTTGCAATCTATAGGAGATCTGCCTTCAAAGCCTTTTCAGTAATTGCCACTAATGCAATTGTGATCTCTTCGTACTAGCACAGGTATTCCATTTAAAAACAGCAAACATTTTTTGCATGCATGGACTAAAGGCAGAGCCTCCAATTCTTTTTGTGCACGCTGACATGCTGTTCCAGTTAGGTCTCTAGAAGCATATGCCATGGGTCCCCAGTGATCACCATTCCTTGTTAAAAGTGTTGCCCCAAGGCCTTGCTTAGAAGCATCAAATGCCAGCTTTGGTGCTTATTATCATACACTCTGAGGACAGGTTCCTTCTATATCAACGATTTGAGATTCAGGAAGTCCCTGTTGTGATTACCAGTCCATGCCCATTATGCATTTTTACACATTAAAGACCTTCAGATAGCAATTTAAATTGTTTAGAGCTGTTTGAATAAAAACTCTCCCACAAAATTTGCCTTTTCTTTACGTTTCTGTATGTCTTCTTTATGTATGTATGAGGGTATATTAGTAATCAGACCTATTTGCATACTCTGCTAAGCTTTTGTTCGTTGGTTGGGCTTTTGTTTTGGTTTGGTTTCGGGGGTTTTCTTGGGGTTTGTTTTGTTGGTTTTTTTTCTTTTCCTCTGCTACATTTTCCTAGATTGGTTATTTCTTAACCTTGAACTCTCATTTCTGTCTTCTGTATTTCAGCCTCCTAATTTGAATCTCTTCTAGGAGCTTACCAGAGTCTCTGATTGCAACATCTTTTCTATTATTTTTCTCCTCATCTTCTCCTCATTGTTTCATGTCATTTATTGTGTATTTGTGGGAAATACTTGAGATTTTTAAAAGCACTTTCCAAATGACGTGGGAAACTGGAGCCTTCTAAATGGTGCATTAGAACTGCACAGATGTAAGCTGTTGTTTTTTTTCTGGAGAACTCTGTTCAGTTGAGGCGTCCAGTGATCCCCAGAAACAATTCTCTGGCTAGGGTTTTTTTCCCTTTCTTGCATGCTTTGTTTGTTGCTCAGACTGCCAGCCACAGGGAAATACTCATCTTTCTTTATTCTCATAATTATTGTGGAATAAGTAAGTTTGGGAACTCTCTGATAGTTTCCATTGTATCTAACTTGGCCAAAATAACTCTTGCAAGTTTCCATTTCAGCTCCAGAGAGAGATTTCTAGGAACATCTATGACATGGCAACTGATTCAGTCATTCTTACTCTACGTTTTTGTTGGCTTTATTTAACGACATTAAAAACATCTGGAAAACAATCTCCCAGTTTACGAGCTGCTGTCCTTCCAAAGAATGTACTCCATCAACAGTCAGTAGGCCGGAGATGTTTGCAGCATGAGGGTAGGTACTCCATTTGTGACAGCAGTTATGAAGTGTATCTGCTAAAGCTGCTGTTTATATTAAGCTCACAGTGAAAAAGCACAATTTGCTCACTTGTGGAATAGAAATTACATGTTCCTGCTCAACACAACTAGCTTATTTTCAAACAATTTCTGGAAGCTGTGTATATTGCATTTGCTATCTAGTCTGAGAGTTTTACATCTCTCTAGATTAAGAGTAGTGATAAGCCGATTTTCGATGAAGACAATATTATTGTGTAAAAAAGTACCTGTCTCTTGTACTGACCACTGAAAGATATTCTTGCTTATGTTGAAGATATGTGTATTTTTTGCAGGCACAGGTTAATTTTTCCAAAAGGGTTCTACTCTATGGAAATATAGCAGCTCAGTCTTAGCACAAAATAATGCTTTAAATTTATGCTTTCTTTCACATCTTTTGTACTTACTTGTGTGACTTCTCCCAGACTCACTCCATTAGAATTTTGTGGAGTATTTTTCCCGTGCTTTCATTTTTTCTCCTCATCTGCCTGTAGTTTTGGAGCCATGGCTTGCAAAAACATTTTGCTCATTTTCATTTTCATATTATAAAGTCTGGTCTGGTTCTTTTCTGCAGTTAGGTAAAATGCAAACAAGTTTTCTAGATTGATGTTGAGATCTTCTAGCCTGAGGCTTTTGATACCCAGTGTAGTCTTGTCTCAAAGCAAGGATAGCATGGGCCTCCAAAAATGCTATTTCTGACTCAAGCTCAACTCTGTTATGAACACTTCAGAAGTATCACTCTATTTACAAGTAGATGATCTCTCAGAAGCCTCCAGCTAACTAGGAGTTAACTTTCTTCAGCAGGTTACTATTTATAAATCAAATGAGGGTTTTAACATAAATCTTAGCTTTCCCATTTTGCTATATTGAATACATAGTAACCTTTTGCTCACCTTTCTCTTCCACCTGCCAACATGAAATAGATACAGCTTTTTTGGACAACTTCTTGGGTGCTGTTTCTCAGAGCTTAAGCTGTTTTGGAGTTCCATATTAGCCTTTTGCTACCTTGTCTTCTTCTTTTCCTTTCTCTCCCCCATCCATCTCTTGTTCCATATTCTGTTCTGAGATGACGATTAATAAAGGACCCTTTGTGAGAGCTTGTAAAATATAAGCCATTCACATGGTAGGTGAGCAACTATTACACAGAAGGGCTTGAAAAGGGAAAAGAGAGAGTTCTGCATCTTTCTTTGGCTCCTAATCAATGAACAACAGATGTGACATTTCATCCCTACATGCAGAAGCAGCTTCAGGGTTTGCTCTTTTAATGAAGTAGTTGCTTGGAGATTCTTTTGCACTGTTCTGAATTTCTAAGAAGACAACTCTAGCTGCACTATTGTTCATCTTCTGCCTCTGAGTTTGCATTGTATGTGTATTGTCCCTTTAGAACTGGTGGCACAGAGGAGCCTGTGTTTTGGAAAGAAACAGGCAAAACCAGTTTCTTTCCTTTATTCTAAGCCAATGGTATCCATCTAAATAACCTAATGAAAATAAATGTTAATATTGAAATATACCATATTTTAAACTGTAATATAACTCCAGAAGATACAAAAAAAAAAAAAAAAAAGATTATTTGTTGACTTAAGGAACAGCTCTGTTAATAAATGGTGCTTTTTTTTCAGGGTTACAACCTTCTTTGATTGCCCCTCTATAGTGAAATATAACCTTTCTGATTTGAATTTGTAAAACACCTCTGTAACTGCATCATGACTCATTGAGACCCTGAAATCACTCTGTGACCTTCTAAGTCTCTCACAAGTGCCAGGAACAATAATTTCTAGTAGCAAATATCTCAGAATAGCCAGAGCAATAATTTTAAAGTACTAATTTGCAACGTCCAGAATGACAGACTGTGGGTGAAAATGGAGATAGATACAAAAGGCTCTGGATTCTAGTAAGCTACAAAGCAAATCTGTCTGTTTATTTTGCTGACTGATGAATTATTCTTCACCCTGTGCCTGTCAGTTCCTTCTAGTTTTTCTTAAATCCCTCTACTCTACATGCTGTGGGTTGCTTTTACTTTTCATTTCAAGTATAAATAACTGGGCAGTAAACAATAAACTGCCCAGTAAGTTAATATATTTTGCTTTTTATTTTGAAACTTCAGCTGTCTAAAAATGTTGGGTAAAAAATCATTTTCTCTAAAGAATGAGGTTTTCTTAGGAAATGTTTTTTCATAGGAAAATATAACTTAATTATTTTTTCATTTTTCAGTGGAAAGGTCTACCAGGGAAGTAAATTTCAATTTACTTTTCTTGTCTTGCTTCAGCTTTATGTTCAAACAGTGTTTGTTTACCTTTAAAAGTCATGCAAAATAGTTTGTATAAAATTTTTCAACCAATGTAATTTAAAGAGTAAGAGGTGGTGTGAGGATTGCAGTAGCAGAGAGTGCTTAGCTCTAGTCAAACTCTGTTCCCATTGAATAGTGGTTTTAAATTGGAACCCATGAAATAGATAGGGTAGATGACTGATGCAAGCCGAGGAGAAGGCACTGTCTTTTTGATACAGACAGCAACCCTCAGGTAGACAAAATCCCTGTGACAATAGTAGAGCAGTAAACTGTGTTCATGGTACAGAGCTGCTGCAGGTGCTCTACAGCACAATCAGGCTAGCGCTATGAGCAGCCCTGCTGGTACCATGGGACCACAGAAGGTCTGCTGAGATGTCACCTGGATGAAGTTGCTCTGGTTACCTGAGCTGTTATGCTTAATGCAGATAAAAGAAAAAAGACTGTGAAACTTGGATTATAAACTTTATTAGCAGCTTGCATTCACCCCTGCTTCTTTGAGGTAAAGCTAAAATTCACATCTCCTTGCCTGTCCAGTTCCTACAACATGAGATGACAAATTTGCTAATGCAAGGTAATAGTATCCTTCCTCTGACCAGAGCCCCCTTTCATATAGAATCTATATGCCACAGTTGATCCTATGGTATTTTGCTTCTCAAGTTTCTTAAAACCAGTGAGGTGATTCTTGTGCTGCTGGACACACATTTACAGTCTCCATTTGGCCATCTTCTGCTCCTCTCCTTCTACAACGCGTAGTTCTCATTCATGCTAATGTGAGGCACACTTCAGTGCTAATTAAAGAGAACATTAACCAGTGTCTATATTTGACAGTACTAATCACATCCATCATGTACACATGTGACAGTGCTATCAGTATTGGGAATCAGACACTCTATTTAGTATACCTTTTACATCTCTTCAGTCAAAAAAGAAGGTTCTTTTCACTGACAGCTTCCAGCTCTGGTAGTGCACTCCCCATAGATCCTTGAAGAGGAGGCATCACTTCTCTTCCCACTTTTATAACCCACAATTTTGGCTATTAATAAGCATGTTGTATTTCTAACTATACTTTAGAAACTAAACTGCAACACAATGAAGTCATTGCTTTACTTGTTCTATCTCTTGCTATCCCTTTAAGAAACTTTTCTAGCACAAAACACCAACAGTTACTAGATAGATATATTGGGGCCAATGTCTAGTTTCAGTTATTTTACAAAGACGCATTCACTGAGCAGAGAAAATACGACTGAGAAAACAAGATTGTATTTGGTGACCTCATAAATTATTTTATTATATAAATCTTCCACAGTTTTTTGCCATATAGAAAGACATGATCTGGCCGGGCTCATTTCAGAAGAAAATTATCAGAAATTAGGAGCTGGAAGGAAAAACACAAATTCTTGGACACCCCAGGAATATAGCTGTGACTTGATCAGGATTTTTGGTCACTGGCAAAACACCAGCAGGGCAAGGACATACTAAATACCAATAGGAAGAAGTGATGCTCCTATGTAGTCCAAAGCCTTAGACACTCCAGAGCAACTGAGCCTTAAACGCTCATGCTGTTTAGCTGCCTATCTTCCCATCTTTCTGTAAGAAACAGAACATGCTTTGATTCCAACCAAATTTGACAAAGAAGCTGCAAAAAAGCTATATTAAATTATTACAACTTTGGGAAATTTAGAAGCTGGGGAAAGAAAAGAGGTCATACCCACCCTTCTGCTGATTTAGAAAAGGCAGAGTTTGTCCCTTGTTTTCTTGCCTGCCAGCCAGCTTGGCTGGCACCACCCAGTGCTCTGCTGCAGGCTAGCCACTGCAACTGTCAAATCCTGCACAGTCCTACAGGTGTGGGAGTAAATACGGGATAGGAATGAAAGCAACCGATGGGAGAGATTGCTTAAAACCATGGGAGGGAGGAAGGAAAGGAGCTAAAACACTGTTTGGAGTAACCATAGCAGAAGGGGCACAGGAAGGACAACCAGGGCTGTTTCAAAGAGAGAGAGAGCCTGAGTTGTTGAGCACAAATCCACAAGGACCCTCATCTTGATTAACACCACAATCACGGAACGACTTGTTTTAACATGATAAGAAAAGGAGGTGAGATAGGCAGCTACATTCTCCATAATAATGGCTCAGAGAGAGTTCCCTTATCAAGAAAACACTCAGCAGAGTACAATTAGCTTCATTCAGCCTGAGTCACAGGGAAATCATAAGCCTGTCCCTGCTGGAACTAAGAGCATGTGGACTCTGAAAGTCCACTTCCCTGCCACAGGCAGGAATTCAAACTCAAGAGCGAGAGTCTGTAAAGGAATCCAGAAGGTCATTCATGCCAAGGAAAAGGCAGTATGTTGGCCAGAGGTGAAACAGGAATACAAGAAAACTGGAGCTTCAGCTTCCTCTAAACCCATGCCTTGCTAATACCCTCTGAAGTACCGGTACCCATTACCTATCAGATAACTTTTTATTGAGAACTTGCCTTTGTGTAGGCATAAAAAACGCTTTCAAAAATCTGTACTCACAGGATGATCCTTTCCATTTTCATCCAGTCCCAGGGCAGAGGCCCACCTAGCTCCCAGGAAAAATAGGAGATAGCAGCGCACCAAGCAGCATTTCCCCTGTGCAGCAGGCTGACACAGCCAATAACCCAACCAATAAGCTACTGCCAGAAATGAATTTAGTGCTCAAGGGTGCCACGCTGGCCTGACAACTGCGATTCATCTGTGGGGACATCTAGTCGTGCTACTCCACTGCAGCTTCTGCCTTCAGCAATCTGCCCTGCCTCTGTCTTAGATGTTTCTGCTGCCAGTGCTTAGGCAGCTCCTACGCTCATGAAGCAGCGTCTGCGGCGGAGCAGCACAGCTGGCAACAGTTTTAGCCTTCTGTTTAAATACTGTGTTTTAAAGTGCAGGAGCTCAGTTGGATGCTGCTGGAGCAGCTGAGTCACTCCTGCAAAAGGAATGGGGCAGACATGTAGAGATGAAAACAGCTAAGGTGTCCTGGAGTGAATCATTTAATGCATCAATTTTAAATCAAACTGTTGCAATTTGCATTACTTTCCCAGATATCTGGTCAACTTTTCCTTTATTCACGTCCATCTCCAATTTTTGTCTCCAATACAGAGGTCTGAATTCTCATTAAGCAGCAGTTGCTCTAACCTTGCATTTCAGTGGTTTTGTAAAATGGAAGGAAAAGTACAGTAGCTCAGCACAGCAGGCCATCTGCGGGCAAAGTCCATCATATTTATTTAGACTGCAACCTTCTAGCCATTTATCCAGAAAGGAAACTGCGTAAAAGGCACAACTTCAAGACTTAGTAAAGATGTTTCCTTCCATCTTGACTCATCACCTGACACATTCCATATGCTCTGTTTTGCTTATTATTAATTTAACTAACAATAGAAAATATATTAAATGAGTTATGATCCTGTGACAACGAATTAGCTAGACTAGAATGTATAAAGGTCTCTTTAAACTTTAATTAGTTTAACAATGATGTGCCTGCTGCCCATGTTTGCATTTCAAGAAAACCTGCAGCAGCTTAGAAGCAGGATGCTTTGTATTTAGCATGGAAAGTGTCTCTCAGTCCAGGCTTATTTATAAAGCCATTTTCTAATAATGACCTAGATACAGTGGAGTTCAACTGGGGATGGAGTTACCCTGACACACATAAAATGAATATATTAAGCCATCTATCAAGTACCAGAGTATACAAATAAACATAAAGAATTGGGGGAAGGGAGATGGAGAGGTGATTCCTGAATTAGGTCACTTCATTCTGAAAGTTCTCTCACCTCCCTGCCCTTTGCCCGAAGCTGGGAAAGGTGGCAGGGTGCACCACTACAACACACTCATCCTGCCTTCCCTGGAGCATCCCATGGGCTGCACACTTTGCTGTCTCCATGGGTCTGAGTTCAAGAAGCACTGCTCATCATGTATCATGCAACAAGCTCTCTGCCCGTCCCTCCACCCTCTCTCTATGGCAGAAAGTGAGGGATTCCCCACACCTCCTCCTGCCTCCTCTCTCCCAGCTCCTCTCCCAGACCCATGTCTCTGTGTAGTGCCCCATCTTTTAGCACATGCATGTCTTCCCCTCATCGTACACTCTCTCCGCTGAGGCCAGGGGGAGGAGGACACACCACTGCCCACTTCCAATCTCCTTGTTCTCCTTACTCACCCTTTCCACATGGCACCGACTACACTGCTCCAGATTCCCTTTGACATCAGCTCTCTGAGGCCCTTTTTCTCTCGTTTTCGTATGTCACCCCTCCCTGTTTCCCCCAGGACACCCATGTCCCCTCTGTCCTGGGTTCAGCAGTAGCAGTCATTTTTCTCCTTCTTAGTAGCTGGTGCAGTGCTGTGTTTTTGACTTTCAGCCTGGGAACAGTGCTGATAACACCGATGTTTTTAGTTGTTGCTCAGTAATGTTTACTCTGACCAAGGACTTTGTGAGTCTCATGCTCTGCCAGGGAGCAGGGGAAGCCAGGAGGAAGCAGAGACAGGACACCTGACCCAAACTAGCCAAAGAGGTATTCCATGCCACAGCACGTCATGCCCAGCATATAAACTGGGGGCAGTTACCCAGAAGGGGGAGATCACTGCTCATTCAGGCTGGGTATTGGTCAGTGGGTGGTGAGCAGTTGTGTTCCCTTCAGTTATTATTTCCCTTATCATTATTATTATTGGTGGTAGCAGTAGTGGTTTGTGTTATACCTTAGTTACTGGACTGTTCTTATTTCAACCCATGGGAGTTGCATTCTTTCGAGTCTCCTCCCCATCCCGCCAGGAGCAGGGGGAGGAAGAAGTGGGGGGAATGAGTGAGCGGCTGCATGGTTCTGGGTTGCCTGCTGGGCTTAAAGCACAACACCCTCACTCCCTCCCTCCATCTCCATCTCCCACCTCTGTCCCAGGAGGACATAACCAGACCTGCCCCTAGGAAAGCAGGGGGTTGTTGTGAGGGCCCAGGACAAGCCAAAGCACCCTCCGTTTCTGGGCAAGTCCCTCTGCCAGAAGCAGGAGGTGTCTGGTGACATGAGCTGTAGTCTCTTTCCTCACTGTGCCTTTCATGTAGCTTTCAAACAGGCGCCTCCTCCTACCAATGCATGAGAAAACTTGCACAAAACAAGCCTGGAAGAACTTTCAGCAGCTCAGTTTTGTACGTGGCCTAAGAGCCTTCTGATGCCAACAAATGCAGGCTGGGCCTTCAAAGCTTGCAATGACCTTGAAGCATTAAATACTGAATGTTTTATATTGCCAGAGAGATGTTGGTTGGAAGGGATCTCTGAATGTCAGGACTGTTGTCAACATTAGACGAAGTCTCTTCAAATCTCTACCGCTAATTTGAAAAAAGATGTTGGAAACATGTCTGAAAGACGAACACGAAGTACAAGGTTGCACATTATCTGTCAGAAGAACAGGCTGCATTCTCTGTCCTTTGCAGCTGGTGACCACAACTCACACTCGTTGACCTTATACAAAGGCAGAAGTTAACTTCTTGATCACTGTAAAATATCACCAACAACTTTTGTTTAGTTAAAGTTCTTTGATTATGGCCCAACATTTCAGAGTCATCAGCTTTCTTTTTAGCAATCATCTGAAAAAACGAAGAGTACCAGCTGCTGTTTAATCAACCACACACCAAATCAATAATTTTCTTACCAACATTTTAAAAGTCTCACACATTTGTGAGGTCTTCAAGGGTGTGATTCATCTGACTGAAATAGTTGTATAGCACTGTTTCAGATGTATAGCAATTGGCAACTGTTTCATCTGCCTCTCCTTTCTCCTCACACAGAACTTCTAAAGCTTGAGAGGCATCTTTGCTCACCAGGCAACTGCACTTGGATGACCAGGCACAGAAAGACATCTGTACAGTTCCTCACGCAGCTGTATGGGAAACCTAGTAATCTAAGTACTTTTGTGATTTGTTTCCTGTTTGTTCCATTTTCATCATCTCCATGCCAGGAACATGACCTCACTATGCTGGGCATCTTCAGAAAATGAAATACCACCCCTGCATGTTTCTCCAACTCCTACCTGCCAGGCAACACCGGAAGAAAGGAGGAAGCATGAGGGAGATTAAATTTTCTGTAGGAGCACCAAGTCAAATCAATTTAGTTTGGTGATGGAATAAATTAGATAAGCACTGGAGGAAGCAAAGGTGGGTCTTAGGAGGTATAGTTAGGGATGCTGTGCATAGATGGGAGTTTGAGATCAATAGAATAGAATAGACTATGTCAGTTGGAAAGGACCTACAATGATCATCTAATCCAATTGCCTGACCAGCTCAGGGCTGACCAAGTTAAAACATATTGTTAAGGGCATTGTCCAAAAGCCTCTTAAGCATTGACAGGCTTAGGTCATCGACCTAAGGAAGCTTGTTCTAGTTTTTGACCACTCTCAGTAAAGAAATGCTTCCTCACGTCCAGTCTAAACCTCTCCTGGTATAGCTTTGAACCATTTACATGTCCTATCACTGCATTCCAGGGAGAAAAGATCAGCACCTCCCTCTCCACCTCCTCAGGAAGCTGTAGAGAACAATATCCTTTTCTCCAAACAAGACAAAGTCCTTATCCATTCCTCATAGGGTATTCCTTCTAGCTTATTGTCCTTTCACTACCTTTGTTAACTTTCTCTGGACTCATTCAAGGACCTTAACACCCTACTTAAATTGTGGGGCTCAGAACTGCACACAGTACTCAAGTTAGTTGAGTACCCGAGCTGAATACAGTGGGATAATCACCTCTTTTGAACAGCTGGTTATACTGTGTTTGATGAGCCCCAGGAACACTTAGCACATTGCCCAGACAAGACAGCAGGAAAGTATGGGGAAGAGACAGAATAAAAGAAAGTAAATGCAGGTTAGGAAAATCTGCAAAAAGAAAAATTCATATTCATGTGTGACATTTCCATACACTGTGGAGGAAGAAGTAGGAAGGCACAACCGAGATACCACACTCCAAGACTATCAGTCCACAGTTCAGGCTTCTGCCTCACCAGTGAAGCTATTATCAGGAAACATAGCCCCATGTCAAAGCTTGGGATAGTGTCTGGGACAGGAACACACTTCCACACGCAGGCAGGGTCACCACCATCCTCTAGATATATGTGAGGATACTGGTACCTGGAAAGAGCCAGCAGAGTGCCTGCTACACCCTGAAGAAGTTATTCAGAGCTAGTGGAAAATAAACAATTAATGCACTTTGCCTATGGCCTGGGGACCAGAACTGAACTATGCAGGGCTTCTGTTTGAAAGCTAATTTCCCACAATTAATATCATCTTTAATCCTAGTCTTAAATCTATGCAGAAACAACATCACAGAACATGGGCTCATGAATGTCACAGGTAATGGCTCCAATTTGTGGACCACAGGTCAGTTTTGTGGACATAAAATCTCCAAACCAGGCACAGATAGTATTTTACCACAAGCACGAATGAGAGGTTTCTTCATAAACGCTTTAAAAATCCATTCATCTTGCACATCACATCCATTTCCATTCATGGACCAAGGACAGTTCCCACCAGTCCATCTTGACGTGATTTCAGCAGCCAGTTTACACAAAAGCTTTTAACGAAACACCCTCAGTTCCTACTTTCTTCTCTCCTTCTGTTTCATGCCTGCCTCCTTGGACCTTTGCATCTCACTTTCTTTGGGTGTTTACCAGCTGCTTCATGGCAATAATGCAACAGTGCTTGCTGCCAGACCCACACCAGCAGAGCAGGCCCTTGGCATGCTTAATATATGGTACTGATGCTAGTACCATACTAACACCACTGCAGGTATGGTGTCCACCCCACAGGCCAGAGGAGTGGGCAGCCCTCAACACTATTTTTGTGGCATGCTGCATCCTCCATAATATAAGACAACTTCCTTCTGCAAGTAATAGAGGAGCCGACAAAGAGAGGTGCCATGCTTGACCTCGTGCTCACCAACAGGGAAGGGCTCACTGGAAATGTGATGCTCCAGGACACCCTTCATTGCAACAATCATGAGATGGTCGAATTCGAGATCCTCAGGACAGTGAGAAGAGGTTGCAGCAAGCTCACTGCCCTGGACTTCAAGAGAGCAGACTTTGGCCTCTTCAGGAACCTCCCTAGTAAGGTTCCATGGGATATAGCCCTAGAGGGCAGGGGGGCCCAAGACTCTTGGTTGATATTCAAGGGGTCACGTGCTCCAAGCTCAGGAGCGCTGCATTCCAACTAGAAGGAAGTGCAGCAGGAGGGCCAGGAGACCTCCTTGGATGGATAAGGAGCTGCTGAGGAAAATTCAAAGGGAAAAAAAGGCTTATAAAAGGTGGAAGCAAGGCTAGACGGCTTGGGATGAATACAGAAATATTGTCCGGGAAGTTAGGGATCAGCTTAGGAAAGCTAAGGCCCAGTTAGAATTAAACTTGGCTAGGGATGTGAAAGATAACAGGAAGGGATTCTATAGGTACATTGTGATAAAAGACAGACCAGAGACAATGTGGGCCCTCTCCAGAAGATATCAGGAGAACTGGCTACCCTGGATTTGGAGAAGGCCGAGGTTCTGAATGACTTCTTTGCCTTGGTCTTCACTGGCAAAGGCTCTGACCGCACCACCCAAGTCTTGGAAGGCAGACGCAGGGACTGTGAGAATGAAAACCTTGGGGCCACTGTAGGAGAGGATCTGGTTCGAGACCATCTTAAGAACCCGAATGTGCACAAGTCCATAGGACCTGATGAAATCCATCCGCGGGTCCTGAAGGAGCTGGTGAATGAAGTTGCTAAGCCACTGGCCATCATATTTGAAAAATCATGGCAGTCAGGTGAAGTTCCCGACGACTGGAAAAGGAGAAATATAACCCCCATTTTCAAGAAGGGGAAAATGGAAGACCTGAGGAATTACAGACCATTCAGTCTCACCTCTGTGCCTGGCAAAATCTTGGAGCACATTCTCCTGGAAGGCATGCTAAGGCACATGGAAAACAACAAGGTGCTTGGTGACAGCCAGCATGGCTTCACTAAGGGGAAATCCTGCCTGACCAATTTGGTGGCCTTCTATGATGGGGCTACAGAACTGATGGACAGGGGTAGAGCACTTGGTGTCATCTACCTGGACTTGTGCAAAGCGTTTGACACTGTCCCACATGACATCCTTGTCTCTAAATTAGAGAGACATCAATTTGACGGATGGACCACTCGGTGTATAAAGAACTGGCTGGACGGCCGCACACAAAGAGTTGTGATCAATGGCTCGGTGTCCGGCTGGAGACCAGTAACGAGTGGTGTCCCTCAGGGATCGGTGTTGGGACCGGTCTTTTTCAACATCTTTGTCACTGACATGGACAGTGGGATTGAGTGCGCCCTCAGCAAGTTTGCTGACGACACCAAGCTGTGTGGTCCGGTTGATATGCTGGAGGGAAGCAATGCCATCCAGAGGGACCTCGACACGCTTGTGAGGTGAGCTGATGTCAGCCTTATGAAGTTCAACCATGCCAAGTGCAAGGTCCTACACCTGGGTCAGAGCAATCCCAAGCACAGCTACAGGTTGGGCAGAGAAGAGATTCAGAGCAGCCCTGCGGAGAAGGACTTTGGGGTGTTGGTCGATGACAAAATGAACATGAGCTGGCTTCGGTGTGCGCTTGCAGGCCCAGAAAGCCAACCATATCCTGGGCTGCATCAAAAGGAGTGTGACCAGCAGGTCAAAGGAGGTGATCCTGCCCCTCTTCTCTGCTCTTGTGAGACCTCACCTGGAGTATTGTGTGCAGTTCTGGTGTCCTCAATATAAAAAGGACATGGAACTGCTGGAACAAGTCCAGAGGAGGGCCACGAGGATGATCAGGGGACTGGAGCACCTCCCGTATGAAGAAAGGCTGAGAAAGTTGGAGCTGTTCAGCCTGGAGAAGAGAAGGTTGCGTGGAGACTTCACAGCAGCCTTCCAGCATCTGAAGGGGTCCTACAGGGATGCTGGGGATGGACTCTTCGTTAGGGACTGTAGTGACAGGATAAGGGGTTAGGGTTCATACTTAAACAGGGGAAATTTAGATTGGATGTCAGGAAGAAGTTCTTTCCTGTTAGGGTGGTGAGGCACTGGAATGAGTTGCCCAAGGAAGTTGTGAATGCTCCATCCCTGGTGATGTTCAAGGCCAGGCTAGGCAGAGGAGTGGGTGACATGGATTAGTGTGAGGTGTCCCTGCACATGGCAGAGGGGTTGGAACTAGATGATCTTAAGGTCCTTTCCAAGCCTAACTATTCTATGATTCTATAATGTGGGCCCACAGCCCACTGTGCCCTGTGGGAGATGAAGTATCACCTTACTTCATGCTCCAAGGAGAGAGGGGGAGCAACAGGGAGGTAGTACGGAAGGTGGGGATGCAGGGCTGATGTATGGTGCTGGGAGAGGTAGCAGCAACGAGGCCATGTTATAAATGGCAGCCACATGGCAAGCATTCATGACAGCATTTCCTCAGTTCAGCAGGCTCACAACTCAGCAACACCCATACCCTCTTCTTCACCCAGCTAAGAGAGGAGAGTGACTAAGAGCGCAGAGAGCTCAAGTTGAAATAAAAAGGAATGGACTACATTAACACACTAGAACAAGGAGAGCCATCCCAGAAAAGTCTGTGTGTGGGCTGATTTCAGCATTTCCAGATCATTTTAGGTGTGCTGCCTCATTATCAGCCCCATCACCCCCAGCAGGAAGTTTCTCCCAGGGAAGGCAGCAGAAACACTGAGAGGAGCAGAAGTGCAAGTGCCAAGTCTGAGGAAGGTACCTAATCGAATTTCAGCCTGGATGAATCTCAGCCAGAATCACTAGATGAATTCCCTAAGCCCTGGCAACATCAGAATGCTACAGCAGGATATTGTATAGGTGCTTACTGGCCCCTAAAAGAAAGGGAAAGGGCTGTTTTGTTTGGTTTAGGTGGCTGAGAGTTTATATGAAGGCTGGGAGCTTAGTTTAAATGCTAATTGACTCATAAACAAGCCTGAGTTAAATAAAAGAATCAACTAGCATTAGCTGAGCTAGATCAGTTTGAAAATGAGGCCTTTTGTTAATCAGATGGAGTTTGTATTGGGATAGGCCAGGCATTGCTCCAAAAGCAGCATCAGATTAAACCTCCTACTCGAAAAACACTCATTAAAAAGCAACTTCAATTGAAAAAGATCCCACTTGTCGCTACCAGCCATTGTTAGGTAGTGAAACAGTGACAGATATTTTTGAAGACTATTATGGGGAAATAAATATTTATTTAGCTGTCTAAAGTAATTAATCCCTGCTGTTTGCTTTTTGTGTAAGCACATACAAGGCAAGACTGTCTTTGTACTCGAATTTTAGGAGACAAGCCTGTGTACAGGCTCCCGTGGTTTTTGAAGGCAGCAACAAATTTATGCCTAATACTTTCTGTGCAACTTGAGAATGCCAGCCATCAAGCAGTAATAGACTTTTCCTATCCTTATTCAGTTGCAGCAGGAATGAGGTATATGAAAGGGAAAGGACAGAAAAGAGAAAGGTGAGAAAGTAGAGACTGCGAGTGACATAGAAGGCTGCAAGAAGCTGGCATGCTGCTGGTGTGGGATCTGCTGAAGGAAATCGCTTTCACGGAGTATCAGCTTGAGAATCACAAAAAAAAAAAAAAGGAAAAAGAATGAAGGGGGATTAAGCTGTAAAAGCACAAGAAAAAGGATCAATAACCATCTTGGATGTATTTTCTGGAAAGCTGGCATGGACAGCGCAAAGATGTTACTTAGTGAGTATGCTGGCATCCCTCCCATTTACAAGCTATAGAGCCAAAGTGTAATTAGCACATTCAAGGGAACAATAATTAAACAATACCAAATAGGCAGTCCATAGATTGATCAAAGCATATGTAAAAAACACAGACATAGACCTTAGCTCAGCTCTTGTGTAAAAGTCTCTCTGCCCTAAGAATCACTTGAGCAAGGTATATCCACACTTTAGCATATGAGCTACAGATGATAGATACATATGAGCTTGATAACATGCAGATTGTTTTTGCTTTTCAAATTTTAGCAGGTAAATGTCATTGCTACATGTTTAAAATCAGAAGCAATCTTTTAAAAAGTAGCTCAAGTGCTAAGCTCCATATTTCTTTTTCCCCAGAAGTATTTTATTGCAGAGTAAAATGACAGATGCAATTAGATAATGTTGAGCAGATTATAGTTTGAGAATGTTATGCTGTGTTACATATTCACGAGTGAACAATAGCAGGGTGGGGGGAGAAGAGATGGGTATTTTTCCTTAGTACCTATTTTTAAAGTTGGCCTAAGAAATGTGTCTTTTCTAGGTAGGCAAATATTATGGGGCTGTATGAATTCAGTTGTGTTATCTTGTCTCAGCTACATGAGGAAGCTTTTCTGACTCAGTTTAGCTTTAAAAATCACTCTGGTATTACTGGAAAAATTTAGAAATGACCAAAAGCTGGATTCATGACAATCTGACAGTTGGGATCAGATTCACTGAGCTCATTTTCTATTGAAACCAAGAAGCATCTGCAAGCCTACACACTTTATTTTGTTGACCTATGTCTCAAGTCACCTACCAACAGTGAAAGTATCTCCCTTGCACTGTGGACCAGGTACCCATCAATGAAAATATTATTCCTTTAAACTGAGCCCTTCTGGAGACCTCCATTTTCCAGAATAATTAAACAGCATAAGAGCTGGTCCTTATTCCTTGTATATTTATTTAACTTTTGTGCTTAAAAATTAGTTAGCTAAATCTGAGTTACTCTAGTCTTTATACTTAATAGCAAGAAGGATGCAACTTCACAGGGTGGGTTTTTTTGCCCATCTTAGTCCAACCTATTAAGATTATATGTTTTATCCAAAGGAGAAAAACACCTTCTAATTTCTTTCCATTGACTATAAAAAGAGCTAAGGATAAAATTTTCAGATCCGAACAGATATCTAAGATATCTAAGATATGTAAGATACCTAAGTGAGATGTAAAAAGTCTGATTCTGTGGGAAGAGCACAGAGAAAGTACATTATGCCTTCCCTCCTCGTTTTGTACCCACACAAGAACCAGACACAATTAGACTCCTTTTTTAAAAAAATATTTTAGCCAGAAGTGTGGTTTTACCCAGTTTTATCCTGCCAATAGCCTGAAAGATCATACAAAGATAAAGGGTCCCTCCCCATCCTTTGCATCCTTCGCGGGCTCCATTCAAGGTCAGCTTTTCCAGGCTCACACCAATTAGGCAGAAAGAGCAACCTTATTCTTTAACCAGTCCTAAGAAAACTGTACTGTTTTCCTTCCAAAGCATCCACTGTACCATCGCATTGTGCTAGGACTGCTCTGGCAAGAGCACTTCAGGGCAAACCAGAGAACCAGATCTCTTGGAGATGGTTTTAATCTTGTTGTTTCATGGTGCTCTGATTACAGTCTTAGCAAGGCAGCAGAAAGCAAGGGTCCGGATCCCTACCCACAATGAACAGCTAGACACAAGGCCATGAAAGTCACCTGTCCAGGAAACAAATGGAAAAGGCTTCATAAATTAAATATGGCAGTGCTCTACCCTTTCCTTCCACAACTGAAGGAATCGCTTTACTTGGAGACTTAAAAACCCAGCTTCTGAGTCACAGACAGAAACATGAACGAATTTCAATTATATCTGTACATGTAGGTTCACTCACAGAATAAGATGCATTATAAGTAGCCAGTTCCTCATGTTTGCTGCTGTCCTGTTTCGTTTTGTCTGTAGACCCATGTTATTTTCATTAGCTGACCAGTCAGGCACTCTGCCACCTGACTTAACATGACAGCCATTCAAATCTGTCTCATTCTCTGGAGTCATTGGATGTTGTTCTTAGATTAGTAAACAGATGTTATCAATACCCCATAACAGGCAGAGAGTTTGCAAGGCTTCTCATTTAGAAAAAAAAAAAAAGGATGATTTAAATAGATGTTACAGAAATTGTAAGGAATGCTGTGAATATGCTCAATATTGAATTCACTTCAGTGTGGGAACTGAATACTTTGATACGTCTAAAAAAAATTACCTGCTATAGTTACAGTGGATTTTCTTCCTTATTTAATAGAACTTGACTTTAAAATGACAACCAAAAAGTATTTCATTCGCATCCACAGATTTTAAATAAACACTTTATAAGCTCCACTCCACTTGGAATCTGTAAGAGATGCACTTAGCCTTTGAGGAGAAAATACCTGTTCTGTTTCAGCCTGTACAGGGAGCCTGTGACAAGTCCCTTTTTTCTCTTTAAATTTCAGTGTCCCCATCTGCAAAAAGTGCCTATGACATTCTTTGCTTATTGTTTAATTTCATCCTCTAATTAATTTGATGAAGCCTCTCAAAATAAGTAAAATTTATTCAGAATAATGCAGCCTTTATTTTGATCAGTTTTGATCCCTTTCAGCAGGTAATCCTTGATAATGTAATCACTGGGTATAGAAGGTTTCATTTAATAATGAAAGACAAAAATTCTAAAAGAGAAAGACAGGAGAAAGCTACTGGAAGACTGGAGTGATAATAAAAGATGACTACAACCCAAAGTTGCATTACTTAGAGATTATTATTGATATTGCAAGAACTACCATATGCTTTGCAAGCTGTGACAGTCACCCTTGTAGTCACATGGATGAAATGATCAACTGGTTTTTGCATTCGAAGTGATAGGAACAAACTTGATTCAAGTAAGAGAAGCTGCTGTCTAACAAAAAGCACAGGGGACATCATGTAGCTTAATTACTGTTTTGGGGAAGGAAGGTCACTTGGTTTGGTTCTGATCTTCAGCTTAAGGCTGTGTGTGCAGTTAAATGCAACTTTTATTTACTAATATTTTGCAAAGAAAAAAGCTCAATGAGTACAGGAAGTTGCCATTTCACTTTTTCATGCAATCATGCTTATGCATCAAGGCCAGGCTGGACGGAGCCTTGGGCAACATGGTCTAGTGTGAGGTGTCCCTGCCCATTGCCAGAGGGGTTGGAACCTTAAGGTCCTTTCCAACCCTCATCATTCTACAATTCTATGATAACGCCACACATTGGACACCATTAATGCCAGTGATGTCTTGTCCTTAGCACAAAAATGGTAAGCCTGGTCTGAGTGGCAGACAAGACTAATGTAAATTGTTCAGGCTTTCCCAGTGACATGTAAGTTAGACACTCAATGCTTATATAAAGGTCTTGTCTTCTTATACCTGCTACAGCCCCGATGCTGCATCCTTTGCACCCTTGTACAACTCCAGGGAAGAGGTTGCAGAACCACTTCCAGATGGGATATTTAATATCATCAAAGTGGTCCTTCTTCTGCAGTGGCAAAGCTCCTTCAGAATGCACCAGAGTGCATCTAACCTCAACACACCTCACTGCACTCTCAACAGACCCTGAAGCATGGATTGAAGGACATGCCTCAGAAATCTCCTACTGACCTCATTTTGATTCAGAATTTTAATCCCTCCCCGTCAGGATTTTAATCCCCGACCTGCAATCGCCATGCATGTGCTCTCAGTAGAAGTAATACACTCTCATTACTGGTGGACCTTCTGCTTCACATAACAGCATCAGTCCTGTCACTGCACATACAGAAAGTCTCTGTTGGGGAATCTGCACGGACAGTAACTCATGCTCACTGTCAGTCCTGGGGAAACACGAGACAAATGCTGTTTGCTGTAGAACTTCTGGTCCTCCTTCCTAAAAGGAAGAATTCTTTTGAATTGATAGAGAAAGGAGATGAAAAGTTGGAATATGCCCAGCTTCATGGTTTGACCCCAGGTATTACAACATGCACAGCAAACACACTCTTCTGACAACAGATGAATTGCTGGGCTTCACTTCCTCACCTGCTGGACCTTGTAGCTGAAAACAGTGGCAGCTTAGACGGACTCCTTGTTCCATCTCCATTGCAAAGTGTGGGGCCCTGAGCAACTGCGTATTTCTCCACAAATCTGATTTCACACTTGCAGTAGGAATGGGCCTGCCCCTTTCAGAACAAGATATCGTATCTGTTTTGGGAACATAAAGTGAAGGAGACTGCATTTCACAGTGCAACACATACAGGCATGTCTTCTGTTTACTCCTTTTTTACTTATTTACTCCTACATGAGGTCACTGAAGCTAGCAAGAATTTTACAAATAATTTCTTTTTTCACCATTGCTTATCGGTCATTAAATAAGAGTTGCCACTTCACATAAATAGATCTACGTATCAACTGGAGCTTTAAATGGGACTATATCAATACAGTAGAAGTAAGGAAACAATTTTTTCACTTTCCTCAGTTTAGTCAGAGAAAGCAGCATTCATGGTTTCATTTTGTTTATACAGAAGTTTCCTGTGTGATTCCCATGCACAAGGGCTATTTTGCAGCACAGGGAAGGATTTGCACCTGAAGTATTTTGGCTTAAGTTTTCTTATTTTTATTAAATCACAAACATTTTCACTAAATTTAGGTGGGTTCACCCCCACCCCCCAAATGTTTACTCTGGAATGTAATCTGAATTTGTAGGCGAAGATGATCTAAGAGTCCCATTATATCACCTACATCTTCAACCAACCAACAAGAGGACTGAGACAAAAAGTAGGCCAACTCTTTTTCTTAAAGTGTAACTGTTCTTTTTTGTCAAGCTTGATCCAGTGTGGAAGTTTTATTTAAATGTGACCTGCAAAGCAAAAATGAAAAGCAAGCACAAACTTCTGCACTGAATGTCTCCAGGCTGTGGGGTGCAAGAAAATCCAGTACAGAAACAGCTGTAATATTTTAGTGCCTAGTTGCTGGGGGCAGGTTCCTAGGATAAAACCTGTGACTCTCTGCAGAGACTCCAGAATTCATCTTATGTTGACTCTAGATTGGCTGTCTCAGTTGAAATGAGAATTTTTTGGAGTCACTCAATGAATGTCCGGTGTCACATGCTGGGATTTTTCCAGTGAACTAAGCACGAAAGGAAATTTCACTAAGGAAAAGGAATTCAGAGTTCTTCAAAAAATATCTGTTATAAATGCCTTTTCTGCTTTGCTTAACATGTGGCCTGGAGAGCCCTGGGAGACCATAGGCTACATGTGAAAGGTGTGTGAGGGAAAAGCGAGTAAAGCAAGACTACTGTCAGTACATTCGAATACGTTACCTGAAGTCTCCACCTTTATCAGGAAATGTGTAGAAGCTTCTTAGTAGGAAAAGATCATAAAGCCTTGGTGTCATTCCTGCAGGATCCAGCAGCCAGCACCCAGTCAATAATGCTGAAGCTGGAGCAGAGCTTTTCGTATCGGAATGGAGCAACTTCTTCGGTTCCTTGGGGAAAAAAATGCAAGCAGAATTGAGCAGCAGATGCTGTAGGTAGAAGAAAAGTGTAGATATTAACAAGTATTGCCTGTTCCAAAGAAGGTGAGGGAATTGGTAAGAGGCTGAAAAAGAACCACACTCATATACAGCTTTAAAGTAATGTTTCGAAACATCTGGGGCAAGACTGACAAAACTAGGTAATGCAGCATTAGCTATTTGATTGTTAAATGGGTTGACACACTGTGTAAATGTACCCTACCAGGCCATGCAGGTCTTTAGTGGATATCACTTGCACACGTGTGATGTAGGGAAAGGAACTAATGTCTGTGTTATTAGGAGCATTAAACAAGGATTTCTATGGAGAGCGTACCTCCCTTTTTTCCCCATTGAACTTGGCTCTCCCATCCCCCGCCCCAAAATCAGCGTGGGTAATGCTACCTCCACTGAACACCCCTATAGTATTCCCACCCATGTCATTTGCTGACACTAATTGAAAACAGGGACCTTGGCAAAATGGTCTACATTGAGAGAAAGAAAACATTAGTGTCATTGTGATGCTAATAGAAGATGCTATAGTTAGGCTGGGAGGAAAGGGAGGGGGGTTATGTGTATGCACCTCTTTGGATTATCCATGGTGCTTCCATACATTTTTCATTTATAGGAAAGAAAATGTTCTTTTTCAAATTACCTTGATAATGCCAAGAAAGAAGAATCAGGCATATGTTCAAATGTTTCAGGCTTTCCACGGTTAAAAGAAAGCTGAGTTACTAAGGAAAAGTATGGGTGTTTTTTGTTTTTTTCTGTTTCAGCCTGTCCTTGAATCATTTTTTTTTTAACCACCAGCTCATTATAGTCAAGGATCCTAATTTTAAGAATGTCAGACTCCATAGGGGTTTCATCAGCTCCTTGCTATTCATTTCATGAATGATCTGGACCTTCATTTTGATCAGCCAGGGAGTTTTGGGAATGAACCTTGAGGTGAAGGTGGACATACATTGCTTTCTAGCTATCAAGTTAGATTCCAAACTATCATAGTATATAAGAAGAAATTCCTGGAACAAACTGCCTCAGATATCCATAGGGAATACACATATGTGATTAACCCAACCGGCCACTGGGTGTGACCATTGCACCACACAAAAGCATCTGAGACTTTTCCACAGACAGGTCTGGAAGTACTGGGGCTTGGTAAAAAACACCACCTTTTCAGGTTTGAGTAGACAATAGTACTGTCAAATAACTTTCTGTGCACAGTGTTCAGATGCTTGCTGCACTATGTGGAACCTCTCTCAAAAGCCAGACACCAAGCATTTAAAACTGTGGTGTAAAAAAATTCAGTGAAAATCACATTAATCACATTACCAGAGCCCCTTTTCCTTTTCCAAAGCAAAACTAGTAAGTCCCTTAAAGCTGCAGGTGTTTGGCACTTTGTTCACTGAAGCCACATGAGTAGAATAAGAACATTCACAGGCAGAATGGCTTAGCTAGCAGTATCTAAACTACTAGTTCTCAATTACCTACCTTGCAGCCAGAGAAGTAATATCCACTAAAAAGAAGAGGGAAAACGAAGTCTACAATAAATTATCGATAATTACTTTTATTCAAATCTGGTTTCTGTAAATGTAAGACAAAATAATTTTGCCCAGCGTAACTGAGCCAGATCTGTGGCATTATGTAGCTTGTATCAGCCACTTCAAAATGTTTCCTAATTTTAAACTTTATTTTATAGCACTTCTACCATTGAAAAGTCCCCAAAATTTATCTTTTAAATCAGATATACTCTTTTTTAGTCTCAATGCAGATATAGATGTACATGCTAATTTGCAAGATCTGTTTTCCTGACCACACTCAGGTTCAGTAGTGAAACGTTTGCATATTCTCTTGAGTCAGGTTGAAGTTCAGTAGTACCAGACCCTGATCAAAGAGTCAATGGTAGAATAACATCACCTTGATCTCTGAAAAACGTGTCAGTCCTGAGATTGCTCGAGCTTACACTGGTTACAGCTACCTCAACAGGCAGTAACTGAACAAAAAGTCACTAAGAGTGTAACAGTTTTTTGCCTTTCTTTCATTTTGGGATTAATACCCAAAGCCCTGGTCAGTGGGTATCAATCATGATGGATGTTACAGGGTCAGTTTTACCAAAACATGAGTTTTGCTATTCAGGAGGAACCTGAAGCTGTACTTGTGGAAAGCTTCATTGCATACAAAGTGAGGGTCTGAATTCAGATCTGCCTTTCAGATCATACATGAATGGGAATGCCACTTCCCAGAAGTGCGAAGTACACCATTGACTTCTGAAGGGATATGAAAATCTGTGTGTGCTGTTTTTGAAGTGGAAGATAATTTCAGTTTCAGGCTTCTCTCAGTACTCTTATTTCTGATTTTTTAAATATATACTTTAGTAAAAAATAAAACATAACTATAGTAAAATAATAATATTTTTATAATATTATTAATATTAATAATACTAATGCTCTCAGTATCTAATAGTTCATGCTGGAAATTGTCCACAGTTCTCAGACTCACCGTGTTTTTATACTGAGACATCTGGCATCTTCCTGAATTTGTGGTGTGCTGCCAAGGTTTTAATAAGGGCATCCAGCAAACATCACTTTCCGTAAACGTTTGTGCTAAGCCTTAAACTGGGATTCTGTGCATTAAGGGCAATAGAAACTATTCATTTGTTTCCCCATTTAAACAAAAATGTTTTCTCATTACCCTAGGCTAGGAAGGAGCAATTCCACTTGACAAATAAACAGAACATTCTTGCTGGAAAGCTACACTTTCTATCCAAAAGCAAAAACACACGGGCTATCTTGCTAGCTTAGTGCGCAGTTCAACCCCTGTGTAATTTGAATGTAAAAAGAGAGAAGGTCTTTAGAAAATTCCTCATCCTTGGTGAAATCTACTGCATTCAGAAGGAGGTGGGGGAAGCACTCTCTTCTGAAGTGTCTTTATGGTCTCCAGGGAGAATATTCTTTACAAGACAGGAAGATTTAGCAGGATTCAGAAAGGAGAGCAAGTGCCCTTAGAAGAAAACACCTACCCATCTTTCAGCTTGGCTGTAAGAGACTCCTGACAGCCCCACAGCTGTTTCCTCAAACACCTCCTTACTGAAAAACCTCTGTATATGTGGAAAATAAATTCAAGAATTTTTGTCACCACAGAAAATAAGCAGCAGCAGCTCCCTTTGTCAACCTGTAGCATTCCATATACTGGGCTGAGCCCCTGGGTGGGGAGCAGCTGCTCTCTTCATCACTCACAGTGCTGCATAGCTGTGACCACGGCCCAGCGAGTATCCCACCTATGCAAGGACATCTCCTCTGTGGCACACAGCTGCCCAGCAGCACCTGTGCTACCCACCAGGACTTCAGCTTTACTAAATATAAGAAAGAAATGTGGTTATGACAAAATAGCCTACCATCATACATCTGAATGAGAGAAGGAACTAGAACCCAAAGAGTGGCATCTGAGGGCATCACCCTCTCCTTGACTGTGCCATCACCAGGCTTTTTATGGGCAGGCTGCAGAAGGCTTCTCTCCTTATTCAGAGGCCAGTTTAGCAGTTTTCAAGGAAATTGTGTGCATGAATCCCATTAAATTAATTTTGTACCTTTCATATATCACCACTTACTTAGTACCTTGTATGAAAACTTCTACAGTAGGCTGGATTTTAACTGAAACTAAAAAGTTGTGTGTCTTACCGCCAGCCCTCAAGAGGTGCTCAGAATCTTGATTTCCTTTAGCTGTATGTTTCAATCTTTTCAACTAACTCATAGGCTACCAGGGTCAAGAGCTTGGAAAAAGAATGCAAAAAGTTGTGCTCAGTGTATTTTCTCTCATCAGAGTTTCCATGGCACAATACGTAACAGGCATTTGATAGGACTAATGTGCTAGTGATAAAGCAATAGCCTAAAGACACAATGATACTGTAGCTGCGCCATAGAAAATCATACTGTATAAAAAAATCTCTACTACCCGAGACCTACTTTTGAGAGCTGTATAGTAATTGGAATAGTGCATGCACAAGCAATACTTCTATCTTTGTATTTGGTAAACTGAGTTTTATCCTGCCAAATCTAAACCCAAAATGAAGGGTAAAAAAAACCCCAAACAAAGCAAAACAAAAATAACAAACAACCAAAACATACACACCAAAACAAACAGACAAACAAATGAACAAAAAATAAACAAAATGCAAACCACAAAGCAAAATGTACCACAAAAAAAAAACAAACAAACAACAACAAAAAAACCACCAAAACCACTTGCTACATCCAGGTTCTTCCCATCCTTTTCATATATGTTCCAGTTTGAACTGGGCTATCTTATTTTATAGTCTTCACCAGGATCTGATGGTTTTTAATGTTTTACTGGTGAGGGATGGGAGAGAGAACAATAACTCCAAAACAAACCTTCAAAAAGCATATCATCTCTAAGCAATTATTCCTAATATATTTTGAATAGCTGCTTGGTACAATCTATTTAGTGCATGCCCTAACTTTTGGGAGATAAGCTTTTGTGTTGCCAGACTTGAGTCCTTGGGAGACATTGTTCAAATGCAGAAGTTTCATATTTTGTGATGGAAATTTTGAAATATTCCCAGAGGTAGTGCTATGTTGGCCCTTGGAGCAAGAGTTTGTAATTCCAGGCAGGAACAAGGGTGGCAGAAGATTCTACACCTTGACTCTATTTCATATTAGTACCTGGTATTAGCCATGAATTAATATTTGAATGCTTGAGAAGAAATTGTGTCCCTTATAAAAGGTTTGAGATGCTGAGGCAAGTGTTGGTACGTTAGCTGTGAGATGAATAAACACACAAACCATTACCGTTCATTTCCATACAGAAAGAAAATGAGTTACAAATGCACGACTAAATAGCACATGAAAATCCTTCAGCCCTTTACTATCAGAAGAAAAAGAAAGGAAAACAACAGGCTGATGAATTCACAGATTTGGAGTCGAATAATTCTGTGAAGTTCTGTCATTAAAGAATTTCACATTGATGCAAAAGTTTTGCTCAACAGACAGAATTTATTCCTATTTCAGTCATCCACAAGGGCATAACTGCAGTTGGAGTGGGATCAAGTCCAAGCATAAGTGGAGGGAAACAAAATTTTGCTATTCTCTACTGTCATAGGAGGATATTTCAGCGAGTAGTTATCCTGACATCTGCACATAAGTGATGAGGGATTGTGGGAGCTTTATGGAAAAAGTTCTTCATCAAGTTTTCATCAGTCTGAGAGGAAAGAGTATGTCTTGCTGTGGTTTTGCCCCCACCTCCAGCAAGCAGAATGTTAGTGTTTTAGGAGAGCGGTCTCCTGTAAAACCTTGTGGAGCACATAGGGGAAAACAGCAGGTGAATTATATTTGTAATAGGGGTCCTTTTCTTTGTTGTTTTCATTTTGGTTTGAAAATTAAAAAACAGTGGCTTCATCAATACTTGTGGACGGCTAAAATTCCTCATACTCCCACTTGACAAAGCATTTAGTCATTCTGACCCTCCAGTTTTGCAACCACTGCTGTCGTCAGCTGGCTGATTAGCTGTTTGGTTTTCTTTTAACACACATTTCATTCTAAAAGTATCATCATGAGGTGCAGTTTCAAAGATTTGTGTTCCTTTAAAAACATTTTTCGTATTTTCATCTTTTCTGTTCTTTCGTTAATTTCTTAAATATTTGCTTTGCCTATATTTCATGTGCCTAAGCTGCTTCTGTTACCCTTCTTAGATGGGATGACAAGAAATTAGTGTAATAACCTAGCTGAGAACATGCCACTGACATATACAATGGGTTTACATTTTTCTGTATTACTCTAATGTTTTATCTGCATTTCCAGTTATCACATCACACTAGCAGATGTTTTACTAGACTGTCTGTGGTGATTCCCTACTCTTTAGTCCAAGTGATCTTTGTGTATCCAGCACTGTCTGTGATCGTTTGAATGTGCACTAACTTGCATTTATCAACCTTGAAATTCAGCTGTTTCTCTTCTGATTGCCTGCATATTTGTAAGTCTCTGAATCATTCCCCTGTAATACAAACAGACATTAATGTCTACAGCATCTCTCAATTTAATCACCTCACCACTGTTTCAGGTCAATTATTTCAAACAAGTTTCTAAGAAAAGAAAAAGGCCTGAAATTTATGTGCACCATTACTCTTTTTGTTTTCCTCTCCACTAGTTACGCTTTCTTTCACTTTTATCTTCCTTTTACCTTTGCCTGTATAGGCTTAGAAAAGTTTTCACAAATGTTTCACTTCTCTCTTTGGAAGATTCATGGAAGGGAAGATTCAAGATCACTGAATAGATAACATTTGTCTCTGCTTTAAATATATTCAGCATTTTTTACCAATTTAAAAACATCTTCCCTTTCAGCTTATATGTCTGTAGTATTTCTGATGTTGTGGTAGTATTATGAGCCCTGAAGCTGCGGAGTACTTTGAATCTGATTTTAAAAAATAATAATAATCATACGCTTAAATTTACTTTTAAAGAATGTCCAGTTGCATTCCAATTCCGACTCATTTGTAATTGGAAAAACTACTGAAGACTTAGAGCAAAATCTTTCCTCTTGTTTGGGTTGTAAACTGCACTATTTAATTGTGATAAAATAAGCTGTATAGTATGTTTTAGGACAGGATGAACAATAGTCTTGTAACCTATTTTTTTATTGCTGTTAATGCAATGAATCATTTCAGAAAAATCAGTCTTGAGAGATGTAAAAGTTAAAAATTTTGTTCACCTAACTTGCTTAAATTCCATATAATGATGGTATTTGCACTGTCTTACATTTTAGGGAAGCTTAGGGGCTTTACGAAAAGAACAGGCAAACAGCTGCTTCCAGCAGGCCAGGCACTTATTCCCAGATTCTGAACAACCTAAGCTTTATCTCAAAGTGCACACATCAGACCACATGGCACTCAATTCATCTGCAGCCCCACTGCCTTGCTTGTTCAAGTGCCATTATGTTTTATTCCAAATGAAAATAGGGTTTGATTTACAATCATAAATAATGATCATTTTTACAGCATTTTTCAAGTAAGGATGGCAGATCACAGGATAAACTCAGAACTATTTACACAGGGATTGCTTTACCAAAATGAAAGGTGATAGCCTTCAAACAACAGCTGGACAAATATTATCCGACATACACATTATCTTAATTAATTTTTACCTTTTTTCTCAACTAATATATTAGAGCAATTTTTTTATTTTTTTATATTCTTTTTTTTTTTTTTTTTTTTTTTGTAGCAATCAACCAGCTGCATAGCTTTGCAAATACTGCTCATGGAATAAATCACTTGATGGATAATGACAATTTTCATAGAAACATTTACTTAGCAAATATTTTTTCTGATAATTGAGGAGCTCAGCTTTAAAAATCATGCAATAACATTGCATAGTCATTCTAGACAAGCATAAGAAATAACTTTAAGTGAAATTAGAGAAAGAATTTTACACAGCAGGAAGTAATTAGCCAAATGGAAATATGGCTACAATGGTGAGATTAGATTAACACTTTTAAGTGGTAAAAAGTTGTCCACCTTCTTTAATTGTTAGATATGCTCTAAGATCTTCCCTTGTATCTCATCAAAAGAATCTTTAACCAGGTCTATCTGTACTTCTAAAGAAATTCTCTCTTTTGAAAACGCTCAGCTTGCACAAGATTTTAGCTGAACAAATCCCATTAACAGCAATGACAGTCACTCTGCTAAATCCCCCATGCCCCAGAACGGAAACAACTGTGTAAGTAATGTGCAAGTTTGTACTCCTCTGCAAATGTACAAACGTGAGATGAGATAGAAGGGAAAATGCTTCTTCTGCCACAGATGCGTGATCATCTTAAAGTATCACACGCCCTCCTAAAGGGAAAGGAAGGGAGGGAAAGAAAAGGAAGGAAAGGAGGGAAGAGAGGGAAAGAAAAGGAAGGAAAGGAAGGAAGAGAGTGAAAGAAAAGGAAGGAAAAGAAGGAAGAGAGCGAAAGAAAAGGAAGGAAAGGAAGGAAGAGAGCAAAAGAAAAGGAAGGAAAGGAAGGAAGAGAGCGAAAGAAAAGGAAGGAAAGGAAGGGAGGGAAAGGAAGGAAAGGAAGGGAGGGATGGAAAGAAATGGAAGGAAAGGAAGGGAGGGAGGAAAAGGATGGAAAAAAGAGGAAGGAGGGAAGGGCTAGAAGAAAGGAGAAAATAAGAAAGCAATGAAGGAAGATGGATGAACAGGAAAAGTAAAATTATAACAAAACAAAAGTCACCACCAACACCCTGTACCAAATACACCTGCATTTTGTGTTCCAAAGGAATTCTCTGAGGCTGCTGGCCTCATATTTTTTCTTTGAAGTTCTTTCTGGAATTGGCTCTTATCTAAGCAGTTCACGCATCCCTATTGAAATACTCAAAAATGGAGCAAGGTGTGAAGAGGAACAGAAGATTAAGCAAGGCTGCAGAAAATACCCATTTATTCATCTTTCAAAGGCAGTAGAAAGGGAGTCGAGCACATCTTTATTCTTCTGTGAGAGGATGCTATTGTTCATCTTGTTCTAATTATGAAATTTGAACTTAAAAGGAAGAAAGAGAATACCTCTCTGACAGTGCACAGTACATATTTTCTGGAAATAATTCTTATAGAGATATATGTCAACCCTATGTATCCAAGAATGACCCAACAGTCACAAAGCAACACACAGAAGCATTTGATACAATCTACAAAGCTGCACTTCTTGATCTATTTTTGTTCCAGACAGATTAGAGAACTGCATGGCAGAAGAAGAAAACACAGCTAATCTTTCGTGACTGCTAGACAGTGCTGCAGAAATGTAATTGCAGAACCAGAAACTCCATGAAAAGAATGCCATGCCATTTACCACAATCCAAAATTAATCCAATTATTCCTTAATCACACTAAAGGGCATGTTCTTCAAGCACAAATAAAAAGAAAACTGTAAGAATCAGGTCTCCACTAAAAATCCATGCAATTTGTAGAGTGAATCTTTCCTCAAAAAACACAAATATGTCAAGAAAACACTGACATTTTTCCACTCCTATGAACCATGGGTCTACCAACATTGTCATCTCCTCCTTCCATCTTCATCCAAAAAAACCACACTGTTGGAAAATGCAATCATTTTTATTAGCCTGAAGTCTAAAGGATTGGGAAAGGAAGGGCAGTATTGTCTGATCATTGTAAGTCTGTGTTCATTGCTTTCCAAAGGGCTCTTCTGAAACTCTTTGATTCAGATATAAGTGGCACTTTCATTGCTAGGTAAAGTGCTTCAAATAAGGAGAGATACAAAGGGGTTGAGGATGCTAGCTCACAATAAGGTGCTTCTCTCTTCTTCTGTCTAGTAATTGAGTGTGACATTGACAGTTTCACAAGTCTTTCTTGTAGACATTTGGATTGGAAACAATGACATCTGTAGTTTTTAAAAGCCATGAAGTAAAGTTTTTATTAGCTATTGCACACCCAGCATTATCTCAGGACAATGTGATTGTCAGCTCGGGCACTTCCTAAGTTTCCACAGACTAGATAGGCGGGTTTTATTCCATTCTCTTCCTCTTCCAACCCCCACCCTCAAAACAGACTGGACTAAGGACTCTTAACACCAGCTGGGCTACATTGTGAGGGTATAGATGTTATTATTTGCAACTGAATGCGAATTGGTTTCTTTTTTCTGTTCCCCACTTCCTAGCAGATTCTCACATGCAGTCACATGCTGTTGTTCAGGGTTAGATCTGTCTTGCTTCTGCGCCGAGCTAAAACACTCTTTATTTGCTCCTTCATTCAGAGCTGTTGTGCCATGCACATGAACTGTGAGATTCACAGAGCTGAATCCTGCTCCATACTGGGCATGTACGTTTCAACTGTGAGCATTGCACCTTCATTTCCACAGCAATCCAGTTCGCATCAACAGGGAATTGTATGACCCTGGCTTCTGGTTTCATGCAGGCAAAACATCCACAGAGGATGAGTCTTCTCCAACAACCGTTCACCTGAAGGTTAGTAATATTCATGACCTTCCATTGACCATAGTTTCATGAGAGGAATGGTGGCTAATAAACACCTCAATACTTTTCTGCCTCTGAGTCTGAATGTCCTCCTCCAGAAAACCTGAATAGCAAGCCTCTTCCAGCTGCCTTATTTTGGAGTCGATTTGTCTCCTACAGGGTACGTGTGACCCATATACTCTTTTTCCATAATCACCTTCTGCGACCCCATTGAATCAGGACTTTGCCTATCAACTGCCTGGAGAACACATTTGTACTCCCACAGAGTAAGTTGAGATAGGATAATTTGTTTTTCAAAAATGAGAGGCTCTATTATACAAGCTTTAGACAAAAGGTGTAAGGTAGAGTTGGAGTTGCTTTGCCGGAGGAACAATTTACATTTTATTGTTAAAATAAAGAAAACAATGGCATTGCAAAACTGAGGAAGAAGATCTAAATTCACTCAGTAGTATACAAATGTAGGTTTTATCTACCTGTAGGTAGACAATGGTGCAATATAACTAACACCCTTCTATAGCATGTGAGTGAAAGATCTTGCATTTTAATTTATGTACAGCTCTTCTCACCTGTGTTTGTGCAGAACTGTAGCCCTCTTTATAGCAACCAACCCTAGTTTTTCAGGTGACTGCCCTGCACAGGACATGTCTTTGCAAAGTGTGGTCCCATTCAGAAGGGCCTTCAGGTCTCAGACCTAACACAAAAAGCACCTAAGACAAATTCCAGAGCATTTGGCCTATCTCAGGTCACCATTGTGACTGTGCAAGTAAAGCACTCGGTCATTACTGTCCTATAAAAACAATCACAAGCTGCTGACTTTTGGCAGTGCTTGTACATCACATATTTGCAGAATATTTTGGGTTGTAAGGGACCTTAACTATCATCTACTTCCAACCCCCCTGCCATGGGCCCGGACACCTTCCTCTAGACTAGGTTGCTCAAAATGCCATCCAATCTGGCTTTGTATATTAATAAAAGCTTTTTGCATTCTTACAGATATGACCCACCCCAGTGGAGAGGCATGAGAAATCGCTGTGTCCTTTCTCAAGTCTGAGCTCCATTTTGCTGTGAAGTAGAGAATATTTTGATGGGAAGATGGTTTGTTGGTAGAGATAGCTCACCTGTAATAGGTATCACTGGAGTTCCAGTTATATCCCCACCCATGCAGCATAGCTGACCTAATATCAAAATCTTCTACCTCAAAATAGAGGTTTCCTATTCACTTTCAGAAACACCCTTTCTTTAAAATGCTTATTAGAAGCTAATACAAAACAACTTCATGAGCTCTGTGACACCAACATAAACTCTTGTCTTCTGCAGGAATAATATGAAGTATAATTGTAAGTCATTATTATCCCACACACAGTCTGAAATCAGAATAAAATTCTTTAACTCAAAATTTGATTGGAAACAATTTAAAAACATGAGGTATATTTAATTATCTAGAATATGATAGCACCCAGAGGCCCCAACTGAGACAGAGATCTTGTTGTGATATACTTTGTACAAACACATGGTAGGAGACAGTTCCCTGTGTTTACAGTCTAGCTGATCAATGTGGCAGAAAATGAGAAGGGGAACAGATTAAACCATTTGACCCTGTTCTTCAGTAAGCAGGACTCAGCTCCCTTGGTTCCTCCTTCAGTTCTTGCTGTTTGGCCCCTTTGCCTTTGTACTGCAAAAAGGGGCAAACTGTCAGGATAGATACATCCACAAGCTGGATATATCTATACCTGACCAAGTCAGTGATGCATGTCATATGAGCGAATGCGTATATACTTACAATTCTGGAACACACAGCTATAATCCCAAAAATATTTGCTTGGACTGCAAAGGAATTCAACATTTCTCTTAATTCTTTCTTCATTAGGTCGATGAGAAAATGAACATGAGCTGGCTTCAGTGTGCGCTCGCAGCCCAGAAAGCCAACCGTATCCTGGGATGCATCAAAAGGAGTGTGACCAGCAGGTCGAAGGAGGTGATCCTGCCCCTCTACTCTGCTCTTGTGAGACCTCACCTGGAGTATTGTGTGCAGTTCTGGTGTCCTTAGCATAATAAGGACATGGAACTGTTGGAACAAGTCCAGAGGAGGGCCATGAGGATGATCAGGGGACTGGAGCACCTCCCGTATGAAGAAAGGCTGAGAAAGTTGGGGCTGTTCAGCCTGGAGAAGAGAAGGCTGCGTGGAGACCTCATAGCAGCCTTCCAGTATCTGAAGGGGGCCTATAGGGATGCTGGGGAGGGACTCTTCATTAGAGACTGTAGTGACAGGACAAGGGGTAATGGGTTAAAACTTAAACAGGGGAAGTTTAGATTGGATATAAGGAGGAAATTCTTTACTGTTAGGGTGGTGAGGCACTGGAATGGGTTGCCCAGGGAGGCTGTGAGTGCTCCATCCCTGGCAGTGTTCAAGGCCAGGTTGGACGAAGCCTTGTGTGGGATGGTTTAGTGTGAGGTGTCCCTGCCCATGGCAGGGGGGCTGGAACTAGATGATCTTGAGGTCCTTTCCAACCCTAACTATTCTATGATTCTATGATTCTATAAAGTGACAACAAACACAGAACACCTGTAGGAGCTTTCAAGCAAATGGTGCTAAAGAGAACATGATATCAACACAGAAAATGAACATTTCCAAATTTCATCAGCCAGTTCCTATTGAAAAGAACCTTTCTAGCCAGCTAAACCTTTCCATTCGCAAACATGTGAATAGCCACACATTCTAACAGCAAGCATGTCCCAAAATGTTATAAATAAAGCAATATAACAGTTACTGGCCCACACAGCAGCTGGACCAGATGGCGTCTCTATACATTTTTAAACAATAGAATGTAATACCATATTAACACATCTACTTGCAGAAGTCTATGTAGAGATAAAAGACAACAAGATGCTAATCCTGAGGAAATCAGCATTGAAAATAACTTGCTTTCTAGAGGATAGCAAGAGCCCTCAACAGTGATGGCAAAATATTATTATACATCTATGATAAAAAATTTCTACCTCTTTGTCTGATACTGTTCTCATTGACTTGCTAAGTACTGCTTACCAGTGTGCCACCAACATCAATATTAAGAAGTTGTTAAATATTCTACATTATTTATAGTACGAAAATATGAATACCTTCTCAGTCTTGAATCCACTAAGCTCTACAGAGCCTCCTCAAAGTGTTTCCATTACCCTTCAGAAGTGATAACACTTCATTTTGGAGGTTGAACACAGCTCTTTTACCACTATTTTGAAACTGTAGCCTCTATCTTGCTACCTCCCCAACTGTGATTTACCAGAGAGGTTTGTTCACCAGCTCTGTCCTGATGACATTGCCTATGGAGCCACCCGCACAGATCCTGGTACAACCATTGGACCATCCTCCTGCGAGCCAGTCCCAAGTGAACTTTTTCAGATACTTCCGTACTTTTCTCCAGAAGAGCCAAATGACAAGCATCTGCCTTGCACCAAGGGTGTGCAGCTGCCTCTTGAATATGCAACAGGGAAGTAAACAAAGTGAGGGAATTAAGAAAGAGACCTACACAATTTTCTTGCCTTCCTAAAGACAGTAGGAGAAAAGTACCTTCTATTCCACTATGACAGCCCAGTCAAACCAGCCATACATAATTTTTTTTTCCCCTAATATGTGTCAATATCCAACTTAACTCATAAATCTGTCTTGTTCAATTAAGATTTCTGACACTCCATGCTTAGCTGCTGGCTCAAAATATCTCACAAGAATATCAAATCCTATAGATTTCAAATTGAAAAGAATTTACAGCAGCTCCTCCACAAGCTGTATGGCCCTCTCTCCAAGAGCCAGCTTCACTCTAACCTCATAAAACTCTCTCCTGCTTTTGTCATCCACGCCCTACTCTGCCTCTGAAGCACAGGACTTGCAGAGTCTGTTCAGTGGCCATAATTCAGATGGATGCCTGAACCCTTAGATAAAAAAATTTAAGACAGTAAGAAAAAAGAAGAGAAGTCAAAACCACGAAACATCAGGAGCTAATCTAGTTTCCAGATTTAAGGTGTCAGGTCCTGCACTTTGACTTTCCTTCATCACATGTTTCATGAGAAAGGGAACACCACTCACGCCCACACTAATAAAAAGCCGGGAACATAAACTAAATTAATTTCTCAAAATCCCCAAACACTGTAGTTCTTAGTTCAAGGTTTTGTTCGTTTGCTTGCTTAGATTGTGAGAAATTCTGTGTAAAAGATGTTGAGTTTGAGGGGGTTTGGGTTGGTTGGCTTTTTTCAGAATTCCTCTTTGAAATTAAATTCTCTTTTCCAACCAATCCTGCCTGCCAGCAACGTGTGTCATCAATTCAATGGCAAATTTGTGACAGACCATCTTATTGAAATTTTGGCAGCTCATTGCTACATGCGAGCATTCACAGAACACCAGCATTTTCTAGGCTTCCTGCCAAATGAATGCTTGGGTGAATGTATGTATATACTGTATTCCTGCAGTCTTCAAAGGATTAGCTTTGAATTACCTGAATTGTTTTGAGTTTGAGACATCATTAGGTTACATTAAATTACAAAATATGTAAAAATAAGAGCCTGTGCTTGCTTGAACTAGCAACTCTGTCACTTTTACCTTTGTGACTTTATCTGTGATGACATTTGCTTTTTTTGTGCTCTTCTATTTAACAATTCTTCCAGGAGTTGCTTTTCTTTTTTTGCAGACTTGATTTTCAGCTCCATTGTTTTGCATTTTACTTGGCTGGATAAAAGGTGCATACATCCCTTGCACTCTTTATGAATGGGACTTTTTCCAAACATTATTTATTTTAGATCTTCACAACATCGTTTTTTAAGGCTTGTTCATCTCTCTTTTTAAACTCAGTCTCTTTGCTGCCTCACAGGGATGTCACCTCAGCCTTCTCCTCCTCCTTCTCTCCATTTTTATCTCTCTCCCTCTATTGCCTCCATTTCCCCATTTATATTACACCACCCTTCTCTAACACCAGCTTCTTGGAGTAACACATCTATTTTACCTCCAAGAAGCTGAACTAACACTAGAAATAAATTGGTATGAATATATATTTTTTTAATAGGAGCTGAGCCTACATAACTATTTTGAAATGTTATTGAGCTCAAAACAGTATCAAACCAACACGATTTCTGTCGCCACAGAATCCAAACTGAAACTGAACCAAAAGATGCACTGGTTTAATTGCCTGCCCACATACACATCCTCAGTCTTGCTTACCCTCACTCCCCACACTCACATGCCATCACTGCTATTATTTTTTGCCATTCTGTCATCCCTCATCTCATATCTGCGGCTGATCTCTCTCCTTACTCCTAGCTACTGCTGTCTCTGGAGTGCATCTCTTCCACACTTCAGACCCTCTAGACCATGACTCCCACGCAGGCGGGGATGTCTAATGCAACAACCTCTCCCTCTTCCATACTCACTGAGATATTCTCTGTTTCCATTTCCAGCTGTTGCTTTCTTCCCACTCTTCCTCCTTTGAATGGGGCTGCCAATTAGTTATTTTTAGTTCTCTCCCTCTATGTCTCTATCACCTACATCAGTTTTCCTTCTTCACCCAAGGTTCCCCAAAGTCTGCTCTTGTTCTCTGTAATTTCCATGTCTCTTTCAGCATCATCCAGCAGTCCCCCAGAAATGCAAACTGGCACCCACTTTTTCTAGGACTGTCAATTCTTCTTCAGCTAGTAAGGAAAATTGGCAACTGTGACAGTATCACTGAGCTCTTTTTCTTTCTTTCACTCAGACAGGACATTAGTTCTGTCTTGGTTGTATATAGGTACAAGGCAATCATATTCCCTGCTCTCCTTCCTCATTAAAACAACAGAGCAGGTTTGTGATCTGAGCTAGTTGTGCCAGAAGAAACACTGTGCTGCTCAGGTAGTAACTTCAGTCTGCTCACACAGTAGCTCCCCATGTTTTTTCACCAGTAAGTTCTATGACACTTTCCCTTCTCTCGCAGTATTTCCAAAAAGAGTATCTTCTTTTTTCTCTCACCCTCACACATAGCATTTTCCTCACCTTTATCTATCCAGACTGATGCTTTAAAGGTCATCTCTTTCATTTTTAGAGGAAGGTTCTTCATGGATTATCTTCTGGTCTTCTACCATCTCTTCTTACCCTGCACGAAAAGTAAGCCTCTTAAGAGGCTCCCACCCATGAAATTTTCCACTCGGCAGCTTGAAACATTTTCAGAATGAATTTTCAAACACATTCACGTTTTGCTTTCCAGTCTCTCAGACTCTCAGAAGCCACTCTCCGTAACAAAACAATTCATTATTTTCCTTTATCACTCTTTAAAGCCCTCCTCTTCTGGGATGCCTACAAAAGGCTTGACAACATTTAGACTTCTGGTATGCTGAGGTCACTGCCTATGATGCTGACTAATATTTTCTGTGTTTCCTGGTGTTCCTCCATCTGCCTGTCTCCATCTGTTGTTTCCTTGCTTATCCTTGTAAGCTGCTCAGAGGCGGGACTGACTTGCTGCTCCCTGTTTGTGCAGCTGCTGCAGCTTCAGGTACCTGGCTGGAGGCTCTTGCCCAGGGTTGTTCTGCTCTCACAGCTTTCACCAAGCGTGTGGCTTGCTGAGGATCTTCTTACCTGTCATACTGAGCATTTCAGCCAGGCAGCTCTCAGGCTGACTGTTGGCTTAGGAGGTCTTTTACCTCTGGTGCCTTATGTTCAAGCATTGCTTACCATCACTGGTCGAAGTTATTTCACTGACCTCACTTAGTCAATATCACAAAGTACCAAAAAGTTCGGCAGAATAGGATTACCTCTGTGGGATAGCTTCACCACAGCATGTGTCTGTCTCAGGGCCAGCTTTGCTAGTCCATCCATTTAATTCACTCAGAAAATCACATGGAGACGGCAGAACATAAAGAGACCTGTTTGCCTGTTGCACTAATCTAAGCCCTTTTATTTGCTGCAGTATAAGTAGGGACAGTGAAGAAAGATGATTTAGCATAAAAACCTGCCCAGCATGCTGATATGAAAACTATGAATAGATCGGTGTTAAACGTGCAGGACCGGTCATGACAGTGTAATGGCTGTCAAAGAAGAGGCTGCTAACGCCTCAGCTGAATTAAATTAATTCTCACCAGGTCTCTCACTGAAAATTTAAAGACACAAACGAGAATTCTAGCAATAAATGCAAAATTTGACTGGCTTGCCGTAGACTGGATCATGCAGGAGGATGATGGCATAGATGCAAGCTAGAAGAGCACTGGGATGCAACGCTAACAGTGAAAAAGGGCAAAAGAGCACAGCTGGTGCCCTTTTTTCATGGAATGGCAAAGGCTGATAAAGGTTCAGTGTCCTAAATTGAATTACCAGAAATCCAAACATGAGCATATTGTATTAGACTCCTACCTGCTGCTGCTTTCAATGAAGGGGGAAAAGTTATTTCATTTTTTTGACAATAAAATTGCAGAAATCCCAGATATATAAAGATGTGATGCAGTGGATCATTAAGCTGGAAGAAATCATGTCCTGGTCTATCAGGAAATGATGAAAATGCAAGTAAACAAATAAGCATTGACTGTGGGACAAATGAGATCATACTCTCACCTCCATTTAGCAGTGCTCAATAGCTTTCACACATGTCCTCCCTGTCCACAATATGCTGGCAACAGCACAGCCATACAGCTTCCTAACTTATTCAGACTGAGCCTGAGTCCATCCTGATGACATTCAACAACATATTTTTGATTACTATCTCATATGGAAAACCGTTTAATTTGCAACTCACTTGAAGCAATCTCTTTAACCTTATAAAGCCAAGCACTAGTTATTCAAGTCCTCCTTAGGAATTCACTCTTTTGAGGCTCACACATCTAACCAGTGAAAAATTACAAGAGAAAGAAAACAAAAGGCCTAACTGAAGTCCTTCCTCTGAGTTTCTTGTGGCACATCAGAGAATCCCAGAAAATAAGATTGCAAAGGTCCTTGAGAGGACATCAAGTCCTTTGGTCCAATTCAATCGTGTATCAAACTTTCTTCTTAAAACTTCTCCATTGCAGTGCCTACCTCTCAAGATAGTAGAAAAAATGTTCTGTCTTCTTGTTACAGCGTTAGGGCTTTATTCATTTTTATAGAAGGCAGAGTATAATTTCAGGCCATGAAAATAGAGCTATCACCAGTAGATTCTGTGTCTGTGCTTTCCAAGAACCTTCTTTCCATTAAAAGGAAAGGCATTCTTTGATTTCATTATGATTTTTCTCCTACATTAAGTAATGCTCAGGTAGGTACTAACACTTTTATCCCCTGAACATGTTTAGACAGGCTTTCAGTCCTTCATTTGTATTATTTTCAACCAATATACACAACTGTTCCAAATTTAGAAGTATTTGGAAATGTAATTAATGCTGTTTGTCATTACTTCTAAACAGAAAAGACAAATGCTAAATAAGACCTAGATAACACAGAACCTTTATTTCTCAGTTATTCAGCATGTAGTTCGTAAATTCCCTAAAGCTACAGTTCAAGATTTTCCAGATAATGATGAGCTTAACATATTTTCATTCTTAAGCTTCCCACTACATAAAATTTACAAGAGCACCTAGCCAATCTATAAAATCAAGACTCTTCTAAAAGTTCCAGGTTAGATGTCCCAAAATGAGAACACTCAAAACTTACTGTCAACACTGTTAAGTTTTTAGGACTTTATGCCTTCAAATTAAGTTAATGTATCTTTGTGTCTTATTATTTAGACTTCATCTATAGGGCAGCAGTTCCAAGGCTTTTAAGGCTTTCTGCAAGGAACCATTCAGGAGCTAAGAGTAGGAGAAAACAAATAAAAGAGTGAGAAAACAAAATATGCAGTTGAACTCCTTCTTCTGGGTATCTTGTGGCATCTTGTACAGTTGAAGAAAAACAAGGCCATGTGTTGTCTTGGGAGGAAAAGTTAGTCCAAAGCCACCCTAGGAGCTGCCGGAAACGGGCAAGCTGATAGGCTGCATTGCTGAAGTGCAGTCAGGTTCAGGATGCAAAACTGAATTCCTCATCTTTACATAGTTTGGTGTAAGATTTCTGAGTCTCTTCATCACACTAATTTTACATTATTACATAATATCCATTATTTGGACGTTACCCAAAACTGTTTGCTAATATTCAGGATTTCTGTGGAAAGGACACTGGTGAGAGCTTGTTTCATAAATTTAATTGTGAGGATGGACACAAAGTCTTACTTCCCTCTACACACTGGGGATTGGATGGTGAGGGCCAACTTCAGCCTCGGCTCAAGGCCCATTGTGTGCAGAAGGGCTTCCAGGAGCAGCCTTGGGGCCACAGTCCCGACAATTCTTTTCCTGGCTTCTTGGTTTTCTGTTCCTATTTATCTTCCATCTCTTTCTGGTGGCCAGAGAAACTTGAACTCTTCACCCCAGTGAAACTGGGGACAGGCCTATGCTCCCAGAGCTTGGGGAAAACCCATTCAAACACATGATCTCAGCTCCTCTTCCAGTTTTGCCAAGCTGGGTGGTGATATAAGCATCAGTTCTTATAGCAGCTCCTGGCATTAAGCCAAGGGAAATTCAAGTGCTGTGAAAGGAAAACAGCAGCACTCCATCCAGACACTGACCAGCGAGCACACCCCCAGTCACTGGAAGCCCTCCAGCCTCCACTTGCCTCTGAGCTATTCCAAGAAGAGCACTGTCAGAGATCAGATCCAGAGTTCAAATTGTATCTTATCATAATCAAGCAACATTATTGTGTAAAGCTTATTCCAGCTCCATTTGGAAGATCAGTGGGGTAGCCAAACCCTCCCTGAAAATTTTCAGAGAATTTTGGATCAACAAATGGGTTGAAAAATAAAATCTGTGTAACAGCTCACCATTTGTTCTTCGCTTTTAAATTCTACCTCAGCACACAGAGGGAAGTGACACAAAGAGATGAGGATTTGAACTCAGAGCCTCAGAGTACACCAACATTTTTTCTTGCTTGATTGTGTACTAAAACTTCCTGTAAAGTCAATAACTTCCTATGGCTTCACAGCAAAGTGGAAAGATTAAAAAAGAGCCATAGTCCTTTGAAGATGTGGAAGGCAGTAAGTGAACAGGCTGAATCCTCTTTGGATTTGAAAGTCTATGCAGTGCTAACAGTTCTGCTTTAAGGTGTCAAAATTGCCTTAAATCTTTACCTTTGTTATATCCTGCTGCTGCAGATATATAATAGAATAGACCTGACTATTCCAAACCATTACACAGCATCATTTTCTTTCAACTTTTTTTGAAATGCATCTGATTAGCACCTTTTTTATTATTATTATTTGTTTGGTTTTTAATGTGCAAACACTTTTAATTACTTTAACGAGAACGGCATGGCAATGTAACATACAGTATGTAGAACCGCACTTGATTTTACTGTGGTTGGTAGCAACTCACAAGTATGGAGTTCCAAACCAAACTAAATACTTATGTATTTAGGATTGTGTGTTGTAGCCTAACAATGTAGCCCATTGTTAGGCTACAAACTTCCCATTATGTGCAAAGTGAAAAGTCAGGAGCCTAAGAAGGACTTAGGAGCTGAAATATTTTGTTACTGTGTGCTTGTAAAACCAGTCTGGTGCATTGGGCAGGGACTTGGTCTAGGTTTGCACAGTAACTCAGTGCTTATCACACCAAAACACCTCCATCTGGGAGCTGGAGATAATGTCCCCAGTGGTGCAGCCCCTGGTGTTTCCAGGAAAGCCGGGGAAATCTGAGGTCCTGCTGCAGCACGAGCAAATGTCCCTGGGCAGGCTGAGACCTGAACAGAACTCACCTTCTAAAACAGTTTCTCCACTTCACCAGACTGGCTGCTATCCCTTCCCTCATTTAGGTGCAAAGTCAAACAGGTTCATTAGGTCATCACTAAGGACCTAAACCAGCCTGTTAGTTGTCATATTGAATAAAGGGGAATGTGAGATGGTAACTAATAGTTGAGAGGTGGCCTAAGGAGTCCTTCCTTACTGCCTTTTCATGAGGAGGTGACTGTCTGCTCTTCAGCCTGGACCAGAGGCTAGGCAAGCAGCTAGTCAGTCTCCGGGTGCAGTATCAAGCCAGATATGCACTACAGACATCATAAGCGTTTGTCCCCTTTGGCATTATTTCTGCAGTGACAGTGCAACCACCTTTCTCTCCCCCTTGTCTACTTTTTTGTAAGGATTTTTCACAGAGCTGGTCAGCAAGGCTTTTAAACTGTGCTAATACAGTTGCTATTAGTATTAATAAGAATTATTATTATACAGTCATTTGTTACATTCAAATAACAGAATGCATGGGCCCTTTCAGTAAACTAGTTTCCCCCCATCACAGACATCCCTGGGCTAGTCCTACAGTTTTTTCAGCTTCCTACTATGGCACCATAAAGAGTTACTCTGGGCTGCTTAGACACATCCTTGGCACCTGGTATCTTCCTTAAGAAACCCCCGCTGTCTTGTGGGAACTGTTGAATTAGTTTGAAGTATAGCCTGAGTGTTGCCCCTGTGCAGACTCCCATAAGTTTCTATCACAGATTAAACTGTGCTTTAAGCTCCAGTCAGCTAACTTAATGGAGGGCAGGGGATGGTAGATTGAAGCTCAAGTGTAGCTGACCTTCCAGCTCATAAAGCAGTGAAGACTTGACTATCCCGTGCTAACACAAACACTCGTGCTGACAGCACAGAACTGGAGCTGCTGGCGTATGGCTGCAGAGGCAGAGGATGGCTTGACTTGGAATGCTGGCAGGGACCCTGTCCCTTACTGACCATCTCCATCACACTGTGCAAGCACCTGAGCTGTAGAACAGAGAGGTCCCTAGAGTCAGCAAATAAAAGTGCACTTTCTGAGCTAAATCATCCCCAGTTTTAGCTTGTCTTTAAATGTGGGGTCGTTACTTATTTATACTAAGTTTTTCTCATTTCTTGGTCTGAGCTTTAAGCTAAACTGTTTTGAAACAATAGAGCTTCAGTGTGGCTACTCAAGCTAGCACTGCAATGAAGATGAACCTATGGCAAACTTGAAATGATTTGCAGGGAGACAGTGAATGTAACAGCTCTTGTATAAGTGTAACTATGCAACATTTACTATATAAATATTTTCCTTCTAGCTTTTTTCATAGGTTTCTTAAAGGAGTAAGACTCACACAACTAATTGGGTCTCTTCAGCCTCCTGTTTGTCAGTCTATTTCCCTTCCTCAGTCACTTTTAAACGTACTAAAGTAACTTCAGACAAATTTGAAAATTGCATAAATGTCTTTGGGACTTGGCAGGCAAGTTAAGAGAGATCTTTGTGAAATCCTAACCATGAAAGAAACTGAAATAAGAGTTCAACTCTTAATAGAAGCCAGCAGACCCAAGTCCAAAACAAACGGGAATTCAAACTTTGTAATTTCTGCTTTTTACATAATTACTTGCTAGCATTATAATTGACACACATTGGGATGCATAAGGGAAGATTAGCAAGAGTTAAGCATCTTCTGAAGCACGCGGAGCTTGAAAAAACAGCGAACAGGGAGCAGGATGCAATAAACACATACAAGTATGTAAAGCATTCAAGTAACAGTGCAGGAGAGAAATTGTGATCACTGTGGCTAGCAGCTGGTCAAGTATGAACTCTTAATAGCAATCCACATAAACTTCCACACCCCTCTGCGAAGCTGTCATCTCAGTAATGAAGCACACACATTTCACACAAGCAGAAGAGCCCAGCATTATAGCTAGTACCAGTGCTAAAATTCACATCTGAAAGGGATCAGGATGACCAGATATTTCACATCCTGGTCTGTTCACTTTGTGAGACACCCCTCCTTCACCCTAAAAGCATCATCTACTGTGAGGTTTAAGCAGTAAAAGAAAGTTAAGCAGTCAAATGCCACAGAAAGGTATGGTATAAAACTTTGAAAGCACAGAAAGTGACAGCTTCAACCTTTCCAGTGGAAGTTCCACCTCCCCTCAGCTCTGTGACTTACTCCTGATACGTAGAGCTGAGGCACTCAGTCCCTTCCCAGGTACTAATTGTGATTCATAATAAACCTTCAATCCTAAAAGACAACGCGTTGCACATACAAATATTTTTCACCCACTTCCACTCCTCCTCACCAGATTTATTCTCTTCAAATATTTCCACTCTAGGCATCTGCACGCTAGCCTTGTTCTATCTGCCTGAGGTTAACTTTCTTAGCGCTCTCTAGTCTTCATGCAGTCCAGGAATATAATCAACAACGATTTCAGGATCTCTTTGCTATAGTGGCATTTCCAGTTTCTGACTGCGGAAGAAATATTGATGTGAGTTCCTTGAAACCCTTTCCCTATGAAGTGTCAATAATTACCATCTTGGCTTACAGAAAGGAGTCTTTGGCAGGTTGCCCAGTAACATCAAACAGGTCTAGAATAATCACAAGAGCTCAGCTTTCTGTAACAGTACCTGACATGATTGTAAGAAATCACATAATTGACTTCTAGGAATTTGAAGAAAATATATATCCCTTGCTTAATTTTGATCATCAGCATAAGAACTATCCTTTTGACACTAGGTTGCCAGAATTCAAACATAAACTATGAGTTCTCTCACTGCCCATTTAACTGATATTTCAGTTATGAAAGCATGTTTTTTCAATTGGTTATGTTCATAAAAATGCCCTGACCAGAGCATTCCTGTTTTAAATTTGTAGTTGTATATGATATGAAGTTTTAACTAAAGCTGTACAAAATTTTCCTCAAACTCAGAGATTTTGCCTGAATGTTCTTTCCCACATTGAGATTCACAAAAACCACAAATGCAAGAATTACATACTTGAAAAAAAAGGCAACCATCATCAGAATTAAAGCTGATTGTAAACCACGGGAATCATTCGATCCAAGCCATGTATGTCCCCGCACACCAGTGAGAGGCACAAGAACTATACTTAACCCGACCTCATTCAAAGAGCCAAATAGATTAACATTCACCATACCTCAACTCTCATCTATGCACCCATCAAGGCCTTAATTGCATCCTTATTAAAAGTTGTTTAAATATCACCTTATTCACCATCCCAAGGGAAAGCAGTTTATCCCACTTATTTCAGCACAATTCAGAGCAATCATGATTAAATCAAATTATCAAACGTATGCAAGAAACTATATCTCTCCATTTCTCAGTGTCAAAATGGCTCTGCTCTTCTTTCTATGTTTGCCTTTACTTTCTCAATGCACCTGTTTTTATTTCTATATTCTCAATGTATCAGTTCCTAAGATCATAATGTAATCACTGAGTTCACAAAAATTATTTGAAATTCCAAATTCAGCTTCACCAACGTGTTAGACAGGAGGCCATATAACATGCTAGAAACACAGACACCAAGGACATGAAGTAAAAGGATTCAATGCAGACTAGTTTACAATAACTCTATCATTTTATATGGAACTGAAATGCTAAATGAGAAAGAAATCTGGCCACAACCCACTGGTCACCTGGAAGGAGATTTTTTCCACCTTAAGACCTTTCTAACGGCAGCTAGGGCAACTGATAGAAAAGAGAATCCTAATTTTTAGACTGACCCATGAACTGTGCTGAGTATTTTATTTACGATGTTTCTTCTTTATGGCTGTTATAGTAATTCTGCACTAAATCCCAAAATTCATTCAAACTCCACAAGCACACAAAACTTCCTGTTTCTAGCACTTAATCAGCCCTAAAATAGACATTATAAACCTACAGCTCAGCTAGAGAAATCAGCAAGGAGGCAAGGAACTGCAAAAGGATGCTGTGAGAAAAAGCAGGCAGAGCTGAAAACTGCTTTGTGACCCTCTGTGATGCCCCCTCCCATGGCCCTTATCAAGTAATTTTTATTCTGCTTCTCTCAGTTTATGCATCCTCCAATACACAATTCAGTAAACACAAAAAAGCCAAATACGTAAATGCACAACTGAAAACAAAGGTCTACCAGGAAGTAAGAAATCCCCAGCTGGCACAAATTATCATTGCTTGACTGAAGTCACTTTACATTGGCGGATGAACCAACTCTGTATTTGTACTCAAGCAATCAATTGATCCCACAATCCCACAAGACTCTTTCCTATTTCTGCTCATTTCATTGCTATCATATTATTGCCAAATGCTTCCTATTAAGTAGCATTGTTTATTGTAAAACATTACTTACAACAATATCCTAATAAAATGTCTTAACAAAAGACCACTTTGGATATTCACTTGTCACCTGTTAGGTTGTGTGGATTGATAGGATGGATACACACACACCATTCTAACTGCCACCCTTATTAACCTGCCATGAATGTTGTATTACATTTTGTATACGCTCTCATTAGGTAAATGGTTGTCAGTGAATCCTGAAGATCAAAACAGAAGATGCAAGATACAAATCTGTTTATATAAATAAACTGGAGATCAGACACACAGGACATTACAAGAAAGCTGGTTTCCATCTAGCAGATTTGAAGTTAAATTTGTTTGCGTTATAGAAGAATTACAGAGATCTGAGAAAAGCATTACAGTACTTACCATGACTAGCAAACAACTCTTCTCTTTAAAATCTTTTTTATTAAAATATTTTTTTCTATTAAAATATTTTGCTCCCGATCCTGTTTTCTCCCTTAGTTTTTAAAAGACTCTACCCCAGTCAAGAAGGAAATGCTTTGCTGTAGTGATTAGAAGTTTTCCCTTAAAGCAGTCAGCATAATTGATTCTTCATATACCAGGATTACTCAGCAGGAAGCTAACTCTAAAAGCTTTATGGTCAGAAGCAAGTCTCACAGCCTTTGACCTTTGTATTTCCCAGTCTATCTGAGTCAACCTGTGTAACAGGAAGGAACGCACTAACAGGGACCTGCTAAATGCCAGTTATTCTGATGAAGAATCAGAGACAAAACAAATGGCTATGCCAGTGTATGTGAAGCCTGTGCATTTCTCCAGTTTTTATCTGGAGCTGTGACAAGACTTGCAGTGCATGGTACAGACGATTCCCAGCCTTTCTGGGCAGTGGTTCCTAGTCTGGTTCCTAGGGACCAGACTCTGGAGTCATAAAGATTATTTCCATCTTTAGAGTAGATTTTTAGTTATGTCCAGGGCTGAAAGGGGACTAGGAACTCATAGGAAAAAAAAGCTTGCCTGATTCCTGACATGGAATCACCATCTCTTAGGGTAAAGAAATCTTTCTGAACACACTCATTCCTATTTCTGTCTCTCTAACAAGAGTATCCGCAAGGAAGGCAATGTAAGTGGTCTATTCACAAGCCCAGAAGCATCTTTTAAAGAAAGACCTATTAGTTAATTGAGGATTTGGCAGAAGTGCAGCCAGTCATCAGGATGTGGGTACACTGTGGAGCAATACAAACATATGACATGCAGAAACACATCCATGTCTAAGCAACAAACCACATTGTCCCCAAATGGGAGGCCACAAAACATTTCTAGAGGTAGACCCTGCCATTAAAACCTTTACTATCAAGAAGTAAGCTCCACTGAGACTCCTCAAGTCATTTCCTATTCGAATCGCCTGTGTCAGGGCCCATTTTATCTGTCCAGTCACTAGCCATTAGCAGTATCACTGTCTCTCCTCAGAGTTGTCCCTGCTTTCTGTTCCTCTCCCTGCTTTGGTCCAGAAACTCTGGGAATTTTGTCTTGACCTCCACTTTCATCTGTCATTTCCATCAGCGAGTGAAAACTACTGTTCTTAGGACTCATCTATTCACATGATCTGTATCTAAATTATTATTTCTCTATTAGTTTATTTTTTTGAAGAAACCAATATTTCTGCATAGTCCAATGAGCTAGCCTTCATACAATTCTACCAGGATAAAAAATACTTATGTGGGTTTTAGCTTATTCATGTATCTATATCTGCAGCTCCATTTGCATGCAAAACACGAGTGGGGGAATCCTTATTGCTGCAAGTACATCTTCTTCCACAGTAAGGTTCATGGGTTTGGGGTTTTTTTTTTTTCCCTAGTTCATTCATTCATTCCTTTAAAAAAAAAAAAGTCTCCTTCTGGATACCAACTTCAGGTCACCTCTGTTAATCCAGTGTCAACTCCACTATTGCCAATTACCTTACAAAAACTAGATTTTAACATGAGAAACAGAAATATTCATCGTGCCATTTTATAACCCACCAAGTACTTATTTAGACTAAAGCACTGATTTCAAAATCACAGCAAGCAACTAAGATATAATTAAACTTTCACCCCTGCAGATTTTGAGAGATATATTTCCTTTTTTAAAAAAAAAAAAAAAAAAGAAAGAAAAAGGAAGAAAGAAACAAAATAGACACCTATAGTGAGATATTTTAGTTTCATTTGAGCATGAAGAAATATTTTCTTACAAGTGTTAGACATGAAAGAGACAAAAATTAAGACGGAAAACAAGCTTTGTGTTGAGACTTTTATATTTGGCGGTGGGGGGGTTGCCTAACACCTTGGTATTTTTCCACACTTTATTTCATTTTCCCAATTCTGTATTAGAGTAAGAATAAAATTAACCTGCCTCTGCATTAAAGAAAAGTTTTTCCTTCTGGGACCATTTGGTGGAATATATCTATCTGTCTTCCAGCACAATGGTCAGCTGCATAAATACCCCTCTATCATATCTGAGCTACCTGTAACCTTTTCCCGTGTTGCAAACAGTACCAGCAGCTGAAATAAGAGCCTTGGATAATCATTCGAGAAAATAATTTTGTCAGTGCTTAGAAGTGGACTTTTCTTTTCAAGATCCCTTAGGCTGAGCTCACAGATAATGTAAGCACAAACCAGGTACCAGGAAACTGCTTCGAGGGTGCCTATGAGCAGTATGTTACTAAATCCATGAGTCAAGGGCTTCCAAAGCCAGTTACAGGTATTTCCATTCTGCCCTTCACAGCCCTCCACTGATGACCTGCTCTCAGTCACCTCCCAGGCAAAAACGCGTGGGTTGTTTTTTTTTACCTTGTTGCAGCCTTTAAGTGCAGAACCTATACAAACAAGGTCAGTGGTGGCCTCTGCAATTCCAAGCATCAGTTATAGCAGTAAAAACAGGATCTTTAAGCATAAACTAAATATTACTATTTGACAGAAACTAACCGTACTCAAACAGTGCTTATCCAGGCCTCAACCCTAATAAAGTGCTTTAAGCTCATTTGTACCAACACATCAAATCTCAGAATGCAAATTCAGTGCTTGTCCCCTCACCCTGCAGGACTTCCAGGTGATAACACAAAACCAGCATACTGGCACCCTGGCACTGCATATTCTGCTTCTGTGGGTGATAAAAAGAGCCAGAACTCAACTCCAAAGTAATATTACCTCCTGATCAAGCTTTTTGAACATGAAGTTCATACATACATCTGGATGTTGCAGTTCTCTTCCTTATGGGCAGGGAACTAACTCGCTTGCAAGAAGCATAAGCCTCCTTTTCCTTCAGCATGGGACATTCCTGGACAGTCAGCTAAGTGCTTGCAAGGAGCACAGTTTAACTCAGCCCACTCCAATCCTATTCAGACCTATGCATGTTACTTTAAAAAGACCATTGGTAAGACTCCTCTGGCACTGACTGCAGAGGTGGATCATAAAGGTAAACACTTAGGCCAAGACAAGGCTATCACCTGCCATGAGGACAGGCTAAATGAACAATAAAACATAAGGCTTGGATGAAACTCAACATGATTCATTCCACGTCTGATGCTCCATGCTTAACAGCATTTTTGTGCAGACACTGCCATGGACAAGCGAATCAAATACAAACCAGTTCGTGTTTATCCCCTTTCTTCCTAAATCTTGCTGTACTGTTGTGTCTTATCCTTTCCCTCTTTCACTACCTACCATGTCTTATTGTTCTTATTTGTCAACTTATCTAATTAGTTTGGGGGCAGATCAACAGATTACTCTGATAGTAGGCTAAGCAAATCACCCAGGAATAAGTGTTTACTGGATCAAGCCCTTAGACTGTCAGCTTCTCAGAGCAGAGACTGTGCTTTATTACTCACATGCAGAATAGTCTGTACACCAAGTGTGTTACATACATAATTCATTTAAAAATAATAATGGTACACCAAGAATGAAAAACATGCTAGTAGGAAAGTTCACTGACTGCACTACCATCAGTAATTCAGAGATGCTTGCACGTAATTCAGGACTGGAAAGCCAAAAGGATGATACTTTGTTTAAGGCAAAGGAGCAAGAGTCAGAAGAGCTGCAGCGCTACTCCCGGTGCTGCCACAAAAAATTTGTCAGGATAAATCTTTGGAAATATCTGTGCCCCAGATTCCCTTTCTGAAAATACAGTAACACAAAAGGGATACGTATTCTCCTACTCCTACTTGATATCCTCAAGGGTAAACAAGGACTTGGAAACAGATGCACAATATACAGCATATTAAACATAAGTAATATGTAATTTCATAATAAAACATTTTTCAAAGTAAGGCATGATCATCTTATTGATTTTATTATCTATAAATGATGTCCCAAAATCTACAATACAGCATAAACCTATAGGAAACAGACACTTTTGCACACATATGCAGTGTATGTGTAACTGTCATGTAAGCTATGCATTGGCACAATTTACATTTACAGATCATGGACAGTACACTAAAACAGAAAATAGGTTATGATAAAGCGTAAACTTAGGATATTGACCTGGCTGCTTCACCATTTAATCTAGCTTTGACCCTCCAGCAACTAAATATTCATGACTAGCATGACCTCCAGGCTTCTCTTCCACACCCAGTTGTACCTAAGAGTTAGAGAATTAATCCTTTCACAAACCAACATTTTCAGGTGGTTGTCTCATCCCCTTACTATTATGCCAGTGTCTTTTTTCTTTACTTTGCCATCTACAGTAGTCTGGCTATTCTTCTTTCGTATTTAAAAACCTTCATGCAAATCAGGCTGGTAGCACGGCAACCTAAAGTACTTGCATTAATGCAGACTATTATTCACATATAAAAATTCCGTTTAAATCCCATTAAGGTTATGACATAAATCCAAACAAACTAGAAAATGCACAGTTAAGGTGGAAAAGTGACATATGTCTTCCAGTCTTTTAGCAGAAGAAAGCAGAATAAGAAACCATGAGAGTGTCACCCAGCTGGGGCTAGGCAGAGAAGCACATATGTTACCTTCCTGCCTTTTAACTGTTCATTCCATTGCACCTGAGATTGTTTCATTTTTGCTTAATGCTTGTGTCCCAGTGTCAGTGGTCCTAGAAAATAGATTTTGTCTGTAAATACTTCTGAACAATATCCATTCTGTGGGACAAGAGAGGCAGCCTCCTGTAAGACAGCTGTAAGCTGGGGAAAAAAAATTAGATTACCATTATACATGCTTCTGGAGGTGTTTCTGGGGGATAGTAAAAACCAGTGACAGATATGACACTGTTTTGCAAGTGTCCCAATTAGCAGCACTGTTGCTAGAGTCTGGAGGCACCTACTTCCTTTCTCACGTGTTCCTCCTTTTGAATTTCTGACACTTCATAGTAATGAACTACACTGCAAGGTCTTGCGAAAGAGTTGATTTAATACCAGAATTTTGTACTTGCAGTACTTGAAACACTCACAGGCATGGCTGAGCTGAAAGAATCGGCGTAGACACCACTTACTTTTGAATAATCTCTTATAGCTGGTGATGCTGGGGAGTACAGCAGTGTTCCTGGGCACCTATAGCTAATGCTGCACATCCCTGCATGAGCAGATGGATCTCTCTGCTTATGCATGGATCTCTTACGCTCATGAATAAAGTTTGACCCTGTAGCCCGACAACAAGCAAAAGGGGAAAGAGGAGAGGTTTACTGAGTTTTACTCACATTAATCAAGCTACAGATGCCATAGTTAGTTGCAAGCAGAAGCAAGCCCAGAGCATGCTTTTCTCCATGTTTGTCATACAGGCTAATAATGCATAGTGGGTTGTTATTGGAAAGTGTAGGATTTTTTCTTTTTCTTTGGAGTTGAATAAAACTTGATTGCAGTTTTGCTAATTTTTGGTAATGGTAAGAGTACAGAAACAAGATGGCTCAGGCAGTGAAGCTGTTATCTCCACTAGAATCCCAAAGTTTGACTTGAATTAGCCGTTCGTAAGACAGACGTACATTCACACACAGACACAGGCGCACACACAGAGCTTTAAAAGCAGTTCCATCTGGTTTCTTTGATAAGGCTGGGTCACAACTAAGAAGAGGAGGTATTTCATGTTCTGCATTTGTGACCTGACACATCTTCCTGTGTGTTGTCATTGAACACTTCTGTCCTAAACGGAACTGGTATTAACTGGGGATTCGGCAGAGCCAAGAATTAGGGTTTAGAGGGGGTGCATGTTTTTTAAATTTAGAGCACGTTTTCTTTCACTCTGCCTTGAAGAAGTTATTTTTCCCTTCCTCTGTTCTAAGCAAACATTCTACAAATTATACTTTGAATAAAACACATCACAGACTTCCATGGAAACAGCAGTCAGCATAAGAAAAGAGTGGAAAGTGCTCAAGGTGACTAGAATACCTTCTGCAGCGCCATCACAAGATACAAGTTGAACCCTAGCAAGTATAGAAGCAGCTGACATGACAGTACAAAGCAAAACAAGATCACAATGTTTGGGAGAGGGAGGGAGGGATGGGACATATGTACCAAAGATATCCCTTCTTGTTAATTATCGAATCCTTGACAAATGACAAACATTCAGGGTCTTTTTTGGATGGACCTTCAGGGAAGATTGAGAGAACAGCTTAAATAGGGGTGTCCAATGCCTTCTTGGACATTTTACATTTCAGGTTAATAAATAAGTGCAATTAGATGAATATCTCTGAAGGATGAGAGGTGCCTACAGGTACATACTATGCTGAAGTTTATAGGAGACATTTTTTGCCTGTGTCCTCAGAGTCCTCTTTCAAACAATATTGAACTGCTGCCGAAATCAGGTCTTCTCTGGGTTGTGAAGAAAAATGGGTTACATATCAGATACTGAAAACCACAGATATTAAGTATGTAAGTAGCTACCTATTCTCTGGACAGGTGTATGTATGAGAAGCCTTTCTTTACAAAGCAAGATTTTTTGTACTTATTATTGTATTCTTACTCTCTTCAACATCCAAGTGCTCAATGACTCCTCTTCCATCTTTCCTTCTCCCATTTGTAAATGTTTATTCATTCCTATCCAGAGGCTTGTCCAGAGCTCTGACACTGCAGATTTCTTTTTCACCCATGATTCCCAGCAGCACTCTTACCTCCACTCCATTTAATTCACAGCTCAGCTGCTGCAGTCATCTGTCTTGCTTTCCATGGCCCACACCTTCCCATCACAATATGTTCCTTCCTCATCAAATTTAAGATTGTTTTTTACAGTTGTCATTTTCACTGCTGCTCATTCTAGGTGAGTATTTTCTACTCAAACCAAATGTTTTTTGCATTTGCTCCTTAGGTTTTCAGTTCTTCCTTCTGCATCCTCAACTCTGCTCCTTATCTTTACCCAAATATCTTCACTTCTTGATATAAGTTTTACCAATGACATAGAGATGACTACAGTAAGCCAGTTTTGACCTTTCATTTGGAAGACTTTATGTGTTTAAATTATATATCTCTAAAATTTTTAAGGATATCAGTCTGTAGAGACAAGAACCGGCCTCCTTTATTTTTCAGTGCCTGTAGCTCAAACTTGAGAAATAAAAGGATTAAGGCAGTATGTTCATGCTCTCTCTAGGCACAGATAGGCTGACTTCAAAGGTTTTCAGCTCCTCCCATTCCAACCTGGCTGTCATCCAAGCCACATGGTCAAGTTTGTCACCCAGTGAGATCTGCTACCTCAGCTTACCTTATACTTTCTCCCAAATCTGAGTCAGCTCAAAGAAACCAGGTAGCTTAAATACCAGGTTTCAGAGGTGGGGATGATTTTTAGCATGGCTTATTTTGATTTTAAATGGAGCAAGAAACTCTTACTCAAGAAGCTCAGCCAAAAGATAAAGCAGAATAAGCATGCCTGACAGAGGGACAGAGTGGTCTCTCTGGGAACGTGAGGCTCCTCAAGAAGAGGATGTTGTTTGCATGGCCTGTTTCAGTCCTCCACACCACCTCTGCATGTGTGTGGCTTTATTGATTTATCATACATTCAAGCGCAGGAGTAGTTTTATTTTTTTAAAGCAAGCAAAAGGTTGAGTGATTTGATGGAGGCCACACATCAGCATGCCAGAGACAGGACTATTATAACATGCAAGTGAGGCGGTCAGACTGAAAGCTTAAAATCTGGAGAGAGGAGTCACCTTTTATATATTTGAAGTGTGCACAGCATGATAGAACTTAGTCCTTGCCAGGGTTTCTGAGTAGCAGTTTAGTACAGACAAGTAAATGCTACATAGATCAGTGTGCACAAGGCTTTATACAGAATTTGGGGTTTGTTTTTTTTAACTCTTGGGGTCATAAAAACTTCAAAGTTTCAACAGAATAAGGTGGGTATGCTTCTAAATGTTTCAAGCTACTTTCCTGGATCCAATCAAATAAAAACATACCCTGCCAGGAAAGGTTTCCCATATGGAAATTTTCCTTTCAGATTGTTTTGTTCCCTTTATAACTGCCAGTGACAGCATAGCATTTGAGGCATAAGGAGGAAGTTATATTCAGTAGCTATTGTGAGAGAAAATAAAGGTGGACTGAAGATGAAGAAAATATCCTGAGTAAACTTAAAATATGTATGAAATCTCTTCACCTGCGCTGACCCAAAAATTGTGCTAATTATGAGGACTAACGTGCTTCCTGTACATAACAATGGGTTATGTCAGCTGGTGGAGAGAGATGGTCTACCCACTCAGACATTGAAAGTGCAGCCTACAGCTTGCTTATACATGGAGTCATGAAATAGATGCAGGTGTCCTAGCCAGCACTATGAAAACACTAGTCCATCAGGAAGGATCAGGCATAAGACATGTACAAGTCTCATGTCCAAGAATGTACCTAAACTAAAACATACATCCTTGATAAGCTACAAAAGGAGCTTCATTTCTGTCATATCTGTTAATTTATAAAAAATTGCATCAGTTGACCTTATTAGTTTCTGGATCAGATGTTCCCACCCTCCTCACTACTTCCTTAACAGATATAGACAATTTGTGGAAGACGTGTATGGGGTACAGCTCCTCCCAGACTACCCTCTACTTTGTATATCTCAGAAAAAGATTGATTGAGTGATAAAAAGGGTGACATCAATATGCATACATTTCCTGACAAGAAAGCTTCACAAATAGGTAGGCAAACCCTGTGTAGCCTTATCCTGTTGCCAGCTGTCCAAATATCACTTCATTTCTGAAGGACCAAGGCTCCGTATTGCTTGCTGGAACTTAGCCTCAAACACATCGAAAAAAGGTCTCAGTAAATGAAATTCAGCACACATTCTCTTGTTCTGATACTCTTTTAAGTAACACTGCCTCAGGATACATTAGTTTCATTATGTCTGTGCCTATAATAGGATCCTACAGCATGACAGCCAAAGATTGCCATTTATCCTTCCCACACTGACATGTTTCATCTTGGTTCGTGGAAAGGGTATGTTATGTGAGCCACAGCCCTGTAATTCCAACTCATCGTCATACCAGGGACACGACATTTGGCCCTGAATCCTTCCCATGTGAGAAGGGCTATTGTACTAAGAACAAATATTGCTGTCTCCTTCAGCAAATGTAAAGTTTCCATTTTAGCTGAACCATTATACTATGAAACTTTCGGGGGGGTGGGGGAGGGGGGAATATTTTGATGAAAACTACATCTTTTATTTTTCACTTTTGAGAAGCATGTTTCCGTACAGATAAGCATCATATTGGAAAATTCTCAACAAGCTCTTCTTAGATCTAAGACATACATTTTGCAATAAGAACAAATAATTGAGTACCAGCTTATTGCTGTGCACCAGTTCTGGCTTGGTTGAAACCTTAATCTTTATGATGAAGACAGAAGAATCTAGACTCAATTTCTCCATGCTTGATTTCCACAACATTTATGAAGAGTGCTAAACCGAAGAAGAGTAAGAAACAGAGTGCCTACTCTAGACATCTGTGTTAAACACTACAGCACCTACAAAGAGATACTTAGCCCCAGCATTAACTAATTAATTAATTAAACAATCCAAATTCAGCATCTCTATACAGTGAGTGAAAAGATTTGGGTATCTCCAAAGAGACACTCAAAAGCCTAGTGCTTACTGGGGAGTTTAATAAAGTGGTCGGTAAGAAATAGCAAGAGGGATAATATCTGCGGTTGGTCTGAGGACATTTGATGTCCAATTTAAGGCTACTTCAGCAAAATGCTTCCACCTAGAGTGAACCTAGACCTGAAGGCCACCTCTAAGTGCTCAGCAGTGGTGAGATACAAGGATCGTGAGCTTGAAGTGGGAAATCTGCTGAGTACCTGTGTTTTCTGATGACTCTTCACAGGCACATGCATCTTTAGGGCACAAAAAGATCAGGAAAACATACTTTTAAGATTAAGCTGTTTCTTCTAATGGAAGGATTATAATATGTGGTTTTCTGAAATTTTATAGGAATGTGAAGCAGTAGACTTTCTTCCTATTTACTGTGGGCTTGTGCTTCCTAGGATACCCTCGGCTTAATATTAACAATCCATCACTGGGAAAAACATTAAGACTTTAAAGTCTCTCCACCTACTTATTCAAGAGCACTACACGCATGTGAGCTACCTAGTTCAGCTTCACTGTTGAAGGGTATGTCTCTGTTGTCTGTGGAGGTGCGGCTACAGAAAAGAGAGCTACAACCTAGCTAGCTCCATATAAATAGCAGAGTTTTGAGTGAAGCTACCCAGAGTACACAACTTCCACGGACTCTGTCTACTCTGGTAGGTAATCTGTGCTGAAATCCTTTCTAAAGTGATGTCTGTGAGTTACCATGTCTATGGCAGCGGCAGGGCAGCCATGCTGGAATAGCATTACCTATCCCACCAACAGCACTGTCCCACCCAGAGATACCTCATGCGCATGGATTCACTGGAGACACTATAATAATGATCTTCCACTCTTCTTTCTACATATCCCCTCAGTCTTTCTGGTGGGTATCAAAATGCACAACTAATGGTGTGCCGTCAAAGAGCGTTTCAATTGGTACCAAAGGTATGGAAGAAAGCTATGTAGTGGAGCATACCACTCACATTCCTCTCAGATGTTTAAACGCTCATTAAAGAAGACCCGGTAACTTGCATATTTTCTGCCAGCCACCCTATCTTGGCAGATCTTATTACAAAAGACTCATTTTTCCTTAGGGAAGTTGTGAAAGAGTTGTCCATTCTTCTCATGGTACACTGAGGAAACAAAGTGTCTCTTGTATGTTTATTTCAAAAATGTGAGTACCTTCATGCAAACCGTCCTGTGATGCCATAGCTGACGCAAGATACAATGAACAAAATGTTAAGCACTCTGGTGAGGGAGAGGGAGATATTCTTCTGACTAAACATCACCATAAATGTAGTTACTTTTGATGAACCTTATTTTCATTGTTGAGAATAAACTATGAGGTCACAAATCACCTTATCCTGAAGAAACCTAAAACCATTAAAAATAATCTCTCCCTGAAAATGCCTATTTCTCTCTATAGAGCATAAAGGCATCCTACAGTGACTGTAATCCCTAAATGCTTACCACATAAATGTCTAAAGCTAGATGGAGGGAAGCTCTGTCTTAGCTCAGGTCAGCTAGCCAGAACTGCAAGTAGCACTTTGACTCCCTCCCATGACTTTGTACAACTCTGTTCTCTTCCCACTGGCTCTTCAAGTGTCTGCAGGTATTTCCTTTAGTCAAATCAAAAAAAAAGAGCCTTTCTATAGCACTTCATAATTACATCTTCGCTTATCAGTTCATCATGAGGTAACATAAAGGTATCATCTTTATGTGCTTGACCATTCATGAAATTGTGAAAGGACACAGTTGTACTTTATTATTATATTACCCTCAGGAGCAGGAAGGACTACCTCATATACAGACCCTGCTATCTGTGCTGCTGTCAATCACACATTGGTTGAGACAGGACTCATGGTCTTCTAACAGTCAAGCTGTTTCTTCTTAAACATTTATACATCACATCAGCTTGTTAACATACTGTTGTAAAGCATTAGGTAAGAATCTATATAATAACAAGTACTTTGTTTCAGACACCTTGATTCAAATTTGTTTGATCATATTGATTACATTCCTAGTGAAAAGTGTCAACATGATCAAATTATATGCAACACATTGTGTCAGATTCCCTGTGCAATGGAAATTACAGAAAAAAAAATCTGGATAACTTGCATTTTTCCCTATGCAGTTTCTTAAATGCCTTTCATCTAATCAGAATATTATACCTCACAATCCTGAAATAAACATTACAGGCTGATCTACTCTTTCCCCTTTTAGAAATGCAGGAGGATGAAGTGTACAGGCAGGGTTCTAACAGGCTCCAGCCAGCTATTCTGCCTCAGGAGAACAACAGCAGTGTCTGCCTCTTAGAGGACTGACACCCCCCTGCTCAGCTCCACCACAGCTCCCACTGAGGTCAGTAGCTGTGAGCTGAGTTCTGGCCACATGCAGGTGAAGCAGTTGTATCACCCAGCTCCCCTCCCCAGCATCACAGCTGTCCCTGGTCATATCCTTTTCTTATATTAGGTCTGTATTTCCCATAATTTGACAGACTGTTTTGTGGCTATATGCAGCCTCATCACCTCTTCCCACCCTCCACGGTGTTCTAGCTCCAGGCTTCCTCAGCCTATGGTTACCCTTAGTCCCACAGCACTTCCTCTCTCTGTGCCTTCACTCCCTTTTGCTGTTTCTTGCTCAGCCAGCAGAAAACATGACAGCTTTACTTGTCCAACAAGAACTAATTCTGCTTGTCCTGGACAAGCAGATTTTTTTCCCATCTTGCCCTTGTCTCCACATATAGTAAATATTTGCATAATATATTAAGTATGTCTGGAAATCTCGAAAGATTTGGTTCAATGCCTTTTGTATATGCACCTGAAAAGCATGGCTGTTTGTGCAAGCAGTCCAAACAGTGTGATTCTTGAGTTAATGGGCTGGAAATCTTATGAGAACAGGTTGCCTCACAGTACAAGGTTTCTTATAATTTTTGCTTCTTCTCTTGGAATGGGAGTACAATGAAAATAATCTCCTGTACTATTTTGACACTTCTTTTCAGTGTTCCAGGACAAGGGGGGGAAGAAAGTTACTCAGACTCTTCCGAGCCTTACAAAAGCATCAGTCAGCTTAAACTTCCTTCAGGTTTCAGGTGAGAACTCAGGATGGGAGATTACACCATCCAAGCTAATTCAGCTGTTCTTTTATAGCAGTGTTTACCCACTTTATTGATATGCATCAGGTATTGGTAAAATAATACACTACATACTGTGACTGACTGGCTAATAGGAATCTGTCAAACTATGAATGCTATAACAGTCACATAATAATAACACAGCACTACAGAAGGCAATAAATTATATATTTGCCACCATCCTTCACGTATTCCTTACGGATCATAGAGTTATGGTTATTGGTTGCAGTGTGTATTACCAGGTCCCAGGGTCACCAGAACAGAGTTAAATGATGTAAGGGAGTAAGTAAAATGATGATCTATGTTCAAAAACAGCACTAGCCTTGGTACCTATTTACTTCATGCAGTATGTTTATATGCTGAGTGTGAATAATCAGGTTCCCTGAAAAAGGAGAGAAAATTGACAATGCCAGAGGCAGAACAGTGCTTTCCATTTATCAAGAATTTTGGACTGAAAACTTTATTTATTTGTGTAGGTGCTGCAGGTTGTGGGGATCACTCAGAGTTGACAAAGTTTCTCTCAGAGATCTATAAGGCTCTGTACCCAGCAGGGTATTTATTTTCCTCACCGAAGTTCAGCTGCGACCGTCATGTGGCAAGAAAGTATTCCACTAGCTGCTGTGTGCCAATCTTAGATAACAACTGAGCCCAAAACCAAAGGCCAAAATAATCCTAGCTTATTGTTACTGATACTGCTCCTACGTGAGCAAAAGGAGCAATTTCTTTCCATTTAGGCAATGCAGTATTTGTGCTTTAGTTTGAAGTATCATCCACTTACATTTTATTCATGCATCCTTTCAACTTCATTCCATCTCCACTTTTCAGTGTATTGCATATCCGCAGATTCGGCAGACCTCAAAGACAATGCTGATATGTCATAACTTATACTCAAGGGAAGCACGAGGGTGGAATAAATAGTGGTTCTGTACAGTCAGAGACTGCTTCCAGATTCACAAGGGAAGGCAGTTCTGGATAGGGAAAACCAAACATAATTATGCAAAACCGTATTGCTAAAAATTCCCAATTACATAAATCAATGATACTTTATGCTGTACATGGATTTATAGACTATTCAGGATTGACTGATATAGCCATCAGCCATGTACTGTCAGCAAGTTATGGATCTCATCGTGTCAGCAAAAAATAAAAAAAAGTAAGGGGGAGGGTGTTACTTTTACATCTGAGATGAAATTGTGTTGTATTTTCAAAGCAGATGTCATCTCAGGGAAAATTATGCTTAGGTAGGAGTTTTCATGTAAAGAATTTTCTGCTGGGCAATCTATCGTCATTTGGACTTTTTTTTTAAGTATCTATATAAGCCCAAAGGTTTCCAAGAGCAGCTATAATGCTGGGGGAGAAAACAGGAAAGTGGAAGCAGCCTAGAACCCAAGTACCCCAACTTTAAGGATCCGTAACTCCAGATTTTGCTTGCTCTTTTACCTGTTTAGGTAACATTTAAACAGGTTAAACAAGTTATCTTCTCTGTCCCTTCTGCCCCCAGTTCCTCCCCAACAGATACATTATGTCTAATTACACCTCTAGAAACCATCATCAAGGCTATGCGAGAGTGACTGGACTAACTGGGTGACAGCATCCATTCTCTTTCTAGGCATTCAGTTTGCTGCGTATGTATTACACAGTGTGTTTTTAACCCTCTCTGTTTCTGCCCTGCTGTGTGTAACACTAGACACATCTCTGTATCAAATGCCAACCCAACTCACTTGTGTCCTCCCCCTGAAAACAATGAGGCGCTCAGGTGTAATTGTACAGAATTTGAACAATAATCCTGGCTTTCTCCTGAAAATGAACAGTAGTGCATGAAAGGTAATATACCCCTATTTTGCTGAGTGCAGGGCTCTGAAAGGTCACACTGAGAGAGAGAGACTGAATTGTTTGGAAAATAGCCAATTTGATTACAATGGGCAATTCTGAGCTTACAGTTTGCTTATATCTATACAGCCTAAAGTGGCACCATCTGCAATAACAACTGTATTGCAGAAATGCGGTGGAAGACACCACAAGCCCTATTTCTGTTCTGATGAAGTATCAGTAAGCGGACTGAAATATCGAAAACAAGATACAACCTATTCAATACTGTGCAATACAGACATTCAAAGCAGGTTCAGAAACATTAAATTAATATTAACATACACCTGTTAAACAGTCACAATTAACAGCAGCTTGGGGGTGAAGTGAATATTCAAAGCTAATGTCCAGTTTTGAAGGATCATTTTCATTTTTACAGGTGAAAATTCAAACCAGACAGAATCCAAGGCATTACTTTCATCTTACTGTCTAATCCTAAATTCCACCACTCTCCTGGAACAGGAAAGCTGTGTGCTTTCCTGTTGACTCAGCCTCCAATGGCTGATGTGACCAATCCAAATTCACACATGACAACACTGCCTCAGGTGATTCACGAATCTTCTTTGCCTTGCGGTGGGCTTCAAAAATCTCAGCTTCTCACGGGCAGACCCGGCCATATGGTCAGTCTCATATGCAGACTGAAACACCATGTATCTTCTCATGTCAATACTATCGGTTTTGCCTATAATCCCCTGATGTGAAGCGCTGTTGTTAGGACCACTATAGATAAATGAGGTTTCCCATGCTCTGTTTGGGTCGGACCACTATGGACAAACGAGGTTTCCCATGCTCTGTTTATTTTGGACATACTTCAAAATTTTTCTATATTTGCCTAGGGTTTGCAGTCATCTGGCAAGTCTGACACACATCCACACAGGGTACATGTGCTCAGCAGGTCTGACAACTTTCAGAAATATGGTAGCCCTAATTATAGGTTCTTTCAGATGGGTGGCCTACAGATTGAAGCTCCCTCTTCATTCCTTGCATGTTTATAAGTATCTGATTAATGAATAACCATAGGTACTGCAATGGGAACTGCAATGGGTTTGCAAATGACCTGAGAAATTTAGAGACCTGCTCTAAATCCCCTTGTTTCACTGTTACAGTCTATTCTTTCAGGGGGAGAAAAAAAAAAAAAACAAAACCAAAAATCTTTCTTAGTACTTGATTTGTGTAGGTACTTTCACCCAAACTACAGACATAGATGAAGACTGTCACTCCAGTTTTCTGGTACCTGAGCATTTTCTCTTAGTTTCATTCTTTTTTTCTGCTGTGGGTGTCTTTGATGCTTTTCATGAAAGATTTGCCCACCTTAATTTCCAGTGACAATAGGACAATTAAGAGTAACATGAAGAATTTCCACCCGATGTTAAGGATTAGTGGCCTAGTTTTCAATTTTCAGTTCATTAAGAACTCCTCCCAGAATAATTCATTTTGTGATGCTCTGGAGTCTTTGGTCTAGTAAAAGGCACTGGATTTAAAGACTTTTCATGTGGGTCATTTAAAAACTGTCATAAAAATAAAAAGAAAAAATATACAGAATTGTTACAAATGGAAAGCAGACTGAGCTGCAATTTTTCAAACTCTTTTTCAGCTATGGAGAATTTTAATGCATATTTCCAGCATTTCAGCTTTTCTTTGCTACTGAAAACTGTAAGTTAAACATCACGCCATGGTTCTTCACCAAGGAGCTCAAGTGGTTTGTGGGGGAAACAAAAACAGTTCTACATCTTTAACTGAGTTACCAAATTTCTCTTTGACATAAAGTAATGCAAACAAATTTACTTATTTTAAGCTTTCTGAGAGAGTTATCAAGACATTATTAGAAAGCAGGGCTAGGCAGCAAATAGTTTTCATATCCATAAAGTTTTGATATTTCAATTATTTTACCAGCCTCAAAAATGGAATCTCATAGAATCCGATTATAGTGTAGATGGCAAAGAACCTCTTTTGCAAAATGAAACAAAAAAAATAAAGGAGTTTATTCAGTTGAAATGTTTCATTTGACCTAGTTTCTCCTTTCTCAGTTTTCTCCTCAGTACAAGAAAAACAAGGAGCTGCTCTAGAAGGTCCAGGAGAGTGCCACAAGTATAATAAGGGGTCTAGAGCATCTCTCTTATGAGGAGAGGTTGAAGGAGCTGGGCCTCTTTAACACAGAGAAAAGAAGACTGAGGTGGAATATTGTTAATGCATATAAATATCTCAGAGAAGAGTGTCAGGAGGATGGTGCCAGACTCTTTCCAGTAGTGCCCAGAGACAGTACAAGGAGCAGTGGCCATAACCTAAACCACAAGAAGTTTCACCTCAACATGAGGAAGAATTGCTTTACATTGATGATGGCAGAGCACTGGGACAGGCTTCCCAGAGGGCTTGTGGAGTTCCCCTCTCTGGAGACATTCAAAACCCACCTGCACATGTTCCTGTGTCACCTGCTCTAGGTGGCCCTGGCTTGGCAGGGGGGTTGGACTGGATGATCTCTAAAAGTCCCTTCCAACCATAATGATTCTTTGATTCTGTGATTCTATGCGAATTAAATTAAATTTCTAAAGGAATTATGTTTATGACTGAAAGAAAAAAAATCATTTTTTTAAATTTTTGTAAGTAGCAAAGTAGGTATTTCTTATTGCACATGCGATTTATTAACGGATAATTCACTGAAATGAAACAGCTCATTTTAAATTTTTTTAGCAAATCAGCATTTTTCATTGAAATAGATAACAAAGAATTCCTATCCAACCACCCTGAAGAATGTGCCTCTACAGGTGAGTTTTATCATCTAAAACTTACCTTCACAGAATCATAGAATCATAGAATAGTTAAGGTTGGAAAGGACTTCCTGTGTGTCTTAGGAAACCCTTCCACTGCTTTTTTACCTAAGACACTATTGGAGCTTATGAATTTCTTTCTTGACTCTTTTAAATAGTTAGAATTAGCCAAACACACCAGGAGACTATTATTTCCCACAAATCACCTCTTTGAAATATCACAAGGAATAATGGGGAATCTCCTGATTGTAGGAGTAACATCCTCTGAATATACGAAGTTGTATTAGTGTAGACAAAAAAAAAAAAAAAACCAAAAAAAATAAATCCCAAATTCCACCATCAGCTAACTAAAGCTATTATCATGGCTGAACTGTTCCCATATAAATGTCAAGTAGTATCACAGTTCATCTGCTCTCTCACTCACCCACAGCACATAGTATTTCTAATGCAGAAAACATACTGCATTTTAAATCTTAAATAAAAGAAAAGAGGGCAGAAGAATAAAACCAGCTTCTTTTCCTCCTTTTTTGTAAGTAACCTTGAATGAGAACTGTGCAGTTTATGCCTGTGTATCTCATCAAGAATATATGTCATTTCTCTAAGTAAGCATCATATATCTCAATAGTAGGGTCAGTTATCCACCCTTACCCTCTCACAGTAGCTGATCTATCAAGTTAGGTCACAGGCTTTTCAATATGAGTGTCAATGTGGATCTGGCATTAAAAACCTAACCCACAGTGGAGCAGAAGTACAGTAAACAATGCAGAAAAAGATTTAACTCTTTAAGCTCTCAAGTCACTAAAATCCAGAGAGGTTGGTGTGCAGCGTATGCTCTACTCCAGAGTATATTTTAGTTCAACTGTTCTGAATGCATAGAAAATTTTCCATTGACTCATCTTCCCTTCCTTTTTCACACCTCTTGAACTACATGTTGCCTTTCTTTTCTTTCTCTTCTGCAAGATCTTTATTGCTCCACCTTCCATATAACCTCTTCCTCTATGACTGACACCATTACCTGCCACTGTCATTTTTTCTCCAAATTAAATAACCTTAAAATACATTTCACAGAGGCCTTTTAAAACCCCAACATATGCTAAAACAGAGGAGGCTCGTAGAATTAATAAGACTTAAACTAATATTTTACTTAATCAAGAGTTTTTATCTTGGATGTTTTTTCCAAAAATTCAATGTTAAATTTTTTAATGGGAACGAATGTACAAGTTTCAAGTGGCATAGAATTTTTAGTCAAAGCAAGAGAAAAGGAGATCAAGGCTTCCTGTAGCCCAGTATTAGGGGATTTACATCTGTGTAATATAGTGCGGTTCACAGCCCCACTCCAGTGACTCATGGCCTGTACAGGTTGCAATAGTTCCTGCGGAAGAGGCTGAGACCCAATATGAGACACTGTGGCATTCTCCAAACCTTGCTGGGTGTAACTCAAGAACAGCAAGTGACTCAGGCCAAAAGCAGGCCAGGAGCAGATTCTTAATCCAACAGTATGGATGACCAGGCACCAATATCCTAGCTCAGGCTCTGGCCTTTTCCGTCAGCTGGTGAGGATAAGGTAATTTCTCTGATCCAGGCATCCTGGTCTTTATATGCTGCATGCTGGGTCACCCTAGACAGAAAGGGGTTCCCAGGTGCACCTTTATTAGGTGCTTTCTGGGGAGCATCTCAAGGAACAGATATTATTTCCAAAGACTGTGTCTATGTGTAGCATCTCAGACTTTTGTTTCAAGATTCTGACTATCCCATTAAAAAGGAATGAAGGGGGATGTACATACACTTGAAAACTTTAAAGAAATCTTTTCTTGGTCATATTTAGTAATGTATCTGTGCACTGCAAAGCTCCTCCTTTCGTGCATTTAAAACCCAGCCTGGCTTTCTTCAAAGTCAGCACCTTCCTACTGACAGCAGCTAAAGACCACTGCACTGTAAAGCTGTGCCAAGCAGCAGTCTTACTTCAATACGTAGCATATAAAACGCTACTGGCTTGGCAATAGAGATGACAACACTCAGTTCATCTCTCAGTTACAGGATATCTCCCTACTCAGGAAGACAACAAAGGATGTGCTTATATAAAAAGGTACATGAATGGAACAAAAAGAAGATTATTATTTATTTCAGCCTGAAAAAGACTGGGGTTTACTGCAAGAAAAAAAAACAAGCACTTTTTCCTCAAAAAAATGTTGAGCTTGCAGCTCTCACAGTGAAACCTTTACACCGTGATCTCTACTGCTGCTCTGCAGGAGGGGTTTACTTTACCCCGGATTCTAAATGAGGTGGGATGTGATGGACAGTGCAGCCACAAAGTGTCCTGCAATAGGGTATCAAGGAAAGAAAAGGACCTGAGAGCAAGTACAATGAAGGGGCACATGCTAGGCCTGCTTAATGTATTTCTTTAGATTAACAGTAAGTGTTCTACTGGTTTTAGTGTTTATGTCCCAAATGTTAACAGTTTTCCTACAAATAATGCAGAGGTAAGTAATGCAGCATACACAGACATATGAGAGGAAATGCGTTAGCTTTAGATGCCAGGCCCTCAGTGAATGGTGGATTTTCCAGCTCAGGCCCCAGATATTGGTGGTCTGCAAGGATGGCTCTGCAGAACTCCCTCTGGTCTCACCATCCTGATCATTTTTCCTTCAGGCTTCTCCATTTCAGGAAGGTGCTCTTTGGGAAGCGCACGTTCATAGCATGCTTGTTTCCAATTTATTAGTTAGAACTAAATAACTGGGCAAAAGTGTAATATGCATATAAACAAACACAATTAGAATAAAATGTGGAAGTAGCAAATTCATCTAATGATCAGGTTGATTAAATTACTTCACATAAACAATTCCTTATAAGCACTGTGTAATGGTTTAGGAAGGCTGCAGTCTTATTTAGCTCTCAGCCTGCAAAATGACAGGGCTTTTATCAACTCTCAGTGCCAACTGGCATATTTAAGTTCCAGCCAAATAGCTGGTACAGGGAGTGTCAATCGCTCCCAGGCTGAAACTAGTGCTGAGATTGTGGCTCTGCTGCCAGCTCCAAGGGCTCGTGCAGATTATTGGTTATCTAATGCCAGTCAACCTTTTCTCTCACTGCCCTTTCCCCCTCAAAACTCCCAACAATGGATTACAGTAGATTACACTGGAGATACTTCAATATTTTAACATGACACTGCTTCTTAAATTTAATATTCAGAAGATAAATTCAATGAAATAGCATGATTTATCATGATTCAGCTGTAGATAGCTATTGCAAAAATCATTCTTTACTCACTGTGCTATGGGGATTTTTGCTTCACATGTATGCTAGCCAACAGCTTGCATTTAAAAAGATGCAAGAACATTGAAGTAGATGTGATCCTTAACTTACAGAGATGGGAAAACAAACAGGTGATAAAGTAGAGACATAAAATCTTAGAGAAAGGTTAAGCCAGACAAAAATATACACCTAAAGATATTTCACTTTAAAAAATGCATTTTGGGAGCTTATTTTTTACCTGCAGTAATACCTGCCTCATAACAGAAATGGCCATGGGATATTTGTTTTGTGTTTGTTTTTTTTTTGGACATTAGCTTCTTTTAAGATTCTTAGCACCTCGTTTTCACCAAAATCCTTTTCCTACTGAAACTGGGATTGCAGCCACTGTGCAGGGTGTAATTTCTGAAAGTGCAAACCACACAGAAGACTGGACACAGCCGTACATTACAGAGCAGAATCAGGTGCTATCCTTTGCATACTCCCTAGAACTGTGCTTTAGCTACATTAAACTCCCCAGTAGCGAAAAATTGAGTTTATATGAGAGAACTAGTGATAACCCATTTAACATGAACCTAGGAATCCAAAAGACAGTTGCAGAATCTTGGCAAATCACACTAGATTAATGTATTTTAATTGGTGCCTGAAATGTTCAGATCAATGTCTTTGGGGTTTTGGTAGGCCACTTTTCCCCCTTCAGGCTGACAGAGGCCACAATACGTGCAGTTTGTCATTTCAAGGCATAAGAATTAGGCTTAGACTAATTGGAGGATTTGCCTGTTATTTAAATAAAACTTGCTTGCAGTTTCATCATCCGTGTGGAATCCAGAAAAGCATCAGACTATCCCATCAATTTACTTAGAAAAGAATAAATGAATAAATAGGCTGACAATTTTCTCCCCTGGGACTCACACTGTCACTGCATTGTTTCTCTATTATTAATTACCTATGTAAAAATAATTCACTGTACAGCAGTATATACTCCATGCTGTAAACGACTGGATCAGGTGCCTTTCTGCTTGTCTTTGTGTGCATTTAAATCTCTAGGTGTCAGCAAGTGATGCTCTATGGTGCATTCACTGAGGGAAGAAAGTGAAAATCAAGTTGCAGACATCAAAAGGTTACAGCCTATAGTTTTTGGATGCATGCAGTAATAGGGTTAGTTCTTTTTATTTTGTATGAAAGGCTTATTTGCAACTGCTGCTCTGCTCCAGAGGTTTGGATTCAGACTGTCTTGCAAGCAGTTTGTGTGCAAGGCTGAGATGTAATATGCTAGCAGATGTCACTGACAGGTCAAGGAGTCCTTCAGATGCTGGAAGCCCACAGAGCCCCTAATATAAAAGGGGCAGAAAAGAAGCAAACACATTTCTTTGAGTCAGAGTGTTTTTGCAAACACTTTTCAAGTCTTTGTGTCACATACAAAATTCTTGACACAATTTAGTGGAGAAAAAAGTTAAGAATCTAGTTTCAATATGCCAATACTCTATAGGTTTATTGTACTAATAAAAGAGAGAGGGAAGGGAAAGGACAGTTGGGAGGACTCGGGACTTTCCTCTTATTAAACCAGATTGTCATCCACCCTTCACCTGAGCGCCAGAGGGACAGGTAAATTCATCTGCATTCATTGCACTACTAGGTCTATCCAAAATAAATATTTTTCTTACATGTCATCTGAATATTTTTTTAGGATCGTTCAAATAATGCCACATTTCATTTGTGCCCTACAGACTTTGCCATGTGCCTTCTATCTCCACTGCTGCAATATTATTAATCCTTTAAAACTTGCAAAAACTACGTCAAAGCATAAATTCAGCCTCCTCAGTCCTACATCCCTAAGGGGTCTCATAATTTCAGCTCCAGTTCTGTGTAATTTCAAAGCTACTTCACTGATTCTTCCAGGAAATAGTTCCTTCACAGACAAAATTTTCGAAAGGGTTCAGACATCCAGCCTCCCTGAAAACGCTACCAGTAATCCAGGAGAAACACTCTGAGTATTCCTCCGAGAATGAGAGAAGTTATTTTTTCTTATAGCCCTCTCCTGTATTCTCTGCAAGAATGGTGCTGTCTTTAAAGCATTCTTCAGACAAAGATGTGGCTTTGGGGAACACAGCAGTAAAAATTTGTGTTCCCATTGGGTTTTTTGTATAGCACAGTTCACTTTTCAGCATCTTGTATATTATCTGCTCCTTGCATAAAGGAATTCTAAACTAAATTCCTTGTGGGAACTTCCTCCATATAATGCAAAACTTTAATTTGTGCCCTCTGCTTCTTGCGTTTGACACAAATTCAAACTGTCTTGCGTAAACCATTCTTCCTATTCCCTCAAGAATTTCGTAGAGCAAAATGATCTCACTTCTCAGTTTCCTCTCACAGAGTAGAGCCCTAATTTCTTTGGTTTATTTGGGACAGCTAGTGTCCCCCAGCCCCTCCATTATTCTGCTGCTTCTTGCTGCATCGTTTTCTATCGTTATAAAATTCTTTAAAATAAGGTGATCAGAAATTGGGATGATAGTGCAAGTATGGTTTCTGCAGTACTAAAGGGGGGTAATTTTTCAATACTTCTCAATACAAAACCTACTATGTAAAATTTGCAAAGATCTCTATAGATTTCTGCACATGCATGCACCTGTTTTAATCCTTCACCTTCAGATTTCTTCAGCTACCCATGAACTACATTTTCCTGAACTGCATTTCTGCATAGTATGATCTTTCAGAGCCTGGTCCTCTGTTTTGTCCAGCACCTCATTATTTTACTTTTATCTAGGTCATTCATCTTCCCATACACATATGTAGATTCTTTGTACTGACAGCGCTCCCTATTTCTGCATTATCTGCAAATATTTTTGCTTTGTAGTATTTTCATCTTCCTCAGGCCTCAAACAGGTAGTATGAATAAGAGGAACAAATCTAGTCCAGTTCTCATCCATGTAATTTTCTGCTGTTTCATTCAGATCACACCAAAGCAGTGTGATCTCTCTGTAGTCTGTACTGAGACCACCCCTTAATCCACACAAACACATCACCCCCTTGCAGGAGGCTTGAAGTTTCAGCACTGTGCAGTGCCATACTGCTGACCCCACACATTAGCGTTTTTGTGGGTTTTGCTGTTGCAAAAACATCATGAAACCTACATAAAAGGAGATAAATTGTATCTCCAGCTTCCTCTAGCCAGTTCTTTGTGCTCTTGCCTTATAATAAAAATACTATTAGCTTATTAAGACAGGACCATCTCTCTGTTAACCCATGTGCATCCCAATTAATCAAATTATATCTCAGTAAGAGCCCCTCAATTCTACTTCTGATGGGTTTTAATAGCATTTTCTCCACCAGTGCTAGCCATATTGCTGTCTGCTTCTTTCTGTCATCTCTGACATGGCAAAGCAATGGCTCAGCCCTAAGCAATCTATGCTACTTGAATACTTCTCAAAACAACACAGCATGAGGATTTCAGAAATATTCAGAACAATGGCTCAATGATAAGAGATCCAGGGTACACATTACATGAATGCCACTTTTCAAAATGGCACAGCGGGAGGATTTCAGAAACACTTAGCTCCTCCTGCTCTTTGAGGATCAGTACAACATACCCTGTTGATAGAACAACTCAGCCAAGAGGAGCTTCGTGTAAAGGAATTCTGGGTTTTTAGCAGGTTCTTTTACACCACTGAAACTTCCAGCCTGCTGCAAGTATTTGCCACTCATAATCTCAGTTCATAAAACCCTATAAGAAACCTCTTTCAACGTTTGCTACTTTTCTTCTTCTCCATGCTGGGAGCATGCTCACAAAGCACTTCTTATATGAGGATACTTTGAAACAGTAAGGAATATGATGCACATTCCTATACAGTACAAAGGAGTTTTACAGCATGCAAAACAGGGCAAGACCAAAGCCCTCCCATATCCATTCTGGAGCAAAACTGGGACAACAAACAAAATCTCTGGCAAGGCTCTCCTGGTCTTGCAGTGCCTTTTACTGAGCCATTCTGCCTATCTGCACAGGAAATCTCTGCAGATCTCCAAATATGTAGTCCTGCCATCCTTAAAGGTGAGGCATAATGAGTCTTTGTCCATCCTAGTATAACTGTTGGGGCAGTATATTCTACCTCTGAGTGAGGCCTGTGAGTTCAGCCTGTATATCCTGATTCCTGGGAAAAGGTGTCTGAGCCATCTGAAAATACAAAAAAGCCTTGGCTTGGTGGAAGAAACATAAATGATGGGGAGTTTGTAACTCAGTTGCAATGCTCACATTCTCTTTGTATGACCAGTATTTCCCTCCAGCTGCGGACTGGTCCCCCAGTCTGTTGAAAAATATACATGGTTTGCAGTAACTTGTAGTCAACATGCTTCAAGGGTGTTTCTTATTGAGCACCATACTGCTTTTACTAGCCTGCCCTTGCTTGCTATCTTCTCTTCTTTTGCTGTACTCTTCTCCAGGAGCCAGGAATGGCTTTAAAAAAAGGGACACCCGAGTAGGGTAATTTCCCCAGGCTAAATACATTCAGGATGAGACCCTGAACAACCCAGTCTGATTAAAACTCCCCTAAGGATATTGCGTGAAGTGACTAATTCAGAGAGTTCTCCAATGTTTACGAGGCCAGGGTCCCATATCTGAAACATACCGCTGCTTTTTTTATCTATCCATCACAGGGGGTTTTGTCTCTGACTATTGCTTTCTCTGTGTAGGTTTTATATTCTCCTAGCACTAATAGCAGCAATGTCTGCACAGTTGTATTTAAAGTTGTATCAAAGATACCCAATAATGAGAGCACACTTACAGAGAATTTCAAAGTCATCTGTAAAATATAATTTGGGGCTGAAACTCAGCAAGTGAAATCTCATCCCAGAAGCAAATTCTTTTGTAACATTTAAGGGGATTGAGGGTGAGGAAGAGAGGAAATTACTGCAAAGGTGAACAAAAAAGTGCTTTGTGGGGAAGTGAAGAGACTTCCTTCAAAGAGCTTAGAATCCCAAATATTGAAAAGAATATGTGCACAGACTTGAATGTGACAGACATTTTTCCCTTTGAAAGTCGGTTCCTGCTTAAGTTCACATTGAGTGTCAAGTGTTTGCCCTTCAAATGAGGCTGAATACTTATTTTTGAAGGCCTGCTCTTCACCCCAAGCACTGACTTTTGCTCATAATTAGTTAATTGTGTGCAAACTCCCACCTATTAAATAAACCCATAAGTGGGCTCTGAGCAGAGAGTCCTGTGGTAGTTTTCCCAATTCCCACCTCTTTTGGAGCACCCCTGCATGAGGCTAGAGTATCTGATTTATCGAAGGGTTCTGATCAAGAAGCTCATGCTGGACCAGTGTGGACAGTTAAGAAATGTGAATCTCTTCCCACTGTCATTTCTGAGGGGAAAAAATTAAAGGCACTACACTTCTTCTCCCTAGATTCCCTCTAATGGTTCAAAGCAAGACCGATGACACAGTACTTGTGTGAACCCAAATATGACCCTAACAAAACCACGGTAATCACCATGAACCTGTAAGTCCTTTCCCTTACTTTTAAAGCCATGGTTTATCAGAGAGAAACAAGCCAAAAAGTGTAAGCCAGGATAATAATAATAAGAAATGGAAATGCGAAGCTAAGCACTCAGCAAAGCTACACCAAGACACAGATGAACAGATATAGCTACCTGAACAGATATAGCTACCAAGGGCTTTTGCACTTTCTATGATGGATTGACTGAAAGAAGTGAAGGCAATAAAGGTGCATCAGTTAACAGCAGCAGCAGATGACTGAACAGTGCTGGCCAAGTAGTCAAGAAGACTATATTTCCCATGCAGAGCGGTGTATAGGAGAAGGCCCTTAGCAGGAGGTACTCTACCAGCAGAGACAGGGGCAGCAGGGAGGCAGATGGCTGTACGCAGCCATGCCCACAGCAGGAGAACAGGAGCAGCCCTACCTGTGCTTGCCTGAGAGCAGCACTTGCTGTGATTTAGCAGAGCAGTGATTTCTACACCCTTTGCTTCCTGCAGGTGCCAAGCATATTGTTACAGCTGTCCTGCACATGGAGGCAAAACAGGGAAAAGATTGCTTTGCCCAATAGGACCCTTTTCCCATGAAAAAATACAAAAAAAACCAAACCAAAAAACAAACCCCAAACCAACCAACCAACAAAAAAAACCCCTCCAGAAACAGCATAATAAATCCACTGGACAGACTTCTCATCAATATTGACAAAAAGAGAGCAAACTCCTGAATAGGACCATTCCAGCCATCTCAAATGCACTTCCATGCACCTTCCAGTTTAGGATTAGAGCAAGGTACCATTGCTGCAACGGATGGCAGCACTTACCAACTCCTGGCAGCAATAGCTCTGCTATGAGCTGAATCAGGCATCAGGCAAGCCCTGCCTCTTCCCCACAGAGCTGCACTCCCTTACAGCTGCCAAAACCCTTTCTACATGCAGGGAATTAAGTTTCACAGATGCCTGTGAGTTCAGTATTGCATCTATTCTGAGAAATTGATTATATCCAGGCTGAGGAGGGCAAGGCAAAAACATACCAGGAGATGTGCCCAAGGTCACATCGCTAATCTATTGGAGAGCTTTGAATGGAGGAGAGATAGATCTGCTGGCTTCTACTCCTTTGATTAATATCCAAACCAACATGTCCTCTCTTCCACCCTGGTCTAAATCCAAATTAGTTTAACTAACTTTGGGTGTGAACATTATTAAATCAGTCGAAACCTGGCTAATATCAGATTAATTTAACACCTGCAAAGGTAGAACCACCAGTCAAACAGCCATAACCCGTTTTTAAACAAAAATACACAAATCCCCACAGTGGTCCCACCAGCCTGGCTGGTTTGGTGTAGCATCTCACCTCTGTAGACCAACACTTTGGCAGTGCTAAGAAAAGCTGTGCGTGGCTCACAAGAAGGGAAGAAAAGTCAGGCTATGCCTAGCAAAGCGGAACTAATACAAGAGGATGTAACTGGCAGCTCTAAATTTCCAGTTGAAGCAGTGATCTCTGCAAAATATGTAATATTGCAGCTGTAATTATTAGGAATTGGGATTATCTATTCAAACAGCTGAGTAGCCTAGGGAAGTAAGCCATGGAGGGAAGCACAGAGTCTCTAATTAAACCAGATGACCTGGTTGGGAAAAAATGACAAACTATGGCTCTCATAAGTCCTTCTTTGGGTCCAAAATGAAAGCCACAGATTTTGAGCTAAGAGCAGACTGAGAACAATTGCTCTGAGTGTTCGACCTTCTGCAAAGCTACTCAGCAAAGTCATGCCTTGCATGTGATACTTACTGTGTAAACACAGTTATCTGAATCTGACTGTCCCTCTGTGTTCCTTCATTTTACATTGCGCAAAGCACAAAAAAATGCAACAAAGCCCCTTCTTAACTGGTCTCAAACATTACCATTTCATGGTGGCTGCTTGATCTTGACCATCATCACTTAGACCTATTAGGTCAATGTTTCCTGGCTACGCTGATGTGCTTTGTGGGTTAATTACAAAGGAAGCAGTGACTGCTTTAAAGAGAAGTTCCTGTGAGGAATCCAGTGGTGAAAGGAGCCTGGCTCATAGAAGCACTTGAAAGGAAATACCAGGTGCCAAGTGCTTTGGTCTAGAGGCTCTATTTTCCTGGCTGTGGGCAAAACATAGGAGTGAAGCCAAGAGGAGAGTCACATCAGTACTCAGCATCATTCTTTGCTCACTCCTTTACTCTGCGAAGATCCTTGTGGGTGGAAATTACGTTCCCATCAGTGATAGATATTGCCAGAATTAGCAGCAAAAAAGTCTGGTCTTGCCACCAGAGGTTCATTAGCATACAAAACGTCTCTATAAGAAAAAATTGTATCAATCGCTGATGCTCTGCTCCATTGTCTTCAGTGTTGCTGTGCTCAGTCAGAGCAGTTCACCCACCCTTACTCTGAGGCAATTCGCACTCGGATGGAAGGAGAGAACAGAGAGTGAGGTGATGTGTAGGAAGAAAGTGCTAAAACTCTATGCAAATTACACTTTACAAGCGTGAAAAACAACTAGATGGAAGGAAAAATCAAGATAAATAGGGGGGAGGAGAATGGTTAATTACCTTGCACTTTGCAAGGACTGTGTTAGCTTCAGATAGGCTCCCTTCAGTGTGGGATAGATAATTCCCAACAATATCACCACATTGCTCTCAGAAAGATAACACTGAAAAGGGAAACCAATTTTAAGGAAAATAATGTATTTAAGAAGAGAGAGATTTCACTGTATGGTCATTCTGAAGTGGGTAAATTAACAATTAAAAAGCCTCGCATGTACCATAATCTCTGATTGTTTTATTTTAATAGCTAGCTCAGTACAGAAGATTCCCTTCAGTAACTAGAGATCTAATTTCTGTTAATTTTGTGCAAGTCTAACAGAGCCACTGCTGCTCATTTGTAGCTTGTCCCCCACCCCCTTCCCTGTCGTTACTTCTTCTAGGAATATATTTCTTGAAAGCATGATGATTATCAGCAGAATTTCTCTATTAACTACAAGCTTTTGCAGTCCAAACCAAAACTGCTGACCAGTCAAGAAGTGGCCAGGAAAACGCACAACAAACATGACATCAGGAAACTTTTCCCAGTTGTGCTCCACACGATCTCACCATCTGGAAACACTGAGAAAGATGAAAATGCTCTCACAAATCCCGCACCCTGACATCAGAGCTCAGGAGGAAAAATTCCAGCTTCTCTGACTTCCTAACACAGCATTATCTGAGGGCCTTGCTGCCCATAAGACATTTTAACAAAAATCCTTTACTTCTTTACATGCTGCTTAGCCTAAGAGGAACTGAGACAAAGGCAGACCTTTACAGGTGTTAGCTGCTTCAGCAGAGTTGTGTGAGTCTGAATCAAAGTGTTTACTCATGATCACACACAACATCTGTGGTGGAATGAGAAATGGAGTATCTCTTGCCAGAAGAGTAAATTAACCAGTTAATATTAAAACATCTTTCTTTTCTAATGGTGAAACCATTTACCACAAACCTTCTGCCTCGGAGAACTCTCCAGTAACAGAGAGACACTGGGAACAAGCCATTGCTTTAGCCCATCTAAAAAGATATGTATTTCTAGAGTTAAAAGAGGGGGAAGACCCACTGCATCCTAAAATAAATACAGAAATCTACAGATACAGATACAGATACATCTACATACACACAGAACAGTACTGCACATTTATGAACTTGATCACCGGTGGCAGAGATGACACAGCATCTGTTTTGAAACCAATGGCAATGGGAAAGGTAGACAAGTTTAATATTTGGTTTAGACATGGTCCCTTCAGTTTTGCAATGAGCTAAATACGTTAAACAGTAAAGGGTTAAAGGAATAATAGAACTGTATAGCTTGCTAGGCTGGTTACAGCTAACCCATACACACAATTTTAGGGGCCTACCCTTGCTTCCCACTTTGAAACCTGACCTCACAAGTCTTGCTTCTGGGTTTCAGTGCTTTAGACATTCTTAGAGCAAGCCAAAGTTTTATCTGAAACTTTTTAACATGAAAAATTACTCTTTCCCCCAAAATAAATCATTTCTTGTACCTTTTTCATTCTATAATTTTTTTGTGTTTGTCAAGTAAAAGAACTTTTCTGTGTTCCAGCTTTGGGACTTCTTTATTCCTTTTTTTCTCTCAATTTTTAATCTATAGGAGCAAGGAAAACAGGCAGATAAAATTAACATTTAAAAATACTTAAAGGTGGGTGAGGAAAACAACTAATGAACATTCAAAAGCTAAAACAAACCAGTTTTCATTTTCTTTGCACGTAATTTTAAGAAGCTGACTTACATATACATATATATATATGCTATACACATTACCTTTTTTTGGCAGCTCTGATCACAGTATGTATTCTCCAGACTAGAAAAGCATTAAACCAAAGTTTCACTACAAAGCCTGTAACTGAGGACAGAGTGTGAGCTGTATGTTTCATAGCAATCCTACTGAGAGAATTATTTTTCTCCATTCTGAACGAAAGGATGTAGTCCATATGTCCACTGCAAATGTATGTATCTTCGTGTAGTCAATGAAAATAAATATATATTATTATTTGCTTGTTTCATTTATCTCTCAGAATTTAGTGTCAGAGGACTAAGAATAACAGAAAAATAATAAAAGATGCAAAATTAGCTCAGGATCTCAAAATACTTTACAGAAGTACATCAGAATAACTTGGTCTCCTCTACAAATGAAGCTGCTGAAGCACAAAGAAGAAAAGCAGTGCACTGGAGTCAGTGACAGAGCAGGGAATACTATCCATGTTTCACAATTCCTGCCATTATTTGCTGTCTATAGAACCTTCACAGACAGGGTGTTCAGGAGAGGGTGAAAGAAGCATCCTTTGGCATTTTCCCTATATGGCCAGGTATGAAAGAAGTTATGTCTCCTGGAAACTGCTTCCACTGGAAGAAGCCTTTCCAAGTTGGAAGGAACAAAATATGATTGGGAATTTCAGCCAGAACAAGAATAGTCAACAAATCCAACACTGCTATAGACTTGGGCAACATTTTGCTGGCACTTGGAGTACATGACAAATCCCCAGAGCTCATCTACCAAGACATTAGTGCTGCAGTCAGATCCCCAAATAAGAAGAGGCACGGGTTTGCTCAAGAGTTAGAGAACTGACTACGATCCAAAATTATTTTCCAGGGTGGAGCTGGGTGACTTTGGCATGCCGCTTCACATCTTGCAGCTCCAATTCCACGCAGAAAAGCTGCGGACAATAATTCTCATGTTAGTGAGAAATACTTCGCAATTTCTCAAAGCCAAGCCCAGCAGGAGAGCCAGGTATTACTAGCACCACTTGGTAGACTAAATTTATGTGCCTGCAAGTTCAAGAACAAGTAGTGATGCCAACAAACTACCATTTTTCCAAAACTCTCCAACTTCACCGAGCTCTTCTATCTAGAGAGAAATAACTTCAGGGAAATGAGTATTTTAGCAAACTATGGGAGGGTAGATCGTGCCCTAGTTCATCACATCCTAGTCTCTAAGACAGTCCCTGATATGCAGGGACTATTTATACAATCTCCAGACACCCACACTCACAGTATATCAGAATCACTTGTTTGCAAGGGGCACACACATTACCGTCAATAGAAGTCAGACTTGTGTATCAGGTCATGCAAAGGTTTTAAAGCATTTCTTCCACCTCATTCAGAAATCCAGATACAAAAGCTACCTCTCAAGGACATCGCTTGGCTTTGAGATACACCCTAAGGGCTATATTAGGTCCAGAAATCAATGAATAGTTTGAACTGCATCATCAACATGCTGTAGGCTTTCTTCACCTGTGACAGCTATATTGATGATAATTTCATATTGCTTAAGTGCTTCAGACAATCATGTGTGAGAGGATGCAATAATGTGAGAATTGTTTATACGAAACTGAGGAACAGATTTCAGCATTGTAGGATATGTGGCAGGTTTTTCTCTTTGCTGACGAGTAGCGCTGCAAGCCAAACAAAGCTGCAATTCCTTCAGCTATATTGTATATCTATGTGTCAAGTAAACAGTACTGCTGGGAGTGATGGGTGGTTGCAGCAATGTGTAACAATTCCCCCCGTGCAGGGGGCAGGAGGAAATTTTGTGTCGTTCAGAAGAAAGGAGAAAAATGGGAGAAACTGAAGAGCAGAGCAAGGAGATGGACTTTATCTTCCCCCGGTGCTCCCACCTCTCGTGTCAAGCAGGAATTTTCCATCTCTCCCCATTTTGTGGGCAGACCTGAGAACCTGAAGGGCCATAGTACAACAGGACACTTCAAGGGATGGCCTGTGGAAAGCTTCAGATCCCTTGGAAAAGCCAGCAGGATCTGATTAACTGAGCAAGAAGGGTGAAAGTCTGTGTATCACCGGTGTTAACCTTGCTCTTGTATTTGTATCTCCTACATTCACTTATCAGCAGGAAATCTCTCTTGCTACTCTACAAAAGAAATTTCCATCTGCTTTGTGATATGTATGGCTTACAGCACTACGATCCTTCCTCATGCAACGACATAAACTCTCCCAAACTATATTGCTCTATAGGATCCAAGCAAGACTGTGGTGGAGGCATTTATATATCTGTGAAGTCCGAAAGGAAGAGAGATATATTTTTATATATTTGAGAATTTCTGTCCCTTGTTACCAGTCAGCATCCTAAACACATAGACAGTAAAAGCTGAACAGGGTTCCAGTAAGGCCTATGGCCCAACCTGTAGTTTTGCAAAGGATATTATATCAATTTTACTTTTAAAATCCTACTAATTTATTTTTTTATAAAGGTATATGTTGCCACTCTTAGCTGTAGTTCAGAGGTTTTGTTTAAGAGTTTCTAACTACAAGAGAGGATGACTAGATGAGGCGCAGAAATTCATCGAGTCACTACTTCAAAATGCTTCTGCGGTGAAAAGCTGCATCCAGCTGCTCCCCCATCCAGCATCAGGCACACTAACCTGACAAGTATATGGTGCACACAGCAGTCCCTTATTGCTCAATTTCATTTCATTGTGGTTTCTGGTTAGCAAGCAATAGTCAGGAGATGCCATTGCCCTTAACTCACTATAAGTAGCAAAGCAAATTCTCCCCTTTTTATATCTTGTTTAAAAGCAAACTCCTTCATCTCCGATCAAACTAACTGCTCACAAGACACTTTGATCCCCAGCATGTACTCGCAACATGGGCTGAGTAATGCCAAATTTCGTTCCCACAGACAAATCCCTACAAGTGCCACTGCACTGTCTCCAGCCTTGTCTGACAGCAGTCAGTCCAGGCAGGAGCTGAGAAAGTCATTTCATTTAACACACAGCTCTCAGCAAATGCCACCATCTGCTTTTAGATGGTTCAACAACCCCTGCATCAGGTCTGAAATTTCCCATCAAATCCTGCAGCTTCTGACAAGGGATAATTTAAGCTTTCTGCTACACCAGCTTTTACAGACTGTGATAGGCTTGCTCTAGACTAACACAAAAGTCCCCAGTCACAGTCCCTCATGCCCTAAATTGCACTGACAAGGTAAAGGAGGACATGGTGACCTGGGATGATGAGCTTACCCAAGTTTGCAAAAAATGCAAGGGACAAGACAGAGCAGGGAATATTTTTAACCTAGATCAGTGCTGTCCCCACCACTTCAGCCTATAGCCTCAAAACTGCATTCGAACCATGGAGAAAATGACACAGAACAGCAAAGATGCACAAACACTATTTATGAACGTCATACTGTAAATTTTCCTTCATTCACCTGAGAGTCCTTTGTAGACTTCCTCCTTCGTAGTCCTTTATTCACCTCCTCAGACTCCTTCCCACCAAGCTGCTAAGTAGGACTGAGCTGAGTACCAGCTACACCTTGTTCCTGCAGCCTTGCTTTCTGCTGAATCAGAACAGATGTATGGTGAAAGGGTTGCTATAGCATACTTGCTAAACCACCCTCTGGACATGCCACTCAAAAAGCGCACAACAGAGGAGATACCTGATTGACCAGTGTGCAACTGAACACTGATGTCATCATACTTACCTTGTGATTAATTTATATTTATTATTTTCCTGGTATATCCACAAGCACAGTACTGATGACAGTTGGTTATCACATGCAAGAGCAAGGGACAACACATTCATAGTAACTCTGACATCACTCGCCAGAAATGCTAAAGCGTAAATAATTAAAAAGATGTCTGGGCACTAATATTCTCCAGGTGAAGAAATCACATAACATGTCCAAAACTAGGCTATTGCAGCAAACCCTAGACTTTGCAGATCAGATTGGTGTTGTAACTATGCTTATATTCCAACTTTCTGCTACAGACAGGTGATAATAATTGCATGATCGTAGTTACAACCCAGATGTGGCTGCTTGTGGAACTTTTCAGCAGGTGCAAGGGACAGTTAGAGGTATTAACTTCACCCAGCAGAGCTCTTGAAATTAGAACTGCTTTCTCTGCAGGAATTTAGAGGACATAAATATCCATAGGCAACAGGTATTTATTTCTATGCCTGCAGGTAAAAGCAAGTAGTAATAATAACTGCAAAGCAATACATTTCTAATTGCAACAGATCACACCCTTCAAGGCTAGACTTTGAGATTATTTTCTGAGTCCTTAAGCATACTAAACAGTTTTTCTAGCAAGATACACTATACTTTCAGCAATATAAAAGAAGGAAGTGTAGAATACCTGGTTAAAATCTTTTAAGATTAGATGGGGAGGTATCTCTTTCTTACACATGTACAGACACACACACATGAAAATGAGCTTTGCACTTTCACAATGCAAACAAAGTATATAAGTTCCCTCTGAAAAATCTATATGAAAGAAAAACAGGTATTTGCTCAACATACTGCTGACTGTGAGGCATTGCCCACTGCACATCCATTTCATCACCAAGACTGGACATGGGACAGATTTGGCCTCCTGACGCAATGGTACACAGAGAAACAGCAACCACACCAGTGGTTGTAGTAGCCCGCCATCATCAGGAGGGCTGAAACAAGGAAACTTCACTGACAGCTGCACAAGGGTCGGAGCCCACTGCCAGCCAGAGTTCAGATCAGAAAGTAAGTGCTCACATGCCAAGCCAGAGCAATTCTATTGACACACACCCCACTCCACCCCCACCCCCACCCCCCCCCACACCCCGGAAAAAAATAAGAGACCCAAAGCATGACTGTTCACTTTCACAAGCTGCTTTTCTGGTTTTTGCAAGTTATGATATAAGCAGTCCTTTTTTTGAAAACCCCAAGAGAAAGACTCTTTGAGAAAATGTTTATTTATTCAATTTTATCCTACATGCCTTATGTACCTTACCAAGACTCTCATCCAGGCTTCCAGTTGAGACTTTCCTTTAAGTACTTCTCTGAATTAGAAAACAAAATCCTCCTTCTCTGCTGTTTGCATCCTTTCAATTTTTCCTTCATACCACTGCTTATTTAACCAGCTTGGCTGAATACTTTTGTCCACTTTGGTTTTTTTTGCACTTCTTCATTTTTTCCTGAAGAATGCATTGTCTAGAAAACTGGGATCTTGTAGCAGCAATTCACAAACAGACAAGCGTGACTCAAACCCAGAATACTTTAATTTGTATGCTCCCCTTCTCTTCCATAAATTGAGCTCTCTCACCAGACTGTGCCTCACATGGTGGGAGATTCCTGAGGTATTGAGCTTTTTTTGAGAGAATGAATGGTGAATCACAGCAATCACAGGCAGAACCAGGAAAAAGCTTAGCTGACAGGAGAAAACAAAAATCAACTGACCTTATCTCCCAGGAAGCACTGTCAGATGTGGACTTAAAAAAGACAAAGATGGTAATAGAGGCTAAAGGGTTTTTACTGCCCTACTGGCTTCTGCTTTGCCCTCTCTTGCCCTTCCCCTACCTCCTCCTGTTCCCCCCCAGCTCTGATGTCTCACACCCCCTTGCACACCATTGCAGCCGCTCACTGACTCCTCCACATCTTCCCACCTTGAATGCCAGTGACACAGGCAATCCCCTGTTGCACGACTCCAGGCAAAGGGCTTGTTCCTGAAGAAAGGAGCAAGCAAGGCTAAACCGTCCTCTTCACTTATGACTACGTGAAGAGAGCAGAGTATCTTCACCAAAAATGGTTCTATATTTAAGCATATTCTTCTTACAGTAAACACTGGAATTTCTATGTACACACTCACAGCAAAAAATAAAGGAGTACTTTATCAAAAATCCAGTTTTCCACTAGAGGACAAATTTTCACTCAGACCGACTCAGGTCGTGTTGACGGATTTCAGACTAGGCTTTCGGCAAATCCCCTCAGGCTGTGTATGCAAGGACTCTGTTTACCCTGCCTAGTCAAGAGCCCAGCTGTGTCCTCCAGCCCATGTGCATGTAGGGGCTGCTCTGCAGCTTTCAGACACCCCAGGGGATCTGTGATGGAGAAATAAGTGCTCTTCATCTCACTGATGACATTCAGAGAAATTAAGGGAGGAAAACTGGAGGAAAAGGAGAGGCCAAATCTTTCAGCATGTTGGGTTGGACCAGGGCAAACAGCTGATGCAACCAAGTTGTTTCAGTACCCCCCAGGAGCCTCCCTTCCCTCTGAGCATCTCCACAGAAAATGGCAGCAGCTCCCAGCATGGGCAACATCCATCATTATCATGCGGCAGGCACGTACTCCCTCCTGCTTCTCCTCCACATCCTCTTGGGCAGTGGGCATTACTCTTTCCTCACCCACCATGGCAATTTGCAGATGTTAAATTATACCCAAGAGGGCCTATAAAATACAAGAGAAGACAAATAAGAATTATAGCTCAGAAATTTATATTAAAAAAAAAAAAAAAGAAACAAACAAACCACTCTAAAGGCTATGGAATGAAAACCATGCCTTTTCCCAGGTTCCTGCTGAGCTCTAGGTGCATGCAACATTTCATGCAAATCAGATGTAATTTACTGTGTGATTTGTTTCTTCAATAAAAATGTGAGAATATGGAGAACAATAATTTTCCTACATTTTAGCTACACATTTCTCCATAAATAGCATAACTATTATAATCACTTCTTGCATGTGCTTGTAGAGTGATTGCCTCTGTGTGAAATACAGGGAGATCATTTCTGTATTATGCCCAGGATGCTTCACAGAATTTGGTCATATTTGTGTGTGTGCACACATGCACATGCAGACATTTATGTTACTAATAGTGCTATATACAAGTATATGTATAGTATATGATATATGCTGTATGAGCTGTGTATGTGTTTGTGTGTGCATCTGTGTGCACCTGTGTTTGTGTATGTGTATCAGCCATTTTGCTCTCGTTGTTCCTCTTGCCCAGAGCCATGGTATTCCCTCAGACAATATGGTAGTGAAACAACTGGTGACAAAAATTGAGCTATGGCTGCCATGGACTTCCTGAAAGTAAAGACTTTTCCACTGCAAATGAGAGCTGTTTCAACAGTTGCTATGTGGGCAGGTATTAGTTACCAAACCAAAAACACATTCACAATTAGCAATACCTGGCAAGCAAATATAACGGTGCCAATACAACATTGCAGTGATGTTGCTACCCAAAGACATTCCAAGAGACAATCCTTTTCCCATACCTCCCAATATTGCACAATATGAGGGGTAACAAGATGGTCAGAACTGTGAGTCCTTCAGTTCAAAACGCCTGATGAACAGTTATTCTCTGAGGTGTAAAATGGGACTGTATGGTAAATAAGGCATTGTCACAATGTCACCTTCCAAGGGGAAAAACAAAGCATTAGTTTTTTTTCTCAAATGCATTTTATTCAAATCACTGGGGTTTAATTACCAAAACCAAAATGCTAAATTGGGGCTTGGGATAACGCAATTCCTGCAGAGAAACACTTCTGTGAATACTTTCTAGAAGAAACACTTTTTACAATTTTGTAAAACCAGGTACAAAAGAGAACAACATGCAAGGTTATGAACTGCAGAAGATGATTATTCCATCTGTAAAATGGACGAGTAACTTTAGAGACACACACACACACAGTCAATGTAGAGGTGTGAAAATAAATTTTTAGAATAAGCCTATGTGGAATATAGAAGTGAGAAAAATAGGTGGATAAATTATAGTGAACTTCTGATATTATTCTATATTAAAGTGTTTTATTACAAATAATTCTGTGGCACTTACTTAGAAAACCCACGTTGGGTGTGTGGTTTGGAGGGGGAAGTTATTCTGGTAAAGTAGAACAGCTATTTTCCCAGCTGAATAGTAATGGGAGAATAATAAATTCTTGATTGCATTTTCTTGCTTTTTGACATTGTGTTTTAGATTTGTCATTTGTATACATACATACATAATCAGCTTTGCAATAAATTCTGTTCGGGAAACCATTTCCTGATGGTCTTGATAGATTTGCACATAGAAACATAAAGGCAGACATCAATAAGAGAGGCTTATTCAAGATGTAAAAATTAAAAAAGCAACCAAAAATACTGGGTTTATTTGTGAGTGTAGCAAAAAAAAAAGGAGGAATTTGGAGTTAAACAAGGGATATAGAACATAAAAATCCCAACTAGCATTTGCTTTGAACCCAGTATTTCAGTATACTGAAAAGAAGACCATGCTTAGGCAATGCAGGAATATTTGTAACAGTGTTTTCCATCTGGGAGAAGGAGGATAATGGTAAAGAGTTAGTACTGTGCCAGGTCTGGAAAAGAGAATCACCAGCTGTATGAATGAAAGTTTGTATATCTGCCAATCTCAATTCCTAAAGCAAATCTGCTCTTTCCTGGCTCGTTCACTTCCCTTTACCCTCCTCTCTCCAGCAGTGGGACCCCTCAGACACAGACAAAAGAGCTGCCCTGAATCTTTACAGCTTCTCACATTGCCTGCTGCTCACAGCATCTGATGCTATAACCTGACCCATACTACTCATATGTACAAGGCACACAGAAACATTGCTTGTGTCCTTCCAGCGATGAGCAAGACTTTTCCACTCCCTCATTCATCATAACTCTAACAAGTGCGGCAAGCTTGCTCTCAGGCCCAAGGCTGTCCACTTGTCAAAATCCTGGCTATTTCAGACTAGCAAAAGTCTGGGTTTCTCCACATCCCTACAGAATCACATTTCTCGATTGGAATCTTGAGAAAGCTCATCCAGATAAAGTCAAAGCTTCAAGTCAAGGCTTAAGAAGTTGCTATCTGCAGAAAGCCTAACTAAGAAGCTTCAGATAGACACATAACTTTTAGATGACTAATCCAAAGCTGAATCTCTTCCTAAATGCTCAGTCTCTCAACAGAAAGATTCCTGCAGCCCCTAAAGATCTATTAAGGTGCAAGGAGGTCCACAAAGCCTGGTCTCAGGAGCTCATGGATGCTGGGAGGTGAGACAGTGATGAGAAATCTGTCTTGCCACTCCCCTATGCCAAGCAGGTCAACACTCCACTTGGCCTTTTTACTTCCTCAAACTGTTTTGAGTTCAAAGCAGGGCAGGGGATATCACTCTGGTTTGTTTCTGGGACAAATCCTCAGTGTCAGGTATTTTCCCCTTTGTAATATTGCTCTGTCAACTACTTAGTCTAATATCACTCAGAGCAGGACAAGCCTTTCACAGCCAGGAGCTGAGTCAGCTCTTCTCCCATTCACACATTTACAAACAGAAGATTTTCTTCAGTGCCTTTGGTATTTGAAAATTTTCACAAAATCATTTTTTATACGCAGTGCCTGTGCAAAGATTTTGTTGCATGTGTTAAAAAAATCTGAAATTCCAGCTCTCGCAATGGCGTACCCTGCACACTGCATCTTCATAGCTTGATTGGAACAGTATGACTGTGAATTGTATTAACCTTGACAAGGGCCAAGTCAAAATTTGCTTCCTGCCAATAATTGAAAATGTGAGCTGAAAATTCACCACTTGTTGGAACATTTATGTCAGCAAATTGGTTTTCAGGTGCATCGCTGGTTTTCAAACGCTCCGGTAATGAGGAACATATTAAACATCTAGACTGATTTATAGGAAAAGAACCCAGAACAGGTGCTGTTACCTCAGCCCAGGATTATTTGCTAGCAGAATATGAATAGAAATGTTTTATACCAAACTTGAACAGTGTATGTGACAGGATACCTGAGCCCATCTCTCCCAACACAGATCGTTTTCTTAGGAAGCAATTTCTAGGTCTCAGGCTGAACTCTTTGTTTTCTGGAAAGAAAAAAAATCAATTTGGGGACTCCAATAGCTGGCAGACGTTTTTATGATAGCTACAATGCAAGTATGTATTCAGAGGGATTTTTTTAACACTCCTGGAGTAGTAGTAAACAACTTCTTTATTACCTGATAATGCAGAGATACTTACTTTCATCAAAATAAATCTTGAACAGGCTTCAGTACTCCTCTGAAATGAGAGGTTCAGGGGCTGGAACAGGAAGACCCTGGGAAGGAATGATACTTTATTGATTTACTTAGGTAACTATTTTCTTGGCAGTACTTAGCATGTGTGCAAAACACCTATTATGTGTTGACTGTAATTTTTTATAGCCCTCATTTAAAATGATGAAGTGGTTATTCTATGCTTGATAGGGCTTTGTATGTTTTGTAAGACAGATGCCTGCTTCCAAACGTGGCACAAGCCCTGTGAGCATTTAGCCACGGATTTTCTGCTGCCTTTCAGACTGTCTGAAGTTTGAGGTTTTATCTCGACACACCGGAAAAAGTACCCTCCCCATTTGTATCCCCATGAAAAAGTGTCCCCATTCCACTCACTACCTTTGCAATTAAGAGTAATATAATGATAACATATCCTCTATATTATATTCACTACAAAACAAATTCCTCAATTTTTCCTCATATGGTGGATACAGGTCCCTCTTTCCTTACAAATCACAATAAACCACAAAGAGAAGGGATCTGGGAAGCAGCCTATTTACAGCAGACACCGAAAAGTACTCTCCACCTTCCATTTTCTCAAGAAATTATCCAGAAGGAAAAACTAGCATATGTCCAGGGCAAAAAAGTCTTGAAAATAACCCGTTTTAACTCTGCAGAAGGTCTGTCAAATATTACCTGAATAATTAATTACTCTGCCCCAAATTCCAGTGTCATTAACTGTCATTAACTGAAAGAGAGGATGCATGTCTTTGCAGACAACATACCTTCAGATGACATACCTTCAGATGACATACCATAGAAATGCATACCTTTCAGATAGGTATCTCTCTCTGTGCTGTACCCCCTGCCTCCCAAAGCTTGGAAGGGGACAGGGCCACCAAGAGAATAAACTGTTAATCTAGTGTAAAGTTAATATCTTAGCTCATCTTCATGATAAGCTGAATCTCCCTTGCAAGCGCTTTCCCTTGGCACAAAAGGAGCATCATTTAATGAGATCATGTATTATCACCTCTGGCAGCTCAGGGCCATCTCAGATTGCGCCACAGGGACAGGAGACAAGCAGGAAGCAGTTTTGACTCCTCAGGATTTTGAAACCTTCCCATGGAATGCTATTGTAGAAGTGAAGGAAACAAATCACAGGGGAGACAAAGATCCATTCCTTGTAACAAAGGGCTTATCACCCCACCTCTGGTATACATCTGAAGTGAAGGTTTGACTTATGAAGCTTGAAATCATTCGTTATTGGTGTCAGCCAAATATGTATGACAGTTGAGTGTTCATCAGCACAAAGGCATCATCCTTGTCCCCTCTTCACTGGTGAGAGGGGTGTCCAGCAAGCATTGGCTACCTGGGAGAAGGGCTCAGGCTGGAGCTGACCAAATTGCACCTCAGGTCAGTTAGGACTGCAATCATTTTGCATCCTCTCTTTTTCTGGCTTTGACCACTAATGCCACCATGAAGCTGAGAAAGCTTTTGAATAAATCTTCTGCATCTCCACTAAAGAAAGTTTTGAGGAGGTTATGGATTACCTCTGATCATCATCACTTTTGGCTCTATGCGTGAATAGTTTTTTACTTTCTTGGAAACAGAAGAAAGGAAACTGAATGAAAAAATCAACGTATGGGTTAAACATCTGGGTAGAAGAAGAAACAACAGATTCTGCCTTATGGTTTGCCCTATAGCTAACCAAAGTCCACTTATGATGACACCAGTGAAAATAAAAGGAACCTGATAGCGGGTCAAGTAAGATGTTACTCAGTACGCATTGTGCATTGCAAATGTTATATGGGAGGATAAAACACTTGATTAACTGATTCTGGCAGCCTGGCACACTACAAAAGATATATTAACATATATGATACAATCCTCACCAATTACAGTGTACTTAATCTGTATTTTTTTTAATATATATATAACTGTAAAAAATAATTTGAGAGTAGAATCATAAGCAACAAGACCACAGAATTATAAGCAAGCAAGGAGAAAGAGCATTAGTTGGTAGATACCATCATTACACACTCAGATGCTAGTAGTGGCTCCTTGGAATTACAGCTGATGACACAAGGTTGAAGCTGATGCTGTGGATAAGCCTAAGTACCAATGCACAAAGGAGTAGTTTCTCTACAGACTGTTTTTATACTTCTGTTAAGCCATAACAGTCTGCCTACCAAAAGTGCCTAGCTTTGTGCCAGAGGGAGCTACCCAGTGAGGCTGCACCAACTTAGCCAGCTGCCCAGTCTTGCTCTCTGGGAACAAGGAGCACCCTTTTGTGCCTTTTGGATGCCTTTTGTGGCACTGCACAGATAACAGGCAGATATGCCCAAACTCAGGTCTGGGGCTTAGATGTCCTCTGAACCTGCTCAACTATGTGAAGCACCTGAAACCTTGCCCTAATGTCTTTTGTGAGAGGTGAAAGAAAGACAAACCTGTGCTGCTCCCTGGGATGATGGGACTCAGCACAACACCTCCAGACCTGGAAATCATCTGTTCCTCCTGCAGGAATCATATGCCCTCATGTAGTTAAAGAGTTAATACCAGCCATACGGTTGATTACAGCAATTATTACAAACACAATGTCTAATGAAGGCAAAACTATGGTAAAATAATTAGACTTAATTATGACATTCACATTTCAAATTATGTTTCCTTTATCCTGTGTGAAAGACGAAAAATTCCTCCTGAAATGGAGCAAGCTTAAACTTCCTCTGCATTTCCCAAAGGGAGGGTTCCTGCAGTACTGGAGAAAACAGGGGGATGTGTTTACGAAGGCCCAGAAGGCGAGACTACATAAGGAATCCGGGCTGGGTGTTTTGGCCCGTCCACAGCCTTTTCTTTTTGCAGAAAAAGAACTTTTGCTCCTGTCCCAGTGCTCTCACAACTGGCTGGAAGCCTCAGATGGGTTAGAAAGGCAATAAGAAACCTGAAAAAATCCCACAGCTCCTTCAGCTGTGTTATTTCACACACTGGAACCTAGCTCCTCACACCAGCAATGCTCAGGAGGGTCCTTTTGGTGTTCCTTCTAATGGCAAGCATGACCTGGAGCTCCAAATGGCAGCCCCATCTTCCACTGCTTGAAGAGCTCTTCCTTCTCCTTTGCTTCCCTAAGCCCACGCATCTGGCCCAAGTCACTTTCAATTTACAAATAGCGGTCTCGTTTAAGAAGTTTGTAACACATACTTGCACATAAAATATTGGCTGCAAGCAGAGAGGGGAGTTTTGTGTCGGTGCATTTGTCACAGTGCTCAAAATTCCAGCTGTATCGATCTGCTCAATTCATTTTACAGGGCTACCTTCATTAGCTAATCCTGGGGAGTTCACTGCCCTGTATCTATTAAGTACACACTCACACATACACACACACATCCAGAGTGGGAGAGGACAGATTTCATTAAAGTGCACCACAGACGGGAAGGTATCCAAGGTATCACTTCCGACACATTATATCAGCTCAACTGGAGGTTTTCCTTAGAGTTCACACAGTTCATGGTTAAGGCTTTTCTTTTTGATGGCCTGAGTCACACACTCCAGTATGCGCTTCATGACCACTGCCAGCTAGCTGAGAAATATTTATGCTGTGTGGCTTAAACTTCAGCAGGAAAATCATTTTGACAAAATACACAGTAAGAGCACTTGGTCTGCTCTACTTTATGTCAATATGAAAGTGCTTTTCATGTGGCCTCTTGCTTTATTCACTCTAACAGCTCAGTGGGAACCTGCAAGGTTAATCAAGAACCTGTGTATGAATGGATGCTCTTCACATAACCTGAAGCCATTTCTTCTGCATAAAGACACCGATCATGACTTAAGAAGGGCTACTGTAGTTGTTTACGAACCCTGGGAACATACACAGGCACGTGGCACATTGTGAGAATGAAAATAACCTAACTTGAAAACAAAATTATTTGGCACATACCTAGCAGGCTCCAGAGCCCGTGTCTGTGGTGGTTACCCAGCACTGTCCCCTACCAAAAGGCAACCACCTCCAGCTCACCCACTGCCTCCCTGGGCAGCAGCAGGTCCCCTGTGTCCTGCCCCTGCTCTGGTTCCCCCCTTGTGTGATCCCTGCCTTTGAGATCTGTCAGTGAGGCACAGCCACAGCAACCCTCCAGGGCTGCTGGTGTGTCTCATGCCTGATAACTCTTGTCAGGTGAAAAAAACACTCGATGCAGGCAGGATTTGAAATTACGGCAATATATATACGCAGATAGGAGCCATCCTCCTTTGCAAAGTAGATTCCAGCCAACAGCCGATGCTACCTCTGTCTGAATAATGTAATGTCTAAAGGAAAACATGCCAGACCATTAGTTGTTCTGTATAACAAATCACACCCCTTTGAAACTCTCTGGGTGCCATAGCAAGACACCATACAAACTGCAGAAATCCCATCAAGGCGCCCAGGATAGCAGGATGGAGGGGGCAGCCCAGCACTCCATGCAAGTATTTTTCTTTTTCAATATCCTCAGTGCCACATGTGATTCTCTTTATGGTGCCATTTCTGCACAGGCAGAGTCCTGCATCCATTACCCACCTTAGGACCTGCCTGATCTGCTGCCAAACACCATCCCTCTTGCATTGCCCCCACCAGCCTCCTCAGCCCCAAAACCACCAGGTTCCTAACTAGACAGCAGTCCTGATGCCTTGCCCCCAAAGAGCTCAAAGACACTAGTCCAAATTTCCCAGCGAGGAATTCCATGAACCCTTTAAATAAATCATGTGATGAAATTGTTTTCATTATTCAAGCAGTTCTGCCTAGACATGACTGGCCCCACAATTTTACCTTGCTGTGTGATGTACTTAAAGACAGCTGTAGTACATACCACAGGATGCTCTCCTTGGTGGGAAGATCATAGAAGCATAGAATCATAGAATAGTTAGGTTTGGAAAGGACCTTAAGACCATCTAATTCCAACCCCCCTGCATGGGCAAGGACACCACACACTAAACCATGTCTGGCAAGACTCCCTCCAACCTGGTCTTGAGCACCACCAGAATTGGAGCATTCACAGCTTCCTCAGGCAACCTGTTCCAGTGCCTCACCCCCCTCACAGTAAAGAACTTCTTCCTTATATCTAACCTGAACTTCCCCTGCTTAAGCTTGAACCTGTTTCCCCTTGCAGAGAGGGAGAGCCAGCTGGTAGGGCTTTGAAGCAAGTACGTTTTTCCCAACAGGTGAATTAGTGTTTCTTTTTCAAAGTGACCTCAGCTGAATAAATCATCAGCTCAAGAAAGGTACAAAGACTAAGCCATGAGATTTTCAAATGCTGCTCAGGCATGTGAAATGCAGAAATTCATGTGTCTGCTTATAGGATCCATAGTACCACCGACTGGGACAGTGCGCATAATTGTCACCGTAAAGTGACAAAATTTGCCAGCAACCCACAGGTAAGAATTTTTGAGGACTTATGTTTACCCTATATGTAGAAAAAATAACTACAGTCAACTCGCAGTACTCACTGGGAAATGTGGACTTTTTATTCATTCATAGTACTTGAAAGACTTCGCTCTTACAAAATCCACACTCACCGAGGGCAGTTTTCAGACCATTCACAGTTATCTGAGGTTAAAGCCTTGGAAAATTTCTACAGGGCAGAGAAGGAGCGAAGACACATAGGCTCCCTAACAGCCAAGATTCTGAATTACATCACTGTTCCATAAATATATTCATTTTATTCATGTTCATTCCTGAAAAAATTTACTGCACCAAGGATGTCATCTCGACTATGTATCTTAGAATTGATCATTTCCCCAATTAAGCTGTTCGGTCCTCAGACTTAAAGAGCTGTCACAGCTGCTGCAAGCTGATTTATCTCCTGATGACGGGCAGAGCTCCTGACCAAAAATTATTAATGACAGAGGTTCTTTTTTTGAAATAACCTTAACCCGAGCATATATCTTTTTAGTCACATTAATATCTGAACACATACCCCCAATACTTAGCCAGGTATTAAATGGATGTAGAATCCTAAACCTTACTGTTTTAATACAGAGCCTTTCAAATGAAGAATAAGAGATTAATCTAGCCCTGTTCTGTGCCAGGCTGAACAGCAACTGCTGCTGTTTCATAGGAAATGTGGGCTCTGAACAGGGCTTTGTTTTACGTCACTCTGCTTCCCAGGCAGCTCTCACACCGCAGTGCCCTCAAGCTCCTCGTTGTGAGACATGACTTCCACTGGTTGGTCAGGGAAAATATTACCCCCAACAGAAGGTGGCCCAAAGATGAAATGTTACAAATGCCCATTCACACGTTCAGCACAGTTATTTCTTTTTAAGCCTGCTTTATGGTTTAACACCACTCCCACTGAAGCCAGCGATGGGTTCTGCCGTTTGCATTAAGTGAAGCAAGAAATGGGCACTTCAGCATGGTTTTGTGACCGCCACTACAACAACTGGGGCCCATTGCACTGCACTGGCCAAGAGGACTTTATTGCATTTAATGGCTTAGCGGATTTTAACATGAAATAAATGTTATTGGGACTTTGTTTATGAGTGTTGTTCCATACACAAAATGGGTTGGGTCCAGATGAACACTTGGACAGCAAGGTCCTGACCTGGTTGAGTTTTCTTGTACTGTGAAAGGATAAAAAGATACAGCACAAACTCGAATCTAGTTTCTTCTGATTTGAAGAGCCCCAAAATCTTTTGCACCTTAAAAATCCCCCCTCACAAATGCCAGTGAGTGTGAGATAATTCACACATTTAGCAGAGCAGTTCTAGCATATTCCCGATTAATGTCAAAACTTCCACTTAAACTTTTTTTTAATTAGTTTAAAAATTCATCCAAATGTTTCAAACAGCTAAGCTTCTTTCTTATTATTCAGTCCTCTTATTATTCATTTTCAAAAGCCCCTCTGACACCTATCAAATCTGATAGACGGAGCAGTGATTTCTCTCAGGCAAGTGTAAATCTTACACCACTTCCCACATGATATTACTTTCCACATGTCTGATGGCTCTGGAAACAAGTAATCAAATTAATAGGACTATTTAACTTTCATTCATATCTTAGCTGCCACCACGAATTTCAACCATCAGAAGATGGTAAAATGTTAGTTTTGCTTTATGTGGAAGAGATATTCATTTTCACAACTTCTGCCTTAATAAATCCAGCAGCTTATTTCTTAGGTAAGATGGTATGATTCACACTGACAGCAATTTCAATAACCACTCCAAACCTTTGCTATTTACATTTGGTTTTGTGAACAGGTCATATTCCCAGCATTAAAAGTTTATGATGATTTAATAGGGAGATTGTAAATATAGTCTACCTGGGTCTGAAAACTTCAGTGGTTAAAAAAATACAATGGGAACCAAATGCAGCAACACAGTTGCTTAGCTGATCCCCTGACTTCCTTCTTGACAATATTCATTGCTAGGAAAATATCAGAACTGTCTTCTGCCTACTGTTCTGGCTTCTCACTGCCTATTGCAGTAGGTTCATTATGTCATTATTCATCTGCAAAATGCACAGTAGTCTCACCCCAGGATATGTAAGGGATCATGTTACTTTTCAGGAACAAGTTTTGCTGTCTTCTGTTCTGTTGTGGCTCAATGGAAACAGCACAGAAAGCTGCAGGTCCAGGGCTGAGGAACTGAGGGTATGATGAGGGCAATGCAAAAGTCATCAACAACTGCAAATGTATGAGTTTTCACTCAGATAAAGTGTAGTAATAGCCTGCCTTGTGCTCTGAGTCCATCTCAATTGCAGACTGAGATTTCTTAATTGAAACCACCATGAATTGCGCCACTTGTTCCTCACTGCCCATTCCAAGTGAAGTGCAGATTTTCAACTTACTCATTGCCAGTAACAGCTCTTTGCACATTCCAGTAAAATATTATGCAAGAATCTTTCTCTCCTTTCCCCTTCAGCATCCATCCACACGTACAAACCATGCCCTCAAGAAGAAAAGCAAAAAAGAAATTGTGATGGTTGCTATCTACTACACTGCTTCACACAATTGAGTGGACAGCAACTGAAAACTGTAGTGGGTCTGTGTGACATGCACAGTAGCATGAACAAAATAACATCTCATCAGTTTTAGGCAAATGTCTTGAAACATGTAAAGTGGATATTGGTTGTAGTGAGGACCCTGCACAGTAACTAAATAGATCAAATCTCAGCACTCAGAGCTGAAAATTGCTTGAGCTGCTCTGCATTCAGTCATAATAAACTGTTTGCAAAAAAGATTATCGGTCTTGTGACATGATAGTTTGGCATTTGCAACTTAAAATTACATTGGACATTTTGCAGCTTTATGATATTGCAAATTCAGGCTTGGTTGGCTATCCATTATCATCTTACTTCTTTCAGAATTACTGCTTCCTGGGTTTCTTCTTCCTCTTGGAGATATGTGTTTCAGATTATTTTCCCTCAGATTTATTATCCTGCAGTTTTCTAGGATGAATCTCAGTTTCTATAAAAACCCCTGCCTACCTTCATAATCTCTTTAGGTATCTTTTTATTATCTCATTTTCTCTCTAGTCCTCCTAATTCAATATCCTCTGAATTTTGTAATCATGCTCTTCTCACTTTTTTCTTTCAGATCATTAATGATGGTATTTAATACAACCTCTCCTTATACCACTCCTAAAGTACTGCATGATCATAATAATGCTTAGCTTTTAGAAAGCACAATGTATCCATAACTCAAAAAGCATTTCATATGTCAGGAAAATGTTTTTACCCCATATTACAATCAAAGTGCCTGCAAATGGTGCAGGTGCCTATGAAAGCTGGTTTCCTTTCCCTTGCTTCATCTACAGCCAAGGGACAGAGACATACAAACATCTCTAGAGCCTGGTTTGGAATGGCTAAATGAGCTATTTTGAACAGCCGCTCAGGGGGTCCCAACCTCTCTACAAGGAGTCAGGGAGATCTTGGCAAGTACCTCTGGACAAGTGACCTTGACAAAAGAGTGGTGGGATCCAAACCAAGCTCTGTTCACCCTTTGCCAGGTGGAGCATACTGCAGGTCTCCATCCCTTCTTAGCTCATGGGAAAATTTCAGTGTTGGAAAACAAGAAGGAATTAATTCCCCAGTCAAGTTTTGAGTAAATCCTCAGTGGTTTTCCAAGATGGAAAACTGAAATTTTTACTTCCCAATTTTCAACAAAAAGCTGTATAATCATGAAGTGAATGACCCAGTTCAATATGTCTTCACAGAGCGCTGTCTGTGGTTTCCTGGACCATCAGTGGCCCACTGGCCACAGCCTCAAAAGCACTGACAGAAGCTGATGTTTTTTGTGATCTGCTCAGTTTTGGGGAATGGAGAAAGGGAGCAGAGAAACCCCATCCCCACCCACTGGTCCAAAGGCTGGTATTATGTACTCCAGAGTTACTCCAAACTGGTCAGCCCTTCCATCTTCTTCCACACAACCTCCTGTTAAGCCCCTGTGGTGAACCAATCTCTCAGACAACACCTGCCCCACAGCACAGTTTCTTTATATATGACACTGTGTGGATAAAGAACGGGAAGGTAGGAGGAACAAGGCACATCCATCAGGACCAGGACTTTGCAGACCAATAAAACCAGCTTTGACTCCAGTCCCTATCACAGGAAACTAAAGAGCAGAGGTCAAAAATAATAAAAATAAATATGTGTAGATCATAGTTGCTGGGTTTCTTTCCCACATATCCATTAGAGTCTTACCTAAACGCTTCTTTTATTGCCCATGGAATAAACTGCAAGTGCTTTTACTGTGATCTAAGAAATGTACAGGCCACTGCCACCAGACCTCCTCAGAACTTCAAATCTAGCAGATCCTGAATCTTTATGGAGCTGTCTGGCAGTGACCATATGAATATTAGTTGCAGCCCCAGAACAGCTATACAGTCTAGCTGGAAACATGGAAAGACACATCTGCCACTGCCTTTTGACCAAGTGTTTTTCCATTCCCAGCTGCTACTCTTGCCAGGCACAGAGGCACAGCTGGCAGTAGTTCCCCTTGGGGCTTCATGCCTGGCTGAGGCACACAGATAGTTAGTTGTGCAGTCCCATCCTGCCTCTGCCCCTTGAGGTGAAGGTGGTTTGCTAATCTGTGAACTAATGCCACTGTTTCAAACAACCTTCTGCTCTAAGCACTCGATGTTTTCAGACAGACTGTGTGCCCACAGCTCCCACCAAAATTCAGCTGGGCTGACAGCTTCCAAAAGGTCGTTACGGTGGGCAATCAATCAGCTGAAGACAGCCAAAATAAGAAACCTTGTTTTGAAAGTCACAACCCAGAAGTTCTTCTCCTGAGCACTATGTTTCACTCATAGTTTTGGGGATACCGTCTCAGACAGGAAAAGAATAAATGGAAAGATGCATCTGTTTCCATCAGAAGTATCCTCTGGTGGCTAATGCCTGTTGGTATCTCCTTCACATAAATGCAACAAATAGTAAGATAATATTTTCAACAGTTTTCCAGCTAAAAAAATTTAAAAACCCCTCAAGAGATACAAAAATCCAGTGATCATTGTTACTTTCTGCTATTTCTCAGTTTGGCCATGTCCTTTGATAAGCAGTAAGCTACTACTGACTCTCCAGTGTCAGGGGCATGCTGATCAGCAGCAGTGATGTATTACTGGCATTTTTCAAAGGTGGAAGGAGGTTTACCTCACTTTTTTGGCCAAATTTCACTCTGAATAATTAGATTCTGAATGCCTTAAGTATTTCGGCAAGATATTAGCTTCTTGCCATAAAACTACGATGTAATTTTTTTGCACTGTTAAACTGCTGCCATTATCCACATGAAGGGTAGCTCTATGTTGCTGATGGATGAAATCAATTATCACCTCATACCCCTATCACCGTATTTATGGAGGCAATGTCTATACTACTGACAGCAAGACTATAGGATAATTTTGTCATTTACTTCATTTAACATGACCCATGCCTGCAGTTTCCCCTGTCAGGAAGTTACTCTAACATTCCAAGCCTACACGGAGCTGCAAACATGCAGGAACTCTGTGTTTAGCAAAACACCCTGTGCAAACACATAAAGATTAGACAAAGTTTTCATTACCTGCTATGCTAATTAGGCAAAAATCTATAGGGAACAAAGCTGACCAGAAACCTCTTGTGGCAGAAACATGGCTAGAGCATGGGTTCTTTCCTTCTGTAAAAACCTAGACAACCAGCTCCCACTTGCAAGAGCGTAACATGGGACTAGAGGATTATCCGTCACAATTCAAACGCAATTCTCTGATAATGGTAATAGTGTTCCAGTGTTAGAAGTGATAGACTCACATAATTAGCTGCAAGTGCTATTTCTGTGTGTGCAAAATCTTTTAATTATTTCCTTTTTAATTATTTTAAATTACCTAATAACTCTTTGGCAAAGAGGGATGTATGGGAGGGAGGTAGCGCGAGCCCGCCATCATTATGAAAGCTTTTCAAGAGTTCCATTATGTGCTGTGAGCATCTGACTCTTTGTAGCATGAGTCACCCACAAAGTCTTGAGCCATCAAGTAATTAAGGTTCCTTAATACAGAGTGGGAGGGGAGGAAGTAATATCATTTGTCGTTATGATCAGTCACATTCCTACAAATATATATCATAACTGGTTTATAAATGGATTATTAGCAAATCAGATTACAGCACTAATTATTTCTCCCAACATTTCTCTTACCCATGTGCTGTGGACTCATCCACTCCCCAGTACTACTACACCTCTCTTCCATCTGTTTTCTTCCCCCTTTTCGACCTCACACACATACAGAATCATTTATGTAAACTCACACAGGACTGGAAGAACCCAACAATACCTGTTATCAACTTTTCAAAGCAAAAAACATTGCTGGTTGTCACTGGAAATCTGTCTGAATAAATAGCTGCTTGGTGACCTAGGTACAACATGGTGGCCATAATCCAGTTCTCAGCAGAACTGCGAAAGAGGAATTCACAACACAAAGCCATTTCCATGCTGGTGAGCAATCTCAGAAGAAAGGACAAGAATTGTCAGGCCTGAGAAGAAAGCCATCTTTTTCACCTTTAGTGGTAAAAACCAGAACTGTTAGGTAAGACATGTTAGGTAACATTTTTTCCTTTTTAATGAAGATGGAGCCCAAGAGAGCTTGATTATTCCAGAAAAAAAATGAAGGGCAGGACAAACTTAAATAAGACCTGATGAAAGGAGCAAAGCAGAGGGTCAGGAATTAAAACAACCTAAAGGAAAACATAGGTGGAATCATCATAGGTCAAATTTACTACACACAGTCAATGAAATCTGTTATAATTTTCAACAGCACCTACCGGATTTAACAGCCCTTAGGAATTGTAATCATTGTGCCAGTTGTGAATGTTCAGAAAAAGAACAGAGATTTAGATGTTTCTGGTTTGCTTCTTTTGTACACCCTAAAAAATCCATTAAAGTCATCAAGCCAAAGCCTGAAATGGTACAAAAAATGGAAGGTAAGGCAAAGCTGCTCCCCCGCTCCCCTTTGCAGCACTGTAAAACACAACTTCTGCTACAGATTTACCAAAGAGTAAAGGAATGACTACAGAGTAAAAATTAATGGGTTGCAGGACTACTGTTCTTCTGCCACTTCTCCAATGTTGCTTTTGCCATTTCCAGAAGAAAAAGAAATTAAGATGGTGTAGTCTTTGCAAAAATTCCTTTGCCACCTAGCAAGGTGTGATTAACGTTACCCCAAGTGTTTGCTAGGAATGGATGAAGAGTGTTAAAAATGTCAGGTTTAGGTCCAGCAATACTGAAGAATTTGCAACAGACTTCTTCCTAATCTCTGCTTAAGCTCTCTCAATCAGGGTACACACAACCAGTTCTTCTGTTGAAGCTGTTCCCTTACCAACCACAGCTCCTCTCCCCATCACAGAATCACAGAATCACAGAATCCCAAGGGTTGGAAGGGACCTAAAAAGATCATCTAGTCCAACCCCCCTGCAAGAGCAGGGTAACCTACAGTACATCACACAGGAACTTGTCCAGGCGGGCCTTGAATATCTCCAGTGTAGGAGACTCCACAACCCCTACCAAAGTACTGCATGTGCTGGATCTGTCCTCCTCCATATTGTTCTAGTCTGAACTACATTATACACACAACAAAGCAAAAATCCAGCTTTTCTCCCAGAAATAGAGTTTCATTAGAAACTCTATTTTATAGAAAATAGAATAGAAATGTACATTTCAAGGCACAGTGATTAGCAACAAAAAAAGAGGCACCAAAGGAGGAACATACACCCATGTCCAGAAGGACTGTTGGTCTCCACTTCGTAAACCTACATCTCCAGGCTGATTAAAATTGTCCCATGTTCAGCTCTGCCACTAGAGCTGTAGGTGAGTAGAATGAAAGCCTGACACAGCCTGATGCACCAACCCCAGCCACAAGGAAAGACCCATGGACCCCACCAAGCTGGCATTTGTTTGGCACATGGCCCAGCAGCTTGCAGAGCTCCTTGTGAGGGGCACACCACCTGCAGGAGGGTGCTCAGTGCCTCAATTAGCCTTCATAGACATCTTGCTTATGTTTTTGAGGTCTCTGGTTGGGTGGATTCACAAGTGTCAGCATCCCACATTCACCTCTCTGGAAGAATGTGACTGAGAAGTGTAATTACATCTCCTCCCATTCCAGTTAACCTGAAGATGACAGCTGAATTTCTGCTGGCTGAAAAGCATGGGCTCATCCACAAATACTTCCTGCAACACTGGCTCTATCTGTCAGTAGACCAAAGCTTGATTCTTTTTAAATATTGCTATGGTACCGTTTTAATCAGTAATTACACACAAAGCAGAGTCATAAACCCTTCTAAAGTGAGTCACCCTCACTGGTACTGAAACAATAGCATATGCCTATGGTATGGGCAAATGCCTCAACTCTACTCTCTCCAAGGTGCTTCTTCACAATGTTAAACCTATAAAACTCAATCATACTCTAGCCTGGGAGAAAAAAATCAGAGAAAACTCTGGAGGAGTCAATTTATTTGGAAGTTAACCAGACATATTTCAATCTCAATTGGACATCTTGAGACACAACATAAATTTTTATATAGGTTATTTGATTCTCACACCTCATAAATTAAATAGAATGATCTCTGATATATCTAATGCCTGGTGGTAAAAAAACTGTAGAAGGATGGATTTCTGGTACATTTGTTTCCAGTGCCCTGCAGTTAGGTACTTCTGGGCATCAGTTAAGGTTAATGTGAAATAAGGGGCAATGACAGGAAACAATCTCAAGTCCCAGGCAATTTGCAAAGGAAAGTCAGCTTGCTGGGACCAGCCTGCTAGCCACTCCACACAGGAAAAAGCTGTGAGTTAGGTATTGTTGCCAGGCTCTGTTCAAAATTGTCCCAAAACCTTAGAAAACTAGAGCATTGCTTGGCAAGTTGAAAACAAACATTCCTGGGAAAAAAACTATTTTCATAACATAGCTGGATGACTCATTTATTAGGTTCATTTATCTCGAGCAAAGTTGGTCACAGCTTTCCATGTGTTTGCCATTTGACTGAGCCAATAATAAAATTTGATTTTAAGCTGCAAATAGTATGAAAATCCAAATAAATCGTAACTTTCAAATGTCTCAATTGAATATAGATGGGCTACCCATCTCAACCCCATGGTGGGTTTTGTGTCTTTGATTGGACAACCCAGAGATGAAGTAATGCAGCATGCTACAATTCAAAATTTGACCCATGTTGACTAGCTGCATGATTCATCCAGTCAGGAAGAGAAATCATGCCACTTACGGGCTTGTGCTCCATAACTAGACACAACACTAATAGTGCAAATACACTGTGCCTCCAAATATACAGTTAAAAATTGCTTTTGTTAAAACTCAAGATGAAACACCATTCCTTTTTGTAATTCCCCAAATAAAACTCTCAAGTTTCCAGGAAGCAAACACCATCAAGTGAAAATTCATACATAATAATGATTACAAATACTTATACTGATAGGGAGATTGATCTAATTCTGAAGCAGAAATGTATGATCCTCTTCCACATTAAGTATATTATAGTAGCGATACCTGTAGTAGTGATACTATACAATAGCAGTGACATTATGGAGGAAGTTATACTATAATCAGAACTGGCATATGTCTCATATGCAATAACAAGACTTACAGCTGTCATCAGCAGCCATTAAGTCATCCTGATTACCACCAGGAAGAAATTATGCCTCTGAAGTATTTTGGCCATTTGTTCCTTTTTTTTTTTTTTTCTCTTGTTCCTCCAAAAAACCGTTTCTCTATTTTTCACTTTTTTCCTTCCCCTTTCCCTTGCTTGTTTCTTTCTGCCAGCCCTAACTTTCTTGCTTCTGAATTTCCTTCCCATCAGCAAGCCCCGCTTTCTCCTTCAGCTGTTTCATTTATTTCTCAACTCATTATCAAAATAAGCATGACCAGTCATGTTATAGTAAGCTTATTGACAGTGACAGTAGAGAACTGCATTTGTCTTACGGTCTTATATTTCTCTCTTGTTCCTAGTTCATTTCACAAAACCTGATCATTTTGACAGTGATTTGTGTCATTAGGTCCTTTCCAACCCTAACTATTCTATGATTCTATGATTATTAGGTTTCAGAGTGAACACCCCAGTGCAGTGCAAAGGAGGAAAAAATGGGAAGGTATTTGTTTTCCCCGAACTGCCATTTCACAGGAGGAAGAGAGCTCTTTATCTGTTATGCTTATCTTGCTTTTAAAGGTTATCTTTGTAGCCAGGTGAGTGAGCAGCATTTCATTGCCAAAGTAAGCATGTTTTCAAGCTTTGTGTGCCATATAGCCCACAAAGAAATAAAACTTCAGCCTATGGGCAGGGTGTTCAAGACCTCCGCTCTAGGCAGCTGGGTGCAGCTCTGAATTCTCAGTATGTTTCTCAGAAAATTTGTTAATTTTTATGCATTGTAATTTAATTAAGTTCCTTCTCTTGGCAACCAGTCATTGTCAGACCCCTTTCTGATCAGCAGGGGACTAATACAACCTGGGAGCTGCAGCCCAGGCAATGGAAAACATTACAAGCGCAATGGAGGACATGTTTGCAAGGAATATCTTCTGCACCTGGACTCCATTTATTAAGTTTGCAGAAAGGACAGCTCCTGCCAAGAAGCCAGACACTCTGACCTTGTCTGAACCTGCCTGCTGCCTGCAAAGCGGGATCTGTAGCGAGCAGGAGCAAAGGAGGGGCAGGGGCCACACTGCTGCTCCTCAGGGACTCGCTGCAATATATGGGGAGTTTATGTTCACAAAGTGTTTTACTTTTAAAGCCTGTATTCTTTCATCTCGTCACAGGCTATAACTTTGCTATTGAGCTATATTGCTGTGTCTAGTCGGAGTGCGTGTTTCTATGCTGGTGTCAATCATTTTTTTTTTGTACCCTTCATCAGCTGCAGCTCATGGAATGGCAGGTGGTTCTCACTCTCCACTCTATTGATGCTGCTTGATTTTATTATACCACTTTTCCCCCTCCTCAAACTTTATAACTTATCAAGGTCTAAAGTCTCTAATAAACAGAAAATTAAAAGGGGGATGAAATGCAAACATACAAAGTTAATGCAGCTTAGATTCAACACTCAGCTCATCTTAAACAAGGCTCTAGTTTTCCCACTATGACATGAAATTCAACTTATCCCATTATGCGGTTCTCATTTAAGATTTAAAGATGTTAGCATTCCACGCAAGTCTGAATGATCATGCTTGGCTCTCAGACACTGCAGAGATAAGTGTCCTGCAAATAGCTAAGCTGGATAGATGCAGATAATGTTTTCCCTAATAAAAGCAAGATCCTTCAAAACAACTGATTACCTAAATAGAGTCTTACTTTTCCAAACAAATAAAATATTTACTTACTCCTTTTACAAAAGCGGGGAGGGAAACAACACAAGAACAAAAAGAAAATCTCCATCCCTGAGATGTTTACTACTTAAAACTGCTCTTTGCAGTCTGGAAGCAGCACAGTACTGAAGAGTGAGCTTAATTTGACGTCTGCTGGACAACTTCATTTAAAACCAGGTATACCCTTTCACATCTTGCTGATTAGGGACTTTATTCAGTGCATTTCAGACCCCAGTGTGGAATATTTTGGCTCTCTGCAAAGTCACTTCTGGGGCTGAAGCCCCAGCAGGAAAAGCTTCTTCAAACCTGGGACTCAGCCACAGGGCTACAGGGATCAGGACAGGAGGGTAAGGGGACATCAAGGGAGTCATCATCCCTCATGGCTGGAGGTGCCTCGGCTGAGGGTGCCAGTGGGTGCCAGGGAGGATGGTGAGAGTGTTTGTATGAACATATGGCCATTAGCAGGAATAAGGTATAAAGAAGAGCCCACTAATTTTACACTCCACAAAATTGGCCAGTTGCCATCCCAGGCTCTTTGTTATTGCTAATCTGGGCTGGATTTGAACAATTTAGATGGAAGTGAAACACCGTGTCCTATAATTAGTCCAAAGAGTCTCCCAGCTCCCAATTATGTCTACTTTAGCCATTTAGTACCAACTTGTAAAATTCATATACACTTTTCCCTTTGTCTGGAAAAGAAAAGCAAAAGGAAAACTTGACACAGTGTTCAAACTTATAAAGGTAAACGACAACTAATTAGGTTTATTTATATAGGACTTGAGGAAGGTTAAAAACAGTGACATTAAGAGCATGAATAGTCAAACACACTGTTTATGATCTAGACATGGAGATATGGTGGGGAAAAAGCCTTGAGACCTGAGATGCAGCTTGTGCCCTGGCATAGTCTCAGGGCTTGGGGCAGCCCCACTTCAGCACTGGTGGCTTCCCTGCCACTGTGAGTAGTGGCCTGTGGTGGCCAAACTCCCTGGGGACACCTGAAGCAGAGGCATTTCCCCTGAGGCTGCCCTGCCAGAGCCACGAACCTGCACCTAGCAGGGCATGGCCAATGCTGCAGATGAAGGGCAGTAATTTTCCGCCTGCTGGAAGCTGTCAGCAGTACGGAGCTGCACCTCCCAAGAGTGCTGGATAAGCGGGTGAGCTCCTTGGTGAGCACCAAAGGGGCAGGGTTTGGGAGAATTCGGTAAAGTGGAAGGAACAGGCTGGAGATCCCACACAGAGGTGACATAAGGTTCCACATCTGTCATTTGCCGTGGTTGTTTCGTTATTACCACCAACCCCAAAAAAATTCAGTGATATGTCAACAAGCTAAAACAATGGGAATAGATAACCTTGTGTTATCTTGTGTAATTCCACTCACAACCATTCCTGGGAAGAAAGAGCTAGAGGTGAAAGACTGCAATGGTAGCCCAGCTTCCCACTGTACTGCTTCCAAGGAAGTAATGCAAAATTTAGCCAGTCAGAACACATTTTTGTGCCCAGAACGCTGTTCGATAAAACTAAAACACCTTTCCAGGCTTGTATACAAAATCCAGCTCATGTTCATTATTTCAGCAACCAAAAGATAAGGAAATACATTAATAGACTGCATAAACCAGGCAGAAGGATTGTAAGTCAAAACAGCCCAACAGAACTATTTGCACTAAATAACTGATCTGTTCATTTAAAAGCATTCATTAATAAAAGGAAGCCCATTTCATTTTACTGGACTTTCTAGATCATTTTAAAAGATGATTAAAATTTTACTCTGCTGCAACACAAATATTGCTTTTTCTTATTACAACTGAGTTCCACTTATTAACATAAGTAAGAAAAGGCTCTTGGTGTTTGCTCAGGGAAAATTATGAAAGGAATTGAAACTTCGTGGAAATATTTTTTCCTAAGCAAACCTGAAAGAAAAGCAGGGGAAAAAATGGTAAAATGAATTATTACCAATCCTTGTTTTATGAAAACTAAAAAAAAAACCATTCAGAAACTATTCCTTTCCTGTTGAAAACAGGCTTTTTTTGGGGGGGGGGGGGGAAGCAAAATGTCAATGTTCACTATGTTTTAACTTTGAATAGTTCATTCAGTCCTTCATTATACTCTATGGGTGCCAGACCCTGGCCAAAGATTACAAAGACCTGCTAGGCCTATGCGCATTACAGATGTTTTAAATTAGTAGAGGTTTCCACCTATAAATACTACTTCTTCCTAGAGCTATAGGAAACACCAACTCTATTGTCTCTGTTTCTTTGATGAGTACTGTCTTCTCATAAGTGGTCCGATTTCACAAGAAATAGAGCAAGCAAAAGCAGCTTTTAAAAACATAATTCTTTTTTCTAAATAAAGTTCAGTGGCTTGCTTCACTGGTGTTCCCACAGTTTGGCAAAACTCCAAGCCGTGGGATCAGTAATGGAAAGCAAAAACTTCATAAATATCAGTTAAAACAAGCTTCTATAACATTACTAGCACCGTGTAAGACTACTTCATTCCCAAGCAATAACAAATATTTCTGAATGCCCAGAACAAGGCAGAGATCAGTGCTTATAAGCTGCCGACTGCCTAGTTATGGAGCAGGGACAGTAACATCAGAGTTCTGAGATTATTCCCATGCCATAAATATGTAGCATCAACTCATCATAGCAGCTAATTATTTCATTAGCAGATTATTTATGCCCGCAAATATATTAACAAATCTCAACAAATCTCAAAGTTATTTGTGGATAAATAATAAGCTTTAAGTAGAAAAAAATAATTAAGTTCATCAAACAGAACCAGACCTGTCAAGCAATCCAGGCTGCTGTGCTCAGGGTTCAGATTTCTTGAGACCAACGCTGTTCGCACTAGTAGTGATCAGAGGCTGCCTACGCCTTCAGACACTCCAGGTTTGCTCAGATTTAAACATGTCCTAGCACAGGCACACCATTCCACTCTGTGTCATGGTCTTGAACAGTCACTATCTTGCTCATCTTGCTCATCTTCCTATCTACTCCTCTATCAAGTCTTCATAAAAGAAGGAATAGGTTGAGGTTTTTTTCTGACTTCATCCTCAAGCCCAATTATGGCTTTCAGTATTGACCAAGGTTCATATAGTATTATAGAATTTTTGTTAATGTTGGCTTTGATTTAATTATACTTATTAGACTGGTATTTGTTTAGTTTTGAACAACTGAAATAATAACTTTGTGAAATTTATCTTTCTCTAAGGTCATTTTCCTTATTAATGTGGGAGGGGAGAATTGCCTTCCTCTCTTCCTATGCCCTTGCACAGATTCTAAAGAGCTCAAAAGCCCCTGAGTATTGAAATTGCCTGGAATTATTTACAGCAGGCTTTGCTTGAATTTGAATGGAAGTTTAGAATAATTTTTGGTTTACTTGAATTATTCCATCACAGTAGATGCACATGACCTGGACAACCTCAGACACAGATTTGATTCAAAAGCACTCAAAATCAGAGTAAAGAACGTTGGGGAAAAAATAAAGAACAGAAATGGTGACAGAAAAGACAATAATTTCTGGCAAGTTCTCAGATCAATCATGTCCCTACTTTAGCCCTAGGTTCCAAAGGTGAATTTAAAATTCTGTTCCAAAACTTTAGCATCAATACTCAGAAGTAATCATGCAAGCCCCTGTGTATTTTTGTACTGTTTCAGTCTGGCAGCACAGAGCCAATAGAAAAGATTTCCAACCTGCAGGTCAAACAGGTGTTAGTCAAAGCCTTTCACAAAATATGTCTCTGCGTGGTTTTAGAAAAGAAAAAAGAGAAGTACTAAAGTAAAAAAAAGGCGATAGATGAGACTCAGAAAAAACAGCACCCATAAATCTAGCAGGCAGTTTAAGTTTATATTTACAGTATTATAACATTAACATGTTATTGACTAATAATAGTCTTCAGTGAGAGAATTTGCCAATGTGAGTATTAACGAATTATCTGTGATTATAAACACAGAGATAGGGATATTTGATTTTGAAGAGCAACGTGATATTTGTTGCAAGTATCTTTTGTGGCGGAGGATGCTACTGAATTACATAAATTCACGTTTCAGTGTAAAAAAAGTAAGTTTCAAGTAACATCTACAGGCAATTAAGCACACAGCGTATTAATACTAGTGGAAATGTTCTCCTTGAAGATGGAGAACACTGCTATGGGTTCAAGCCAGCAAGAACAGAGAGGTGACCAGGAGTCTAGCAGGACACCTTTGCTTCTACTTGGAAGGAGAGAAGATTTACAAGCCTGGAAGCAGTAGGATTCTCTCTGTTGCTCTGCCATGCAGACCTGGCACAGGCAGAGCACGTTTCTGAGCCTGGAATGGCTCAAGGAGTTCAGCATGCTTTGGCACACCACAGTTCAGCCTTGACACCAAAAAATACCCAAGCTAAATTCCCTAAATTTAGGTGTGTAGAGGCACACCAGACAAAAAATCAAGTTGCCTAAACATAGGCGCCTGGCTATGTGAGCTGTCCTGGAGTATTTGAGACATTTGTACAGGGCTGTCAGAGACAATACAGCTACTCACAGAGGTTCTGCACATCTCTCAAGCAGAATATCCCACAAAGTACTATCATTACCTAACACCAACATTAACTAACACCAGCTGCAGCAATGGGATCTCACCAGGACTGCCTTGGCTTCCACCATTGTTGGTGGAAGAGAGACACCAAGACATTCTAGAGAGCTAAGGAGGGGACCTTAGACACGTAGCATGCATGTAAACCCTTGTATGTGGTGCATCAACCAGCAGCTCAATCTCCTACACCCTGTCTCATTATTGACAACCAGTTTCTCCCACCCCACCATCATCTGCCTCACTGCACCTGTGGCAGCACTGGCATGTTTGACCTGATGTGCATGTGGCACATCTGTAGCAAGCCTTACTTGTTAGTGTCCATGTTTGGAGAAAAACAAACACTTTCCAGGGCTAAAATATCCTATCACTAATTAAGTGAATTTGAGATGTATTTCAAAACCTATTGAGCAGAAAGCTATGCTACTAAAAAATTCAAAGGGCTGACTTAGTTCCCCTAAGGCAACACTTTCAGCTCTGAGAGAATATAACTTTCTAGTCAACAGGATCTGAAATACATCTCAAAGTTTCTTAATTAGTCAGTTATAGCTGAATTTAACTTAAAAAGGGGATGACGGGGGCAGTCATCGAACAACTATGATAGGTGTGACTATGCAAAAGTGATGCTATAATGTTGATACAGGAGGGCCTTCGGCTAGTTTATGTGTTAATTCTCTGAGTCTGCGTGTAAAGAGCTAGATATTTTCAGACAGCTAAGAAGAGCTCAGGTTATATTTGCACCTGAGTACTTAAATGAAAGCCTTACATTGTACGTCCTGAAAATCGAAATTCCAAAAACCTGCCTAATGATACATGCCAGATTCTCATGTGGTGTAAACTAAAGTGGCTCCTTAGCTTGCCACACAGCTTTCCCAGTTTACATCACCTAAAAGACGTGGCCAACTGCCAAGATGGATAGAAAAGCAGATCCTTTTCATTTGCACATACCTCTGCACTTCCTTTGCTCGGTTACACACTAAAAACAGAAGCAACAAAATGCTCAGAATTAAAATGTGCCTTTGCCCTATTTTCCTTCTCAAAGCAACAGAAATTCTGTGAGCTAGCCAGTCCTCTGAGATATCCAGCTCAGTCTGGCAAATTCCTGAGGTTTGGATAATAAAATTATGAGACAATTCCCACAGGTATATTTTTCACCTTTTTAATATCTTTTATATGCTGTATTACTTTCATGTGATGTTTCCCACAGTTCTGGTCTGATGAAACATAGAAAATTCATGGAGTAACAGCTTCCTTACAAAAGCCAGCACTGCCACACTGTACATCTGCTGAGGATGAACCTGAGAATCTGCTTTAGCACAGTACAGAAACATAAGGTGTCATTTTTGGACTCTGCGACCTAAGACTTTGAAAACTTATGCCTTGCCTGCTGGAAACTCCTCCACCATGGTCTGTGTTGCAAATAAGCCTTGAAAATCCCCAGACCCCATTCACCAGGTATTTACATCAACACACACTAAGAATGCCTCTGTTGCATGCTCTGACTCCAACACACGTGAGCTCAGCAGAAGACCACATCTGAAAAGCCTAATGTTCCCAAAAGAGCAAAGACATGAAGACAGATACGAATTATTCTACTCCTGTCAGAGGCATGCAATAGACTACCAAAACCAAAGAAGACATAAACTCATTTCTCAAGAGACCCACACATCCTTGCAGCCCACAGTCTGCAAGGTGCCCCATCCTGGAGGCAGTCTGCCACATTGACAGTAGTGTAAGTGCTACACAAGGACATGTGCAACACAAAGGGAAACATTCCAGACTGTGTGCTGCAAAACTAGACAGAAACGTGAGCGAAGCTGCCACTGGCTAGCTGGAAGGTGGGGGGGGCGTGGAAGAAGTATCTCTTTCTATTCCTGGTCCTGCAGCATAGCTCAGACCATTTTCTAACCAAGCCACCTCCAGGAAAAATGAAGGAGTGACATAAAGCATGTGACATATTACTACCCTCTGTGGAGAGCTTGGAGAACCCCAGTCTCATATATCTTCCCTTCCTGCACAAGCAAACCTGGGTGCGTCAATCTCTACAGCCATCAGAGAAGGAGCAAAGCAGGTGAGAGGCAAGACAACAGAGGTTATTGCTGGTCATTGCAGTGGGGTTGCCAAGTTGGGGGGCACTAGAGGAGCAACAATAGTCTTGGAGAGTTGTTTAAGGACACGACATGCTTCTAACATGGGGACAGGACATGGGGGAGAGTGTGAAAGTGAAGTGTGTTAGTGCATTTGTGCCTCAAAGAAAACTGGTAGACTGATAAATGAGCTAAAAGCAAAGGAGTTGCAGTACAGATACACTGGACTTCCTGCATCTGCCCGTAACTGACATGTCCAAGTACATGTAATGCCACATTACAATTCAACTGACCAATCCATATTCTTTATTATTTTGCAAGCAATTTCACTTGTTTCTTCCTTCTTATGGTGTCTTTAAACAGTTAAGAAAACTGAAGAACCTTTTCCAGCTCCCGTGTATAAGTAACTTTTTGCATTAATTTATGCCATCATTAATTATTAAATGAAGATGATCATTAAATATTACAATGAAGAATATTATCAATATTGCATCTGTCACAGATGAAAAATCTACATGTATGGATGAATATAATCTATTCATTGGTTTATGAACCCAGAGTTCCCTGGAGCTGTCACTGATGACACAATATCCCCAAATGCTGGATTTTGTATGTGATATATCTGAAAGATGTGCAAAAACAGATGTAACCAGACAGCTCTCTTTGGTTACGTACATGAGGAAGCTTCAAAGTTATTTTAGCTAAGGCTGGCAATAATTTATTCTGAATAAATTGCCTCTATATCTGTTTCAGGCAGCAACGACATAGGAAGAATGTGAACTTTTTTGTTATATCAACTCGGTTTTGAGCCAAATTATGCTTCTTTTTGAGTATCCGCCATTGCAAACATAGAAGACATGTGGATCTAGATATTAGCACCTTCTAAAAGTTGGCTCAATAAAAGCTGTTTAGCACTCAAACATGGAAGCTGTTGTCAGCTACACAGATAAGTAACTCATTCTAAATTTTGGAAATGGAAATTCTGATCTGATGTATACTTCAAGCTTATTAAGAAACTATATTTTCTAGGCCACAATTCAGTTAAAATTAACTCCAACCCCCACACTGTCACAATCCACACATGACTATGGAAGTCATAAAAAATTAACTTGAAGTGGGTCCTTCTACTGTATGTGGAGGAAAATGTCCCTCTGAGCCCAGACTCCTTTTTCCAGAGAGCGATGGGACAAAGCAAATAGCTAATCACACTGCCTTAGCTTGGAAATATGATTAAAAAAGAAGAATGTGTTAGACTTTATCCTAAGAAACACTTTCTTTTGTTCTTGTAAAGCCATCAAACACTGTAACAGACAGCAATAAAAAGACACTGTCGTATGTTTATTAATTCTGTATTTTCCTCTATCCTCTAGACTTTAAAAGGGAAATTGTAAGAAGAGTGAAAAAAAACCCCACCAAACTACTCCAGTGGACATAGCTTAAATCTTTTTGATTTGAGATGCTTATTTCTGGGATATTAAACTTGAGAATCTTTAATATATCTTTTCTTAATCTTTGTTGTTGTTGTTGCTTCCTGAAAATAAGGTCTGCTGAATATCTTTTGGTTGTTTTGAAAATGTGGGAATTACTTGTGCTATTCCTCCCTCTATGTCTTCTATCAGTCCAAAATTCACTTATTCTCTGTGGTCTCATCAGTACTGACACCATTTTTTTTTCCTAGTCACACCAACTAGAACAGCCTTGCTGTGTTTCTGTGCCTTCAAACCTACCTCTCTGAAATACCTGTTATTTTTTCTTAACTTAGTTCTACACCTGTTCCTTGTTTTTAACTTGAGTTTAATAGAACCCTAATAAAGTCAACAAGCACGTTGGCTTGAGCTGGACCAGGTAAATGTGCATCTAAAACTTTAGAGAAGATTATTCGAGTCTTCTAGCACATGAACTTAATGAGTTAAAGTCAGTAAATTCACAGCTGAGGTGGCAGCCAAGAGATTTCTTGTCCTCAGCAAGTCACTGTCTCAGGGTCCCAGTCTCCATCTCTGTTAAGACAGGATACTGGTTAACAACCATTACAAAAAGGTGGGGTGAGGACATGTATTTTAGAATACACCTGGGCAGCTGTCTGAAAATCTAAGGTTCTTTAGTGACTGTTAACAAAAAACGTTTTTCATGCTATCAGTAATTTGCTGACAGTTGGCTGCCAATCTCATGCTTGTTCTGCTAATTTGCTCCAGATCCTTGCACGTTTTGGTGGACGAGGGCCAGGACAGAAAACAAAAAAGAATGAAGCAAACCCCATCGCTCTTGAACCCTCTGCCCTTTCCACTCCGAACACGACCGTTCTCCTCTCTTTGCTGGGAACTGATGTTCACAGTGTGACTAAGAAAATGATTCAGTCCTGAAAGCTGCCATGAGATTTAGCAAAACAAAGGACTGACCTCACCACCAGCAGCAGCAGCAGCACCAGCCGCTCTTGAAGCGTCTAAAAGGCAAATGCATTAGTATGTTCAGCCACCATGCTGGCTAATGACTAGACGGTTTTGAACATATGGAATCATTATTCCAGCATATCATCAGTGAACTTTCCAGAAAAGCTAATTAAAAGACTCTTTAAATGCTTACCAAAAAGTTGCGGTTTATCACAGTTCCTCACTTGCATTTGAAGTATTAGCAGTTTTTATCTCCCCTGCTCTCATCCCCTTTCCATTTCCGGTGATCACTAAAGATGAGTAAAGCTACTTAAACAGATCTTTAATTTTTTTAATCATAATTTACCTTTCCTTTTATTTCCTATGCTTAAAGATTTCATTTCCCACTGACACAAAAAGGATTTAGAATGCACTGTGGCCAGTGTCTACTGATGGCTCATCTTCTGAGCTACCTTCCTTCCTATACATCTCTCCCATAACTGCTTCTGTTCTTTAATGGTTATTGCAAATGACATTAAAAGCTAATTTATAGATTGCAGGAAAGAAAGGTCATTCTCCTGGCCAATAGCTTCTAACAAGGGGTAAATTCTCTGGACAACTCTTCCTGCTGATCAGAATAATTTGCTAGGAACTGTGTAGATGACCAAACTTTCCTGCAAGACTCATTGTCGAAACAAGATTTTTCACTTCCTTGGGAAGCAGTTTTGCTTCTAAGGAAGTATCCTCTCAAGTACAACAACTTGCAAACCTGAGGCAGGTTAATAGACTATTATCTACCTTGTGAATCTAAACCTGGGACATCTTGGAGGAGAAAAATCTCTCAGGACTTCAAACTGTGAATGTAGCATTGCCACTGTTGTGACATCTAAGTCCATAGAAAATGCTCATAAAGAAAGTGTGAGCTATTGAAATAAATAAATCTATCAGTGATAATTTGCATCTTCATTGTTCGGTATACTACTGGTGGCTACTTCAGCAGAAGCACACATGCTTCTATCCAGTTATTGAGCTTGTTGGATGCACTGGAAGACACCGGGATGGGCCACAGGGTGGATGACAAGTGTGCCTTCATCAGGATGGCCTCAGGCAAAAAGGCTATCAGGATGACTGCTAAAAAAGACATTTTCCCCATCTTCCTTTAAAAAAATTAAAACTTTCCTTTGGAAGTTTCAAAAAAAAAAAACCCCAATATTATTTTGATAGTTCCAGGCTGCATGGAGACCTCATAGCAGCCTTCCAGTATCTGAAGGGATGTTGGGGATGGACTCTTAATTAGGGACTGTAGTGATAGGACAAAGAGTAATGGGTTAAAACTTATACAGGGGAAGTTTAGATTGGCTATAAGGAAGAAATTCTTTACTGTGAGGGTGGTGAGGCACTGGAATGGGTTGCCCAGGGAGGTTGTGAATGCTCCATCCCTGGCAGTGCTCAAGGCCAGGTTGGACAGAGCCTTGGGTGGCATGCTTTAGTGTGAGGTGTCCCTGCCCATGGCAGGGGGGTTGGAATTAGGTGATATTAAGGTCCTTCCCAACCCTAACTGTTCTATGATTCTATAAACATATTTTGATGAGCCCTTCTACATAGCAATGACAGCTTCTTGTAACATGCAGTCTGACATGGCTACTCAGTGATGTAAAGCAAATCCCAGAGTAAAATCTGAGCTTCACGACACAGATAAGAGGTTGTGATCCCTGGGTTTCCCACAGCACACATGTCAGCAGCAGTCAGTATGACGTGTAGCAGGAGACAACCACAGTTGTGTCCCCACCAGCATGTATAGGCACATGGGGCTATTTGCATTACAAGCATACCTCTGACTCTGATGGTCCTGGCTAGGTGCAGTAAGCCTGTGTCCTGTGAAATAAGCCATGTTAAGATACAGCACTGGCTGGCCTGCACATGGAGGAAGAGTGTTGTCATCAGAGCAACACACAGCTCTGAGGGCACTGCCATGTAACCTCAAACTGAAGCTGGCATCACCTGTGGAGCCATGCTAATGAGTGAGCAATGCTCCACAAAGGAGCTACTCCAGCAACAGGAAATGTGATGAACAACAAGAACACTGTCTCTCAGAGTGCCAAGAAATGTATGTACTGCTTGCACTCCTCCTTCAGCTATTAGCACAGAAATGGTTTAAATATCTTGCAGCTGGGTCTCTTTCATTACATTTTTACGTGGTAATAACTTTGAATAGTTATCTTGGAATAATAAATGACCACTAAAACATGCAAGTCTAAGTGCTTCAACAAAAAAATAAAAAAAGAAAAAATCAGCTAGCCATTTATCTAAACCAATCTCTCTACATTTTAATTTTTGATAAAAGTAATAGTTTGAGAAACACTGATCCTCCAAACAAATATATATTTAGAGTTGGAAAAAAACACTTTATTCTGCAGTAATGCAATTATATGAGCAGACGTATGCACGTGTGTGCTGGTTTTGGCTGGGATAATTTTCTTCACAGTAGCTGGTATGAGGCTATGTTTTGGATCTGTGCTGAAAACAGTGTCAATAACTCAGGGATGTTTTAGATATTGCTGGGCAGTGCACAGAGTCAAGGCCTTTTCTACTTCTCACCCACCTCACCAGCGAGCAGACTGGGGGTGCACAAGAGGCTGTGAAGGGACACAACCAGAACAGCTGTCCTCAACTGATCAAATGGATATCCTATACCATATGACTTCATACACAGTACATAAAGCTGGGGGAAGAAGAAGGAGAGAGGAGATGTTCAGAGTTATGATGTTTGTCTTCCCAAGTCACCATTACCTGTGATGGAGCCCTGCTGTCCTTGGGATGGCTGAACACCTGCCTGATGATGGGAAGTGGTAAATGAATTCCCTGCTTTGCTTTGCTTGCATTAATGGCTTTTGTTTTACCTATGAAACCAATGCATGAATTGTACTATTTTCCCCCCACCCCAGTTCTCTCTCCCATCCCATGGGGTGTGGGGGAGCAAGCGTCTACATGGTGCTTAGATGACTGCTGGAGTTAAACCACAGCAACGTGTTGAAGTGTTTATGGCACTGGGGACTAAATGTGTTTAAAAAAAATCCCACAAAACGATGGCACACATGCACCAGAAGATTTCAAATGTATTCATCCTGTGGAATAAACATCCCTGTGTGGAGCAGCATTGCAGAAAGCTGTGTTGGCAGATGGCAAGTAGACTGGAACATAATTCCCCCTGCCCCCAGCCACATGCACTGCCTGGTAAAAACAGCAATGCCAGTGTCCTGCCTCCTTCCACTTCAGATGAATGCAATCACCCAGTAGAAATGTCAGCATCTTTCCCACCCAAAATATCTAACTGCAGATCAGAAGATGTTTTGACAGGAAGTCAAAACAGATTTAGTACCAGTCAGAAAGTAAAACACTAGGAAACAAAATCCCTTCTTCCTTTTGTTGCATCTTTGCCTAGTTTGTTTCTCCCCAGTTCTCAGTCTTGTTTGCTTTGGCTAGGTCTGTCTCCTCCTTTCTGCCCTGGTCTGTCCAGGGCAGATAGAGTTCAGTAAGTTTTCTCCTCTGGAGCAAGTGTGATTGCTCTGATGTGTGTCCTTGCATGATGGCCTTCACATCCCCATGATGTCAGTCACATATGCATGTATGTCACTAAAGCTGTACAGAAGATCAAACTGGTTAGCTGCTTATAACTGTGAAAGTGTTACCTATTCAAGACAGGTCATCTAACAAATGAATGAGCCAGAGCAACACTTTGTAATATCAATATAGATCACATGACAGGAAAAAAAATGTATAGGAAAATACAGAATTCCTCAAACCTGTATCTCGATATAGATAAACAGAATAATCTCACAGACTCAGCAGTCAGAGAAGACATAATCAAGGGAAATTATTTTTCTTGTGGATTGTCACACATTTTTCTGACCTGTCAAATATCCAATACCTGCTGTTTTCTGATAAGTAGCGAGCACACATCCTGATAAGGAACGATGTTAAAACCTCTATTACTTTGCAATGATCTGTGTATAATATGACTTTGCCTCCCAGACCAGGAGATTTGCTCCCATGAGGAAATGGAAACATGGTGACTCACAGCTACCCAGCCAGATTTTGACATGGGTATGGGTAGCTCACTATTTTTGTAGTTCTCAGGCCAGACTTCATCCAAGCTAGTAAAATGCAAAGTTTCTTCAACTCCCCTTACCAAGGTTCTAAAATGCAAATAAACATCAATATAAATAAATTAATACTGCCAAATAACCTGATAGTTTACAGGTTGGGCAGGTACCAGTGTGCCCTCCCAGCTTCTGCCTTCATGGATTTAGCACTATGTACTGTTCATACAAAGCTTTCTATGTCCCCCTGAGCATTCAGTAGCCAGTTAAATATTCAATTGCAAATTAAATAATGGCTTAAAATATTGGAGCTAATCTAATTCACACTACCTGAGGACTGTGCTCACTAACTGCCTGGAAAAATGGGGGAAAATTAGAACAGGAAACCAGGTCACAGACCATGAGTGCTAGTGTGGGCAGAAGAGCAACATTGTGTCTACAGCCACACAGGGATCTGGACATCTTCCTTTGGTTGCCTTTTTATCCGAGAGGTCAAGATTAAGAGACCTGTAGTTCAGCGTTTATAGGAAAAGTGCTACAGGCATGCTATGGGCTCGACTGGGTTAATCAAAGATAGGTACTTGGTACATGGCAGTATGAGGGCTCCACCTGCAAGCCTGGAAAGGCAGAGATCTTCTATAGGTGATGTGGTAGCTGGTACTTTACCACCCTCACACAACCTGTGAGACTGGGAAATGAGGATGACACTAGAGGTTAAATTCTGGTTGTACTGATTTCAATAGCCACTCTCACTGTCTCCTGGTCAGAATTTCACCAAAAGAGCTTTAAATGAACACAACTGGCCTAGTTGAGGAACTCCCTCATTTAGCTGAATAGTAGTCATTTTTGACATCCTTTTTCCCTTTAAGAGTAAAATTAAAGAGCTTTTCCATAATTTTTTCCTGGGTCCTTCAGCAAGGATGCCACCAACTTATTTACAGACAGAAATCACAGTCAAAGGATCAAATGTTCCCACCACCACCCACCAATTCCCTGGAAACTCTGAGTGGGGAGAAGGTTACATGAGACCAAGGGTCTTGGGTGTCCAGCGTCTCCCAGAAACTGCCCAATTACTCTGTGTATGTGTGTGTATGTATATATATATATGTGTGTGTGTGTGTATATATATGTATGTATGTATATTCACATACTGTTTAAAATATCCTGTCCAGCAAGTCTTTTGACCAGAACATTCTGTTAAGCACTGATTCCAGCATCTGACTGCAGTCCAGCATGGACCTAGTTCTGCAGCATAAGAAAGAATGGACAATCAGTAACAAAAACTTTCGATCAAAGACTTTTCTGTATCTAAGAACCGCTGTGGTTAAATGAAATTCCACCTCTAGATATGGAAGTGTGAGAGAAACTATCTGTTAAAAGCAGATGCTGCATGGAGGTCCTCATCAGTTGGCAGGAGCAGAGCTACTCCATGAGGCATCCGGTGGGAGTTTTTGTTTGTTTTTCATTACGAAGATTTCCAAGGAGTTCATTCAAAGGGAAAAATGGGGAACAATGATGCTTAAAATTGAGTACACAAAGAACACAAACGTATACTCAAAAGCACAGATGTAGTACTGAATGCAACCAAGGAGAGGCAGTCATGCAGCTTAGGTGGGCCACAGTACCCCTGATAGAGCTCCTGGCCCAAAATTACTCCCATGAGAATTTCAGGGAGAAATTATGCTCACAAATATATCCAAAACAACACAATCTTCCTCATTCATCTGTGCATCTCCTTCTAGTCTATTGCCACAGTTTCCAGCAAGGCTTTTTCTTCCCATTTTGTTCAACAGAGAATGACCTATGCAGCCAACAATAAAATCAGATGGAGATGAAACTTATTGTTAATGATGTGGAGGCCAAATTATTATTTAACTTTTAAATATGAACAATGCTTGGCTCCAAATCTCATTTAATCTTCATGGATATCAATTATATTTTGTAATTTCTAGACCTGTGAAAATTTCATTTCTCCAAATGAGCTCAGTAACTAACCCTCAGCCACTTTAAAAAAAAACCCTTCTATTCTCAGATTTTTTCAATATAGATTAGGAAAACATTAGTTCAATGGGATTTATATGGCCTATTTGACATTCTTTTCTCTTTAGTTGGATTTGAAATATTATTCAAAGCTGGGGCTCTTTCCAAATGCTAAAATATTTGTTCTCTGAATAAATCACCGTATGTGTGAATAGATCAGACATGGGTACATCTTTTATATACTGGCTGTTCGTTTACAATGCTATCAGTCTTGTGTTATTACTATTTTTGTCGCAGTGTGCACTTCATTGCTGTGGATGACACTGCAATGTTTCAATGCAAAGAGACCTCTAGGAAAAGAATGCAAACATTTCTAAATCTTGTTCGTTCACCATCAAACACTTGGGAATGGGAATAGTGGAGAATAATAAGTAAATCTTCAGGAGCACTTCTTGGAGGAGGTACTCTACAGGAAGCTCTTTATCAGCCAGGCCCCATTTGCAAGGTACATGGAGAACAGGCTGCTTTAGGTGCACATATTCCTACTTGAAAGCTGGCACAAAGACTTGCAGTGGTGATAAACAAGAAGACTTGCAGCATGAGGATTATACTCTACCCTGATGAAGCCTATTACCTGAACAGAAGCAGCAAAAGACCTGCAGCCCTAACAAATCCATGGAAGATCTTAATTCTGACCAGCTCAACCTGCCTTGCTCTGATCAGTAAAACAAACAGCCATTGAACACCGTGCAATAGCACCAGCTTCCGCAGTCTCAGCTATTGTTGGTTCCTGGCCCTGGGTTTGCTTCACAACATTTGAATGGGATTAACTTCCCAGTGCAGCTGTACAGCTGAATTCCCAGCCCCAAGTCCTGACACGCACTGCCTGTTTTTAAGACTTCGCAGTGGCCCCATCTGGTGCAAAGAGGCGATGACTGGTTTTTTCCATCCATGGTCTGAATGAGCAGCTCTGAGTGAATAGCCTGTGCAGCAGCTGTGCAGCCTGGGCCATCCCACAGGATGGGTTTTAATTTCCCCAGTCCCTCTTCATTCCTCCCCCTTGGGTTTTATGTGGGTGGAGTTTTATTTCAGTCTAAATGTCTAAATCAGTTGCCCGAGACATAGGTGCAATCTGAGCCCCTTCCTGTCTTGTGTGTTCAAATTGCTGACTGCAACCACAATAGGTTTCACGGTGTTAAGGGCCACCTGTTGAAAGTGTTCAACCCATCCATTTGCATTCCCCATCGCCTGTTTTCCTGTCTGTGACTCAAGCGTCTCTCTCTGAGCCACTTGCCCAGTGTGTCGGGCTGCAATCATTGCAGTGCTGAACCTATTCAACATCTTGAAAAGCTAATTAACTTCATAAAAAATTCATATAGGCATGCAAATACTGTGGCCCAGATAAATAATTAACTGAACTCTTCCACACCAGCGCCAGCATGCTCCAAGGCTGCCCTCTCTTGCCAGGCCTGCTCAACAGTTATTCAAGACATGTATTTGATGATTCTCTTCAAGGTTTAAACCTACGCGGCAGCTTAATAAACAACATACATTGCACAGTCAACATTGATTTACACATCTTCTGAAGATATGATGCATGAAATGATCAGAAAAGTCAATAATGCAAGCAAAATGTATGGGCTTGAGATAAGTAACAGAAAACAAAATCAATGCCTTCCAGCTATTATCATCATGAAGTAGAGCTCATAATAGATAACATTAAGTTTGAACAAGTTGCATCATTCCAATACCTGCAATCAGCTGTCACTTCTGACAATAATTGCCAAAATGGTATTCATATACATATATGCTATCTCTACCTCTGGTGCTAAATGCATTTAGCTGAGCAATCAAGGCAAACAATCTGACGAGCCAGATATTTTATTATTCTGACATTAAAAAAAAGGAGACTGTGAAGCCCATTAATCATGACCTGTATTGCCTTGTGCATACAAATGTTGCAATGAAGAAAGCCAAAAAGCTTGCTACAGACGTACTAAAACAAGTACCAGAGGAAGATCTGAAGCAGTTTGATGGGATCACCCTAATTCACTAGCTCTGAGGGATAAAATCCAGCAAAAGAAGGTAGCTGATACTATCAGAGCACCTGAGCAACAATGACTCAGTCATACAGTGTAGGCAATGCTACACCTCAGCTTTGTATCCAAAGCTTTACAATGGACTTATTTATCATATGGCTTTACATCAAGGATTTCTGATAGCCTCAGGATGCAATCAATAAGAAAGCATCATAAGAGGAAGCTCTGACCACTAAGGGCTTGTAAACACAGGGAAGACCTTGTGAAACGCGGGAGGGTGTGAATTCAGAGTACAAAGGCTCTGGCCATTTTGGAAGATGATTGTACAACACAGTGAAGTAAACTCACGCAAGACAGTCTGAGGGTGGAAGACATGTCTATATGGAGAGCTGGAGTTTTATGTATCACAATAGCCTTCAAATCTATCTTTGAAAATATCTCTCATAGTATTTCAGTAGCAGTGCATGGAACCTATGCCACTAAGTTAAACCAGGAGGAGCTGCCTTCAGTGCGCAAGAGAGGCTGCCAAACACAAGCCTATTTGTGGAAGCAATCACTATCTGCTGTGCAGAGGGCTGGTAATGACAAACAGAGCCCCTTCCCTCCAGCCAGGAGGATGAATTTGGCTTCGTCTAATCACAATCCAGCTTTGACCAATTGATAATTATTCAGTGGCAATAAAACATACATTGTCAGTCTCAATTGAGCTCCTAACAGAGTTGTAAAATGCTCACAAAAACACAACAACGTTGCGCCTTTTTGTGAGCAGCAGAGACAGAGAGAGGGAGATGTGTTCCCCCTCCTTCCTACAAGGCAGGAGCAAAGGTAGAGCCTTGCCAGGAGGTGGTGGTGTGGGGAGTCTGTATCACTGTAACAGATAATGATATTTCTTTCTCTAGCATTAGGGAAAGGAAAGAACAATAAGGATGATGAGGTGAAGGGAGCTTTGGGGAAACTGTTGCAGTGTCCCAGCTGAATGACCATCCCAACAAATTCATTTTCTAATGGCTTTGATTTGACCCACAGACAAGAAGATGATTTCAGCTCAGTCCTGTTTTCAGGGACCTGTTCATCTCCCAGAACTAAAATCCAAGCTGGTAAAGCACAAACCCACACAAGCTAAAACCAATCAGTATCGTCCTCAAATCCCTGCAAAGCCAAACCATTCAGTGCCACACAGCTCTGCCAATAATAGTAACAACACTATGCTCAGACTGTAATTTTTCATATCCAGTGTGCTGTTGTCATATGATTTACTGTACTAGCACTGAAAGCCATTGCCCAAGCCCTGTCTCTGCACTCCTCCTGATTTACTTAAATCTTTTCACTTTTATCAGCCACAGGGAATGGGGACACTTACATGTAACAACTGACAATTTGAACAGAAAATACGGAGAAAAGCTGTGTAAAGCAAGTGGCTGAGATTATAGCTGTTGACTTCTAATATTATTTGACAGATGAGACTGCTGCAATTATCCTCTGTTCATGGCTTCCATTACTGGAACAAGAAGCACACAAAATAAGGGCAATTTCCCAAACAATATATAGGGCCACTTAACTTTGTCAAGAGCCATTTCCGCATGTGAAGTCCTCCCTGGTTAAAGATACAAGTATAATGTGCTGGCAACTTCGCACAAGCATTTAGTACATTCTACTTTAACTGCCTTTTCAGTTGTTACTTTCCTGCTCTGTTTGAACCAAATAGGATATTATTTCTAAAGATATTTGTTTAAAGAGTATTATGCTTACTGCTGCTCCCTCTCCAAGGAGCTTTTTTTTTTAAAGAAGGCATTTCAGAAAGTTTACGTTTTTTTCTTTTATGAGATCATTCTGGATTATTGCTGAGTCTTGTATCCCTCCCATCATCCTGTTCCCGTGCCCCATCCACCTGCCTTCACTAGAAGTGAAAGCACCAGCCCCCACAAAGCTTCCTGCTTTCTCCTTCTTCCTCACTCTTTCTTCCAGTGCTCTGCTGCAGAAAGTTGCCCCGAGTCCCCCACTCTATATCCTTCAGCCCCCATTGTTCCCCCTGCCCTGCCCCAGCCTGCTGACACCCTATGCTGGGTCCCGGTCCCAGCCGGCACAACTGGCGATGGGGAATGCTGGCAGGGGGAAGCAGCTAACATGGCCTTGCAGTTCCTCAGCAGCAAAAACATTGTCATTCTGGGGAGGGGGAATCTTGCATACAGGCCACTCTGTATGCCAAAAAGTGAGCAAATCGTACCTAACACATGTGCCAGTGCATAAGCAGATTTCAGAAGAAAGGTGCAGGTTCAAGGTTTCCCTAAAGTAATACACAACAAAGGCAATCATCCTCTGAAGATTCCTTTGCCACATCTGGCCACTGTATCTAATCACTGGAGTGTGAAAGAAGGAACATTAGTCCTGCTTTAAGTTCAAACCTCAACAAAACCTTAGCAAGAGTCACTGCTAATGTCTCCATAATATATTTTTAAGGTTGCCCCTTCACTTTGACTTGTGGAGCTATTTATAGATCGAAAGGAGCCTCCTTCTCTAGGAGGAAAAAAAAAAAAGCAATGAATTTTTTGAAAGCAAAGGTGAAAAAAATGAGAATGAAATAAGAGGGAATAACCTGTGGTCTAGGCAGTAGTTACTAATTCTTCCTTCCAATGTGACCTGTGCTCAACCATGGTGGGAGCGCATAATTTTCAGTAGCCTTCCCCAGCCTCTCACACACACTCCAGTATCTTCTCCCAGATGTGGCTGGGACCTGGTGTTGCAGAGACAGGTGCAAGATAGCCTACAGGAGATCACTCCACAACCACTTCAGGCTAAGCTCAGGTTCCTGACCAAGTTTGGCTGCGGCTGATCCTCTTCCTTAGAGGATGAAGGCATTCAACAATTTGCATGAGATTTATTATTTTTTTTCCTATTCAATGTAATTTTGAAAGTTCTCATCCAGGAAACAGGCCTGGCTTTTCCTGAAGTGTTACTGAACACTTCACTTCTGCTTTACCTCGTGGCAGTGAGTTTCATGGTTCAGGCAAGAGTGGAGTCACAGATGACGCGACACACCTCAACCACAGACAGCAGTACACAGTTTCTCTCCATGTCCAACAGCGTGATCACTCAGGGAAGAGATCTGGTGAGGGGAAAAATGCTACCACCTTCTGGGCCCATCCTGGAGAAAGGGGTCAGACCCTTCTTCCCCAAAACATATCCCTTGGCCTTCACCAAGATGCCCCACCAGAAAGCATCCTTCAGGCTATACATGTAAAATGCTCTCATATATCTGGAAATAGGGATACAGTAATTTCTGACACATTTCTATGAGGTGAATAAGATTTATGTCAATATTACAGAAAAGAAAATGAATCCCAGAAGTCAATGGGAGAGAGAAGACAAGATGAGAGCATTCAAATGCCAAACTCAGAGACCTCAATATACTCCGGGTTATACCATTTTTTTAAATAAATGACTCATGGCATCCAGAATGCAAAGAACAAAACATGTGCTATTTATGAGATTTTTGCCTTCTCCTTTCCTCCCTTCACCACACCACTATATTTTTCCAAGGGGCGAGTTGGCTCTTTCCTAGAAAATGACCTTTGCTGGAGGGCAGGCAGATGGCAGCACCCACAGACAAGCCCAGTTCTCCTCCTCAACCATGTGTCATTCAAAAGCCTTGAAGATCGCTGCTCTGGAGACCCCAGGTCTCCTCCTGAATCTGGGTCACTGGCAGCACAAAGCCCCGCTGAAGGCACCCATGTGCGACGCAGACCCACCATGGACATCCCAGGGACACATCAAGAGCCAAGTCTGCACTGCATAATTACAAGAGTTTGGGGCTTCAGGGACTTTTTTATTTTCATTTCTTGTTCAGCCCCTGCAGTCTTGGTCTCTTCAGCAAGGGTGTCCTCACAAAGGAAATCCCTGTACCAGAAAGCCTCAGATTTGCCCTCAGCTCTTCCATAGGCATTGATTAGGTGTCTTTTTTCTTTTCCCCTTTTAGAAAAAAAAAAACAAAAAAGGGACATGATTCAAAACTGAAATAGAACGAAACACATTGTACAAAGGATTATTTCAAGTAATTCTCCTTGAAACTGTAACAAAGGAATGTTTCCTGGGGATTAAATGGACTGTCAGGTAATCAGAAAAGTTGTTTTAGGTTTTCCTCAAGAAGAAAAGAAGCATTTTGGATGGATTTTGTTTCTGGTGCTTTTGTGACACTTAACAGCTTATTCCCTCATGTCACACCAGTTTATTTCATTATTCATAAACACGCTGAATGCCAAAATGATCGCAGAAGCTATGGAGTTCTTACACGCTCAACCATTAAGCCCTTTTCTCCCTGTCCCATTGCAAATGCAAGAACCCAGCCTTTCTGCTATCCTTGCACAGGGATTTTTATTTTAACCACTGCTCATCCTAGTACCTCACTTTTTAGGGGGGTGGGCATCCTGGTATTTTGCACACTGTGCAGAACTCTGAGATGGCGTCGACAGAGAAATCACATTCAAGAGAGAATGAATTTTTCCCTGGGGTTGAAATGCAGAGCACCCAAGGAATATTGCACACATGCTGGGTGCAGTCCTCATTCCTCTGCAAGGTCACTGGGATGCTAACACCAAAGCCCTCTCCCATCACCAGTCCCAGGACACCCTCCTAGGCCGGGTCTGAGCCCTCTCACCTCACTTCTAGCTTGCTTGCTGCTGCAGGGGACAGTCTGTCCTTCCTCAGGGTCAAAGCACAAGCTCCTATTTCCAGCATAGGGGTCTCCCACCAAACAGCCACATGCTCCTACCAGACCTACTACCTAATTCTTAGGGATGCCCTAAGATGGCCCAGGCCTTTCCTCCGGGCCCAGCATCAAAAGCTACTACAAGTAAATCCTCTTCAGCTGTTCCAGCCCACATCCACACCTGCAAGCTCATCCCTCTCCTCTCACCCTTCCCAAAGCCTTCAAAGGAACAGGTGAGACAACCTGGGGCACAGACATCCCTCAAGTCCACTACCCCACATCCAGCTCCACAGCTATTTTATGCCAGGTGGAAAGAGTCCCCCTCCCTCTGCTTGGTCAGGAGCATCCAGCAGCAAAGGTGAGCACAAGTGGTTGCAGCAAAGTGAGGCAGTCTGGACCAAAGACCGAAGGCAGAAGGAGTCAGAGATGCTCACCACCTCTGCAGGAGGGATCCCCACCAGGCAGGGCATCTGACATCAGTTTCTATGTTGGCCCAGAGCACTGATACCCTTTCGGGCTACTCAGTGCTGCTGGGCTCCCAAGCAGCAAAAGACACTCACATCCATCTGCGCTTAAGCAGCCAGTTTCTGCTGTAGCAGTCCATCTTACTTTCAAAAGGGCGTGGGAAATGGGGGTTTAAAAACCACTATGACTGTGCCTGGAATGGGGACAGGCATGGCCACGAGACCACACTGGCCTTCCACATGGCAGCACTGCCAGGTGTGACAAATCACAGCCTTGTTTGTGTGTTGCCAACCATAAACAGCCTCCACTTTCTATAGGCTCACAGGACGTGGCTCTCCACATCATGCATTATGCTGAGCCCAGTCCAATCTGAAACTGTTGCACCTTCATGTGTGTCTTAATTTTATCTGTAAGTAAAAGAGAGGAAGATTTGACGCTGCTAATGGTCCTGGAAATTGATTTTTGTTGTTGTTGTTATTAGTACTTTTTTAATCTCAGAACAGAGTTTTCTTTTCCATGAACTGCTTCTTTCTAAAAGAATTGTGATTCCAATTATTCAGACACCTGCTGGTGTCCCAGCAGCCCCCTGGCAGCAGGGAACCCTCTCGGGCTGAGCAGACGAAGGAAACAAAGCCCAGAACAATGTTGTACAGGAGAAACAGTACACACACCAGAAAGACAGAGAGCACAGCAGCAAATGTGTTATTAGACTAACATCACAAGGGTGTGCTTGTTTGTTTGCTTTCCGCTTTTATACCCCAACACTGTCTCTAGCCGTGCCACATGTTGAATTTTTCCTGATTAAGTTGAGACTTTTATTATGCAGTGTCCCAGAAGAATTACAGAGGGGAAGGAGAAAACCCAACTGCATATGGCAAAGGCAGTGAGATAGATACTGAAGTCTTCCAGCTTGAAATGACAGGCAGTACATATAAAGCTCTTTTGTACTTGCTTTAAGACGTAGCATGTACCAGCCCCTCTCAGCAAACATACCTCGGGAAAAGCCAAAAGTAGGATCAGAGGTGCACAGTGACAGAAATTTTAAAACTGGCAGTGCAAGTATGTTCAGACACAGTATGTTTGCACAGCACTGAGCACCATGAGATGTCAGTTCTGACTGCGTAGTAATAATAATTTCTTTATTTTCAATTATTGCTGTTGTCATTGTTATTATTATATAAAGACAACATCTCGTAGGGCCTGTCCAAGTCTGTAACTTTAAAAACAATAGTGGCTACTCAAACCATCCAAGCTTCCCTCAGCTCAGCGCACAATGAATGGGATTGACCTTTCTAGCCAGACTATTTGGGATGTATCTTTCAGCCTCATTTTTCTCCTTCCCATGATGGCTGGGTTTTGTAAGAGATAGACCATCCTCAAGACAGCATCAAAGTCACTATAGCAGGATTCCCTCACCTGGAAATAGGCTTTGAGCAGACCTGTAAACCCTGCTGAAGTTTACTTTATGGTGCCAGAGCAGCACAAAACAGCTCTAGCATCTGGCCTCAGGGGCTCAATCAGTTCTGTATGAATACTCTTATGATGCAGTTATCATCAGCAAAGCTCGCAGCTAAGCGCCTTGCCACCAAGTCTCATGGCTTTGATTTAAGGAGCTCCCAGTAATCTGGGACACTACAATTAACATATTTAATAGAGCGACTAATGGGAAAGAAAGAGGGGGAAAACCTGCATACCACAGTTGATGCTGATGCTGGGGTGGGAAAGGAACAAAATCCAGAAGTTTTATAGTTTTTCAGACTACAGAACGGGCACATGGAAACTGGTTAGTTTTTCCCTTTTATTCTGCACAATGTAAGAGAAAGCAAAAAAATCACAGAAATTAACGAATACTCAATAATCTCAAACAGATTGATTTATCATTTCAAAGGTAACATATGGGATTTAAAAACTCACCTTAGGACATTGTAGCAGCCTTCCAGTACCTAAACAGGTGCTACAATAAATCTGGAAAGGGACTTTTTACAATGGCATGTAGTGACAAGGGGTATTGTTTTAAACTGAGAGACAGTAGATTTACATTAGATATAAGAAGGAAGTTCTTCACTATTAGGGTGGTGAGGCACTGGCACAGGCTGCCCAGAGAAGCTGTGGATGCCCCATTCCTGGAAGTGTTCAAGGTCAGGTTGGATGAGGCTTTGAGCAATCTGATTTAGTGGAAGGTGTCCCTGCTCATGGCAGGGGTGGAGGAACCAGATGATCTTCAAGGTGCCTTCCAACCTGAACCGTTCTGTGAGTCCATGATTTTGACAAGCTTGCTCATCAAAAGGCAGGTGATCTGCACTTTCTGGACACCAAATCCTTCCAGAGGGTTTCACATGGTGGCAGATTATACAGATTTATTTTATATACATACCTCTGTTCCGTAGGAGATGGCAAATTCTGCAGCTGGGTTATTAAAAGAGTCAACAGCTAAGGGTTCAATAAAGGCATCTACAGTTGTTCAGGTAAGAAAATGGTAATGAAATAAATCTACAGGATATAAAGAAAAGTAGAAGCAATCTCCTTCTGAACAGACAACCGTATTGTAATCATGATAAATCAAACACAGCTGTTCTGGTCAGCTGGGGACTTACTGCATTGATTTTGCTTGGAAACCAAGACCAGCATCAGCTGGCTTGGAGAAGCAACCAGGAGTTCATCTGATCAATGGTCAATAATATATTACATACCATAATGCTGAGTTACAGTATTACAGTGCTGTAACAGTTGCCAGACAAAAACTGTAGCAAGATATCTGTATGGCTAAATACATATTTATCTTTTACAGTGTCTTTTACATGGTTGTTTAATTATCTCCAAACCAAGTCTTCTAAACCCAAGAAATAGTTTCAGATTATATGCAAATGGGCACCTAAATAACCTTAATTCTGCCTTGCTTTTATTGTATGCATTATACCATATAGCACAGTCATTACATGTGGTTATTATATCCAGTAAACATAAAATTATGACAAAGTCACTGTAGCAATTATAGTGCCAGATTAGATAAAATTACTTTCTGGGCAAGGCCTTCCAGCTTTCCAATATCACGTCTTCAGTTTATCCCCCACTGGAGAGTGAAGACAAGCTGTCCTTAGAGAAGAGGTTAAGCCACGTTCAAATGACAAAGAGAAGCAGTGGTCGTTTTTGCTTAAAGCACTCTGGAGTTCAATTCCTTCTAGAAACAATAGAGAAGGGAAGAGATGTTGAGAGATGGCAAGTCTTTAAGGAATTTCCTCCAGCAGAACATGATTTTTCAGTGTTGGCAAGAAACTATTTGGCAAATAATGACTCAAAATGGAAGATGATCACATTTCTTTAAGAATGTAACCTACAGACAAGAGGGTTTTTAAGTCATTAAAATAGGTCCAACATTGGATGCTTACAGAGTATGTTTATAATGAAGCTCATTAATGGATTTACTTGTAAACTTGGACAATACATTAACTATTTAAAGGGTAAGGGTAGCACTCATCTGAGCTCGCTTTAGCCATGTGAGATTAAGGCACTTGGGTCAGCTGGGCCTCTGCACTCCCTCATGGAGAACAGAAAGAGCAGCTCAGCAGTAGGAAGCTGATTTATTGAACAGGATAGGGCTCTTGCTCTCCAGACATGACCAGTGTCCATATGCACACCTGTTTTTCAGCAACATTAGATGAATCCCACTCCCATTATACAGATTATGATGTTCCCAATCCTTTGGCAGCAGAATTGGTTAAGAAATTTCCACCCCTGACCCCACCACCCCATTCATCCCTGCCACCACCCATCCCCAGGAAGTGTTAATTGTCCCTCTCCTTTGCACCAGCTTAGCTAACAGACATATAAAATAATCTGATTCTAAAGAAGCACTTTTTTTCCTATTATCCACCTATTTTTCTATGGACTTCCTGCTATAATTTATTTTTTATTTAACCACCTCGTTTTCACCAGTCCTGGACACAACAGCAGTGGAACAGGCATAGCAGCAGAAGCAGCAGCCCTTTGTGTGGGGGCAGAGAGGGCTGAGAGAGGGTATTTTTGACCAACTGATGAAGGATCCATAACATGCAGCTACACCCCAATTCTCAATAGCATGCCACATTTTTGTGTCCATTTACACAACAAAAAGGCTATGTGTAATACTCAACACTGCCTAGATTACAGAGCCACAGCATCATCTTCAGTGAGAGCAATTTGAAAAGCCTCCTTCTTCAGTGTCCCCTTATCCTTCATCTTCAAGTAGAAAAATGCCTGGGAGGAAGCCCACAGATATTCTTTGTACAATCGATCGGCCATGAATGCGATGAGCTGCCACAGTACTCTGACCTGACCTGCACCATCCCTGTCTTTTCACTGCTCTTCATCACTTTTACAAGGCATACCATCCCTGGGCATCTCCAACCATCCTCCATCAGAAGTCCCTAAAGGCCTAGGGGCCAGGACATGCACATTGTCTTAGCATTTCTGCATTGTTGTCTTTCTCTATTGAACACTACCCAATTTGGATTTGTGTTGACTGCAGGCCAGAGGAGAAGATCTTCTTGCACTCCCCCTTCAGTCGCCTGCTTGGGTCAGACGGCTCTCCTGTCAGCTGTGTGTGGTCTTGTCCCACAAAGTTGTATCCTAAAAATAAAGTAGAAGAGCAAAATACCTCTTTGATACCTCAATGTTAACCTCAATAGAGCAACTCCAGGGATCAGCTGAGTAGACTGAGAGAGGAAAAACTTACAGTAGAAAATAAGTAAATAATCTCTCTACAGATATTTAGACACATACATACACATACAGTGAGATTTTACAACTTAATTTGCTTGTGAATGGCACTGAACTGATTCACTGTGGTTGCTACAGTACAAGTGTCCCCTAAACAGTAACTCAGCGCACAGAGAATTATGTTCATTTGTGCATCAACATTTTTGAGTTAAGGTACTTCTTTATTCCAAAGATTGTTGATTAGCCCCCTTTCAAACTCAGTATCCGCTGTCTGTGCCTTACATGAATCATGTTCCGCACAGGACATTGCTGACGCTCTGTCACAAACAACCTAGGAATAAAAGATCGTCATTTCAGTTTATTTTCCCTGCATCTTGTTAAAAACCAGAATTTTTAAGAAATCTAATGCATAAATACATATTTTGTCTGGTTCAATAACATATACAATTCAAATGACAGCGCATTAGAAAACCAAGGGGCTGCTGTTATTCACCAACACTTTAAATATGAGCAATTTATTTCTTTACCTCGACATTACTCAGAGGGCCAAATCAGAAAATGATGTAACATCCTTTAATTGCCTGCCTGACCTTCCTCCCAACAAGCAACCAGAAAGCTACTGACCGCTCTAACACAAAATGCTATTTCTTTAATCTTATCTCTCATCACCTCTTCTGAGCAGTGAGGACAATAACAGTTTGGTATTAGCAATCTCAGCCTTTCTCAGACAGTTGGAGGCTTGCATATCTTAACTGACGTGACTAATTAGATACAGCAGTGATTCAGCCTTCAGCTGCGGTTCTGTGGTTTTGCTTCCAGTGTGCATCAGTGTGCTTCACATCACCCTGTGACTGAGGTGTTTACTCTTCATCACAATCACTGTTTTCTGTCAGAAGTGATACCACTGGTTTCCAAAGAATACCACTCCTTCACTTACTTATTTGGAAGCACTTTCACTGGAAGGCATAAGTTGTCTTTGACTGAATGCTATCCTTGTGAAAGATAATAGCTTGGAAATCTCTGTTTCTTCCAGCCCCGGACAGAAAAGTCTGCTGAGCTTTCCAGAGGTGTCATGGAGGATCACTTTGGCATGCTATTCAGCCTCCATGCCCACTCACCCCTCTTAGTCATGCGGAAAGCTCCATCTCAGTGGCTGTAGGCTTGAGAGTTCTTACTTGCCATGAACTGGATGAGATTTTTTTTTATTAGGTGAAATACCTTTCAGTAGCTAGCAGCATGAACTAGAAATGAACTGCTGCTTTGGAGGGAAAAGGTCTGTATGTCATTAACTTTGTCACCCTCTGTTGACATAACAGAATGTAAGCAAAGAAAATGTATCCTGAAGAATGAAAAAACTCAGTGCTAAGTGTTTTCTCAGGCTTTATCCTTAGTAGATTAGAACAGCAAGAATATTCTCTGCCAAGCTTCAAAAGTGTGAAAGCCATGGTAGATAACACATTATATTTCCAGATTTAAAATTACACCAGTCCATAGTTAGGCATACAAGAGCCACGTCTTCAGCTGTAGTGAAAAAACACAGCTCTGCTGAAGCTAAAAGATGACATCTACTTCTATCAGCTTAAGATATTGCTCCTCAATATCAAAGCTTATTATCACTTCCACTTACCTGCCAACTGTTACATTTAGTGCTCTGTTTTCCATTGCAATTGTAGATCCTTAAGGGAAGCCAGAAAACGCAGTTCTCTATTGGTGATGTTTTCAGCTATAACAGGAGATGTACAAGGCCCTGAACTCAGCTCTTTGTGAATAAAAAGGCTTTTAATTCATCTTTAAGGAAACAATTAGAGATCATCCTGAGCATATAAATTAATCTGATTTTTCTTTTCCTCTAGCAAGGCTATTATATATCTCTTTTCTTTCTCTTCCAGGTTGGCTTCTATTTTCTCTCAGGTGCAACTGCAGTTTCCTAAGGCAATGAACTGAAAAAGAATCAGCAACATCTGGAGTTATCTGCAGTTCTGCCAAACAAAATGAACAAGTCTGAAGAGGACAGTTTCTCAGAATGAAAAGGGAAGTGGTGACTAATAAGGAAATGCCATTTACAAAAAAACATCTCATTGAGCCTTTTCTTACATATATCAGCCTTGTAAGTCTCCTCAACCACCTAAAAGTGCTACTTGGATTATGCAAAACCAAGATTTTTCCAGAATGAACAAATGTTTGGCAGTTTTGTTAGCTGTTTAGAGATGAATGCAAGTTTACGGATCACTTGATAGTATCTGATAAACCGTAGGCTTCCTATCTGAGTCAACTTCCCTCAACTCCTTTTTCACCAATAGAAAGAAACAGGCAAGATAGGATTCACCACACATTTAAGCAGACATCTAAATTACCTCAGCTGAACTGCACCCTAAAAGTAGCAGTTACCCTCCCTTGATAGAAAAGGAAGCTCAGGACACCTAGCTTATCTCTAGATGTCTAATGTTAAATGAGATGAGGATCACCCCCTAAAGCTGTCTTGCAGAATCAAGAATCCTTTGCGTTCCTCCTTATCTTAGCTTCTCCTTGTCACTGTAACCCCCCTGGAAAGGAGGAGACCGTCATCCACAGACAAGAGAAGCTATTGTCATCCTTTTCAAGAACTTTTCTTTAGGGTCCTTAATGAAGAGGTGATAGCAGCATAAGCATTTACCTGTTACTTGGGTGTATTCAGCTTAACTTTCTTGTTCCTGCTTCTGACCCCTTACTCTTAGTCCTCTTTCCCATCCGGTTTCTTCTTGCCCCACCTTAAATCCCATTCTCTAGGAGCTATCCTTATTCAAGTGCCTCCAAAAAATCATTCCTACTCACTTGGTTACAGTAATCCTGATTTAATGTGCTTGGTTCTGACAGTTACTGGAACCATGCAAATGTGCACCTTTCTTAAACAGCAGTTATGGGATCTTATCACCTACAAATTGTCCTGTCCCAGGTTTCACTCATCACAGTGAATATGGGCTAGACTCACCCTTCCTGACCATAAGTACTTAGATGAGACACCTAAAGTTAGGTGCTTAGTCACTTGAGTCAGTGAAGAAACAGTCCCCTCCAGGGGGATGTCTTAGATTTTGTGCCATTTTAATTGCCCCATAAAGACACCCATTGATTTCTCTAGTTACATAAAAGAACACTTGAGTGGCAATATTCCTCATTTTGGGTTATCCATTAAGCACCAAAAGATAGGCAGGGTGAACCTGAGCTTATATATTTTCCTCTTATAGGAATACATCTTAACATCTTTTTAATACTTGGAAATAATACAAACAACTAGAAACACGGAATTTTTGGTTGCAATATATCTTCTCTGAAGGCTATTCTCTCCTTAAGTTTGGTGATTCTTCAGCTGCTATTGATGTTAAGCAGAGTGCCACATCTGACAAAATCAGGCCTATTGACTTTACTGATGAAACTCACCAAACATCAGTGGAAAGAAGGAAAAATGTAACAATGGTAAGGAAAACAGAAACAAAGCCAGGCTTTACACCTTTACCAAAAGCTTTTAATATCATCCTTCTATTGCTACAAAAGCCAAGGGATGTTGCAAATCTGGATATACTCTCTGGAATGCAATTTTCTTTTCTTTGTTGCTACTGATTCTGCTTGAAAGTAACCAAACCACAGCATTCTCCTCTCTTGGCCTTCAATACAAACAGGAAAGGGAGACAGCCTGGTATGAAACCTTGAGCAGTGCCTCAAACTGCGCCTCTCCTGCTAGCTACAGAGGGATGGGTGCTAAAAACAGGAAAGGTGATCCGCAAAGGTAGAAGGGGTTCAGAGTGAGGTGGCAGGTCTTGGGGAGCAAGCCAAGGTCACCCTTTTGGCAGCACCTCCCTTGGTGAGCAATGCAAAGTGCACGTCAGTGGCTGCCCCATCCTGGAGCGAATTTCTAGTCAGAAGGAAGACAAACCTGATAATTTTCTCCTTTGATTTTTTGCCATTTGAGGAATGCATGAAGACACCACATGATCCATTTAGCCTAACTCGCATAAACTTAGAGAAGCATGCGGCTTGAATTTATAGCTTTTTCTTATCATTAGTATTTTTCCTTCAAACCTCTGCATTTCTTTGGGCCCATGGAACAGCAAGGCCTGTCCTGCAGCTAATTTGAGGCCTGCTGATTCCCTGTGACTGCAAACAAAATCTGTAGCTTACTGGATAAAGTGTCTTCTTTGTATTTCAAAAATAGTCAGCCCAAATCCAATTAAAAATGTTTCTTTTCTCTCAAATATTATATTGTTCGCAGTGTTTCTGTGTAAGCAGGGAACCCTGGATTACATTCCTCTCCAGGGGATCCTAAATGTTTATACAAATCACAGTAGGCAGCATTACAACACTTCCAACTTTTGCCACATGCACTTTGTCTAAACTCGAACTTGGTCAGAAATCTGTCATACTGCAAACTGTAAAAAAGAGAAATGAAAGGAAACTGTCTTATTTTTGTTCCTTTTGAGGATGCAATTCTATTAACAGTTCTGTACGTCTTTACCCCATCAATTTAATTACAGATTAATTAATTCTTAGCAGCTTTCTAAAGCCCAGCAAAATATCATCTTACACAAAACATTTCACAGCAGGGAAAAAAAAAGCCAACGTAGATAAAGAGAAAAACCATCCTTTGGAAAAAATGGTGCTTAGAAGAACAGGCAAGAGTAGAAAAAGATCAGCTTTCCCTTTTCATCAGCAAACACATGTCACTGCATGTCTCACTCATTAGATTTCACTTCTTTCCATTCCTGTGCATCATGCCCCAGACTGATCTTATCTACACACTGGTGACACTGTATCCAAGGACATGCCATTATATGCTTTTCCTTGCTTGAAGATATCAACATCAAAGTGGTTGAGATACAGCCATGGCTGTGGCTTTGCCATTAATGTCATGGCACAGACATGGACCTCTTTTCAAACAGGCACACAAAGTCTGAGTGTGCTTGGAGCTGCAACGCAAATGATTTAGCTTGTCTCTGACAATGAGGCATCTTGGTAAGAAATAGAGTGGTCTACACTAGAAACAAGCAAACCCTGGCAAAGATTACATTTGTTGTTGGCTGAGATAACTCCAGGAAGAGGCTGAGTTTGCACCCTTTTCTGTGAGTTTGTGTGCTGCTTCTACCAGGCAGGTTGGGACTGCCATCTGCTTACATTTATATTTTTATAGGGCCTTTTATCACAGGGCTCCCAAAGCACTTTACACACTTACACCTTGATTCTCTGTTGTAACAGGAGGTGAGTTTAAATTAAAATAATGTGCAGGTCATAATCTAGGAACTGGGCTTTAGAGCCTCCTTTTTCACCTCTCAAGTGAGGCTGTTACAAAGCAGGTACAAAAAGCCAGAGCCAGGCACTTCAAGCCACATACGAAAATCAAGATATTTCTGAGAATGGAGAAAACAGAAAGACTTAGAAGAAGGAAGCCATGTTTCGTATGCACAGCTGGTAAATCCCACAATGTAAAAGAAAGAGCAGCACACCTGAGCCTTCGGTCATCGATGTGCCTTCATGTTTCCTTAAAGGAAACATGGCTCAAACAAGCACCCATCTCCTTGCCCTTACAGTTACTGGGGATGATTACTGTGTATAACAGGGAAGCCCAAGAAAGGAGAAATCCTGCAGCAAACAGCTGCCCCATTTCAGCAAGGGGGAGCTTACACAAAAGGTCACCATGACAGTCCAGCAAAGGCACAAGATGTGACATGTCCCTTCCCATATGCACAGCAGGGCTTGTGTGACATTGCCGTGCTGTCCTCCCAAGGAAGAGGGCAGAAGCCAAAGCCATGCACAAAGTGGAATGAGGGAAGCACAGGAGTGGAGGACAGGAGTTTGTCTTTGGAAGTGCTTCCACGGGGTTAGCAAGTTAATTAGTTGCACAGCACGGGCCCAACTGCCATGCCATGAAGCTTTTTTTATTAAATCTGCTTGTTTCTAGACCCACTGTTGCTAGTCTGACTGCCACTTCCCAGGCCAATCAGAGAGAGCATGCAGCTCCTCTGGGCACAGGTGGACACCCACATGGCCGATGCTTGCAGCTGAGCTAGCAACCCTGGGCTCCTTTACAGGTAATGCAGAGAAACATTTTCCTCAGGGAAACACTTCTTCTCTTCCTGGAACTGACGGAAAATAGGACAAGTGATTTGCACCCAGCAACTGCCCATTTCACTCCACTGAAGTCAGAAGAAAGTACATTTCTCACTCCCTTCGCCCTGCAGAAAAGGTCAGTGAATCCCCTCTAGCAGAGCAATTCCAAAAGAAATCATTTTTTTCTAACATAGAGACTTAAAAATCTGAATTTAAAAAAAAAATTATAAACCCCGTGAAAATTGGAGCTGATGACATACAATTGGGTCTTCAAGACACACAGTCATATATATGTATGCTCACCACTGGGAAGCATACGTAACCATTTTACACACACCAACTCTATTTCCCAGATCAAAGCAACTGATCCACAAGGAAAGCCTAAGAAGCTGAAAAAGGACTTGGAATAGGAGGTGAGAAGGCATAGGGCAAAGGAAGAGGAAAGGCAGGGAGAGCAGTGGAAAAATAGTACCGGAGACTGCAAGAAAAAAAGGAGAAGCTGTAACATTGGAGACCTGGTTCATTCCCAACTCCTTTCTCCACTCTTGAGTTAAATATTTTCCCCATTCTCACTGACCCTCACTGCTGCTCTTTGTGGCTCACTTCATGAGCCCGTTGCAGCTCAGCTCACTCCTTCACCTGCACAGACCCATTACCACCCACAGAAAAATCTTCCAAACATCAAGCTGGGGTGCGCTTTGGAGCAAAGAGGGGGCCTGAAATAGCTCCCGCTGACATTCCGCTAGTGCAGATAAATAACTCGGCACTCGCTGGAGCCATGACTGGAGTCCAAGTCCTCTGGCAGTTTTATGAAACTCTAGCTGTTCCTTGCCTCTGCTTTTCAAAAAGTGCACAGAAAGAAATAGCTCATGCCGGGGCAAAAGACACAATGGTGCTAAACGGCATGATTTGTTTGTTTCATCCCAGGAGCGGAGGAGGAGGGAAGGAATGTATATGTGATCTGATCCAAACCATTTTGGTGGTGGTGTTGTTTCTGCTAAACTAAAAATAAACAAAACAAAAAATCAATGGTTCAAACTGCCCTACACAAAAGAAGTTTGAGGAGGAGAGACGAGACCCCATTTCTCTCTCCAGACTCATTTGACCCTCTGACACCCCAGCCTGGGAGGAACTCACTTACAAAACCCAGTGCTCAGAAATGAATTTAAAAAATAGCCCAGGCTGCCCTGCATGCAGAAGAAAAGCTGTTTATTTACTTTGTCTTCTCTTGCAGTGCTTGTGTCAGAGCGTGCTCTGAATTGCCCACTGACCTACATTCCCCGGGATGCAAAGCTGTGCCTGCTTGCTCTGGGGCTCACCAGCACCCCTCGCCCCGGCCCTGCGCTCCCTCTCCAACATTGCATCACTGTTACCAGCAACATTATGCATAAATAGATAACGTCTCAGGCCACCGAAGCGTGCTTTTGAATGGATAGCCAGCCAAGTGTATATTAATTAAACTTAAAAGTTCTATTTATTGCCAAACACAGGGGGATTATGCAGACAACAAGTGACGGAAAGTACTCCAAAATGTTCTCACCCCTTTAATTACTGTGCTATAGTTAGCCCAGTGAGCTGATGTATAATCAACAGCGCTGTACGCACTGTTTACAGCAAGCACTCAGGAGAAGCAAACTTCTTACTTCACAGCCTCTCCAAGCGGCTGCAACATTTGGAGGTACAGAAGGCACCGAAGCATCCTTCCATTTATCTCCTCCTCGTGAGGCTGCTTGCCTCCAGTGCCCCGCCATGCTCACCAATGCCAGGGGCCCTGCCGCCTGCCTATATCCCCTTTAGCAGTGCTTTCAGTCCATTGCACCAAAGCTCCCATAGCGCCCAACATGTAGTGAAATAAGAGAGCTGCCATCGTGGAAGTTAATTACCATTGCACCACGCTTTGCTGCTGGCAGTTTTTAGAGCTGGGCATCTCAGGAGTTTGAATTTATTTTATGCTTTGGTGTTCTGTGTGCTTACAGCTCTTGTATTTCACAGGCAAGCTGAGCAGCCAAGCGAAGAAGCCAGGCAGATCTGGACCTCTCAAGAGGCTGATCCTGGTCCCCTGAGTCTGTCACTGGGTCCAAACCCTTGAATTCAGCGAGATCAGCATGAGATCCTGCAGTGTGATGACACTTCCTCTTAAAAGCAGCTTGAAGCCCTCACCAACAGTATATACTCTTTATTAAAAAGACGAAAAAATCAGCAAAATGTGGTAAAAACTTAGTAGCTCAGTTTGAAACAGCCCTACTCTCACTCACACATACAACACACAGAGTTAATAGCACTGACCTCTGTGCTCCTCTGTTTCCCTGTCTCCCAACAACGCCTTACAAGCAGAAGCATATTGCGGTCTCCTGCTACTCAACTTGGCTGCCTTCAGCACTGGCAGCTCATTTTCCTTCCCTGAGTCTTCAGACCCCCTGCTCATTTCCAGGTGTTTTCATTGCAATAACTTGAAGCAGGAGACACATGCAACCACTAGCAAACCAGCAAAAAGAAAACCTTTCATCCTCTTGCGTTTTCATAATTGATCACAACCCAAACAGCAACATGCATATTCCATGCGACCCTAGGCCTGGGTTCCGGGAGTCATACCCACTCCTACGTATACAAATTTCCTGATCTGGACAACCAGAACAATATCAGGAACTGTGGGCAAATGAAGTTATGGTAAACATAAGAAGCAGCTGAGTAAGTCACATTACAGCACCACTAAGTCTGCCACTACTACTACCCTTCATACAAGCAGCCTGAGGCACCTTATGCATTTAGTACCTCCACACTCACACATGTACTGGGCAGCACTCATGTTTAACCTTCACTAAACCAGCCCAACCCTGTTTAGTGAGGTTTTCCAGGACCTCAGAGTATCTCCCAACAAGACCCACTAAGTCTGTCTTCCATAAGGCGGAGTCAGGTGGGGGTATAAATACCCCCAACATCATGTTTTTGGCTTCTTTGTAAGCTAGATAAGGTGTTTCTGACTGGCTACAAGCATCACGTGAGGAATCATCTGCAAGCCTAGAGCTGCTAGAGCACAGAGTACTTAGGCCATGATGTGTCATCAGCAAACCGTCATACTCTACCTATAAAGGCTCTGATGCTCAGACAGAGACTAGGATGTCTAAGGACTTCAGGGTAATTACAGAAAGCGGATTCAGCAGCTTTCCTATTCCACAAATAAAGTAATACCAAAGCCTTTGGAAATGAAGCTGGTCAGAATTTTTCGGACCGAAAAACATCAATTCATTCCTTCCCACAGAGTTGCTGCTTCCTGAGCCAACAACTCATCTCCCTGGGAACTTCACTCCCATTTTTGGAGGTGAGCGTTGGGAAGCTCGTCCAGCACTCACAGTCTCTTTCCTGCAGAGCTGCCCTGGAGCCAGGGATCCTGGGAGCTGCCTACAGAGCCTGGTAGAGCCTGTGGAGCTGCTGGAAATTTCTTTGGCCTTTCTTTGGTTTGCTTGCTTTAATACACATCACGTTTCAAAACAATGGCATTTCTTCCAAACTGAAATCCCAATTTGTAGCCAGCTTTAAGGTCAGTGTCTCTACTGATAATCTCCGGGCCAAAGGGAATATTTGTAAGCTTCCAAATTACTTTGAGAGATATTAAAAATGCCCAAAGATGAATAGCTAGCAGATCAGCAAACTGAACAACCCCAAATTAAACTGAAGTTCATGCGTATGCATGCATGTGCATGTACCACCTCAGAAACTGACAGCAAATGTTCCCTGTCAGAGGACCAGTATTGCATAAGTGGTATTAACATGCAGAAGTACTTTGTGTCTGCATCTGGCACAGCTTTTGCTGGACAGATGACTCATATTCATTCTGCTCTTAATTGCTGAGTCTTTTGAAACAAATTCTTATGCTGTTCCTTCTTTCTATAACGGGTAAAAGATTAATTTCTTTGCGTATGGTGACATGTTTCCTCATATCCCACTACAAGGTGTTGCTGTGAGCCAGGTGGCAGTCCATCCTGCTCTGAATCTTAACTGTGTTTCACAGGTTTGCTAGGACTGTGTCATGAAGGCACTTTGAGATGCAGAAAGAAAGGCAGTTTGCCTTTTCCTTAGAGACCAGCAAACACAAGTGCTACCCAAAGAGTTGCTATATATGTGAGTGGCGATGTACTAAATGTACTCACTTGTCTCAGGGTCGCCTGCAGTGAGGGTGGTGGTAATGGTGGATGTTACCAGCCCCAGGGTGTGAAGCTGCAGATAGCCCCAGAAGACCTTCTTCAGACATTCAGAAGGAGATTCCACTCCCCAGGCTCTAAGCCTGGCCAATATGCCAAAGGCACCAGAAGGGCTCTTTATGCCTCATGCAAATCTTCTCCCAGGCACATTCCTGGGGCCTGCAAACCTCCACAGCTGAGCCCCCTTCTGACCATCGCTGCAGAGTTACGCAGGCATCTGAATATGGCCTTTAGGTCTGCAGCCCTCCTGTTTCCCCTGCAATCACCGCTCCAGCTGACGTCTGGTTCCTTCACAACCCATTCCCTGCTATTTGTGTCATCTTCCACACTGCTGTATCAACCGTGGCACAGCAGCCAGCTCCTTGTACAGCCACCCCCAAGCTCTGGATGTCACTCCTCTTCCTCAGGCCATTATGGAGGTGTCACCAACTGAAGACTGAGTAGGGCAACATGTGAGTCATAGAGCAGCCAGCAGTGTTCCAGCAGTTCCTATGTGAGTGGTGGGCACTCTACAGTCCAAGTAAACAGTCTTGTGTAAATATAACACACAATAATGCTGTCACTGATTTGCAGGTAAAATAGCTAAAGCACAGCTCTGCTTGTTTTGTAAGATTGAGGGGTGGCTTGACATATGAGTAAGTTGCTGGTTTATTTCTGGCTTCACCCCTAGGACCAGTGCTCCTTGATATCGATATTTCTTCACTTTCTTCAGCATGGCTACAATCCAGGGTGTGTGCTGGGCTTTTTTTTTTCCTTTGCTGGCTTCAAACAAGCTGTAGGTGTCTGGGTGGGTGGGTTGAATGACATATTAGCGAGGAAGCTTCCTCCCCTTTCAGAGCTACATGGAGAAGTCAGAAAGGTACCGTTTGAAAAAGTGGCAGGCAGATCATGTCGGACTATCGCTGATGAAAAAGGGTTTAAATCCATGAAGAATCTTGAATTTGGAACTGCACTGCTACAGAGAGTGGGGTGAAGTGAACTTCACTAACCTCTATAAATACTATCTGTCTTTTAATTTCAGATTTGCTCCTTGAAAAGCCTTTCAAAATGCACACTCCCTCCTTTCAGCTCCTGGCATCCAATCAAACTAGCTACCTAACAACAAGGAGCAGGGGAAGTCTGTCCGTCGTCTCCATTTAGAAGTGAAAGATTCCCCCTTACCTCGCACCCACCCGCCTCCCCCCACCCTGGCTCCGAAGGTCTTCCAATTATCTCCTTTACCTGCCACATTAAAAAGTAAAGCATATGAGTTGCCAGAGATACAGAGTCTGAGGACAAGCCACTGTGGCAAAGCCATGACATTAGAACAGATGGAAAACTTCTCGGGAACAAAATGTGCACAAAAAAATGGGTTCTGGCTTTGAAGTGTATATTCACGGTGGGTGCTTTCATGTCTTTTGAAAAGCCCTAGCTCAAATCTGACCTACTTAGGCAACATTCTTATTTATGTCTCCGACTAAGGAGCTGTATATTTAGCAAATGAGAGGAAATCATCCCCCTGTCATGTTTATAGATTGGAGCAAACTTTGCTGTTTAATTCTTCAACAGATTTGTCTCCATAAAAGTGGATGTAATTTAAACACTGTTAAAAAAATCAATAAATTCCAGAAACCTAGGATAAATGCAATCATAATTTCAAATATATATATAGATATTATATATGTACAGACACACATACAGAAAAAGAAAGAGAGAACATTTATTCAGTAGACTGCAGTTAAACCATAATTATTTAACTGGTTCAACAGTATTGGGTAACGCTGAGCAAAGGTGGAGAGCCCATCATAAGAGTTTGCCATTTTAATTGATGCTAAATGCTAACAATATTCCATAAGATACCAAGGAACAGAGAAAATCTTAACTCTACGTAGGCTTTTCTGGACTAAAATGAAAAGAAATTAAAATGAAATTAAAAGATTCTTAAGTTCAAGAAATTGAAGGTGAAAGGCACTTCAGGATGTCATCTAGTCTGTCTCCATCTCCCAAAAGCAAGATGAATTAGACCCATGTTATTCTGGACTGATATCTGTCTAACCTCCAAGGGTGGACATTTGGTAAGCTTCCAAGCAGCCTATATCCCCTTCTTGCAACTATCACTAGTAGAAGGACCTGGCTGGCATCTAAGCTAGGCTCTCACTGAGGTTAAAGCCCATTACCCCTTGTCCCAGTAAACAAAGAGGACAGATTATTTCTTTCCGCTTTACAGTCACCTTTCGAGACTTACCATGTTCTATCTCTTGTAGCCCAAACAAGAATCCTCTGCTTTCCACCATCCCTCTTGTTACTGAAAACACTGCATAGCACTCTCTCCCACCACAGATCTCACACAGATCTCAAAGTGCCCCGCTCAAAATGCCCTTGCAGTTTCACAGCTAACATTGGTAACTGCTCTCTGATTACAGCTTGCCAGCCAGCTCTGCACTGACCTAAGGCAATTGTTTCCTCTCATCCTGGTTTCTCTAGGTTGCTTATGACAATGTCATATAAAACAGTATAAAAAAAAAACCCACTGCTTTTTGACTAACCACAAGGTCTGTTGCTTTGTCTCAGAAGGAAAAGAGATTGTTTTCAGATTATTTGCTTCTGACAAATCTGTGCTGGCTGTTCTGCTCATATCCTTGTTACCTTCAAGGTGCTTACAATCTATTGTTTGATTGTTTGTTCCATGTATTGGCAGGTAGCTGACTTGACTGCAAATCCCTCGTTTCAGCTTTCTTCTCCTTGTTATAGACATATACTATCTCTGCCCTTTTTCCATCCTCCAGAACCTCTCCTGGCCCCCATGACTTCTGGGGATAAACACTAAGCTTTCCTGGATTATTTCAGCCAGTTCTCTGGCTCTCTCTACCTCGGGTTGAATTTCATGAGACCAGATGAATTAGAAAATACTTAGTTTATGTTAGTATTTTCTGATTTCATTTTTCTGTACTACAACCTAAACTATTATCCTGTAGTTACCAGCCATATTAAGCCTCCAGTCATATTTGAGCTTCTTAATGAACATTGATTCCAAAGCCGCTAACAGTATTCATTTCAAATAGCACTATTAATTCTGGGGGAATAATCTAGCCTCTCACAACCATTTCAGGCTAAACACTTCAGAAGTAAGCTCTCAAGTTGTTTCTCCACTGCCTAATGCTCAAAGGCTACCTTCATCTCCTAAATGGGAAGGAGTGCTTAGTGTTTTACAAAACCAAGCCTGCAGTTGACATTCATACTTTGACAGAAATGGGGTATCTCAAGGCAACTGATTCTTCCTGATCAAAGCTCATCTGAAAATACCAGAAAAATACTTTTTTGCTGTTCCTATTGAATGCAGAAGGGCCATGGTAGGCAGAAATGGAAGTATGTCTTCAAAACCCTGCAAAACCTCATCCACATTTGCAATGAGAGCTCCAAAGCTTTCTGCTGCAACACAACAATCTGTCCTACCTTAAACTTTGCTTAATTCTCCCACCTCACCCTCCCAAGTCATAACATCATATTTATATTTGTCTCTTTAATACCCGTTTAGAGAACACCTACAAATTCACTGATACAATTTAAAAACCCAAAAGATACACTCTCCCTTAAAACAGATTAAAACAGTGTCAGCTCCCTTGAAGTTAATGAATGAATACTATTCCTTTGAGCTGTTTTTATTCCTTCTGATAACCTAAATGATGCTGAAGCAGAAAGGGTGAAGTAACTGAAATCCAGATATGTTAGTTTCTGCTCCATTAGGAAAAGGAAAAATCAATTTGGCAAACATAAAGGAAGAAAATCAATAGGAAGAGAAATTTTATTTTCAGCTGAGGACTAAGAATATATTACAAACAATGGTGAGTGAAAATTATTCATTGATTTGTATAACACCTTTTACAAGCCCAAAAGTGCTCCAAAGAATTATAGATTATTTAAATCTAAGGATCACTTACTGCCAAAATGCACCTGTCTCTGGGGTGGAATGCAGCTGCTATGAAATTGCACTAGCAAACACTACACCACAGCTTTAGGGCACAAATGCTTTATCTGAAGATGCATCAAGGGAAGCTGAAAATGCAGAATGGAATTAACCAGGCTGGAACATGACCACACTGCAACTACATCGATTTCAGTTTAAGTTTAAACTCATGGAAGATAGGTCCATCAGCCCATTACACACATTTTAGCTCAAAAAATCCCTAAAATGCTCTTTGTCAGAAGCTAGGATATTGTGTCAGAGGATGGGTCATTTCGTGCTTGCCCTATTCCTTCTGCTCTTTCCCTGGTCACTGTCAGAAACCTGATGACATTAGGCTAGGATGGACCTTTGGTCTGACCTAGCATAGCTGTTCATAAGTCATGAGCTAATATGCTGGGCTGTGAGCTACAGCAGTGCTGAAGCTAGCACACCCTTGCATCTGCTGACTCGGCAGCAGGGCAGCCATCTCTGGCAGAAGGGCAGGTGGTGCAGCCGACAAGGCAGTCTTTTGTATTCCCTAGCATGAATCACCATACTCATCCGGACGCACGCTAAATCCTCAATGTTAAGCGCACATTAAGTTGTTTCAGGATATGGGCCACATTTACAGCACTGTCATTAGTAGCAAGGGCTTGCACTGCATAAAATTACACAAAGTACCTTCTATACCTCAAGATGTACTTAGCAAGCAAACTCCTAGAGGCAGGGAATGTACAATCTTCTGTTTCTCTAAAGCACCTTATTCAATTACAGCAATATAAAAATGATTTATAACAATCTATTAAAAATACAGCTCGTATGACTTATCACTGCTGGGGTCCTGGGAATATACTGTAGGATTTGCTACTTAATTGTAAATCAAATATAGCGGCCAGTACCTCACATTTTAAAGATGAAAACTAGTGACACTTCACCAATTGCAATTGCACCATGTGATACAAGTTTCCACTACTTCAGGGGCTGTGGCAGGGCAGGAAGAAAATGTTGTAAACATTTGCCATCACTGCCATCTCCCAAGAGTGTTTCTTTCTCTCTTAGTTTTCTCTGGAAAGGCTTCTTGGGAAATTCAAGGTTCAAAATAGCAGCAACGTAAAGTAAACAGCTTGCCTGAAAGGCCACAAAGATGTGCTGGAAAGAGATCCACAGATCATCATGCACGTGTAGTCCTGAGCAACCTGCATTGCACAGGACAACCCAGAGCCCTGGGACACAGCTGAGGCTATGCATGGGGCAGAAGCACAGCATCTGCTTCATCCAACCCAGTTCAACTCAAGCCTACCTGCTCCTGTTCTGAGAAGACCAAGGAAATGTAATAAGAAAATCTCGAATTAGAATTCTGGCCCTCTATTGTCATCTTCAGAATAGCCAAGAGCTAGTACTGAAGTCTGCAAGCAGCATCAAAATCAAAACACACAACATGAACATCAGAGACATGCTCTGTATCTGACAAAGATACTCCTAATTCTTACCATAAGTAGACAGGGATGGAAACTCTTTGCACCCTGGAACTGCCAATCGATAAAGCATGTTGATAAAGCTGTATTCATATGAACGCCCAGACCAGAAACTGACCTATTTGGCCAACAAATTCTTTCCTCTTCTTTTCCTGACAGTCATATCTAGCAGCTCTTCTCATGAACTGATAATGCTGTACCTTGAAAACAATGTCAGAGCAGATGAAGGAGGTTCACTCCTTCTTACAAAGCCACTGGAGCTATCACACAGCAGGATGTAGAAATCCACAACACACAGCTAATCAGAGACACCCTCACCAGCTAAGACTAGCCAAGCACACAATGCTTGTGAAAAAAATATTTTTAGTTTCAATGCAAAATTGGGTAGTATTGATAGATATTTCTGCACATGGAAAATGGCAGGGGCTTGTAGCAATACTAAATTCGTCTTTGTTCTCACACTTTCATTGTACTAACCCTCAACTTCCATCTCTTGTTTCTGTCTTCCACTGCTACTTCCCCCAGTTAATAGGCTTTGTCTCCAGGGCTGGGAGAAGTCTTAAAATCTCCCCTTCTTAAGGAAGATTCAAAGATGAAGGGCACTACTAGAACAACATGTGTTTCTTCTGCAACAAAATCAGCAGCAATGCACTACTTCCTAGGGGTCTCCTTGCTCAGTTCCCTAGGGATTAGCACACCACCAGTGAGTGGCAGGTGATGCTCTTCCACACTCAGATTTTTGCATAGGATTCCTGTGTAAATCCTCTAGCGCCTAATACTAGCTCACATTATACCTTTTCCTCCTTTTTCAGAAAGCTTTTTCTCTTGAGATAACCTGTTCTTTGGTTATATTTGGCTGAAGCTGGCCAACTGGTCCAAAAGTCACTGAGAGGACAGTTACACACCTCACCTCACCCGCAGTGCAACACAGAAGCCTCATTTTCTAAGGAAATGAGGCTAAAAAACAAACAGTGAAGCCAGAATCTTCTGGTCTCTCACTCCCTATGAATCTAACGTTCATCTTTTTTCCAGCCTCCTTCTGACAGGAATTGCCTTTATCTGTATTTTGTAAAGCTTTGAGGATATTGCCAGCACCTTAATAATAAAATATCATAAAGAACCATATATCTGAATATTATTATGCAGAAAATATGTGCATGTTCACACAGACAGCAGATGTATAAAAATATTGAATATGTAATTTAAGGCTGTATTTGTGTTTAAGTATGTAGGTCAACCGTAGGGCAAAGTCTTTTTTATTACACGCAAAACCCACAAGTGCACTGGACTGAAAGAAAGCACATAAACTCCTTTAATTCTGGATGCTAAAAGGCACAAGTTCTAACTAGCGTTTGGATGGGTGATTTCCCCAGGGAACCCCAGGTGTCCTGGGCACACGCCAAGCAGTTATTGCTGAGCACTGGGGCTGAGGTTCACCTCACCTAACCTTAGCCATCTGTCTCCCTGTGGAGACTCGGGCACCTCCAGAGGGTGATACCTGGGAGGATGGAATGAATCACTCTGCCTGAGTCTCACCACTGACTACAGAGGTGGCCCAGACTACTCACTTAGATAAACGTGTAATTTCTGAGTAACTGCAGTTAGGTGAGATGAATGCCAGACTTGGTGAATATTAGCCCACAAAAACCAAGTGAGTGGGAAAACTTCACATCACAGCTGAATGGGAATAAGAAAGAGCAAACCATAAACCCCAAATTCTCAGCTTCTACGCAGAAGCAAGAACTGGTTTATAATACCCAGAAACTGCATGAAAGGGTCTTCATAAGAACCAAATAAATATTGCTAAGGCAACTAACATTAGCATTTTAAATGCATTTGCTGGCAACAAAAGTTCAAAGTATTCTCCCTATAGCTTTCAGTTATGCGAAAATGATGATTATTGCCAGAAAATGGCAGCAGAGTAATTTCTATTTCGGTACTGATTTGGGTAACTACCCTTTAGCCACCATGTAAATCAGAATGAAGATCTAGAGGGAAAAAGAAAACAAATCCACACAACCTGAGGTGGACTCTGCAGCAGAAGACTCTAATTGCTCTATCCCTGCCACATTTCAGGCATAAATGGTAACACACATGACCCATTAGGCAATGGGCTTAAAAATGGTTGGCCGTCCACTCATTTCTGCAGTTAAATTTGTTGGCTTTAGTGTAATTCTATTGGTTTCAAAGTTCTACTTCCCGTTAGTGCTATCGACCATGAGATATTGTTAGAGGTTTTTTGTGTGCTTTTTTTTTTACTTTCACTAGCTGGAACACAGCTTATCCCCATGTCCATTAAATATACATTTGAACAGCATTTCCACCTGCACTTTGTCACCTCGGGTTCTCAAGGGGTGTACCTCCACTTGGCTCTGAGCTCAAGGGCGCCCTTGATATCATCCTGAGAGTGCCAACAGGCATGCTAATGCCCATTTGAAATAGCTTTTCCTTTGCCTCAGATGTTTCCATGCACTCAACGAATAAAAAGTCTCTGCTTCACTCTGTCTGCAGTCCTGTAGGACGACCTCACCTCATTCTGTCAGTGAGCTACAGTTGCTTTCAGGCACATCCTAGACTTTGCTTCCCTTCCTGGGGTGTGTCGTCCCTCCACTTTAAGATCCAAGTTAGCAAAAGGTTGTGTGTGTATTGATCTAAGCTTACCTTCTTGTAGGCACTCACCACATTGCTGTTAATACTGTATTTCTTTTCAAAATGTCCACGCTCCCTGGAAAACTATAAACACCCTGTAATTATGACCTGCTTCTGAACAAGAAAGAATGTAAATTGTGAAAAGGGAACAAAAAGCTGAATTTTCTGCAAATGAAACTTCAGCAGGAAAGAATATTTGTTCATCTGCTGTAAGAGGTGTGTCTATATGGGTCACTGAAGAGGTTCTTTACTGGGAAAAAGTTAAATTCAGCATCTACCATCTTGTCCTGTGGGTGAAGCATGCGATCTCAAATACGCAATACAACCCAAACTGGGTGTCATCTTTTTTAAACTTTCTTTTTTTATGAATCACTTCCAAGACTTGGGGGTAGGACATCACGACAGACAGTTCCTCAACAAAGAACTGACATGAGAACAAAAGCTATTCCTGAAGAGTTCCTAAAATAAAAGTGAGACAGATGAGTGAGGAAAAGTTGCATGGGTGTTTCTTCAAACAAGAACATGGTCAGAAAATAGATATCAGAAGATGTAGATTCATTAAAACCAAAATGCCTCACAAAATTGTCAGTTTTGCAGAAATGTGTTTTATGGAAAAAAGAAAAAGCCACAAGAAGGCTGCAATGCTGTGAATATGTCAGGTTTGGACACCTTCAGAACTAACAGTGTCAGTGTTTCATCTTAAAATGACTCCTCATTTTAAATATACTTCTATATTTCACATTCTAGTACTGTATTGCATGGCAAAACCAGCAGGGTTGAATCCTTTCCAGAACCCTCCTGTGTAAGGAGGAGTTTCAAAATTTGGGACTTTCATTTATATTGACCCAAGATAAATTTCAAAATCTTTAAACCATTTGGAAAACAGAATTCCATTCCCTGCACAACACTGTTTTAAACCTCAGCCCTTTGTCAACACCTAAGTCAAGCTTTGGGAGATGCTACTGTCCTTTTGAAAAATGGCTCCTGCTCAGCTTCCCTATTCAATGGCATCTGGTGAGGGCTGCCTTGCCGTAAATTTAGACAAAAGCTGCTAAGCAGTTATCCTGAAAAACTACAGATAGTTAAGTACTTGGCCATGTCCCGGACCCTGGGCAATATCTTTCCGTATAATTATTTCTGTTGTTGTCATTAGCTCTGGCACTCTTACTATTTATTACCTTAGGTATTTCGAGACTCATAAAAACGTGATCTTACTCAAGGCTTAAGCAACACATGAAATAAATCAGCAGCACTGAACATTGGCTGACACTGGATGAAACCTGGCTGGGAACAGCTGGATTGCTCTCCTGACTAAATATTTACAAAAGCCATGATTATATCACTGAGTGACACTGTGTGAATGTTACAATTTATCAATCATCCTGTTTAACTCATCCCTGCAGGAGGTGATGGCATTCTCACTTAACAATAAGTATCTACTGTATGCTAATTAACTGACTTATTTTGCAGCTAAGGTTACTTCAGGGATATGTGGCCTGTTTAAATACCCATTTCCTAAGCACTGCTATTACTTCAGAGGCACAGAAAACAGAGTTCAGCTGGGCTGTCACTTGCACCGGTACCCATCCAGTAACACCACTGGAATTACTAGGGGCACACACTGGAGCAAGGGCAAGCACAAACCAGTGCAGTCTCTGTTTTGTTTTCCATATTCCCCCTGCTGTTCCCCTGCCCAATGCAGGGTGCCAGAGGTAGTGAGTACCACAGCAGCTACCCTGCCATCTCCTCCACTGCCATGGGACCTGCTTCCTGCCAGCCCCAGCCAGTTTGGTCTCCTGCCCTTGCAAATCCTCTCCCAAGTATTTGGTGGTACTCACAGCACCAGCTAGCAGCCATGCATCCATGCTGAAATGCCCGTGTCCCAAGGAAAAACTTCCCGAATTTTCTCACTCCACACTCACGAGGCTGCACAGTTTGCCCTGGAACTGCCTGAAGTTCCACAACAGGGCTCTACAACACCAAACCCAACACTGCTGACAGCATCCACATGAGTCTGGCTGAACAGATAACCTGTCCCCCTGCCAGCAACAAACCTAGCACTGCTTCCATCAGTTGGTCAGCACTGACTGACTAATCTTGAACCTGTACCTCCCAAAAGGGTCACTATTCATCAAATACAAGCCTACCTGCTTCAAGGAGAGAAGGGCTGGAATGTGAAGAGGTGAGCTTTGCCAAACTGTGCATTGCCGAGGAAAGTCAGGATCAAGTTCATACAGATCAGAGCAGCAAGTGGACTGATCAGGGCATCGGAGGGGAATGTTTCCTTGATGATAAAGCCAGCACATGTCACACTGATAGGAAATGTGTATTTGGGCACCAGAAACCACTACCACATGGCAGAAGCTTTTTATAAAACCTTCCACCTTCTGCTTCATGCCAGATTAACTCTCTTGCACCAGCAATGGTGTGAGCAGTTCAGCTACCTTCCTGTCTCCTTCAGATTACAGATTTTAGCACAGCACAAGAGAAAACAAATCTCCCCTCTGTCAGTCCCACAGCACAGACACTTTGAAAAGCTATTCCTCAAAATGCCACACAAATACATGGACAGTGCAGCAGGTTTGTGTTGATCCTGTTCAAAATGAACAAGTGGCATCCATGGCTCACCTCTAGAAACTACTTTGAAACCATGTCTTTCTTTCCAGAAATCTTTGTTCATAAAGAAGAGAGTTTGGGGTGATTAAGTCTCTGCTCCCTTGAGAGCTTGAGAAGAAAGTTTCCCTCATACAGATCTTAGAGATAGATTTTTCTTCCCATTTTGTACATGTTGAGAGTCTGCATAATAGTTGTATTTTAGCCTTTGGAGCCATCTGCCACCAAAGGGGAAATTTCATCTTCTTTCTACCAACTGAGAGGTTTATAAATCAGTACGCACACAGACATGGGAGCATGGGACTTGGTCGCCCTTCCTGGAGCACTTAATGGCTCAGACAATCACAGCAAGTGCTCTTTTCAGACACACAGGAAGGGGGGAGAGAAGTTACGATAAATTTAGTTTTCTTTTGAAGTTAATAACCTCCTACAAAGGCTTTTGGTAAAACACAGACACCTTAACATTTTTTCCCCTTTCAAACAATTTTTCCCTCTATTTTTCCTCAGATGGTAGAATCTGAGGAAACCTGTCTCTTCAGAAGTAACTGCTTTGTGCAAATGACATCAGCAGACCACGAGGTTACCACTGGTAAGTTGGCACCCTGAGGGGGATGAAATGAAATCTCTTATCAGCCTACTTGCTCCTCTTCTTTTCTACATTTGGTGCCTTTTGTAATACGCAAAGCAAAGGAAATGTTTTGCTCCCCTTGATTTTTTTTTTTTTTTTTTTTTTTTTTTGCCTTTTTTCTTTTTTTCTCAGAAGTAACAATACATTTGATTGGTTTCTCCGAAGTCTCAGCTGCTGCTTCAGGTCTGTTTGGTACCTCATTCAATGATTTAGACCCCCTCATCTTTCTGCCTTGCATGACCTCTTCTCACCCACCACTGGGTTTTCCAGAGACTTCTTTCAGGCAGTTTGTAAACCCAAGGAAGCCTGGATCCAAGGTCTTGCCAGGGGAAGAAGACCTCTACAAATGTGGCTAATGTTAGCTTTTACAATCTCCTGTCACAGAAAAAGTATTGCTGTCTTGAATTCAAAACCATGGCAGATGCAACCCCTTATCAGTTTCACAGTGTGGATATCCTGTCATAACTCCTCTTCTTCAGGCTTCTCTTAAGTCAGAAGGTTTCAGAGGCAGAGACTGTTCAAGTGGAAGGGAGATGACAGGGAAGACACAATAGGTGAATGTACGGGAAAGTGTAAAACAAGGACACTCCTTTCCCAGAATATGAGATTTCCAACAGGTGAAATCAGTATGACTACTACTACAGAACGGGTGAATAACCTGAAAAAAAGCTCCAAGGGAAGATGGCAAAAGGGGGGGGGGCTAGGGTTTGTTGCAGGAGAACATCTGAAACTATGAACCTGACACAGCTCACTTTGCCATGGAGGCACCTCCTGGTTTACCAGCCATTAGCCCCAGGAGAGGAAATGGGAGGTAGGGACTTTATGCATATGTTTTTAATAAGACTCATTCTCCTGCCTCAATGCATCCAGCAAAATCAAACGGTTCATTAAAGGAAGCAACCAGGAAAGGCTAAACAGTAACAAACATGACTGTCCATGGGGGAAATAGGAAAAAAAAAAAAAAGAACAGTTTAATCTTTCCTAACCTAAACTTAGAAACAAAGATGCTAAGTCACTGAGGATCCCGAGTCTGGAGTGTGGCAGGGAGGACTGGTTGTCATCAGGAGGACTGGTCATATAACATCACATGCAGCTCCTCAGCAGGTGAGGGAATACATGGAGCAGGGAGAAACTGCTAGCCCAAGGTGGGGTGGATGAGAATTTCCAAAAACCTGCAAGGGAAGATCAAAGGTTAAGGATCAGAGCTATACACATAGACCTCTATTGCTTTTACAAAAGACACACTTTCATAAACTGTATTCAAAACCTTTTTGAATAAAATAATAAGAACAATGCGCATTTTCTTTTCGAAGATGCTATTTCTGAGTCGCTACACCCACCTGACACCACTTGACACTTGCAGAGCAGAAGATGCCTGTATCCCCGTGCGCACTCCGAGAATACCCAGCAGTCCCCGTCTGGTAGAGGCACAGAAGCCAGCCCTGGTTTAGGAGCTGTCAGTCAGCGAAGGACAAGAAAAGGTGTCAGCTACCTTGTAAGCATGACAAGGGGAGGAAAGTGGGCTGAGAGGAGAACAGGTAACTTCAGCACATGACAAAGACATGATAGGAAGGCACAAGGGATGAGGTAGCGAAGATACTGGGTTTTGAACATTGACACAATTTAAAACATATCAAGTTTGGTAAAATGTTTATCATAGTCTCTCCAGAAACCTCCACTGCTCCTGTTTATTAATTTTAATGGGATGGTATCTGCAGCTCCCAGTCAGAACCGAGGCTCCCCAACACATGCAGAACAAGAGGATGGGGCCGTGCCATGCACAGGATGCAAAAAAGGAAGATAAGTAGCACACCAAGAACAGAGCGGCAGGGTAAAACTATCTACATGAGTTTTGGAGCCTTTGAAAGTCCAAATTTTCTTTAGAAGGAAATTATTCTGTTTCAAAAACACTGTCTTCAATCCAAACCAAGCCAAATAACAGAACTGAAATTTCCCAAGCAGAAAATAAAACCCACTATAGTGTTGGTTACAAATATAACATCAAACCAAGTACGTCTCAGATTGCATTCTGAAAAGTGTAGGTTTCGATGAATCCCTGCATCCTGGCTCTCTGAGCATTTCTATGTACATGCATCACACATCTGCAGTTTTTAAAAATATAAAGAGACATCCCTACCTGTCTCTCCATTTTGCTGCACCTCTGTCCTCTTGATGCTCCCCCAAGAAATCATGTTTTGACACAAAATGTTGCACCACCACCAGCCTGCCTTGAGGCTGCAAAGGAACCCAAGGATGCAACAGGAATGAAGACAACAGCGTTCCAGAGATATCCAGGACAGGGACATAGGACCTACTCCCAAAATATGGCGTCTGCAATGCTCAGAAGCACAGATTGTCAGCCTGCCTCTGGCAGGTTTTACCATTTCTGATGGCAACATAAATGAGGACATAAAAATGTGGGACTGATCTCCCCTAGCTGTAACTGCCTGGAAGCCCAGGCAGCTAGACGAGAGCACTAGTCATCCGGGCTCCCTTTATACTCAGTGGAGAGAAAGCGATACCTCTACAAAGGGATTCATCCCTTCCTGACGGATACCTGATGAATCCCCTTCTGAAGGGGCTCTCTCTCCAGAGTCACCCTGCCTCTGCAGAGGGGCCTCAGACCACAAGCCTGGATTTGATGCCTGTTACACGCCAGATGAAAGGAATCACTCCTAAAGCAACTCTTTTAAAGCAGTGTCAGTGTCATCTAAGGATGACCCAGCTCAGTCCTCCTATTCCAACATGTGCTTTACTTTCCTGGCTCTTTAGTTTATACCAGCTGGCAGGGAATGGGTTAGCTTACAGCACTCAAAAGTGCAGTGCCTCTATTAAAAAACTGCCTGTGCCAAACCTGAACCCCATTTTTGCAAGATTAATTACTGAGGTTTTTATTCTGGTTCCTGTATCACCAAGAAGTCATATTCTGCCCCAAAACACTTCTCCAAGGTTTAAACCTACAAGACAGCTTCCTCATTTTAACTTGAAAGCTATGCCCAGCCTCCTGAGGTTTGAGTGTAGTTTCACCATTTATTACTATATATCAGGCACTGGCATATCCTTGTGGTAAGAAGTAAAATCATTCCCTTTTTTCTCCCATCCTTCACCTTAAGTCTGTCACACATTTGGAAATGCTGGCAAGGGAACCAGGGTTACTGTGTTTCTTTACAGAGGTATAAGCTGCTAGGAATACATTAAATAACCCGACGTAATTTTACAAGTGCTGGTTGTATTCTTTGATATTTTCCACTTCAGGGACCATCTGCTTTCCTCAAGTCCAGTAAAGTAATTTTTTTTTAATCTTCATGAATGCCAAAGGATTAAAGATGAATTCAGAGATTAAGAGGTAGGTAACTGCAGTGGATACGGCACCAGAAATCCTGTCTTCCACAGTGAGCCCTGCCAATGAACTGCTCTGTGGCCTTGAAAAAAATCATTTCACCTCTCTTGTACTTCTGTTTTCCTGTCAATATTTTGCTTAAGTGGCTTCTAAGGCAACTCCTGTGGGTTTGTATAATGCTGCCAGCATAGGATCCCAGGACTGAGCAGAGGGGCACCATAGTACAAAAATAAGGACAGAAAATTTGGGAAGTACAGGGGTCTGAAAGAAAATATCTGCAAAACCTTTTCAAACCTGTGATGCTGTCGGGGTCTTCAGATCTCCAGGCTCTAAAGGGGCAGCAGTTTTTCAAAGGAATAAGTACCTGTTGCAGATCATAATGGGGAAAATGTAGTCATCCATGTTTTTATGACTGGCCTCTATTCTGCTTGGCTTGGTTACGTTTAATACCTGTGGAGCAGGTAATTTTAATAAATAGAAAAAGAGAGAAAGGGAGAAAGTGTCAGCATGAAGCTGGGTATGGAGTTATTGAGAACAGGAGTGTAAATGTGTCAAGGAAATCCCCAGTGATCCAAAAGGAAATGCAAGTAGCTTTGCAAACAGCAGAAGCAAGCTGCAGTAACTGTACAGGGGTCTTAGCTTTGCAGAAAGATTTTCATTTTTCAAACTATAAATCAAAACAAATCAAATCAGGCCTACATTTCTATAGCACCTTTCATACCGGGATCCCAAGGCAATTCACACAGAAGGCAAAGCCACTCAAGTGTTTATGAATGCAGCAGGTCACAAAAGCATGCCTTGAGCCAAGGTGTAAAGGCTGGGAGTGCAGCAGAACCAAGATCTGAAAGGTCCCTATGCCATGGGAAGAGGCTCGACATTCCCACGGGCAGGGAAAAGCCAGGCGACACCAAGCTCAACAGAGCCACAGCACACAGGTCTCCTTGTGAGGTGCAAGGTACTTGCAAGCTATACATGTGTTCCAATGGCCTTGTAAAAGACAAACTCAAGCAAGATGACAACAGAAGAGCTGGCTAATGGCTCCATAACGACAGAGACACAGCAGAGGCATTTCGTTCCTCCTTCATTCCTTATCTACAGGGTACCGCGTTGGTGCAAGAAAAGGATGCCCTAAAATTGCAGCAGCGTACACAGCCTGCTCACAGCAGCCAGCAGCTCCCAGGCAGCAGCCAAGTTTTGGGGTACACAGGCTGCCACCCATACAGCCCACCTCAAAGAAGCAGCAAACTGCCCAGCCCTCCCCTGGCACTGCTCCAGGAAAGGCAGCAGACTGCCGTGTCCCCTCAGCCATATTCAGACACCAGGCTGCCCGCTAGACGAGACTGAATGGAAATAACAGGTACAGAACCACCAGGGCAATGAAACCTTCAGCTGCCCTGAAACAGCTCTTGTTGCACCAAGATAAGGAACAAAAAAGCTCTTGAGTGCAAAAGCTGCAAAACCACTGAAATCTTTTCACCAGTGACTCTAGGCAGGCTCACCTTTCTAAGGTAAATTTCATCTCTGTTAATCCTATCAGTTAATATTGAAATCAAATACAATGCAGTATTTGATATGACAGTCTCCTTCTTATGAAGTCAGCTGCAGCATTTTTTATTTGCATACGATTTAATTACATTTTTATTCCAGGTCTTCTATTCAGTGCATTGTGGGCAAAAGCACATGAATTCTGTATGACTGCAATGGTGGGAGAGATGATAAAACTTTGAATAATGCTGCAATGTTAAGAAATAAGGAAGATAAGTATTGCTGTTTTAGGAATGAGGCTTCAAGATGATGGGTAAAGTGAATAAACAGCACAGTCTCCTTATTGAAAGATACAGAACAACATCTCAGCTGCCCATATAATTTTGTAAGATAGCCACAGACTCTTTCTGTAAGATATCTTGTTCACAGGCTTGATCGAACAGCAGGGCACCTCAACTCCAGGCAACACATAAGTATGGTGTTGCTAGACTTAATCTCTGTGTTTCCAAGAGGTGGGCTGTGGATATGGGGCTTTCTTTGCCCTGGGCTCTCCAACATGCATGTTTGCTCTGTAACAATCCTGCTTCTAGATTAGCAAGGCACATTGGAGATCACAAAGATGTTCTGCATAGTCAGAATGGAAAACACAACATTTGGGATAAAAGGAAACAGCCAAGCAAACAGTTGGATTTTGTGCATCAGTAACCACTATTTATGGTCACTGGTTGTGAAAACCATTAAGACCCCTCAGAGCCAAACACTTGCTTATAAGCTGAAGACACACACACAGCACTGAAGTGCAAAGTTATATACCAAGCCACTTGTAAATAGTAGCACATAGTGTAGAATAACTTCACTTTTTGTCGCACGAACTGTAGCCATAAACTGGGAGCTTGGTGGAACAGCTGTAAGAAAGCAGCTATAAGGAGAAGCCCCTAGGTTTTTTTGGCACACATGGGGAAGGTTTTGTGCAGACTTGGATACAAAATTCCCAGACCCAGTCACTGATGTCCTCAAATCCTGATGTGTAGAGTTAGTACTCAACCACCTTTTTCTTTTAAAAAGGTCTGAACTTGGTTTATGACACACGTTACCCATTTGTCTGCCACATCAGAAATTGTTAAGAGAAGGAAGACGCCACATTCTTATATATTCAATTGATACAGTGGAATAGGCAATAGGAAATATTTCTGGTCTTTTAAGTGCAGAAGATATTTTCTTCTTCCTGGATTTTGTTCCTAGCCAAGTTCATGATTTCCCAGCATTTACTGCCCTAGTTTACCCATCAGTAGGCTGGGTATAATGATAGTGCTGCTTCTTAATTCAGAGTTCATGTTTTCACAGTGAGTTGAGACAAGCAGAAGGTCCTTTACGAATGTAAAATATTGATTTTTTTCTTTTTCCCCCAAGTTTGCACAAGGTCCAGAACATTATACAGTAGACAAAGTGATCCTTGAGCACAGCATAAACTTCCTTCCTTTATGCGGCAAAAGGACATTTAGAAAGACAGAGATGTGCAGACAAAACCAATTCAAACAGGGCTGCCTGTCTATAAAGAATGGGGATGAAAAGGCAATTATGGTTATTTTATCATTAAAATGTTTCAGTCATGACAATCCTTTACTTACTGGCCATTGGTCAGCACCTGTTGGATGTCATGGCACAATTAAGCTTTCTGTCTTTCTAGAATTCAAAGGGAATACAGTGTCTCCTAGTCCTCCATGATCACTAGGAATGTTTGTCTCTATTATCTTGGCTAACAAGGTAAACTCCTAATATGCACTCTCAAGTATTTATTCTTGAAAACAACTCTTTAGTCATGCCAGAACTTAAAAATGTTTGAACTCCGTGCTCCAATGTGCAAAGCTTTCAGTGTTACTGTTTCACTAGTGCTAGGTGCACTTCCTCCAGTGTTGAAATTGTGAATACATGGAAATAGAAACACAGACAACAGTTTTCTTTGGATTAGCCATTTCTACAATGCACGTGAAGGCTTTAAAAAGTTCAGGACCAAATCTGGAAAACTGCTGCTTCCTCTGAGGAGAAGGAAAGGCCTGATAAGACATAAATCTGGAATAATTCCAATTAATGATGTAGTTAAAAGATGTGAATAGCAGATTTGTAAGTGGTAAGTGGTTTTCTTCTTCGGAAGAAAAATCACGGTCTTGCAATTTTTCAACATCAGATCAGTTTTTCTTGCCATTCTGAACACTTCCCATTCCTTTTCTGGAACTATAATTTTTAGCCTTCTATAGAGACAATATCAAAAAACTTCTCTTTTCATGCACACAAACATTTCAACATTCACCAAGCAGATATGTGCAAAACATAGGCAAAGCAGCACAACCCTCTAACGCAAATATATGTATACACACACAGAGAGAAATGTTTCAATGCAAAAGGTAAAGGAAATACTAATTTCACACAGTAAGTTGATAGACTAAACAGTTCATACTCATTAGTACTCATGAGCTGGTTTTGCACTGTAACTGGAGCTAGGATAATACTAAAGGGAGAAGTAACTAGGTTAGGTACTATGAGAAGAGGCTTTCCACAGCATGACAGGGTTATGCAAGCCCATCAGGGCCCTTATATGCATAATTGCATGGTTGAAGCCCATGTTCAAAGAGGCTTCACTGATCTCGGTACCCAAACCTGCCAGAGTAATACTATATATGTTTCAATAAATGTTTCAATAAAGGTAGATAAGTTCACATGTGTGGACAAGATCAGCAAGCTAAGTACTCGTGCTTCACTAATAAACCACTGTAAACAATAAACTGACCTCCACTATGTAATTATCTCAACCTCTTTTCCCATGAAATGATTTTGCCAGATGAAAGCATATCACAGGAACTGGATTTTCCCATAGATGCTTCAGTCTTATAACAAGGAATGATTAGTCCCATATTTCTCTTTCCCTGCTTCTCATACCCCAGGACAGCTCTGGTTTTTACCCTAATGTTGGCAGAGGGGTGTGAGTAGTTCTTGTAATTCAATCATCAAGCTTTAAGACTGCTTCCCAAGACTAAATGGAAGCCAAATCTCAAAGCTGCATGCATCCTATGGCCTACTGGGATCTAAATACAACTAATTTCTGCTGGCTGAACTGTAATAATGAAGATTGTGAGTGCTCAGTGGTAAAACTGGGGAGGCCGTATTTAAGGTAATGGAAGTTATACCCTGTGCAAAATCCTATTCCCCAGACCAAGGTGGAAATGCTGTTGCTGAATGTTGCAAGGATAAGACAGAAGAAGAGTATAATTTATGCATTATAATTGAAATCAAGGAAGCATTTCCTGCTAATGCTGTCATGCCTGCTTTGCAAGGCTAACCCTAATGACCAACAACTGTACTTTTTAATACAATTTCTGAAGCAAGTTCCCTAGCAAGAAGCTAGGGAATAGTCCCACTGGAACAGACACCACACATGCCTTCCCTACATTTCTTCATGTACAATTCACAGATGATTGCTTTGCAAGACTGTGGATGCATGACTTACTTATTCACTCTGGAAGAGTGAAGAGTCCCATAAAAGCATTTACTAATAGACTCTCTGGCAGGAAAATCCACCTCAGTGCAATTCCAAGCCACTCTAAACTTTTTTTAATCACCTAATGAACAGTATTTCCCTTTCACTGTTGGGAATGGACAGGCAGGTTTGGGAAAAAAACAACGACTAATCCAAATCACTGTCCACAAATGTGGCTGGACTTCTTTTTGGGGTTTGGTGGGTTTTTTTCAGTAAAAAACCTGTGTCCTTCTAGTTTAAATAGGAGGCAGAGACATTTCTTTTTATTTCTGACCCAGCAAAAAAGCATGATAAGGAATGTGCTAAGAAAACCATGCTGTCAAGATCCAGACCAAGGTTTACAGGTGCTCTAGCTCAAGGCTGAAGATGTTCAGGCAGCATGTTTTCTTTGGGGATAATCACATAAAGAGCCAAACCCATCACTATTTGCTGAAGGAAAATGAACGGTCATTTCCTACATGTACTAGGCAGGCTACCTTTAAGGCATGGGCTCATTCAGCTATAACTTGTACAAACCCTTAAATATCATGCAAGTGGAGCAAAAATTAATGAAGAACAGCCTGAGACTTCATGCTCACCTTTCCAACACTTTCAGGATGCTACAAACAAGACATTTTTACCGACTGTCTGATATTGGCTGCATTTGCCTGTGCTCAGACGAACTCTTGTCTCCACTAGTAGGGTCAGTCTAAGAACGTACGTTTAGGCACAAGAACCATCACTGGTAAGAGCCACATCCTCACATTTCCTTCTTTCTTATCATTTCAGCTTAGCCTTTTCTGTTACTCCATCTACTTACAGCAAGAATATTAGCAAATGATGTAGCAAATCAGTGATAAAAGCCACTGGTCATTAAAATGAGGAGGCATCCTGGGCTTGAGCACTAATAAGAGGGCATTAGCACTATAATAGCTGTCACATTAGATCACATTAGTGCCACTTCCAATCTGTGCAAGACAACTCTTGGAAAACCAAATCTTTTTTGTTAATTGTTTTTCATGATGCTTTTGTCTTTCATGATTCTTCTGACTGCAAGCCTAGCTAGTCAGGCTCTTCCCTCACTCAGAGATCTTATATGGAGAAATGTGCTGGCTCCTAGCAAAGAGAATAACCTGAACAGACACACACACAAAAAAATCCTAAATCTTCCCTAGTTCTTATCTGCCTGAAAAAGATTCATGGATACATCCATACTAGTGTTGACATATCATAGAAAGCAATAAGACAGCTAAAAGAAATTAGCTTTTATGTGACTGTGTCTGCCAAGACTAAAATCTTTTCTACCTCCAGTCACTAAGGGTCTTCCTAGAGTAAAATCCTTTTTGGATCCTAAACTAGACTGCTTTTGATTTATTCAGTCTAGTATAAGATCCTCTTTGCTCCTGAATGTAAAGATACAGGATCAATAATTTCATCATAGCAATAATTTCTACTTCATGTCAGATAGGAACTGTTGACAGATGATGCTCCATCTGTCACAGTATTTTACAGTAACAAGCCAAAACACAGAAAAAATAATATTGTAAACTGTACTGTTAGGAATCATCGCAACAGAGCATCTTGGGTTTTTGTAAATAAAATTTATTATAATGAAAAACTCCAGTTCAAAGCTTTGATACTGCGACAGGTAGAGCTATTTAGCATCTTTACACAAAGGGTTTGAAATCTAATAGTGCTTAGCAAGGCACCATTTGAAGTAAATTTACATGGACAGACAACCACATCCCTGCTGTCCTTACACTTGGAACTGGGCAGTGCAAGCTAGAGCCCATCTAGAAGCCGTGTTATGACCCTCACACTGTGTGAAGCCCTAGCTACCACTCTAGTTATATATTCAGATTCCCCTGGATTGATGTTTAAATGGAGCATTCACGTAATGGCCTGTGTCTACTTATTTCAGCATGTGTATGTCCACCTGTGTTCAATGGGGTTAAGCCAACAAGTGTGTGGGGTAGGGATGGCAGGTATAGAAACAGAATAAACTTTGGAAGGGCCAGGGATGGGTGATCCCTACTGGCACCCACTAGCACCCACTGGTGAGGAGATCCCATGGTTCTCACCTTCGCCCTTTCTCCTCCTTTTTCCATTAGGGTGGTGATAGCCACAAGGGATTCAGCATCTAGTTCCTCTGCAAGGGTATGCTCTTTAAAATATACACCCATCTAACCTGAAAGTGTGGCTCACCCTTTAATTTCAGTCTCATTCAAGTTTCTAACACCCATATGCTTCCCCTTCTTTCCCAGAACATCAGAAGGTTAAAGGCAGGAAAGATGGATGATCCTGCCCTCGAACTGGCACTCATTTTCCAAGTCAGATTTCCACCACAGGCTCCCTCCTAAAGCTGTTTCTCACTAAAGCACACAGATATGGACAGAAACAAAACAAAGCTCCTGATGCAGCAGAACGTACTGGAACACAATGCACAAATCAATAATTTCAAATTTAAAACTTCATGCAAGTCACACAAACCAGAACCACTCTGTTTTGCACAGTCCTCGATGCAGCTCCCCGTACAAAAAGAAACAGAGCAAGACAGAAAGTAAAAAAAAGAAAAAGACCTGCATAGAAAAAACATAAAATTACATTAAACTTGATTTATTTTCTGTACTTGCCGGTATATTCTGCGCTTAGTTCTGCTTTTATCACAGCTGTTTTCCTCCATTCCACCAAGCCCAGTCCAGTGGCACAGCTTCCTCGAAGTTTTCTCTGTGTTTGCTGGATGAGCGAAGCCTCTTCATTTCACACATCATTTACAGCTCACTGCTGTCATTTCAGAAAGTCAGTGGGCTTTTACCGAGCTAACAAGTGAGATAAACATTTTGTGTGCCTGCTAATTCTAAAAGTTCTGCAGATTTTCTGACAGTAGGTACCCTGAGCAGTCAGGGAAATTCAGCAGTTTCAGTTCGATTTGCACCACATGGCAAACAAGTTTGCCCAGAAGTTAGTAAATAAATCAGGAAGAAAGAAGGAAATAACACATTCTTCAAAGACATATCGTATTCCTATAATGCAAACCTAATTCCTCTCAGCTTTCAATGTATTTTATGTGCCTGACTAAATTTATTCACTCACTCTTTATTTGAACCAACAGATGAAAAAGTTTCTTTCTCTCTTTCCTGTCGGTGAGGCAGACCTAGCCATCTTCTCCTGGCATAAGAGAATAACTGTTCACTCAGGGACAAATACTGGATAATGCATCCAGCTGCCCAGCGTGTCCAAGTCAAGACTGTATTTTAAAGATCGCTGGATATGAAAGACATGAGAAACTGGATGTCTTATCTGTACATGTGGAATTTTACCTGATATTCACCAAATTCATTGGCAAACCTTCTATTTATCGTAAAGTTTTAGAACTGGAGCCCTGTATGTGCATATGTAAACTGGGCAGGTATGTGTGCAAATAACAATACAGTTTAAAAAGGTAAATTACAGATGCAAGTTAGGTGTGGTTTTTATGTATGGCCACGTGTACGTCCAAAGCTTTTAAAAGCGTGGTTCTATTTGAACAAAGAGAAACAGAAAAAGCACAACTAAACAGAAAATGTGTGAATCTTTCCAGAGAGATTTTTTCATGTGAGAACACCTGAGTCCATTCTTCTGTGCAGCCTGAGATATGATCAGTTACAGTCAATATAGCACCTTAAAACAACAGCAACACAAGGTATAAAAAAAAACTCAGAAACATTTTACTATCTGTTTTGTTGTGGGGTTTTTTTTCCCACATCACTAGTAGCACCCTCCTATGCACAGTGAGCTTTGGCACTGCAAAATGACTAATCCCTTCTGGATTCTCAGAAAGTCGACACCATCAAACCTCAAGATCAAGATTATTAAATGAAAGAATTATATGTCTTATTTATTAACGACAAGAGAAAAAAAGGAACAGTGAAACACTTCAACCTGCAGGCCGGCAACAGACACGCAAAGGTCTTCATCATTGGCCATTTTCACTTAACTTCCTTTAATAGCATAATAACACATGATCACAGCTAACAGAATTGGCAATAAAATGGCTATTCATATTTAATCAGTATGGGAGAATTAGGACTAAAAAAAGGATGAGGGAAAAAATGGATGGATGCCTTCATTCTGGCATCGCAGTCCAGAGAGACTGGAAAGTGATGATTGTCTCATGTTCCTTATTTCACACAGCAATATGTTGTAAAGAGGATGGAACCAGTCACATATGTTCTGGTCCTGGCTGGGATGCGTCTGTTTTTTACGAGCATGAAAAGAATGTTTTTCCACATTAATAAGGACTTAAGGAAATACATAGCTACATCTTCCAAACCAAACAAGAGAAAGCCAGAGTGAACAAGATGCAGCCTTCTGAAGCAAAGTTATGCTTAAGGCAAAACCTCAAAAAAATGGAAGTGAGAGGCCCCCCTGCTAAACTTTAGCCTTGCATCCCCTTTGCCCTGGCAGTGCTCAGAGAAATACCCATATTGCTGAGGGAAATCTCATGTATATAAACCCTCAGGAAACTAAAGATCTAATTTAGGAAAATGTTTAAAATCTCAGACCTTACAAGTAAGCTCAAATTTAAGCATGTCCTTAAATGTGTTCCTGAAAGACACTCTAGTTGTGTAACCGGTTTATTTCAGCTGTCATCAACCCTAAATAGTTACAAATTGAACCATCAGCATTTTAGTTATATCACATCAGAGCTAATTTTTAAGTTTGTCTTTCGAAGGATGCTGACTGCTGTATGTAAAGCATCCAAGGCCTTTTTCTTTTGGAGAGAAGAAATGCAGCAGATCAGGCAGAAATGCACAGGGGTCTCTGAATATTTTTGCTGTAGATTGCTGTGCAAAACCAATTATTTCATAAATTTAAAAAGCCCCATGCAAAGCAGGATATTTCAAACAGGAAAATAAGTAACACTGGTTTTGAGAGAAATAATCATGTTATTGTGGAATAGTAATCCCAGTAAGCTTCTTTATATTCCAAAATATTGTTTTATATGTGGCATTTTGTATTCTTTTTGGTGTGTCTTTTAAAAGGGACGCAGTATTTAGGAACTGAACTATTAGACCTCAGCAAGGCTGTTATCTCAGGAAGAGAAGGACTCATTGCAAGCACTTGAGAAAGACAACAAAACAGTGAACTCAAAAATGCCTCCAGTGCCAAAGATATTTTTAAGACATCATTGAACAATGTTAGCAAAATTAACACTTGCAAGGAAGTAGAAAAGGAGTGAGAAGCAGGGCTCAGGCAAATGCTAATTGGGAAGGTTTTCATATTCCTGTTCAGAGAAGCAAAACAGTCTCTTGGGTTGAGCTCCCCTGGGATTCTGGAGGCAAGAGCTCTCTTCCCAGCCGTCACTCTCTGAATCCCCAGGTGACCCTTCACATTCAAAGCCAAGATGCTCCCTGATCTGCAGAACAAAAGCCATGAACTTTGTGGAGCACTTTGAGATATGCCATTAAAAAATTCAATGTCAGGAACAGGAATTCCAAAATCTGCAATTAGTTGTACAGGAGGGTATCACATAAAGCAGAACAGACATTGCTACCACAAGATTTTCTTTTGACATCTGTTTAAAATTTAAGTGCACAATAATAAGGTGCTGAGCTTTGTCTCCATTACAGCCTGGAACCAGCAGGAAGCTCTAGTGCTGAAATACTGGCTCTAATTTTTCATTTTACTTTATACCAAATTACCCATATTTCATTTGTTCTAAAGGCCAATATAATAATATTTTTAAATGACATTTATATGAAACATTTTCCCTCCAAATCCTTTTCAAGGTATTCACAAATTGCACCTCATTACATCATTGGGAGGCAAATAACTGCAATGCCCATTAAAAGGGTCTGCACTAGTTCAAGAAAAGTAGCTTGCCCATATCCCCCAAAGTGGTGGCCAATGCAAAAGTGTCTTCCGTATCCCTGACATCTCCAGTGGAAGTGCTTGTGCAGTGACACATGGAAAAGCTCTGTGTCTTAGGGAAAAAAAAAACAAAGAACTAAAAAAGTCATTGTGGGTAAATTTGGGGTTGCAACTGTTAACAGCAGGTAAGAAATAAATTACAGAGGCCTCCATTTCCACCATGCAGCTGCAGGTCTTGTCAGTGGAAGCCTTCCACATTCCTCGAGGACAAACTGATGCAAAACATCACACCTTCAAAAGCAGAGAAGCTGTTACTGGGCTTTTGGTGTCCCAGCTGGGCACTTGCGAAAGTGCTACCCGTAACAACATTTCTGCTGATGCAATCGCTTCATGCAAAATGTACAGGTTAATTTTCCTTCCTCTTACTGGGATCAACAGTGGGTAACTTCTGAGAGTTCATAGTGGGGCAGAGAGAGAGAAATGGCAAGTTCAAATTGCAGAAGAAACACTGTATTTTATTTGCTAATGTGAATGTGGCCTAAATGGTGATTCTTAGCTTTAGTGGAAAAGGTATTTTAAAGCTTGCCTACAAAAACAGTCTGGTTGCCTCCTTCTCCCTCCCATCTTTCCAGCTGCACTGAAGTTATGTGTATTAGAACAAAGGTACCACATATTTCTGGATTGAAAATTAATGCGGTCCCTCTCTCACACATTAATTGCCAGGAATGGGATCAGAAAGAAATACTGAGGTGAAGTCTAGATATAAGAGTGCTTACAGTAAATTTTCCTCAGCTCTTTTGGTTCCATACATAAGATTAAATGTCCCTATAACTCTTGGCTTAATATCTCAGCCAAACCTATAGCAGTGTCGTAGGTTTACAGGCTGCTGCTTCAGTTTCTACTCTTCTTTACCACTCATTAGACTTTGGGGCTCTAAAATGGCCTTTGTTCCTGCCAGCAACATCCTCCCATCACCTAGATTAAGGATTCATGCACTTCGTTTAGTGTAATGTGACTTTTTAGATCCAAGATAATTTCCTGACACTTGTGCACACCTGTTGTAAAGGGGAAGAGTTATTTTCCAATGTCCCTGTTCAATTATTAGTGCCATCTGTAATAAACTATTCTGATTTAATTGCAGAATTTGTCTCTGTTGTACTATGGACAAAAAGAAACCCAATAGAGCATTAATTTAAATAGCAAAACTAATGTTCACAGCAATATAAAAAATATTCCAAAGCTGAAGGTACTTTTTCAATTTGTTCCATCCGACGAGGTGATTCTTTTGAGAAGACCATTAGACTCATAAACCTGATGCATAGGGCTTAACACAGGAACAAATACGAGCATTCACACATTCATAAACAAACGGCACACCTCTGAATTACAACACAGCACGTAACTTCACATCCCAGGAATATGCTTGAGAGACAGTATTAGCTGTTCAGCCAATACACTTTATATTGAGTGATTTGGCAAAATCAAAAGTGGTATCTGTCTGGGAAGCAGTACCTGTCTGGGAAGTGGTACAATTTACATTTAGGGTAGCAGCATGGAGAGGTTAAAACAGCATTCTGATTGACTGCAGTGTAAATCTCTTTCACCTTGAAGTGAAAAAACATCATTTATGCTTCTTTCTTTTTTTTTTTTTTTTTTCCCTTTTTTTTCCCCCTCAAATGCAGCTGCCCCATGTGGGGACAAGATTTAGTGTGACTCCAGCCTGATTTTTCAGCACTGGTCAATTCAAGTCTCTGATGCCTTCAACAGTAGCTGTTGAGGAGCAAATTTAGACTTTTACAGAACAAGAAAGTTAGACACACAATACGATTGACAAATCCCATATTGCCCCATGTTGCTGATGTGCTTGGTAGATAGCCTGGACAATGTTCTACTTTCACACACACACACTCACTCATTTTTCAGCCCTCTCCAAATAAGAAGCCATTAAGATTAAAGAACATACTAAACTGAGCACAGAGAAAGGCTTTTGAAAACACTGCCTTAACTCTTCAGTGCTCCTTTTGTTAGTAAAATGGCCATAATCCTTGCATCATATTATCTAATTTTACATAATTCCCCTCTCTACAATATCCTGTAAGACCCAGGGATGACAACACCTATAAAACTATATTGTTACCTATTTTTCCTATTCATGGAGTACCACTTCTGTTTGTTTCCTGTCAGGAACCCTGCTGTACAATGACATGTATAATGCATTTCTATAGCATCCTGCTGAGCAGCTCTCTTCCAATGGCTCAGTCTTACTTTGGAGGACACAACTTGCCCGAAACCACTAAGACCTCTCCATACAAACAACCAGAAATTAAGGCTCCACAGGGGAGCACATTGCTGCCTTACAGCAAGGAAATAAGAAGCAGGCCTACGGCAGCCCAGGAACTGATCATATTTTACATCAGTTTAGTCAGCTATCCTCATAGCAGCTTTCCTACGCTTCCTACTCTTGAATTTCCACCCAGTAAAAGGGCTCCCATGGCTGAGGTACAAGGTCCTTGACACATCCTCTTAGCACTGTATCACAAACCTTCAGAAGCACCACTGGGTGTCTTGTTCTTCCACCATCACCAAAGCAGTAATGGTGTCACTTTCACATGCATCAGCAGCTGAGGTTAAGTGTTATATCTGTTTAATATCTCATGTACTTTCTATCCAAGACTCTCCTCTGGTGTCAGGGGATGAACTAACTACTCACTTGTGTCTCCAGTGTGTGTAAATTAGCATTTACATGATATAATTCCCCATCTGCACACACATTAAAGAGATACGTATTTCAAAGCCACTCTTCCAGGATATGTATTGGTTCATACCACACAAAGTCATCGTCTCTCAGGGCAAGGGGATTTGATTTACACATGACCCCATGGTGCACAGAGACATGTCAAGCTGCCATGAGCTATGATACTGCCTGAAACCTCCCTGGATGTGGAGGAATGGTGCTGGCCGCTTCCTCAGAGCCTTGCACCCACAGCCTGCTGCTGGGGAGAAGTGCAGTACAAGGTCACATCCCTTTCAGGGCAATCCCTCCCACTGCCTTGAGGGAAATGTCTCTCTGCTCCTCCATCTATGCAGTCTACCCCCTTCTATAAGACAAGGAGTTTCCTGAACTTTGCTATTCTGACACAGCAACACAAGCTGCTGTATAGGTCAGTCGCCACATGTCCCCCTCTGAGTAGAGAGGTTCAATAGTCCTGTCCTGACATCTTCTTTAACAAGCAGTCTGACAGGTTATGCAGCTTCCAGTCATTTTATTGCTAGGAGCTGGGTAAAAGCTAGTGGAAGATGGTGGGCGTAACACTTCATCCTTTCATTCAGAATAAATTCAGAGAAGCCATTAAGATTCTTTATGAAGCCAGATGTTTGAAACACTAATGGTCTCCACCCCAAACATAACTACATGCCATCTCCCAAAACAAAGGCACATGTGGACAGAGAGGTTTCACAGGCAATTATGTTGTGAGGGATTGTGCGTGACAGAAACAGCAAGATCAGAAAAGCTGAGGAAGAAGACAAAAAAAGACCCTGTCACTATTCTGACAAAAAAGGAAAGAATAAGCATCTGGATGAGCAGGGGCTGGGGCAGAGAGACCTGACCCTGCTTGTAAAGAGATTATCTCCTGCCTGAACCACCCATGGGTTCAAGGGAGCAGTTTCTCATGCATTCTTTGTCATAATATAAGATTTCATCAAGACCACCTGATTGCCTCATCCATCTCTTCTCCTAACAAAAGAGCAGCAGTACCCTGAACTTTTGCTAACTTCTCAGGTCAGATATATGTAACATCTAACCTAAAGGATTTCTAGCATCAGTGCTCACACACACCATCTAATGAACAAATTAAATTCAGATGGTAGTTTTAGGGGTTGGGTTTCTTTTAACCACTGCACAAGCTCTGCAAACTTCCACTGACTAGCCAGCACTGCACACAGAGCTCAGAGGAAAAACAACACTTGCCCCTGGAGGACACTGAAGGCCAACGCGGAAACCTGTTAAAGGTTTCGTGATTCTGGTTAATTTACAGCTGTGGTACTATTTTGCATTTGCTTCCACAAAACCAGTACGCACCTGAGGGCTATTCACATGTAATGACCATAGTCAGTAATAAGCAAATGGTTATCATTTAATTCACAGATATTAATAATGGTCACACACAATATTGTAAGGGGAAAATGCGGAGGAAAAGGGAGAAAGGGAAACTCATTCTGCAAACATATACTGTATAGTGTTCATTAATTAGTTGTTCTTATTTGCAGTACTTGTTTTAGCCATTGGACAGATCCACTGAGGTTCAAAGCCATCATATGACCAGTTTTATTTTTCCTCTTCTTACAGCTCAAATGAGTACAGTCTTAAGAAAGCAGTGCTTTGGACCCCTTGTACTGATAACAAAAGGGAGAGCACCTCCCAGCTTTTGAGTGAACCACAGGCAACAACTGTTGACCACAGAATCACAGAATCACAGAATCCCAAGGGTTGGAAGGGACCTCAAAGATCATCTAGTCCAACCCCCCCGCAAGAGCAGGGTAACCTACAGTACATCACACAGGAACTTGTCCAGGCGGGCCTTGAATATCTTCAGCGTAGGAGACTCCACAACCCCCCTGGGCAACCTGTTCCAGTGCTCTGTCACTCTTACAGTAAAGAAGTTCTTCCTGATGTTAACGTGGAACTTCCTATGCTCCAGTTTACACCCATTGCCCCTTGTCCTATCACTGGATATCACTGAAAAAAGCCTAGCTCCATCATCCTGACACCCACCCTTTACATATTTGTAAACATTGATGAGGTCACCCCTCAGTCTCCTCTTTTGCAAGCTAAAGAGACCCAGCTCCCTCAGCCTCTCCTCATAAGGGAGATGTTCCACTCCCTTAATCATCTTTGTGGCTCTGCGCTGGACTCCTTCAAGCAATTCCCTGTCCTTCTTGAACAGAGGGGCCCAGAACTGGATGCAATATTCCAGATGCGGCCTCACCAAGGCTGAGTAGAGGGGGAGGAGAACCTCTCTTGACCTACTAACCACACCCTTTCTAATGCACCCTAAGATGCCATTTGCCTTCTTGGCCACAAGAGCACATTGCTGGCTCATGGTCATCCTCCTATCCACCAGGACCCCCAGGTCCCTTTCCCCTTCGCTACTTTCCAGCAGGTCAACCCCCAACCTGTACTGGTACATGGGGTTGTTCTTCCCCAGATGCAAGACTCTACACTTGCCCTTGTTAAATTTCATCAAGTTTCTCCCCGCCCAACTCTCCAGCCTGTCCAGGTCTCGCTGAATGGCAGCACAGTCCTCTGGTGTGTCAGCCACTCCTCCCAGTTTTGTGTCATCAGCAAACTTGCTGAGGGTGCACTCAGTTCCCTCATCCAGGTCATTGATGAAAATATTAAACAGCACCGGTCCCAGCACCGACCCCTGAGGGACTCCACTAGTCACAGACCTCCAGCTAGATTCTGCGCCATTCCACCCTTCCCTCTATCTCAAAACCTCTCTTCTTCAGCTGCCCCAAAGCACCATGTCTTTCCCAGTCCCCTCCTCCCTACATTAACCATCATGCTTGGCCTTTCTGCATTTCTTCTGCTCTCTCCAAACAGCTCTTAGGAAGAGGCAGAAGACTTTGGTCTTCTCCATTGATCGTGACAGCAATGTCCTCAGTCTCTGACTCCACTCAGGAATAAACCTATAACCTTTTGCCATTTTCCTCAGCTTTTAACTAAAGCTTCCCCTTTCCAAACACTGTTCCCGCCTGCACCCTGCAGTTGTGTTTGTGCATCTCCTCACTCTGCTCACTGTCTCCTTTCCCTGACTTCCCCAGCTGCAGCAGCTTAAAAAGGGAGTACGAGATTTTGTCTGCAATTGATTTTAATTCTTTCCCCCGTGCTGCCCCTGCAGGCACGGTTTGCCAGCCCAGCTGTGGCACTGAGCTCAATCAGTTCTCCCTCACGCACAGCCTTCCCTAAACAAGCTGTGACTGATCAGAGAGGGACAAATGCACACGTACTTTCATATTCGTTTCTTTGCACGCTCCAGAGTTTTCTTACAGTATGAGGCCTATCTGAACAAAATGTGTGCTTTTTTTTGTTGTTGTTTTTAAGGTAACGGTTTCCTCCACAGCCCTGAAAGCGCAAACACCACAGTGCTTGGCCTACTGCAGGTGACCCAGAGAGGGGCTCCGAAATGAAAGTGAAACGGATGAAAGCAGCTGAAGTGTTCAAGCAAAATGAAAATACAAAAGGCTTGAGAGAACAAAAAGCAAAGTTAGCGGGGCAGCTGATAGAGTTTTGAATACTCTTTTTGTAATAAGGCCCTAATGTGTTGTTCTAAGGGCTGAATGGGAGGAAGAAATACGAAATTCTCCTTCCCGCCACCAACTTTCTAGAAGAGTCACAATGATCATAGAATCACAGAATGGTTTGGATTGGAAAGGACCTTAAGATCATCCAGTTCCAACCCCCCTGCCATGGGCAGGGACACCTCACACTAAACCATGTCACCCAAGGCTCTGTCCAACCTGGCCTTGAACACCGCCAGGGATGGAGCATTTACCGCTTCCTTGCACAGCCTGTTCCAGTGCCTCACCACCCTCACGGCAAAGAATTTCTTGATGCACAGTGAATCTGGCTTGGACAGACATCTCAGGTTTCTTCTCTTCTAATGCTTAATATTCCCCAGGTCCTCCTGCCTATCAAGTCACCTAATGGGTGAGAAGGCCACAGTGCTATACCTCACCTGGTAAACATCTAGCATGATCATCTGCAAGATCAGCCCCAGTCACTGTTTATTATTGGAGCCTCCCATTTTGTGACTCCCACACCTGGCCAGATTCTAACTTGAAGATCCTTTCACACGCTAGCAGCATCCTGCAAAGCCAAGCATCAGGAGACAGGCTGCAAGTTACGCACCACCTCTCAGAGGAGTGAGATACAGTGAACACAACAAAAATGTTGGTGGTATGTATCATACCTGATACCTGAGATCTTACAGTGAAACTCGAATTATAACAGCTAGATCTTTTCCAGATAAGGTTTTCAGTAACAGTGAAACTGCACCAAGACCACAAAAATGTAAGCTATAGGATAAAAACCCCTGCCATTTTGCAATTAAAAAATATATCTTGATTACATGAGCATTACCCATGACAGAAGGAAATGGAGGCTAATACAGGGCAAGAACTACATCCATGAACTTCTGATGTGACCCACAATGATTATAAGTGCAGAGCTCTGGAGCACTTATCAGTCAGGGACTAACCTGCGAGAGAGCAAGAACCAGGAAAGGTGCTCAGGAAAGAGGTACTGCAGTCCTCTGTGAAGCCAGAACTAAAAGGAATAAACAGCAGGACAAAGCCTGCACAACAAAACCACATGGGAGCAGCTGAAGGATGCCATTAAAAACCTATGGATAGATGCACAGATGTCCAAAACCCACTATATGTTTTAAAACCTGATGCACAAAGGAAAATAAAGTCGAATGTCCGGTGATCCTGAAGAGAGAAGACCAGAAAGGTAAGTGGAATAGCACAGAACTTGCTTTTCAAAACACAAATAGGACCAGTGGAGTGGTGCTGAACCTGCTTTGTGAAGAATGTACTCTCTGTAACTGGATGTAGTAATTCTCTAGGAAAAGCCTTTATTCTGTAGGAACTGATGATTCCACCAGAAAATGCTGGTATGACAATCCATCATGTCCAAGACTTGGTCTTTTGGAAGTAAATCAAGGACAAGGTTTTAGTATGGCTCTGATATTGACATCACACACAGCTTTACAAGTTGCTCAGTGCTCGTATTTATTGTTAAAATAAGGAGAGATCATAGGAGGTCATGGTGCTCAGCGTGTGGCACAACGGGGTGTACGCATTCTTTCAGTGCAAACAGTGACGTCTCCAAATAATAAATAAGAACAAGTAAATAGTTTTGCTACTTCATCTCTTGATCTTGTCTTACAAAGGTGATCTTATGGAGTGATCCTGCCAGACACTTACAGATCACCATTATTAATATGATGTACCTTATTCAGCAATTTGTCCAAAGACTCTTAAGAACCTTAAAAGCTTTAAAAAGGGAAACAGACTTTAAGCCTTGTTATGTAGCAACTGTAGTCACCTTTCTTTATTCCTTAAATCTTACTATTTGAGAGAGAAAAAACAAGAGACACTTTGGAGGAGAGACAGCAAAAATAACAATTTGCAAACCTTCTTGTTGAAATGTATTTAAATCACAGATGCTGACATTTTACTGAAACTACACTTTTGCAGTAGAGGGAATGTAGAAGAAAGGAGGGCTGACCCTTCCTGTCTTGAATGATAAATATTAAATCTACTTGAACTCTAGTAATTTACATAAACTGAAGCAACAAACAGAAAAGGGCTGGCTGAACCTAAAAGAACTGGAACATTTCTCAGTGCTCTGGGAGCCCTTTCTCATTTCAGTGTGGCACTGCGTCCTTGGCTATATGTTCTAGCTTTCTGAAGATGAAATACTGAAGTTATTCAGCATTTTGCTATGGTTGCAGAAGAACATGGGAGGCAGGCAAGTGAAATTATAGGAGCAGAGATGCCTTCTGTTATTATGCGTAAGTTCTACTGTCATTCGCTCCAATTTCAAAGAGCAGCATTTGTAGTTAAAAGGAAAACTCACTCCAGCACTTAAAACCAATCACAAAGAAACAGAAAAACATTTAGGAGAAATGCACTGTCTTTATCACAGGAGCAATTACCAGCCTTAACTGCGGGGAAGACTGATAGGTGACCCCTCAAATAAGTGGCCATAAACCTTTCATCTGCTGAGAACAGTAATGACTGCCTGAATATAAATTAATTCTATTGCATGAAACTGAATTTCATGTTTACCACTGCCTAAGAATGAGTCCTTGGCATGTTTATCTATGAAGAAACTTCTCTCACTACGAAGAACCACGCAGCAAGATTATAATTATTAAAGCAAAGGACCCAGTGAGATGTACAGCAGTTGTCATTCCCACAGCAGTAATTTACTACAGGGCACTTAAGAGGGTCAGCGTTGTCCCTCAGGATTGGTCTCCGAATTAGAACACATAACATCCTGACATCTTCTGCTGAATGGTTCCCAGGCAATTGGAGCATAGGGATATTTGTGTGCTAGGGAGATAGCTGGTATGGGAGTATCAGCTTGGTATTCCTCAGCTGTGAACTGGAAGGACTGGAATGGCAGTTGGTGGCTGGCAGGGTGAAGGAGAACGTGGTTACCCCATCATTATCCAAACTCTTCATTATCATTCTACATTCACAGTGTGCCATACAGCTCCTGCCTGTCTACAAACACCAGTCTTATTTATGACACAACACAGAGCCCCTGAAGTAAGTGAGGTACTCTGGCCCTCAGTGGTTCATGAAAAAATGCCTTGTGCCACATTAGCATGCAAAATGAATGAGGCAGGAGCCCAGCTCCAACACCTCCCCAAAATAATATGTGACAATCTAATTAAACTTTATTGTAACTATACAAGCAAGGAAACAGAATTAAGGCTGAGTAGGCAAGCTCAATTTTGTCATTGCCTTAGCCTTTGAGTGTTTGCAGTTTGATAGTCTTGTCATGTAGGGGCTTTTATAGAATTTTGTTTATTCTTTTTAGAAAATAAATTAAGTGATGAACTTCTATATGGTGCAGCTTCTGCTAGGCCGGCACACTAGACCAAGGCAAAAACCTGCGCAACCCACTGGGCAAATTCACTGCTTCTTCCATGTCTATTAGAGGAGCTCACCTTTTTTCCTCAGTGTCCTACTGGTCAAAGAGAGAGAGATTTCCTAAGCTAGAAATGTGAGCATGGTACCAGTGTAGTTTGGTACCTAGAAAGCAGAATCTGAGTACATAGAAAACACCCGGTGAGCACCAGCCCATAACAGTTAATTGCACCAGAAGAACCGAGCGATACCTCAGAAGCACACACCAATCCATTCCCACAGTTGGAAGTGTAATTTTTTAAGAAATCTTTGTTCTTGTACCTATCTCATCTTACACTTTCCAATTAAAAAATTGCTTCTGGGCTTGATATCAAATGCTTAAAACTGCAGCCAGAAACATAAGCAACTCAAAATAACCCCCTTAGAATGGAAACTCTTGTACATCTTTCATACTGCTATGCCTGGAGTACTCTGCCAATAAGATGCCTAAAAAGAGGGAGAGAAACTCAGGGTGGGAGTGAAGGGAAGGGGAATTAGACCAAAAAGGAATGAAAGGGAATCCCACGGGGAGCCAGCAGAAAAGCTCCAGACATTCTGGCAGTTCTAAGAGTTTGTTCCAGGTGGCAAAATAGACACTCACTTGAGGGGAACTTTGATGAAGAAGGGCTGGGGCCTTCAGGGCACGGACCTCAGGAGACTTTCTGAATCTCTGCTGTATTGTCTGCCACGGCATATGATTAGCTTCCTGCGCTGTAGCGCATTGTAAAGCACTTTATAAAGCAACGAATTACACAGCTGAAGTGGAGTAACCACATGCAAGCAAATACAACAACCATTATGCTCTCAGCAACATCCCCCACACAGCCACGAACGTTTGCATTAGTGCCAATTAATCTGAGGAGGTACAAACTCAGCGATGCATAGGATTTGTTCTTTGGTGTGAAGGAGGAAGGGAGGGGAGAAAAATATCCTTTTGTCTTCAGAGAGGAAACATCTGTAGGAGTTTTCAAGGGCTTCGGTGACTTTGTTTAGCGTGGCGCGGGGGAGCGTGCTATTGAGTACTTTGATCTCACCAGCAGGTGACACTGCAGCAAGTGGGAGCAGCTATAAAAAGTTTGCAGCGTTCTAGGGACAAGTCGCACAACCGGCACGCAAATGTGTTGTACGCGTGTGAGTCACAGTTGCCGAGAAGTGGGAACATGCAGCACAGGCTAGTCTTTTAGTTTCAGCCTCTCCTTGCGTACTAATGCCTCCCTTGTCCCCTCGCTGCCCCCCACCACTGCTTTCAAACAGCACAGAGTCGGGAAGGGCGCCGAGTCTTTAACCCTGCCTCACGTGGAGATGCATATGACTAAAGCAACGCCAGGGAAAACTGTTTGAGCAGCCCTACCTCTCGCTGAAGTCAGCAGGAAAGCCATATCCTTTCACGTCAGTGCTGAACACCAAGAGGAGCCTACCAAGCACTAAACGGGGGGGTTTTGCTTTTCCAGCTCCACGTTTCAAACAGACATTCTCCACAAGAAAATTATGACGGCATTCGTGAAACATGAGTTCTCCTGTGATGTGTTTACTTAACTCTATGTTAATACAGAAGAAAGCAGATTAAATACTTGAGAATTAATAACAGATTTAGCTCTCTTACCTCTCTGTTGTGGCTGGAACTACCAAGAGCATTGACCCTACATAACCCTGAGCTCTAGGATGTGTGTCACTGGGGACTCAGGAAGATCAACCTACTCCTACATGAAGCTCCAGTACCACTAAAGAAAAGTCTCCCTGCAGGTGAAGCACAAAAATTGTGCACACTATGCACAAAAATTTGTATGTGCTTACTGATCCAGGCTTGCTCTGCACATGCTGATGAGGTCCACAGCTACTGTATACTGCTACAGGCAGAGTGAAAGGGCTCTTATTTTTTCACTCTGCAGTCCCTCAGGTGCAAAGAGGATATAGGCAGAGCTGCCAAGTTGTGTTCAGCTCCCTGTGTGACATATTGATTTTGTAAATGGGTTAATGGACCGATTTACCACTTCCTAGAAAATTTGCATGAAGCCTTCAGTTTTATTTCCCAGTCAAGACATCCTGCTCCAAACAGCAGCAAGGATTTGTTCCCGAATCCTTGCTGCTGCACATAAGAAAAAGGGAAAGCAGGAGTCCTTCTGAGAGAATCTCAAGAGAGTCTAAACACTGTTTGCAAGAGATGATGGGAGGCTGCGGGGCACTGGCAGGCACAGGCGGGTACCCATGTAGGGTTTAATGCCAGAAGCATTTGTAGCAGCTTGCACTGTCAACCCTGCCAATGCATGGCTGCTGTACTCCAGGTGCGTTTAGTACAGAGAGAGTGAGTACCTAGTGCTGGTACCTGGCACAGTGTGGCCAAAGTCAATACCTGTAATCTTGAAGCTCATGTGAATGTGTTAAAAAACAGTTGGAACATGTCAGCTCATGACAGAGGTGCCAAAAACAGAGTGCTGGGCAAGAAGCATGGTCACAGGCAGTTCCAAATGGCTCCAAAGGGCTGAAAGAAGCACAGGAATTCAAGGCTCAAAAAGCATTTATAAAATGCTTCTACTTAAGCCAGCAAATCAAAGGACATGAATAGGCCTCCCGTAACATTTTACACACATCTTTGTATATATTTTTTTTTCTCACTATTATCTGAAATAGAATGCTGTAGAGCATCAAAAGGATGCTCTCTTTGGAGAGCCAGAAACAGTTTTAAATCTCATCACTTGAACAGAATACAGGTGCAGCACTACACCCCTTCCCATGTCCACTGGAAGTGCCCATGGTTTTACTTTCATGCCTTCCCATCTTTTCACTGACAGAGCAAAATGACAAGGATGAAGAAACTGAAAGGTGAATTTGCAATGAAAGCAAACACCTAGCATAAACTAGTTGAGAAGTCACTTTTTTTCATCATTTTTTTTTTTTGACTATGAGCTCTTGGAGACATCATTTTTGAGGACCACATGTAAAAAGCCACATGTTGCCTAAAGTGTGACTCTGCTACTGAAGGTGTTCCCTCATCCACTATGAGGTACAGTGATGGCTGATCCACTATGAGATACAGCCAGGTTGGACAGGGCCTTGGGAACATGATCTAGTGGGAGGTGTCCCTGCCCATGGCGGGGGGTTGGAACAAGCTGATCTTAAGGTCCTTTCCAACACTAACCATTCTATGATTCTATGATACTATGATGAACTGTAAACTGTTTAGCTTCCACAATGCAGATGTATCTTGCAATTCCTTATATGTACATGAGGTAGGCAGATGAGTTTATATATGCTTTATATGTTACTTAACATACAGTAAACTACCAGCATTTCAAAACTGCAGTGGAGATTGCCCGCCCTTCAAGACCCAGAAAGAGAAAGAAAGCGGCAAACAGCAAAAGGGCCAAGCAGTTTTTCTCTTCATCATTCCCACTTCCTACGTGAAAGGCTCACTGGTAAAATTTGTTCCTAAATTGTGGGGTTTTTGGAACAACACTCTCTAGTCACACAAGCAACACTTTATTTTTCCAAGTGTAGTTATTTAGCTTCTTCACATTTGAATTTTTGTGTCACTTCTCTTCCTCTCTGTATTTTTTTAAACAGTGTGAACACGTTCTGTAATTATTGCTGACAGCCCAATGTTTAATGGTGCTGAGTGTCTTTTATGGCACAGTCAGACATTCGTTTGGGAGACAGCTGTCTCTGCTTAAAGTCGCTGCCCCTTAACTATTTATCACTACCTCCACAACTCAGAAGTGGCAACTGTCCGTACCTGCAAATAGTTGAAGCAAAGCCTGTTTCCTTCCACGCTGCAACAGCCTTGGGAAGCCTGTGGATTTGGTTACTGCACCTCGGCTGAGGGGCACAGGGACAAATAGCTGATCAAGCAGTAACTTGTTAAACAACCACAGCTGTTTCTCAAGCAAACATCCGAGCGTGCCCTCAGAGGCAGCACTGCGCATGCGGTGCTGGAAGTGGAGAGGTTTCTGAAGCCAGGAGATGCTGTGGGAACCATCCCACATTCCTCCCCTGCCCCAGCTGAAAGCCAACCGCTGCGCTGTGACCGCAGCTGCTCTGCACGCTCCATCTCCTAGCCTCCTCCTGGCCTTCAGTCTTTTTTCCCTGGAAGCGCCAGAAGTACCATCATGTGCTTAAAGCATGGCTGAACATTTCTAGCTGCCGTTTCGCAGGAACGCAGTTGATATGGCACACTTCCCAGCTGTTTTCACAGAAGACTGGCCCAGGCAAGCACAGCGTTAGATAGCCTGGGTGTGACTGATTACCTGCTACACAAGTCAGGAGGTGATTTGATTGGCGCCAGTCCCAAGTAATGTGAAGTAACACAAAACTCATCTATCACCATGTGGTACTTACCAGGTGAACCTTCATGAAGAAAACTTGCCTGACCTGATAATACAGCATTACCCCCAATAATTATATGATTTAATACAAGTGCCGATTTCCCACTGGTGAATGGGAGGGAGGAGGGCAATTGCATCCATCTGTGTGTGTTTGCCTGCATGTTCCCATGAAAATGTTCTCAGCTATAGCGTGTCCATAAGCAGCAGACTTGAAAGGGCATCAGGAAACTATTTTGTGTGGCAGTGCTGTGCCAATCTGTGCGTTGTCAAACTATGGTGCTGACACTGCCAAATTGTTGTATCTTGAGATTCTTGAACTATAGCAAAAGAGGAGATGTGGAGTGTGCGAGCAACACAGTCCCTTCCTTTGGTGAACAGAAAAAAATAATCCCTTGCCGCTCTTTTATATTGCAACAAAAGGAACTAATACATTTCTGTGTTATCTGTTCCCTTGCTCTGCACTTCAGTGAAGTTAGTTTAGAGCAATTAGTGACTTTCCTGCACTGTCTGAAAGAGTAGGCACTTTCTAGCCTTCATTCAGCCTACTTACCAGAATTATTTTTTTAATTAATTCCCCCATTGTATCAGCACAGCAGAAGACAGGCCTAATACTCTCACCATTTGTAAGTCAGCATATGGTTTTATACAATTTATACAATGCCCTGAGAAATGAAAGCATACCTGCCAAGAGTATCCTATGCAAATGCTTTGCAGGATTTTCCTTTATGACTAAGGCCAAAAAGGACCATTGTGATCATCTTACCAGTCTCACCTACCATACAGATGTGGCTTGAGTAAAGCAAGTGTTGAGCTAACAGCTCTAATGACAGAATATCCACCGCCTCCACTGCACTCTCTTAACATTTAAAAGGCATTTCTACCCCCAGCCTGCAAAAATGGAGAGAGTTCAGGAGCTATGTTTTATACCCTGGAAATGCTTTGTGCAAGATCATCTTTGTGTGTGATACAACAGAGGAACACATCTTTGCAACAGATTCCCCACTTTCCCCCACCTCCCATCACACTCACCTCCAACCTTGATCTGGGAAGTGTTAAATTCAAAAGTATTGTAATGTGTTTCTTTGAATCAACACTGATAAAAGTTTCACAGTGAAGACAATATTCAGCTTTTAAGAAATTGCTCCTAAAATACAGAGATGTAAAATTATGCTGGTCTCTTTTCATCTGGCTTTGAATCATTCCAGAGGATTGTGTGGTAGAGATGACATTTTGCTTTTCAATCTGCAGGATTTTTCCATTATGTTCTATTTAAGTTTTTCATCAGTTTGCTATAGCTAGAACCAAACTGCAGACCTTTCTCCCTTCTGAAGCAGGAAATTAATACTTTCATTTCATAAAATTGCCAAAGGAGATGCTAGGAAGTCCTCTCAAATATGATGAAATGCCCTAATAACATATACATTTGTAACTGATGTTCCATTGTGAAAATTAACGTTTGGAAACAAGACCATTTTAGAAATAAAATCCAGCAAGTAGAACTCTGCAACAAATCATGTTGAAACCCCTGACACCATGAAGTGCTCAGGGCAGGGACCCCATGTTTCTGCTGTAGCAACTCTGTAGGTAGCATGTGGTGTATATTAGTACCACTCTCAGCTGTGCCTGGCCATTTAGGAGTATTATCACAATAAAAATCACCAGCACCATCACAAACCTTTTTAAAAGCGATAGGCTTCACAAAGGAAAAGCTAAAAAGCTCCATGGGTATTCAGTTTATTCAGCAGAACAGCTGATAACTGATCCCGCAGTCCTTATTCAGGAAAGAATCTAAATCCTAAGGGGAATTCAAGTGAGCTCCATTAGCTCAAATGCTCTTCACCAAATAACCGGTAACCCCAGAAGACTGGAGACAGATAAAAATGTTCCTTCCTAAACCTAGTTGCCAAATTGAGCCGGCTGAAAATTTTCAAATGGAATTTCTATGAGGGCTTAAAATCAAAGGTGGTTTTGTCTGCATGGGACAACAAAATCAGATCTCCAACAAGGCAAAGAGGCATAGCAACTTTAAAAGCATTATTATTATCTTTGTCTAAAAATCTCAGTATTGTTCAAGCCATTCTGCTTCCACTGTATGGGAATGCATTTTCAGAACTTGTGTTTTGTCAGGCTTGGTGCCTGGTCCAGAAACTAAATACCAAACCAGAAGTAAATAAGTTATAGACATTTCTTACTGTGTTATACACAATATATTTCTGCAATATATGGAAAGATGACAGCAACAGCACTGCAGAGCATTTAGATTCATCAGTATGGTCAGCAAGGAGGCAAAAGGAGGCTAGAGTTCAAACACAAAGATACTGTGGTTAAAGTCGCATGCCTCCCGCGTTACTGCTGTACCCACTCCTGCAATTCCCAGTCATGCAAGCAAGCTGCTGATTTCACCAGCTCCAACTGAACAGGCGAAAAGCAGACTTTTCCCAAAAGTTGCAGGATTTAGCTAGAAAGCTGTTCTTCAGAGACTAAGTGAACTTTTTTTTTTTTCCCAGTGCATCATCTTCAAAGTACAAATCAGTAGCAAATAGTCATGTAGGCCAGTTAGAGATGGGAGAATTTCTCCAGACCTTACAAGGGTGTCAAGTGCAGTTCACAGAGAGCAAAATTAATGCCACTAGAGACGGCCAGAGTTCACTTATGAGCAATTCTCTGATGGGTGATTGCTTCTTCCATTTTGCTTTTATAGGCTTTAAGGTGCACAGGTAAAATAAGATCACAGAGTGACTGAGATGTTTTTATAAGTGTGGACAAAGAAGGCAATTTTAAATCTTTTCTGAGATGTGTATAATTACAAGCGCATTTCAGATGTTGTTAATATGCTTAGGTGCTTAGGGAAAGCAATCTTATATGAAAGATAACCTTTTAATAGATTGCTTTATTACAGCAGCACTCAGCTTCACCGCTCTATTCAGGGCTGAGTTAGCTTCCCATGTTTTCTACATGTTTATAACTTAGCTGTAAAAAAATCATTTCAATTGAATATTCATGCCAGCTCATAAAATTTCTATGCTAATTGGCAAAAATACAAAACTGGTTAATCTTTTACAGATACGAACACCTACTGGCTAAGGAATTAAAGATTTTTTAGATTTCTTTTTTTTTTTTCTTTTTTTGGCACTCTCCTAACTCCGTAACCATTCCTCTGTAAGAAACATATTTGGCAAACGATTAGCATATATTGATTAGTTATTACACAGGGGCACTGTTATTGCAGAGATTTTTTTTAAACTTAATCAAAGCTTGCATTAGACAACAGATTGCAACAGCTCCAAAGGAACCATTCATAAAAGCTTTTTTAAAAGAATAAGTTAATTTAGTGCTTATGAAAACAAGAGATCCATGGAGTTGGCCAGGGTCAGTGATGCACAGGCTTCCTATGACATTTTGCCAATACATTGCCATCATGTACTAAGACTTTCTTACTATTTTAGTCATGAATCCTCTCTGAGCAGGCACTGCTGCTTGCCACAAACTGCCTGGCACACTAGTGACACAGGACAAACAGTTTCTAGAATTACATTTCTAGTATGTGAACTGACCCTGCTTACCTTAACTGTGCAGTTAGTCGTGCATGATGCCAGAAGAACAGCACACGTGACCACAACTTGGCTCTTAACTTTTAGCTATGACTTCAGCTGTAGCTTGGAGCCAGCTTCCCAGGACAGTTTGGCAAGCATGCATGCAGTACATCATGTAGATTTTCAGCGGTGCAGCTGCAATACTTGATAATTCAGTTCTGCAGAAACACCCTGCTCACCTCCCTCTCTGAAGCAGTCTGTTTAAAATCAGTCAGGCTGCTGGCACAGGTAGAGTAAGCAGGATTTCCTTCTCAAGTTCTCTGCCTTCTGATGACATGGCTTGTCTTCTGCACTGTGTCAGGGAAACAAAGCCCACAGGACTTTTTTGTGAGCTCTTAAAAGCATTTTAGGTTTTTACTTTCTCTTTGCTATTCACATTGTGCATCAACTGTTTAAGAAAACATGTCCCTGCTGATGATCTCAATTTCTGCACCTGTGTTTTGAAGAGTTCAGTGAAGACCACCAAAATGCTACTACTTAAACACTGGCTCCTGAACATACACATGCTTCCCCTGAGATAATATCTTAAATTTCCATAAAAACAGCAGCATTACCTGCCTACACTTAAGTAAATTAAGGATGGTGATCTGCTTAATGGCAATAGTTCAGGACGGGATAGATCTTGATCCCTCTGTTGTATGTGTATGCCCTGCGAGTTCTGCATGGTCTGTCTCTTTTTTAATCCCCACTTCTGAGGTAAGAATGAGAGTAATGTTTCTCTATCTTCCAGAGCCATTGCCATGACTGATGCTGTAAAACACTATTGTGTGATGCTCAGATACAATTACAAATACCAGATAAACATGTAAGAACTTTACACAGACCTTTTTTCCCCCTACCTTTTCAGCAAAGAAATAAGGCTGGCAACAGCCCCTTGGAGCTTGTCCTTTCAGCTCCTTGCAAATATCTAAAAGAATCACTACTGAGTAACTTCTTGGCTTCTTTACCTCAAGAAATGGGTCACATGTGTCAATACATATACCTATCTTAGGACTTCACACTAAGGCTTTTAACATGTATCATTAGCGGCATCGTAAAGTTTTCATATGAGTAATGCAACGTGTTAAATTGTACTCCAAAGGATCCATTACGTTTCACCAGTACAAATTCACTTTCTACACAAAGGGTTGGCATGATTAATTATCTGTTATGGTCTATTGATTAAATGTTACCTGTTATAAAATTGCTTAAATACTTATTTACAAGATAAACTGGAACAGCTAACAGGCATTACAGTCTTTGTGGTAATTAATAGGAATGTTATGTAAATACACATTTAAGTGATTTATATAATAGGGATCCAAATAAGCTGTTATCATCTATCATGCTGTAATGAATTAGCTCCTTTACTCTAGGTAGGTATCTGACCTCTACTGGAGTACGAAAGACCTGCTTATATGTCTCACTGTTCTTGCCTAGCTTCAGTAGAAAACCATGCCTAAAAAATGTTTTGGAGAACAAAAAGAGAAAAAAAAAAGTGCATTAGATATGATGGTAGTAGTTAAACAGGCCCTAAAAGCTCTGTAGTCAGCTTCGCTAGGGAATGAATGAACATCACTTTGACTGCCTCAACTGCACTAGCAATTATCCCATGAAGGCTGCAAGAAAGAGGCACAGCAGTCATACGGGGCCACAGACACAAGAATAAACTTGTCCTACATCTTCTGAGGAGTGTGAGGTCCATGAAGCTGGGCTGGACATGGGAACTGACCTGGACCTGGAGACTCAAGTTGATCATACTCCGTGGGGCATAGCTACACTGCAGTCCTGATGCTTATAATGCCAAAACATGGGGTAGTCTGCACTGTTCTCCCTCAGCTATACCAGATACAGGTAACTCACACAATATTTCTCCAGAAGGGTAGGGGAGAAACCATCTTTGGACAGGGACTAAATAATGGGATTTTCAGTCCCCCTAAGAAAAAGGAAATTTGAGGAAATCGTTAGACATCACAGAATAGATGCAGGAGCTGGCTTTTAACTCTAGGACTTGCCTTCAACTTGTAACTGTTATAGCTAAACGTCATTCTCCAGATACTCAATCTGCAAATAAAATACTATGTTACTTCTGCTAGTTTTGGAGTGTCTTCTTCACTTCAGTGTGGGAATAGTCTAACACGCAATGAGATAACTAAACCAGGCTCTCAGTTACAACCACGGCTCATTAGGACCACCTTTTTCTTTGCTTTGTTCACAAAAGGTATAAAATCAGGTGCTTATTCTAAAATTTCATATTATGGCTTTTAAAGCTTTCCGCTTCAAAATGTTCTCTCAACACGTACTTCAGGCAAAGCAGTCAAGCTTCCTCTGACCTCACAGAGTATAGACAAAGACTCAATTCAGCGATTATTTAGCTTGATGAGACTACCTTTCATATGTTGCTCAACGTACTGAGCAGTGACTGGGCAAAATCATGAACATCATTTCCTAATGGAAATTGGATTTGGAGGGTCATTAGATATTCTTTGCAGCTACAGGTGGCACAGGCACAGGGGATGAAGCATAAGCATGTTTTGGCATAGCAGAGACACTCCTTCAGCCCCCAAGAGAGTGAACCAAGGGTGTTTACCTGCATGATAATCTGGAAGAAGATGCTGAGACACATGAGACACATGTCTTTGGGTGTGTGATGGAGCCCTGTTGCCATTTCTGCCTAATGAGAAGAAAGGAAAGATGAGTGGACACATGACTACATGCATCCACTATCCACTGTGTTGTGGATGAGGGAGAACAGAAGACGCCTGCTTATGTCTTAGGGCTCCGGTTGCAGCTCTTGGAGCAGCTCTGACATAGATGAGGGTGGTCCTCCACACAGCCACATCTGAACTCATCTGAGCTAACCCTGGTGGGGGCAGGTTTGAGCCCTCAGCCAGTATGCAGGCACTAATGAAATCCATTAAACTGTCAACATTTAGGGAACACTGTTTTACAAAACCACTTAAACATACCATGCAACAGACAGCTGAATTAGGCCTGTCTGCCTGTGTGGAGTCAGAAAGAGCCATGTTACTCTTCGGGGGATTGAAAACTACTTTGCAAAGCAGAACCCTCTTTTTTCATTTTATTTTTAGCAATTATTCAAATGTACTTAAAATGGACAAGTGAGTTTTTACTTCCTTCATAGTAGAAAAAAAACCACAAAAATCCTGCTATGAAAGACAACCACCACCTTCCAAAAAGAAACAAAAACCCAAGCTACCAGTACCAAATGGACTTTGAAGAGGTGATTTGAAAGCAGGGAGAGAGACACCAGCGAACAGGGTGGAATGTCTGCATGCCATTGGAGCTACATGGCAGGGTGTTCTGAGATGCACGGAAAGAGGTCAGAGCTGATCACAGGTGAAAGACCGCGATGTAGGCAGCCAGCGTGCAAGAAAAGTGAGCTCAGAAGAGAAATGAGGATCCCAGGCCCCCCAGGCCACTGGCAGCTGCTGTGAATGTGTGTGTATGTGCCACAGACTGGCAGAAATGACAAACTGAGTTGTCAGAGAGGGGCCAGAGCAGCCCGAGTGACTCCTCAAGAAGCCCTGTGGGGCAAGCAGTGGTGTGCTACCAGCATGGGCTGCTAAAGGAGCAATCCAGTCACCTCCTGCTTTGCTGGAGGTGAGGGGCTGCGACTTGACCTGTAGGTCACTTTCAGCAGGAGGTATTCAAGGTGTGGGAAATGAATCTGAGCATAAAGGAGAAAGAAAAGGTGAAAAGAGTGCTCAATGACTTTACAGTTCCTGCCCAGCAACTGCATATATGAGATCCACTGTCTGAGTGTGTTAAAGGAAGTTGGTTTCCCAAAGGCTGTCCCTCTTGCAGTCCATCTTCTACTGGAGAAAATATGTGGTGCTTTCAAGGAGCTTCCAACAGCTCCAGGAACATTTTGGAGCGTTTCCTGTCTTTAGATAGATCTTTTCTTCTTGTGCTGTGCTGTTTCTGTCTGTCGTGGTTTAAACCAATCCACACAGGTCGTCCACTCACCACCCCACCCCACACCCCCCCCCGACCTTCCCCACTCCCGGACAGAATTCATACAGAACTATATACCAAAAGAAGATGTTTGTTTTCTTCCTGTTTGGTTAATCTCAGTTTTGCTTATTCCTTGACCTAGAGCCATAGTTTCCCACCCTCTTCAAACTGGACTAGGGAAGTCTCATTTTCCTGAAAGGCTTCAAATTTGAATTGATGGAGACAGAGGTGACTATTTAGACAAAGAATAGATATGATATAGAAAACATAAGACAAACATCAGTAGACTCCTCATCTCCAAATTTCATCTGTGTCCTGAATAAGGATGACAAGGAAACATATTCTCCCATGATCAGGAACACTTGGTTTTCTGCAGTGAAGTTTTCAGAAGAGTGGCCATTTTGTGACACGTGCACAAAGGCGCTGACCATTATACATTGGCTTTAGGCTTCACATGAGAATGACAGCCATCAACTAGCAACAGCTGATGGCCCAAGAGAAAGAAAGGTTTTATAGTCATTCCCAGTCGCAAAAAGCATTCAGTCTTACAAACCATAACTTCTGTGGCATCACTGTCATCTCCCCAGCAATGAGCAGTGATGTCCCAAGACAAGTGCAGATATAAAATAAGCAGTCAAAGCAGGTAAACATTGGGAAAAAACACACAACCAATTTTCATGCAAATTTCCTTGGTTGTAACAAATGAAGGAAGGGGGAAGGCAGAAAAATAAATGATACATCTGCACAATTGTTTCTAAATGGAATGCCTTTCAAAGCTCACCAACAGACATCACCAACTCTTTAACGTTTTCCTTCCACTAATTTGTACCCTGTCAATTTACAAGCTATTTCAAACACCACTTTCATTTAATAAAAATGCGTGGCACAACGGGGAATTTATGTAAACAAGGTTGGCAAAATATCTTTGTAGGACATGCTGATAGGAGTCAGGTAAAGAATGAATTAATGAATGAACACTTAGGTTGGTGTAACTGGGATATAGCCTAACTGAAACACTAGACCTGACGCTTTACCATATACATATCCATAGAAGTGGACTTTGACAGAGTGAAACAAATCAACTCCCTGGTGGAAAGCCACACACCTCCTGGACCTTTAAAAAAATAGCTAGTTGTTATTATTATTCAACAGCAGCATCATAAAAGACTTTTCACTCAATAACCATTAACCATTTAAAAAAAAAGAAGTATGGATCATTATTCTTAGGGTATGAGTGGAAGAGTACAGTCTGGGTTTTGAAAAGCATCTACTAATTCAAAATGTCTTAGCCAAGTTAACATTTAAAGCTAAAATGACCTAACTGGTCACAAGGCTTCTTGGAGTACAATAGAGAAAGAAATAAAATTGGATTTTCTCCATGATGGATGAGACTAGGAATGTCCCATGGGAGATATTGCCTAGAGATTTTCAAAAGATTTGCTTTTTGATTTCATGATGGTGGACAAAGGAAGGCTATTCAAGGAACCTGCTTCCGTTCTCTGCCTGGTTAAGCTGTCCACAAAACTACAGTGCCCCATTATTTGTGTCCCCAAACTGAGATTCTTATGCTGGATTGAAGTCAGCCCCAGCTGACTTCAGTTAGCAGCCATTTCAACCAAAGTATCCCTTCTATAAATGTATCATGGGCACACATGATGTTCTGGAGATAAAAACTGACAAAGAAGCTATACTTTTATATTACAGAGTTCAAAGGTACACTGAAAGTGCATGAATGGGTGTACTACAGGCTATTTAAGTGGTATTTAAAACATAAAACTTGCAGGGCATTGTAGCAACTGATCAGTCATTTGTAGAAATAGTTACTAGTAATTTACAAGCCCTTTAGTAACATTGTATGCATAGAGTCCTAATATAAGCTGTAGTGTATGCAGCTTCAAATTTTAAAAAATGAACATCATAAATTATGCTCCCAGCTCCATCTTTAATAAGCAAAGGTCTTGTTTCCCAGATTGCTGAGTAGTCTGTAATTCTCTTCACTTCACTAGGAGTCATTGTAGACTCAGCATTTTCCAAAGCAGGCTAATTATTTAGTTGCCCAAACATGATATAAGAAAACCAACTCACAGCTAACTACTCCAAAAGTGGCCAAATCCTGGCTCTTCACAGGAGAAGGGAAACAAAAACCAAGGTCTCTGAGGGCAATAGGTATGTTCTAGGGTACTATCAAGACACAGGAGCTGGCTTGGCAAATAAATTAGCTGTTTTTATTGAGCTCTGTATTGCCACAGCCAGACTACTCCTTTACCCGAACTGTTTGCAAGTCACTTCAGGTGACTCCATTCCGTTGCTGCCTGCCAGCTCAGCACACTCAGTAAGGGAGTACTAGCACCCCGAAGGGTTGCTCTTCTCAAAGGGAACTGAAACAGGAGATGACTTTTCTCCCTCCCACATCAGCTAGTGCTGTGCAGGGAGTACATGGCAGAACTTTTTAAAGACCAGAGGGGATATTATTGGTTTATTCATCCCATCACACCTGTAAGCTGCCTTTCTCCTTCACAGACAAAATACCTTCATATATAACCTGTATTACGCATTTGTGTATAAATGTATTTGTCTCTAAATTGGAGAGACACTGTCTCTAAATTGGAGAGACATTAATTTGATAGGTGGACCACTCGGTGGATAAAGAACTGGCTGGATGGCCGCATGCAAAGAGTTGTGGTCAATGGCTCAATGTCCAGCTGGAGACCAGTAACGAGTGGTGTCCCTCAGGGATCGGTGTTGGGACCGGTCTTGTTCAACATCTTCAGCGCTGACATGGACAGTGGGATTGAGTGTGCCCTCAGCAATTTTGCCGATGACACCAAGCTGTGTGGTCCGGTTGATATGCTGGAGGGCAGGGATGCCATCCAGAGGGACCTTGACATGCTTGTGAAGTGGGCTGATGCCAACCTTAGGAAGTTTAACCACGACAAGTGCAAGGTCCTACACCTGGGTCAGAGCAATCCCAGGCACAGCTACAGGTCGGGCAGGGAAGAGATTGAGAGCAGCCCTGCGGAGAAGGACTTGGGGTTGCTGGTCGATGACAAAATGAGCATGAGCTGGCTTCGGTGTGCGCTTGCAGCCCAGAAAGCCAACCGTATCCTGGGATGCATCAAAAGGAGTGTGACCAGCAGGTCGAAGGAGGTGATCCTGCCCCTCTACTCTGCTCTCCTGAGACCTCACCTGGAGCATTGTGTGCAGTTCTGGTGTCCTCAACATAAAAAGGACATGGAACTGCTGGAACAAGTCCAGAGGAGGGCCACGAGGATGATCAGGGGACTGGAGCACCTCCCGTATGAAGACAGGCTGAGAAAGTTGGGGCTGTTCAGCCTGGAGAAGAGAAGGCTGCGTGGAGACCCTGAAGGGGGGCTACAGGGATGCTGGGGAGGGACTCTTCATCAGGGACTGCAGTGACAGGACAAGGGGTAATGGGTTAAAACTTAAACAGGGGAAGTTTAGAGTAGATATAAGGAAGAAATTCTTTACTGTGAGGGTGGTGAGGCACTGGAATGGGTTGCCCAGGGAAGCTGTGAATGCTCCATCCCTGGTGGTGTTCAAGGCCAGGCTGGACAGAGCCTTGGGTGACATGGTTTAGTGTGAGGTGTCCCTGCCCATGGCAGGGGGATTGGAACTAGATGATCTGAAGGTCCTTTCCAACCCTAACTCTATTCTATGATTCTATGATTCTATGATTTGTATGTCACTGATATCAGGAGGAAGAATTTGGCTCCTAAGCAGGAAAGAAGGCATCTCCAAGGGAGAGTTTTCATAGCCAAATTCTTGAAAGCCATGAAAGGACTGAAGAAGCCAAGTCTTACTGGTCTTCAGATTAGTCTGAAACAGTCTCAAAAGAGCTCAAATCTCAGACAGAAAAATAAGGGACAGGTTTCCAATAACGCTCAGTATGCTGAGCTGATTTTAAAAGTTTCTCATTTAATTTAGTGCCTGAATAAGAGTCCAGTTCCTACTGAGAGACAGTACCTATCAACCAAATAATCCAGCTTGCTAACTGCTTTGCAAGATCTTCCACAAATCTAGTTCCCTTCCCTTGTGCTACCATTACTTGTGGCTATAATGACAGGTAATTTCTGGAGGAGGGAAATTCCTCAAAAGAATGGAAAGAGGTTTTTTCCATGAAAATGTAGTCCCATTCATAAAGGTAGAAGGTATCCCAAGCTGTGTCACAAGTTTACCATCTGCTCGCACAGCACTGAAAAATATCCAGGACATGTTTAGTGGATGAGGGACACCCACTCTGCATTTGGGGGAAGGGAAGCAAGGAGAGCTGAGACTGAATTAAATAAATGATCACATTATATTGCTTGATATTACACCTAAAGTGTCTGATGCCTAAGGAAATTCTGATAATTCTTACTGAAGCATACACAGGGTCAGCTTTAAAGCACCCTTTAAATTGGAGGCCTTCCCTAATGGTCATAAAGAAAACTCAGCACAGCAAAGTTCCAGATGTTTTTCAGAGACACAGGTATTTTGTTTCCTCATTTAGTGTCTATTTTAACACTGAGAGGGCTGATTAAAGTGAGAAACAGTATACTTCCAGCAACAACTTCCATGATATCCAGTTTCCTTTCAATATCTGAAACAGTGCGGAGCACTTAGTCTCCACTGTTACTCTCTCCCATGCTATCTCAGAAGAAACAAAAGCAATGCATAGAATACAGCAGCTCAGATTACTGAGATTTTAGATACCTGTCAAAGTGGAGTACATCTGACAGACTGCTCAGGAGTATGGACAGCTGGCAAACAGCATGCCAGGCTTTTAATATAGATGCCCAGAAGAAGAGGGAGCCAGCACCACACAAGTCAAGTTCCACATGCATTTACTTGTTTGCCTGTAAATGCATGAGCCCTGCTACTACGACTGAACCAGGCCTCAGTGCCATCCTCGATTACAGTCAAGATCAACCCATAATCAACATCATCTACAACACAGACATACATTCTTCTATAGGCATTGGTTCCCAAGCGATATTAATTTATTCTGCATTCTGTCTGGCTTTGTCTGACTTTTATTTTTATTAAAGCTAACTGCAGTAGCTCCACCACAGTTTAAGGTAATGGTTAACCAGACAGATGAAATCTCACTGAATGCTGTTTTTGAACTGGCTCGCTGAGACATGAGCAACTTCAGTGAAAGTACTGAGCCTTGATGAAGACAGGGGAATGCCCTTCTGCCTAACTCGGATGATAGGCAGCCTTCCTTCCATGCTTTCCTGCCAGTAGACCCATGTTTGGTTCGTAAAGTTGACAAGTGATGACCAACTGTTAACAGAAAATCTCAGAAATCACTTTATATGTTTCCAAAGCCATGATGTAAATTTAGCTCTTCATACAGGAAAAACAAGCAAGCTCTGTATTCGGACCCAGACAAATGGTTAGCTAGGTGCATTAAGCAAACAAGTACTAACCTAATCTTAGTAGAGTTATACCTTCACCTGTTTTCTCCTTGTTTAACTATTTGAAGTTATGTTTTTTCTTTCTCTTTGTGAGAGGTAACTACTCCAAGGAGGTTGGAAGCCTGACTAGTCACTGCTTTCCTGGCTTCAGTGGGGCCACTCCAGTATAAAACTGGAATAAATAAATAGGAAGTCAGATTTTGGGATACTTGCGTGTTTCTGAAAACGTTGTCTATTTGGAGAAGTCTGCCCATGGATGACCTGGAGGAGGAGTGCCATAATAAAGCCTTTTTCTTGACTATAACTTCACATACAGTATAAGCCCCTTCCATATTACATTTCATACCTGGCACAACCCATAAAATCAAACTTTGCAAAGAACATCTCTGGAATCTGAGCCACAATTGAAAGTGTGGCTACCATGTAGACACAACATCCCTGATTCTAAACTGGAGAGACATGGATTTGACAGATGGACCACTCAGTGGATAAGTAATTGGCTGGATGGTCACACTCTAGGAGTTGCAGTCAATGGTTCAAAGTCCAGGTGGAGACCAGTGACATAGAATCATAGAATCATAGAATAGTTAGGGTTGGAAAGGACCTCAAGATCATCTAGTTCCAACCCCCCTGCCATGGGCAGGGACACCTCACACTAAACCATCCTTCAGGGGTCAGTACTGGGACCAGTGCTGTTTAACATATTTGTTGGCAACATGGACAGTGGGACTGAATGCACCCTCAGCAAGTCTGCTGACGACACCAAGCTGACAGTTCAGTTCACACAGTTGACACACTGGAGGGAAGGAATGCCATCCAGAGGGACTTGGACACACTTGAGAGGTGGGCCAGTGCCAACCTCAAGAAGTTCAACCAAGCCAAGTGCAAGGTCCTACACCTGGGTCGGGGCAATACTAAGCACAAATACTTGTCTGGGCAGAGACTTGAAGGAGAGCAGCCCTGAGAAGAAGGAACTGGAGGTGCTGGCTAACAAGCTTAACATGAGCCAGCAGTGTGTGCTTGCAGCCCATAAAGCCAACTCTATCCTGGGCTGCATATAAAGAAGTGTGACCAGGAGGGTGAGGGAGGTGATTCTGCCCCTCTGCTCCACTCCTGTGAGACGCCACCTGCAGTACTGTGTTCAGCTCTGCGGCCCCCAACATAAGGACATGGAGATTTTGGAGCGAAGTCTAGAAGAGGGCCACAAAGATGCTCAGAGGGCTGGAGCACCTCTTCTGTGAAAACAGGCTGAGAGATTTGGCCTTGTTCAGCGTGGACAAGAGAAGGCTCTGGGGAGACCTTAGAGCAGCTTCCAGTACCTAAAGAGGGCCTTCCAGAAAGCTGGAGAGGGACTTTTTACAAGGGCATATAGTGACAGGACAAGGGGGAATGGCTTTAAACTGAAAGAGTAAAGATTTAGGTTACATATAAGGAAAAAATTCTTCACTGTAAGGGTGATGAAACACTGGCACAGTCTGTCCAGAGAAGCTGTGGCTGCCCCATCCCTGGCACTGTTCAAGGCCAGGTTGGATGGGGCTTTGAACAACCTGATCTAATGGAAGGTGTCAATGCCTATGGCAGGGGATTTGGAACAAGATGATCTTTAAGGTCCCTTCTAACCCAAAACATTTTATGATTCCATAATTCTGTGAAGATAAGCTAAGCCTTAATCCCAATTAAAAATAAATTTCAGAAATATATCTGAGTACTTCAGAAAGTTCTTGGGTTAGTCAAGTAAGTGGAAGAGAAAGGAAAAACAAGGAAGCCTCAAGGACAGACTAGTTCTGTAACAATGAATAAAAGAGGATGGAGCTCAGCTCATCCTCAGTCACTAACCCAGGGCTTTAATAAATGAGGAAGATGCCACACGGGAAAATAGGATGTCAACTGACTTCCGTTCTAGCTCCTCTGGCCTAACTGCATGTCCTACTGTGGTCACTTTCTACCCACACACTTCACTTGGAGCTACATCATACAACATCATGCAACAGAGTAGGTTGGGCTTTGTAAGTTCACACCTTTTAGCACATGGCAATCATTCTCCAGGAGAAGTGCACACTATGACCTTAGATAGGTCACTTGGTCCGTAACACTTAGCTTTCCACCATAGAATTGGGATGAGGGTATCATTTTCTTCATCTGAAGAGTATGTTTTTAGCTGCAAGCACTTTGGGGCAGAACCTGTTGCTTTCGCAATAGTTTAACATCTTGGCAAAATGAGGGCTTTACCAGCTACTGCCATACAAATGTCCACAAGACATGAGTTTGAAAGAACTCATTTATGTTGGCAATGACAGAACTGTCGGGATACCTTGAGATGAATGTCCTTTGTGTCCATAACCATCAATTTGCAAAAACAATTCTAAATGATCCTACCTGTTGACAACCAAACTTGTTACTGTTGTTAACCTGAGTTTTTTGTATCTTCACTGTCCTACAAGGTTCCAAAAACAATTTTATATTTTACTTAATTTCACTGTCTTTTTTTTTTCCCTTAATGTACTTTACCACTTTTCCCATTGCTGTTGCTGCCATGCAGCCACTTGCAACAAACTTGGGTGTCAAGAGAGCTGTGGGGCTGTTGGGTTCCAGTGTCCCTTGGGCTTTCACGAGGCAAAACATGCAGGCAGCCCTTAGACTGGTATCAAATGGGGACCTTGGCACTAAGGTTTTGGCAACTTATCTGCCCTTGCTCAAGCTCCATTATCTCTGTAAGTACAGAGTGCTGGAACTATGGAGCCTGTCACTTTCTTCCCCTGGGCAATCACCTGTACAATCAGAAGGCACATTTGCCATTACTGTTACTGTACCTTCCAGAGTGCTGACACCCACCATGTAACTCCAGAGGAAAAGAGAAAGAAAGAAAGGAAGAAAGAAGAAAAGAAAAAATCCCACTCTACAGACAATACAAAGGCTTGACAAGCTTGAAGCTGGAACCTCAGAACCCAGGAACTGCTGAGCTATTAATTTCTCTGAAATGTGTCTGCCTTACAAAAACCCCTATCCTCCATACATATAGAAGCAAAATATTCTTCGCAAGCTTCCCAAAGGCAGGATTCTTTTTTACTCTACCTCAACATGGCTGCTTTTGTAAATCCCACATTACAGCCTGAATTAAAGAAAATTAAAAAGACAGAACAGCTTTTTTAGTTTGAAAAACACACAAGTTGTTGTTAGCGGGAGAAAAAAAAAATGTTTGCATTCTTGACCTTTACAGAGGTAAGACAAAAAAACAACTACTTCTTTATACTAATAGCATTCTGTGCCTGTCCCTTGTATATTTTCTTTTAAACTTGCCATTTTGCTGTTGCAGCTGGGCTTGTCAGTTTTCAGCACTAATGGGTTGTGATATGGTGTCAGGGGAAGTCAACAATCAATGCTGGAAAAAAGGGCTATCACTGCTGACACAGCTAAGGATGGAAACACAATGGCCTTCGTTTGGAGAGAAACAGAAGAAAAATCCTGAGTTATATCTTGCTTTGAAGATTAGGAGAGATGTAGCCCTCTCTGACCAAGCTATCACTTTCACCCCTTCCTGCCTCACCCTATCCTCCCACTGGCCTCTAACATTATTCTACATCTCACCCAAAAGATAGGTTTTCAGTTTAATGAAAAAAGCAAAACATTTTGTAACAAAGATTTTAAAGGACCATGGTTCACATTTTTGTTTTTAGCTGTTACAGTTATTAGCTTTCAAAAAGAGGAGTTAAAAAAAGGCTGGGCTGGGCAGTGAATGCTTGTGAAGCGGCATGGCAGAAAAACCCTTTTGGATGCCTTTTCTACTGCCTAGGCGTGAATCAGACCAGTGCTGAGCCCATCAGCTTCAGATGAACTTAACGCATGCAACGGACACTCGGTAGGTGTTAAATCAGGTGCCACAGGCAGAGTTATGAAATACAGACAGTGTTCAAAGGCATTAAAAAAGAATAATGGCAATATTATTTGTTTCCATAGCTTTGTGTCAGAAAACCTGACTAGCTCTAAGTCCCTCAGAGTCCTAGAGAGACAGAGAGAGGTTACGACTATTAAAGTTTCCAGATGGGGAAACTGTGACAAGTACATTCTTTAAGATCACACCAGGATCTTTCTTACACTCACAGGCAAGAATGGAAATCAGCAGACATCCGCACAAATATGTTACCTCGCTCAAAACTTTAACTGTCCAGTATTACTATAGATCTTTTCATATCAGTGGATAAAAGGTCAATCACGGATTTTCCTCTCCCTCTAATGAAAGAAACTGAGATTGATGGAAGAAAATTCAACACCTCCAAAGTAAACGGAAATCTTTCCTCTTCCCGGCCAAGAAATCAGCTTCTCAGAGATATTTAGATATGCCTGATTCTACAGATAGCCCTAGAATATCCTTTCCAAATATAATTTGTTCTCCTAGCAAGTCATGGCCCTAAATATGTTCTATTAATTAAAAAGATAATTTTGGAATCACAGTCTATCTTCACCAAAAGCCAGTTGCACGTAAGGGGTTCTTCAGGCAGGAGGACACGGCAGGGCCATGGCAATAAAAGCGAAGTGGGTGGAAAGAGTGGCTAAGAACAGAAAAGGAGGAAGGCCAGCAGCAACGAGACAGTGGAAGGAATCAGGTGAAACCTCATGAGCCGCTGAGGTTTTTAAGGTGACTTGTCCTTGTGGGAGGCATTTTTTCTGCAGCTACTTTCTTTGTCACTCATCAGATAAAAAGTAGAGCCAGGGAAAAAAAACATGAATGAAAACATTTTTCACAGTGTTTCTCCTCATCCTTATGGATCCCTTCCAACTGGAGATACTCTGTGATTCTGTGATTCTGATTCCTACCTCTTGCACTTCCCCCCACAAGCCTTGCTGCCAAAACCTGTCCAACTATTAAATGTTGTTTGCAGGCAATCACTAGGTGCTAAATTCACAATGGCGTTAGTAAGCCATGAAGCTCTTAGAACATTCCTACTATAGCACAGTTTTGACACCAGTCTTTAAATAACAGCAAGAAGCTGCTTCTCCAAGCCACTTGTTGGCAACATGCGTTTGTTTTGGCCAGCTGCTCCGGTGAAATACAGAGCAGCAACTAGGAATATGGCTCCCATAGGAGATCCTACAGGACACAGCAGACACTAAAGCACCTCAGAAGTAACTGTGAAAAGCTCCTCTCTTCTTGGGTGTCACACTGCACCAGGAGAGTTGGGGCTTAAGGACCTGACCCCAAGCCCACTGAAGTGAATGAGTCTCTGCCCACTCCAATGGGCTTTCAGAACATGCTGCTTGAAGGAGAGGTGAAAAGAAAGAGATGTTAGAGGCTGTTTCAAGAACACTCTGTACTGTGTGATTTTTCGTCATTAAAAATAGGTACATAAATAAATAAACACAAACTGATTCACAGAGTTTATTTTACCTATATAATGGGGACATGGCCAGTCTCTGATGTTCAAAGCTAGTTGAAGTCTGCAAAGAAAAAAGAGCATCGTCGTAAAACAAAGTGCTTAACTGATAACCAAACAAGTGAAATTTGTGGTGTTTGCAAACATGAGCTTGAGAGAAGCAACAAAGCTTCACCCATTAGTATACAAGGGAAGGAAAATTGCGAGAACTTTAAAGTGCATAAATAAAAAACAATATGAAGACTAGAGGACAATTTTGCATTCCAGGTTAATAAGCCAAAAGCAGTCATTTCTCTCCCCATATCACTATCCAATTCATTATTGCTATCTATCAAAACACAGGGAAGGAGCATCAGTCCTGCCTGTTCTATGAAGGAAAAGGAGAAAAGGTCATGGAGCTAAATCCTATAAAACATTTTAAAGAACTGAAATTAGTCTCTTACAAAAATCCAATTGAAATTGACTTGAAGCTGAGTCCTATGACCTGGACAGAAAAAGTGGTTGAAGGACTGTAAGCAGCTGGTAATCATGGAAGTGATATACTGAGCTAGTTTGCTGCAGAGGTATGTTTTTGGTCTCCTCTTATTTAATATCTCAATTAATGATCTGGAAAGGGAAGTAAATAGCACATTAATGAAATTCACAAATGACAATAAACCAGGAGGCTTGCAAATGTCAGAGAGGATAGCAATAATATAAATGGATACTAACAAGGTTAGATATGTAGGCAGGCAATAAAATGAAATGCAACTTCGAAAAATGTAGACTAATACACTGAGGAAGAAGAATCAGAAACATGGGTAGTCCATGAGAAAGCAAAACCTGGAAAGCATCTGTGCAGAAAGATATCTTCGTGTGACAGTGAACAACAAATCGAATACAAGTTCCCAAGGAGATATATAATTTTAAAAAACAGATGCAATTTTGGTCTGTGCATGCAGGGGAATAATGTCAGAAGATGAAAATTATTGTCTACGCATCTGGGAAGACTTCTGGTGAATACTGCATCCACTTCTAGACACCTCTGTAACAGAAGAATGCCAGCATGCTGGAAAGGACTTCCAAGAAGAGAAATAAACCTTGATTAGACAAGGAAGGTGACAAGGTATACATATATGTATGGTTTCAGCTGGGAGAGAGGTAGATTTTCTTCTCAGTAGATGGTACAGTGCTGTGTTTTGAATTTAGGATAAGAATAATGCTGATAACCCACCGATGTTTTAGTTGTTGTTGAGCAGTGGTCAGAGACTTTACAGCTTCCCATACTGCCCTGCCAGGGAGTAGGCTGGGGGGCAAAAGAAGCTGGGAGGAGACACAACCAAAACAGCTGATCCCAACTGACCAAAGGATATTCCATACTGTATGACATCATGCTCGGTATATAAACTGGGGGGAAAGCTGGGCAGGGGCTGCTGCTCGGGAACTGGCTGGCATCAGTCGGCAAGTGGTGAGCAACTGCATTGTGCATCTATTATTATTATTATTTCCCCTTCCTTTTCTGTCCTATTAAACTGTCTTTACCTCAACCCATGAATTTTACTTCTTTTTCCTGTCACTGGGTGAGGGGGAGTGAGCAAATGGCTGTGTGGTGTCTACCTGCTGCCAGGTAAACCATGACACAAGGGAAAGCAACAACTGCCTAGAAATATATGAAAGATGAACAGAGAGAATGGACAGGAATTTCTTGGGTGCTAACCTGCAGTGGTACAGCTAAATGTAATGAGATGGAATTCAACAACATTTGGACAACGTACCACACAAGTTCTCAGAAACCACACAATTCAGTCGAGCAGGTGATTTTCAAATACAGAATGAAAAGTCCCATCAAACAAAGCATTTGAAACTTGAGAGGGTAAAATACTCAAAGGCAAACTGTAGTGAACAATTGTGCACTTGCAGGAAGTTAAACTACTTGGCCTAAGAGGTAATTTCCATGTTTAAATTCCCTGATTCTGTCTGCCCCAATATTCAGCCCCATTAGTGGGTTTGCTCTGTTACTGAGTTCCTATTTTTTCAATGGCATGCATACCACATATACGTCAGTCCTGGTACAAAGTCTGCTGTAGAGTAAAAGCTAACTGACTGCATACATTGACTATTTAAAGTACTCAAAACCAAGCAGATGTGTGACCTGCTTTCATAAAAATAAAGTACTTTTTCAGCAGACATGGGGTTTTAGCGACATGATCCTTCAGTGTAAAGTATTTTGGATATTTAAAGGAAAATGTGATTATTTGTTTATTCATGTCTACTATATTTTCATTTCCACATTTTCTGTACTTTAGCATCTTTATTTGTTCTCATGTAATACACTGGAACTTGCCTAGTTGCAGTAGAGGTCTACTCAAAGTGAAAAAGGAAGCTTTTAATGCTAAAGTGCACCGTAATGCTCTGAGACCCTGGTGTTAAAAGTAAAAGGGGAAAGAAAGACTGAAAGTAGTATGTAAGTTAAGAAATACATAGATATAATTTTCCTTTTATAGAAAAAAAACCGTGATTTTATCAATACAGTGATCTCTGTGTATGCACCTGTATTTATATGTACATACCTTACAAAGTTTCCCATTTTTATGCCACCCAGATAAGTCCCTTTTTATGAATGTCTACCTTGGTCTTTACAAAAATTGTTTCCACATTCTTCCAAAGAGAACAAAGAGGTGAAAGGTTTTTCAAAGTTTTCCTGTCCTTCTCATTTCCCCTAGGGGTTGTTGGAGAGCTGAGGAAGGAGGAAAGCTTACTGAGAAGAAAGCTCCCGGTTTTACTGTAATAAAAGGTGGCAATCTTATCATGTATAGATGCTCAAATGATGTATAGACAAAGGACGTTTGCAGTGAAGATTGCCATAGGCAAAACAGCAGATCTAATCAAAAGCTCTACACGCATGGATGTAGCGAGCCGGTGGGAAAGGAAAGCACTCACAGCACAGAATCTGGAATTGCTCTTCTGTCTCTCTGTGGCTACCTTACTGGAGCACAGGAGAAACCAGAACCCTTGGTATTTTGGACAGAGAGGAGCCTAGCCATTGCACTAACTCTGACTGTGTCACAGAAAGCTGTTAATATAATCGTAGTTTTACTTTTTTTTTCTTTTTTCCTGTTTTTGTTTTTTTCCTGAATGGGAGCACATGCGGGTAGCTACCTCTCATCAACAAAGTCAGTTGAATGAGGTGGTGCTTGTATGGCAAGCGCTGTAAAAATAGTTCTATTGTACAAAACAAATTACAGACCAAACACATATGTAAAAAACAAAAACACAATTAACCTTTAGAACACTGTCATTTTCAAAACTGTCAGACATATGAATGTATATGTGTCCTCAGGCTCTCAAAGATTACTGAGAGTCAGGACACAAACCAAGAGAAGTAAAGCATTCTCAAGCCAAAGCTACTGCAGAGTTCCTCCTTCGCCCCACTGTGAGTAATGTGCTAACCTAGGTGTCCCAGAATAGTCAGAGGTATTACACAATCTGTGTGCTCCATGCTCTGAGAACAATGACTGAGAACAATGAAGCACAGCTAAATGTGCTAAGGTACTGTGGCAGACACACCTCGGCGTTTTTTCTGTTAGTTTTTGTTAATTTGCCTGGGGGAGGAGGGTGTTTTTATCTAGCAACGCAGGCACTGTAAACCGTACTCTTTGCTGGAACTGTCAGAAAACAGACAGTCTGTAAGTCAACGCATAGGGGTTTTTATTTGGTGGTTGGAGTTTTTTTCTGTACACCTCTGCCTCATGCCCTTGCCTGCCTTGTCTGTTTAGACTAAATTCTGCGGGTGGCAGGACACAGTACAGCAGTTTTCATGGTGCCAAGCACAGTGGGACCCAGTTTTTACTGGCCCATGTGAACTGCCATGAAGCAACAAGCAAATAACAATAATAACTTACCACACGTCACTGTTGCAGAACCCTGCAGAAACCAAGGGCCAGACACTCCAAGCAGATAAGCTGGCAGGAGGAAACCTGCACTGCCGGCCTCTGCCTGAGTAGGTGATAGTATTTGATTGCAGACACCTCTCCTCCTCCCAGTGTCCTCATTCTTAACATGCTACATAAAATGCATCCCTGGGCACAGACAGCAAAACTAACCCACCAGATCCACCTCAGTTCAACACAGCAGTAACTCCCTGCTCCTCCTGCCCTTCCAGCCCCTCCAGGTGTCAGCATGAAGAGCTGTGCTGTCTGCCTGGTGCAAGACAGGCAACAGGATGTTTAATGGTCTACGCTCCTCTCCGAGCCAGACATAAGCTGAAACTCTGTCTCTCCACATGCAACTTGGATATCTGGCAAGCCTCAGCGAGACATTTTCCTCTTGGCCTCCTTTCCTTATTTCTAGGCCCAGCATTCACATTCAAGGGAGCAGAAGAGGGGAGGAGGGAAGCAGGAGGAACGATGGAGGGGCACACCAAACAAACAGCTGTAGCCTGCAGAGGCCCAAGGAAACCATAGGGAAATGAAGATACATTCTCAGAAAGTATAAAACCTGAAGAAATGTTCTTGTGTGCAGCATATAAACAGATATGGAAGGGGTGACAGAGACTGACTAGCACTCAGTATCACATCATCTGAGGCAAGGAAGAGATATCAGGCAGGGGGTTGGGAAGCAGCAACCAGCTGCCCCATATGGTCAGCTCTTGGTAGGCAATTTGATTTTCATTTTCTCCTCTCATTGTGCTCATCCCTGTGGTATCTGGATGAAAAAACAGTGGTGGAAATAATAGGACAGGCTTGCCCAGGGCAGTTTAAAGGCTTGAGAGCCATTCATTCATAGACCAAATCTAAACCAGGATGGAAGCAGGTAATCTGCTGACTGTTTGTTGTCTTATATGAAATGTTCCAGTGGTATTTCACAAGTATCCACATAAAAAGTGAATAATTCACAACTTTCTTAGCATTCTCAGCAGATAGCTCAGCCTCCGCAGCCTCTCAGGACTCCACAGCACCTTAGTACTAATGACTTAGCTCTACAAATATATTTAAGCACACAAGTCTATGCAGGTTCCAGGTGTAATTGTGGTCTATCCCAAAAATGGTTTGAGGCAGTGAAGAGTAAGGTAAGGTGTGGGAAAGATCCCTTGATTGTACCTGTTCTGAGAATAAAAGGAGCTCTCCATTCTCCTAGGCTACTAATCTGGTACCTTCCATGAGCACAAACCTGGAAGAGCTAATTTAGATACATGACCTTCCGTTGTCTTCCATGTGTTTGCAGGATAATAAGTGACAACGACAGCTCAGTACATCCCGTATTCTATTGCAGTTTGTCTTGCAGAAACAAGAGAATTTATTATTGTTGTCATCATCATTTTAAAATAAATGAATTACATCTAATAGAAGAAATCCTCATACAGTTACAAAACAGTCATCCTCAAGTTGTCCCACTATCTAACACTGACTTTCTACCAGTTTTCTCCAAAGACCGCCAAAATAAAGATTAATTAATATATATGGACAAACAACTAAAAATCCAATGGGAAAAAAAAAATCAGCCCCTAAAGCAGGGTTGTTAGGACCTTTTTGGTGTGTCCTGTCAGACACAAAAGGACGGACATCATACAAACTCATTGATACCACACACATATATGTCAATGCCAAGCCTGGCTCTGGTACCTGTATTTCATTCCTCTAGAGAAAAAAACTATCTTACAATGGCCAGATCTCCCAGTGGTGTAAATAAATAATTAAAATGGAGGGAAATTATTATATTTGTTGGAACACACAAAGATGTGCCCAGAAACATTTTTGTTTAAATAAACATTGGACAAAAACTATAAGGCTAGAAAAAAGTTATTCTTTTTTCTTACTCATGATGGAAATCATCACTGGTATTGTAATTCAGCTGCTGCTAAGGATGTTCAAACACCGCATGGTGAGACAACATGGCCTACATTTACGTGGGAGTCAGGAGACCTCCACAGCCTTAAACAAACCATCCGTGCACCTTCCCACTCTGTCTCACCGTTTGAAAAGCTGCCTGTCAATGAGTATCTGCACGAAGCTGGTACTGGGGGACGTCGTAGATGCTACTGTAACACAATTAACAGCAACAGTTCCGAATTAAGCTGGAGAAGTCTTCAGCAGCAGCTAGGCTGAGCCCTGCCAGAAAGCAACAACAGAAGAAATGGTAACTCAACACAAAACTTGAACTGATAGGAAGGTTTCCCATTTAGATAACAACATGACAACCCTGGACCAGCAATACCCCCTTTCTATGATGACAGCCAACATATACTCCTCCCAGGAATGTTCAGCCTCCCAAGTGGTGGCTCTCCTCCCTGCTCTTCAACTTCCATCCCCACTTGTGCATGTGCATGTGCACAAGCATAGAGGAGAGGCCAGATTTTATTGTAACGTGTGGGGCGGGTGATTCAAGTCTTTGTGTAGGAAGTTGAGTCACCTCCTTCTGAGCAAAAAAATGGTCAACACTATTGTAATTCCCTTTCTCACGTAAAGCCCAGCAATGTATACAGAACCTTCCAGCTCTGTATTTCCTAAACAGTGAAAACGTGCAGGGAAAGTTTAGCTTTAGAAACGTGTGACTGCAACAAAACAGGTTTGCCCCTTCGTGTCAGGTATTATGAATCCGTGTGCCTCGGCAGCAAGGAAAGCAAGGAAGGAAAAGGCGGGGGGGGGGGGGGGGGGGAACAAGTTGGTTGTTGCAGAGGGGAGCGAGTGTTTTGGGCTTATTTAGTAACGCGCTAGTAAACTGCTCAGGCAGAGAAATGCAGCGCGGTAAGAAACTGTGTCACCCTTTGGAGCCTACTGCTTTAAATTTGAGCGCTGTAGCTTCAAGCATTGCACAAACTCTTGGTCTGCTGACTGCCTCCCTGGAACACAAACACACCGGTGATTGGGAAAGCTGTTTTCCAGCTTGCCCTCCCTCGTTTCTGCCGGGCTGCTTTTGGTGTTTATTTATTTTTAAACAAGTCTTGTACATGAAAAGAAAAAAAGAAGAAAAAAAAAGAAACCGAATCCCAACCACACAGCATTTTTCATCAACACCTATTTCCTTCCAGGACCCTATGATCCTCTATTGATTCCCTTTAAAATGCTTTGCTTTTTCTTTGCCCCCTCTGCTGATCGAATTTCAGATCAGCCAGGATATGCAACTAACCTTCCGGCACAACTGAACCCAACTGACTCACGGAGATCAAAAGGCTTGATGCATTCATTAAAACGCAGCACAGCCCAAGCAGGATCTTTAACGCAAGCTCTCCCTTTGCATTGCAATTACCGTGGGGGAGAGGAATTCTTATTATTTGTATTTTTTGCAAATGTCCTCGCTTTTGCTTTTCAGGCTGGGGGGGCGGGGGCAGGAGCGGTGGGAGGGAATGAGAACAAAAGAGAGATCTTTTTACCCGAGGATGACGTCAGTTTGATTCTACTGACAACTCCTGATGCACGTGGAGCAGCCGCGGGCAGAGCCCCTACCACCCCCTCTCCCTCCCGCATGGCACGTCTCCCGGATACAGTACACGCCGACAGCCCACGGGCCGCAACACGGCACCCCTCCGACTCCGGCCGCCCCCGCCCGGGGCATCAGCTGCTCGCTGCCCCGCCGGCGGCGAGCAGCGGAGGGAGGGGGCGGAACAGCCCGCGGGCAGGGACATGGAGAAGGCTGCGGGCCAAGCGTGTTGCTCGTTACCGCGGCCTCCGCGGGGACGCTGACACAGAAAATAGTCCCCGCGGCCCGGCTCCCGCGGGGCTCTCGCTGCCCCACTCAGGGCCCCGCCAACCCCAGGCACTGCGGGTCGGCGATGCCGCGGCCTGCCGTGAGGGGCGGGCCGCGACCGCTGGGCCTCCGGCCGGCCCGCCTCCCGCGGCCGCGCTGCGGCCCGCAGCAGGGAGAGCGGCCCCGCCGGCGAGGGGCCCGGCTGCGCGCAAAACCCGGCCTGGATGCGCACGGAGCGCGGCACCGCGGAGGGGGGCGCTCCCCGCCGGCTTCCTTGGTGCCGTGAGGGGAGGTGGAGGTGTCCGTGGGGAAGTGCGCTCCGCCGGTTGAAGGGAGGCACGCGGCCTCCCGCGGCCCGCCTGCCGCTTCAGAGTCACGGCTGAGTCAGGGCTGAGGCTTCTCCCCTCAGCCCCTCACGGGGCTCCTGGCTCCCTCCCTGGCAGGAAGCGTTTGCTCCCTTCGCTGTCTGTCTTCAGGAGCCCCGAGTTAGGAACGCTTTCTAGGTTCAGAACTAATTGCCAGGAAGGTTTAAAAGTGAACAGAGGAATCTCTATTTTGTGCTGCGTAAAGAATCTGAACAGACTGCCCGGGGGTAGGCTGGGCCTTGCTGGCTTGAGGACTGCTGGGTACCAAAGCACAATGGTCCCCCATTGCACAGCCCCCTTCAGATACCATCCCCCAGACCTTCTCTTGGGACTGGGGGGGTGAGGCAGTGCCTGCCGGTTTAAGCCTTGAGCTCCTTTCTGAAAATACATGCAAGTGTTCTCCCAAATGCTGTGAAACTCGCCCGAGCCTGCGAGGATTTGGGATTGTGCACAAACCAGCCTGTCTTGACGGAGCCAAGGAGACCGGTATACATTCTGCTTGTGGGGTTTCAGGTGAGCCAGCCAAAAGCTGTTCATCAGTAGTCACCACTGCCACTCAAATCCGTGTCTCTCCAGTTTAGAGACAAAGATGGCATGTGGGACAGTGTCAAAGGGTTTGCATAAATCCACATAGATTACATCAGTCGCTGTTCCTTTATCCACCAATGCCGTAACCTTGTTGTAGAAGGCCACCAAATTTGTCAGGCACAATTTACCTTTAGTGAAGCCATGTTGGCTGTCAGCAATCACATCCTTAATGTCCATGTGCCTTGGCATAGTCTCCACTAGGACCTAGTCCATGATCCTGCCAAGCACTGTGGTGACACTGAGCAGCCTGTGGGTCCCCAGGTCTTCCTTTTTTCCCTTTTTAAAAATGGGTTTTGCTTTTCCAGTTAGTGGGAACTTCACCAGACTTCTAGGACTTCTCAAATATGATGAATAATGGCTTGGCAACTTCATCTGCCAGTTCCCTCAGGACCTGCGCATGTATCTCAGCAGGTCCCATGGACTTGTGCACCTTCAGATTCTTTAGAAGGTCTCAAACCTGGTCTGCAGCGAGTGGTTCTTCATTCTCCCAGTCCTGCCTCTGCCTGCTGTGATTCAGGCTTTGTGGGCAGAGCACTTACTGGCGAAGATGAAGCGAGAAAGTCACTGAGTACTTCAGCCTTGTCCATATCCCAGGCAACCAGGTCACCCGTTTCCTTACGGAGAAGGGCCCACATTTCCTCTAGGCTTCCTTTTTATCCCCAGTGTTCCTATAGAATCTTATCTGTATGTCCTTGGTATCCCTGTCCAGATTTAATTGTCAGGGCTTTAGCATTCCTAGCCTGATCCCTGGCTGCCTGAATAGTTTCTCTTATTTCTCCCAGGCCACCTGCCCTTGGTTCCACCCTCTAGAGGCTTCCTTTTCATGTTTGGCTTTGTCCAGGAGCTCCTCGTTCACCCACACAGGCCTCCTGGCCTTCTTGCCTGACTTCCTCTTTGTTGGGATGCATCACTCCTAACCTTGAAGGAAGTGATCCCTGAATATTAACCAGCTTTCTTGAGCCCCTCTTCCCTCCGGGGCTATATCCCATGGTACTCTACCAAGCGGATCCCTCAAGAGGCCAAAGTCTGCTCTCCTGAAGTCCAGGGTAGTGAGTTTGCTGCACTTCTCCTCACTGTCCTAAGGATCTCAAACTCCGCCATTTTGTGGTCACTGCAGCCAAGGCTGCCCTTGAGCTTCATATTCCCCACTAGCCCCTCCTTGTTGGTAAGGAGAGGGTCCAGCATGGCCCCCTGTCCTCTTATCACTTGCAGAAGGAAGTTATTACCACTGCATTCCAGGAACCTCATGGATTGCTTCTGCCCTGCTGTGTTGTCCCTCCAACACATACAGGGGTTGAAGTTCCCCATGAGGACCAGGGTCTGTGAACCTATCTGTCTATAGGCCACACCTATCTGTCTATAGAGGGCCTCATCCCTCCTGTTGGAGACCTCCACTGTAATATTGCTTGTTCTGACCCATAAGCTCTGGGTTGGCTCCTCATCCACCCCTAGGCAGAGCTGTGCACACCCCAGGTGGCCACTGACATAAAGGGTGACACACCTTCATTGTCTCCCTTGCCCGTCCTTCCTGAAGAGCCTATATCCTTCCATGCTACCCTTCGCAGAGCCATCTTTGCTTCTGTGCAATATGTTTCTTCCTTTACAGATTAAATTTCATCCACTAATTGACAAGTACACATCTTACTTGGAGTTCTGCCCATTTTTGACACTGAGCATGTGGCTCTTTTTGAACAAGGTGTAGCTGTGATTTGCACTGGTGTGCAATTTTTACTCATTTCATAAATGTACTTCTTGTAATACTGTGTTGTCAGCTCTCATGATTTTTTTGTGATGCTGATGTTCTGTGGTAGAAATTTTTTAAAGCTCCAGTTCCCCAAGTCAAGGAAGAATTTTGGCTTTCATCTGAAAGGAAAAAAGTCTGTTTCTGGTCCTTTTATTTGCAGCAGAAACTTACGTTATGCACTGTAGCAGCTCTGGAACCAAAAAGAGAAGAAACATAAATGTATTATTATGGCCATCATTGGTATGGTTTTATTTTAGCTCTCTCAATACTTGCATCCCTGATTCCTTATAGCCTGGCCATATTTAATATGAGACAGGGATAAATGGATTTGTGCAGCTTACACAAGCCCTTACTTCTCAGCTTGGAGGTCTCAAATATATTTTAAGTTGATATAAATAATCTTTATTACTTACTGCTTACACTATTTACACTTAAAACTGTGACACGCTCACACAGGCATGCAGAGTTTTTCTCTGCAAAATCAAGGTGTGTATCTATTCTTTGTTGCTTTGAGGGAGTGTAGTTCTGGTAGCTGAGTATATGATTCTGTCTGGATGATTACTTCTCTGTAAAAATAAGTCATTTATGATTTTTACAGGTTAGTAACTCAGCAGAAAGCTGTGTTGTACTAGGACAGGGGCCATTTTCTCTAGCTGTGTGTAGCTTTCCACAGTTTGCCATGGGAGAGAGCTTCAGGAGTTTTTAGCCCTCTTTTTTTTTTTTTTCTCAGATATTTCCAGGCAGAATCTACAAGTGGAACAGTTGATTGTTTGCAGAGGTTTACTTTGTCTTATCTTAGTTCTCCATCATTGACAAGTAGTCTGTTACATCTTTCCATACCTAATAAGCAAAATCACCCTCACTGTTTTTTTTGCTGTGACAACATTCATCTATGTCTTCACAGTTTTGACTCCTCACCTCGTTACAGGCAGGGTAACAATCCCCACCTGCACACACACACTCATGCACATGCTCTTCACCTTTCCGGAGATATTTGCCATGTGGTTTCAGAGGCCTTGAGATATTTGCCATTCTTTCTCAAGGGGCTGCAGTGTCAGTGTCACAGTTTGGGGTACCCTTCCATTGACTGCCTGAATCTCTCTGCAGTTATATTCCTGTTTCCTAGTCCCTTGTGCCCCTAGTTTGGCTGGTTGAAACATACACCTCATCACCGCTCCAAGTTTTATGGCAGAACCAGAGGAAGGGGTAGGTTCACTCCATCGCAACCATGGCAACACTTTCCAAAGATGCAGCCTACAGTCCCTGTGAGTCTTCCAGTTTTCCATGGCAGCCTTGTTTCTCAGAAGCTTACATCGACCTCAGGAATAAGCATGTTGCAAAATGCCTAAGTTGCTATTTGGTAAAATATATCCTTACCATGTACAAAACAGGTGAGCTTTGAACTTCCTTTAAGAACTGAGCAAAAGGGAGAGGCGAAGAGGATTCATTTAGCTTCTGTTTCAGAAAGACCCTGTCCTATTAAATCAGCCAAATTTTTTAAAAGCCAAATCTCAGTTGTGTTCTCACTCATTGTTAAAGCAGCACAGAAAAAGATCCTCCTTTGTCTTTATGCTGCCTGTTTCCTGAAGATAGATGATTCCTCTGAGGCTTTACACTTGGACACCTATTGACCTAGGGAGTTCAGAGGCAAATATTTTAGTTTGCTCTCCCATTGTTCTAAGCCATTTCAAATTCAGGCAGCTCCCTAATTTTAAGAATGTTAAAGTTGTCTTTCCATGCTTTAATAGGGCTTATTAAGTCGTGCATTAATACAAGAAATGCCAAGAGTTTGAAATAATGCATACAGAAGGGTGGACTAAAACATCATAAGCCAGAAATTATTTTGTGGAAGACAATGATGGAGAATGAAATCAAACTTTTCATGGAACCTTATAGCCTGTAGTATTAAAGTCAAGAGAAGAGCTCCCACTGCCTGCAATAGCAGTGGATGTGGACACTGATACCTGCGATCAGTCTGTAGCCTGAAATAACATGGATTCAGCAGTAGTATGTTTTTTACAATGCCTGTATAGATACTCATTTCCCAAATTTGAGGTCTTGACCCATATTTCTATTCTGAGTTCTTTTGAGTTGAGCAATGGAAAGACATTAGACAGCCTTTCTTCTAATACGCATCATGCCTGTATCATGCAGCACCAGCACCATGCCACAGGTTTGTTCCACAGATACTACTGAGGTTTATATGTCTTTTAACCAAATTGTATCCACTGAAGTATTTCTTAATGGAAACACTTCTATCACAGTTAAGTCGGTAACAAGGTATTTGACACAGAGCCTAAATTTTGAGCTAAACATAGCAGGAGCCCTTTAAACTTACTTTATCTCACTTGTTACAAACTTCTGGAGAGATTTCTTTTTGTCTCACTCAGAATTTGTAGATCACCAGTTAGTTCAAGCAGGAGAAGTCTTTCCAGCTGAAGAAGCCAATGCTGTTGCTGTCAAATTAACTGGGAGGACAGATGTTCCATGTGCTCACACTGATTGTATGTGGGATATCTCACTACATTGGGGGCAGTTTTGTTGCTTTAAATTATAAAGTAGCTTAGTTTTCTTACAGTGTCCAGATTGAACTCATTTGTCAACCTGTTGTATTTCATTATCCTCATCAGCTCATTTGTTTTTCCTGAGGGGGGAAAAGGCTGAACCTCATTTTATTTTGTAAAAGCCAGGATTCTTTCCAATTAGTAGAACTTGTGTTTAGCCATTGCTGTGAAAGGTGCCCTTTCCACTGTACATGTATCTGCTGAAGAGCACATCTGCTACTCCAGTACTTTTTTCAGTAGCATCTTTCTGTCTCAGATGAAAAGGATCCACTCATAAGTCCTGGATAGATAGACATGCTCCTAAAGGAGGAATTATGCTTTCAAGATATCCCCAAGAGCTGTATCCAGCCACAGCATACTGTAGATGTTATATTTTTTGTACACTGCACCTTTGCTAATATTTGAATACATGCCATAATTCAGTGGGAGCATAAATAACTTCCACTCAGAAGATGGATGCTGTGGTAGCAGGCCAAATGGTAAGCCTTGTCAGAGCCTGCTTTTTCACTTTATCAACCACACAGCATAATATTATGCTCCTTATTTAAATCCTCTTTGCAGATGTCATACTGGGTTAATTGACAAGCAGCTGGATTTGATAATGTGTATTATACGAGCATCTATTGATTCTTGTGATAGTGAGGATGTGCATGTAGTGATCATGGGGTTACAACTCTCAGCAGTGGGAGATGAGTAAGTCTGTGGGTCACAATATAAATTTAAGCTGCCAGGGGGTCAACATTAACTTACATGAAAGTTTAGATTGATAATTCTTTATAGGTATGGAGCATGATTGGCTGTAAAAGAGTTGTCCTTGTACCTGAATTGTTTTAGAGCAGCAGAGCTTTATGCTGAGTTAACAGCATGCTGTTAAGAATCAGTACCAATGTAAACACAGAGAATGATGGGTTTATGTTGGCTGTTATATCATACAGTATTTCACAGTTCTTGAAATCATTTCAATTTCAACTAAGTTGCTTTGGCGTTGCCAGTCTATCAGCAAAGACTGAGCAAAGTGCAGCACTGTAAATGAAATGAAACTCCGAACTCTCCAGATAGTAAATGATGGCTCTTCTGTTGAGCTGGAATTCTGTAACAGCACTTACTAATTCCAGCTTATATAATACAAAGTCATTTGCCGTTTCACTTTTTTCTCTGAAATTCATCATTATATTGCTAAGCTTTCATATGAACTTATGCCACTCTAAGTCAGAGGGAGCAAAAAAAGGAGGGAAATAAACTGAGGGAAAGAGGAAAACAGTACAAAGACTATAATGAGATGAGAATTAGGAAGGAGAAATAGGGGGCATCAGAAGAGCAAAAGATTATGGAAGGAAAGGAACAGTATATCATAGGAGAGGTGGGAACAAAACCAAAGGAGACATTACAAGTGTAGAACAAAATAGGGGAAATTAATACAGAAGATGAAAAAAAAAAAAAAAAAAGAAACTTCTTTCATTTCTTTCAGGAATATTTTAGACTCATCACTAGCAATCCTACTTGCTGCAATTCACTGTGTTTGCCTCTTACCTCAGAAATACACCTCTGTATAATGAGTTTCCCCTTTCATTTTGGCACCTGGCTTGCTCTTGTATAAGACTAGGCCTCCAGAGGTCACTGAGGAGAATTGGTTTCTAATAAAGCTCCTCCATACCAGAGTTCAAAAGCTCTCCCACAATGTAGTGCACAATGAAAATTGACACCACCAAATAGCTTTAGTTTCCTAGTTTCCTTCTTTTCTTTTTCTTTTTTTTTTTTTTTTTTTTTTTTTTTACTTTTTTTGGGCATCTGCATATCTGAGTTAAATTTTTCTGCTGAATATTGAGCATATGGCATGAAGAAGTAAGCTATAATCAAATATATATGTGTGTGTGAATATATACATAAAAACTACAGTGACATAGCTTTTTGTAAGGTGGTTTTTTTTTTCCCTAATCGTGTGAGAATAAGCAGATGTGAGACGCTTCCTCTATTATGAACATTTATATGAGCTGTGTGGTCAGAGGTGCTTAGCAGTGAATTTGGCTCAGGGCAAGGGAACAACAGCAGTAATTTGAGGGGTGATTTACTCCTGTTAACACTTTTCAGAATTGGCAATAAAATCAGTTCAGTGCTCTTAAAATATGAAGGGCTGGATTTTAAGCAAAATATGGAAGATATATTATCAACCTGAAAAGCGGTCAAGTGAAAACTGTTTATTATTAATACCTAAAAAAAAAGCCCATATATGTGTTTCCAACTAGTGAACGATAATGAGAGGGCTGCTCCCTTTTCCTAGAAGTGATTAAGTTTTCTTTGCCTTTCTGGTTTGGCTGCTTTTAGGCTATTGCTTATGTAAAACAGAACACCTCCTAAGCCCTCGTTTACTAAACAGAATATCTAGCTTCTGATCTCATGCTACACAAGGAGGTAAATTGTATTCTGTGTGAGGAGCTTTACATATGAGCTAATGGAAGGGGGACAAAGACACTTCTCCACAAACAACAAAGACACTAAGTTTGAGATACTTAAAGTTGAATTTTCGTAGTTGAAAAGTACAATTCAAACATGGAAACAAGAAATCAGTTTTCATTAGCCCCACAGGTATTTATTTTAGCAATTTTCATTTTGCTTTTCTCCTCTCTTAGCAAACCTGTGTGGCAGTTTGTTGAACAGTGTAGGACAGTTCTGCTCTGAAGTGATGGAATACTTTTTCTGAGGGATCAGCTTCCAAAGGTGACAGTCAGAGGGCACAGCAGGGATGCTGACTGCTTGCTCAATCCTAAGTGTTCCCAGACAAGAGGGGATTCTCTTAGCTGTGAGCAGTCAGTGATGAAGTGATGACCAAATCCAGTTGTGCTATCACTAAGATAGGCTGCTCAGCTGCGTTGCTGTACCTCTGCTATGTGAGTGCATAGGGTGCATGGCATAGGACTCCAGGGGTATCCAGTCTTTCACACACACTGATAAATTTGTGCTTTGTTCCAAGGTGCGAGAATCTCGTCTTCAGTCTGCAGACCAACTACGTGCAAAAAGAACATGGCTTATTAGATGGTGGTATCCATTCAGTGATATGTCATGAAGTAGCAAATGCCAAAGTGTCTGTATACTTGTACATGGACAGAAGCAGTTCTTCTGCAATAGCCATCAGCTGAAAGGAGGAACCAGCTCAGTCCCAGGAAATACAGACAAAAATGTAAGTGCAATTTTTGCTTCTATAGATATAGATAATTTATCTTGTCTGTCATATTAGAGCTGCTGATAATAGCTCCAGGCAAAGTGTTGCAATACAGGAATGACTCCAAGGAGTTAGTGCAGTGGCATTTGACCCATGCTGATGCATTAGAGTTAAAAGTGCAAGACCAAATGAGAGAAAATCCATGAGCAGTAGCATATGAGACTGGACATACTGTTGAATTGTTGGACACAGTTATTTGAATTATGGTAAATTATTCTCTATATATGCATGCAGACATGGGATTAGGACTGGAATGTCCAAGAATGAATGGAGGTAGAGATAAAATGAGAGCATGAATAATGGGGTATTCTGGTTTAGATACTGTGCTTTGGGTGTTGGCAAAGATCCCAACTCATTCCAGCCTAATACATACAGGGTCATCACCAAAACCACGTGCTAAGCACACTGAATTACTGTGTGTTTGGCCGGCTGCGAGATGTGCAGAGCTCTGCCTACTGACTGAGGGCACAGGGACAGCAACAGCTCTGGAAGAGCTGTAAGAGCCTCCCTTTGTTTACAGGTGGTAGAGGTTGTGTCATACACATGGCATTTGCCTGGCAGCCATATAGAAGGTTTTAGTACTGTATGTCACAGCAGAGAACTACCTCCTTCAAGGAGTGCCTTTTATGATATTAGCCATTGGGATGTGCCAGAAACATGCTTAACTTAGTCAGGGGGACTGGGTGGAGCAAAGGGAAAATCAGTAACTTTTATCAGAAATTATGAGGTAATTGCATTTTCTCTCTGGAACCAGGCACACAAGTCTCTGGCAGCAATACCTGAGAAAGCTTTGTAGTGAAAAAGCATTTGTGTTTCTTCCTGAAAACAAAACAGCTGGGAAAAATAAAATATCAGCTAAAGATGCTTCTTCTGAGGAACTCTGTGCAAATTTGTTTCACAATTAGACACTTGGAAGGCACCTAACAGGGTTGTCTGGAACCCATTTAAGAGAAGGACAGGGGGCTGCCTATCCTGTCCATGGCTGAGGAGGGAACTGAGGCTCTATCACGGGTGATTTGCAAACATCCAAAAGAGAGCTTTCCTGTACTCTGGGGGGCTGGAGGCCCAGTTAGTATTTGGTGTGGTGCTGTGTCACCCAGAATATATTCTTCCGTGGCTGGTACCTGCATTGTTTTCCTCATTCATCATACACCGGGCATGCATTAGTGACAGCACCATAGGAAATTGTATTCTTCATGCTAAATTGCATATATCTACCTGTCAGAAGCCTGCATGTTGTCCCAGTAAGGGCCAAGGCTTGACTGCTTCTTAGTAGTCTGTTGCAGAAGCGCACATTACACAACTACCCTGTGTTCAAATGAGCCAATACCTCAGACAGTAGCTGTTGCAAACCAGGATGGCAGCTGTCTGTGGATATAATCACAACTGAAGACATACTGCCAGGGCTTCTGTGTCCTGGTTGCACAGCTAGGGGCAGAACACTCAAATATTTCTAAAGCTAGATATGCAAATGCCTCTGGAATGAAGCCTTTTACAGTTCTGCTCTCATTAACCTGATTTGCATATGTAAATGACCTCTTGCCACATGATAATGAGGTCTGCTCATGCAGAGATGTTCAGCATATAAGGAGAGGGTTTTCAGTGACAGTCAGAGTGTTTTGGCCAAAGCAGCTGGTACCAGGACAGGACCAAGAAAGAAGTAAAGGCAGGATCCAGGGACAACAGGGCAGGGAAGCAGAAGGAAGCAAAAGAAAATCAAATGCTGCAGATGCCTCCTCCAAATGCCAAGGGCATCTGCAGTTCTAGTGCCTTATTGGAGCAATTTCATAGTGGAGTCTGTGAAATGAGAGCAGCTGGAGGACACTGACAATTGGGAAGTGACCTGTGGCGTGGAGCTACACAGAAGATAGCGGATGTCTGGCTATCATAGAACAGCAAGCACATGGCCTAGCATTCACTGGCTGGTTTAAAGCAGCCTCTTCCAGCTATTCCTGTGAGCACCATCACAGAGAACTGGACACATGGCGATGGGTCAGTCCTTCTTCAGGAGCAGTCTCCAGTTTAATCATTTCTCTGTGATTACCTTCTTGCCACTGGCACACTCATCCAGAGGTGACACTTCTCATTTCTCATCCCTCATATGCTGCTTAGCTTCTCATCAGGGATATTTCATACCTGTGCCTCACTTAGTGCATGTGGAGGCAAGTCAAAATCCTTCCTAGGTTTTTCTCCTTGGATAACATGCCCCTTTTAGAGAAGAAATGACTGCTCATATCCTGAGATAGCTGTGTTCCTACTTGTCATGTTTAACTCTTGATTCCTGGTCCTGCTACAGAACATTCAGCTGCTGAGGATTTGCTGACTCAGAGCTCTTCAAAACCTACCTGATCGAGCACCATCTTTATCCAGTTCAGAAAGAGGGAATGATCAGTTCCACTCAGACTTGCCCAGCTGTCTCAGGTAGGAATACAGCCCTCCTTTCTTTGACAGGAGGAAAAGGCTGTAGAAGATGGTAGTCAATATCTGTTATTGGGGAAAAAAAATAAATAAATAATTGTGAGCTAACTCAGGATTTGCCTGCATAAAACCTTGTATCGGTACATGGGAAGTGGCTGATCTCTTTTTGTCACTGGAAAAATAATAGTAGCCAGTATCAAATATCCAGAGCCCTATTCATAGCTGGTAAGCCACCAAACTGAGATTAAAAAAAAATAGTAGGGATGCACATCACAGTCAATAAATAAGAAGCTGTGCTAGTGTCTTTGTGAGCTAGCCAGAGTTAGCTAAATTAAGTTTAAAAAGTAGTGAAGACAAAGCAATTTGTGTATTAGATTAATTTAGGAAGTTGAATTCAAGCCTGTAAAGGAAATTAGTTCATCTCATGACTACTTTTGGTTCACTCCCACTCATACTGAGGGGAAGATAATGCATATGGGAGACAGAGAAAGTTGACACACTTGTATTTCTTTACCTGTCCACTGCTGACAGAACAATGCAGTGTGACTACAAGTAATGGTTAACTTCAAAGCACTAAAAACTGATTGTCGAACATGCCCCATCCTTTCTGCACATCAGTAGGCAGTTCCTGGAGCAGCCACTGGCCCAAGACCAACTCATCTGTGTTCCACCCTTCACAATGTGGTCATTACATGAAGGAATGATGGTGTAATCCCTCCCCATCATGTTCACCAGCATAAACATGAGATTCAATTTTACTGTAGTCACGCTGTCAGTATAGTATTTCCCAGTCAATAATATCATCCAGGCCCATGAGTGTCCCTTCCTAAAAAGCCTTCAGGTCTGGACCCTAGTTTTCTAAGCTTACATCCCAAAGCCCTCTCAACACTGAGTGCTTTTAACAAAAGCAACAGTCTTGCATATCTATGCTAACATTAATTTGTTTGGTGGTTGTAAGGGAAGTGTTGTAATGTGCAGAATGACCTAGAAATGAGTAGTGTCTGAAGAGCATAGTCTGGGCCTGGTGGCTTATTCATATAAATAAATCAGAAGGATCAAGCAGAGCATGCAGGGTCTTTTGAGTGTTTCTGTATAGCCTGTCTGAGCAGCAAGCCCTTAACCACATACTCAAGCAACCTCTGGGAGCATTCAGTCAATTTGGGCAACTAACACCCTGTCCTAAAACTGAGCCTGCAAGCATTTGACATTCAGAAAAGGCTGTCAGCTAACTAAGCCAAAAGCTTATGGAAATTCTCTCGCTTGTAAGGTGCCATCTTTAGAACACCTTTTGTTTAACTTTATTTTTAGTTGTTTAGTAGGCAGGCATTTTTGTAGGGACTTTAATCAGACAAGGGGTTTATGAGGCTATTCTGAGAGAAGGCATTTAATTAATTCCAGATTTTTCTTTTCCTCCCTCTTTTGTTCAGCTTAGGTATACCATCTACATACCTATCTATAACAACTGAGGTAAAAATCCTATGAGACTTCTAAGAAGTTTGGTTCATCTTTCATTAGATTGCAGCAGAACTGAACCATATCTTCTCATTGCTAGACATTTTTTGAACTAGGCTTTTCCCAGTCTCACTGGGGTATGTATGTGAGCTGGAAAGCTTCACAATGCATTAAGATTTCATGAGGGCCTAATTCTGCTTTCTCTTACACTGCCCTGAATCTTCAGCACACAGCGCTTCCACTTCGAAGTAACATAACTGAGAATACAGCAAGTCTCTGAGCAGCCAAGCTCCACTGCATGGACCATCTAAAAAATGGTGTTCTAACCATGCAACTTGTGATTTTTATCTTGAAGAGATAAAAGTTTAGTGTCATTACTTCATTCCTATTAGATAAGTGTTTTGGAGACAGGAAAGACATTTTGGCTTATAGTAAAAACTTTTATTCCAAATGTGCTCTTTTCTTTGTTTTAACAAAAAAAATCCATGAAGAAGGCATTTCGAGAGATCTTATTTTGTATTAAATGGTCAATGTCTCTTCATTATTTTGGCAGGGCTAGGTTGCATCTGGTGTTTCTGTATGAAGTCATGTAAGCAGGCACAGAATTCTCATCTTGTTCTGCCATATGTCAGGATCTAATTGCAGATTTTGTGCTTTCATGGGAGGTACAAGCTCAGAACAGGACCTAGACATCTTGTAGACCTGGGACCAGCAAGAACTTTTGCTCAACATACCATTAGTAGAAGAGTACACAAGACAAAACATAACATCATAGAATCAGTTCCCTGCCCCTGCAAATAGCTGTGAGCACCTCAGTTTCTCCTATTCCCATCTGCAGCATACAATTTAGTCACTAGGAAAATAAGTGCTGTGGTTTTAAGTAAAGTAGCTGATGAGAAACTGAGTAAATGGAGGAGTTCTTAATTAAGTAATTAGACAAATAAGAGGGGAGAGGATTATATGATACAAAATTATGAATAGAATAGAAAAAGTAGGTCAGGAATTTCTGTTCTCCCTATATCGTGACGCAAGAACAAAATGACATGCAATGAAGTTCAGAAGTGAGAAATTCAAAGCTAACAAGGGAATGGTTTCATGTAACCCATACTTATGTAGTGGAAGCCTTTCACTCCTGGAAGTCCTTGATGCCAAGGATTTATCAAGTTTAGCACTGAGACTAAACTATCCAGAATTATCAGAGATAACAACAGCTTTAAAAAACAAATTAAACCTTGCTTCTGGTTTTAATCCAGTCTTAACTCTGAAAGTGAACTCCTTCAGCCTTGACACCTTCCTTTGAGCTATCTGGTAACGGCTACCACCTGAGATAGGTCATTGGAGCAGAGAGATCTGAGTCAGCCTGGTGATTTTTGCACTTTTATACCCATAGTAAAGTCTCCTTTATATCTGGTCTGGGGTGTGGGACAAAGTCCTCTCCCAAGGACATTTACATGCTAGGCTTGCTCAAAGAGCTACAGCTCCCTGCAAATTAATATAGCAATGAACACAGTTTCTCTGCAGCCATAGGAGATACCCAGCTGAAGGAAGATTCATCCCCTGCAACAACTATCAGCATTCTCAATGAGATTTTCAGAGGCATCCATGTTACCTGTCTTGGAAAATGGGCCATGTGTCTGCTGATCTTTAAGCCCCTGGGATCCTTCTCATGTCACCAGGAGCTCAAAGATCTGAGGCCTCATTATTACTGCTGTTCCATCAGAACAAATCTGCTGCAAACGCACTTTTTTTCTGCACCTTACATATTATTCCAGACATTCAAAGCCAACTCTCTCAACCTGACCCAAGTGTATTATGGTACATTTAAATCTGATGTAAATCATAAATTTGCCGAGGACAAGCAACTTTATATTTTCAGTCAACTTTTGGCTCATGTGTTTTAAATGTGCTTAGGAGTTTTACACACTTTCATCAAAACCAGATGATTCGATTATTTTCTGTATTCATAGTACACCATTGCTTTGCCTGCATATTTACAGCAGCTATTAAAACAGATGAAAGTCATCATGTGCTTCATAAGGATCAGGGTAATCATGTCCACCAGTGAAACACATTAATTTTCAGCCAATTCCATCAAGATATGCAAGAAGAAAATCATCAAGAACCAAAACTATTGGATATTGTTGGTTTACCTGGAGCATGGGGTTGGAGGTCCCCTAGAGCCTGGTGGCATTTCTGTTGACCGAGGTAATGACAGAGACTACTGTCTTACTTGAATGAGAGCTACCTGATGAAACTGACAGTGCCAATGACAGTTCAACTGGCACGTAAACCCAGAGATTATTTCTGTGTTCTTAAATAAACATATTGTCTTCTCTCCAAGAGAGAGCCTTCAAGGCTGTGCAGCTCTGGAATTTACTTACATGCACCTTCCTGACATGGGATGCTGAAATGTTACACACTAAAAGAATCTGCATTCTGTATTAATATGAAAACATTGTAGTAGCTTTATAGAGGATAAAGCAGAAAAAAAAGCTTGAATGAAAACAACACAAGAGAAATCACGTCTTGGTAAAATACTTAAGTGCTCTTAAAAGACAATGCCAGGCCAGGAAACAAACAGCAGCATAAAATTAGAAGGGCTGCAGCAGTTTAAGTAGAGACTCTCACAAGAATAGCAACTGTTGAAGCTCTTCAAACTGATACAGGCATCTACAGACACATCTATAAAGATGTTAGTTTAGCTTGCAGGGTGTCAGGCCCTGGTCTTACAGTGAAACAAATGTATGCACTGACTTCTTGATACTTCAGCAACCAGTTATCTTAATTAAGTTTGTTCCTCCTGTGAAGCAAAAATAACAGCTTTGGTTGCGGTCTTCTGCAATATCACAGATTTTCACTGGAAAAAGCTATAGTTACAGATTCAGTTGGGAAGGGGTCTGGCTAAGCACAACCAGTATACATGGTGTGTCCCTGAATCCCACTTGGAAGATGCTAAATTTGTGAGGCCAGATTTTTATGCGCAGCATCATTATAAGATTTCAGTCACTGCATATGCCAACCAGTTTTGCATTCCACAGTGACTTTGTTTCCAAACTTTGACCACACATGCAGTTCATGTAAGATGTTTTCATGTAAGATGGTTCGTCTAAGAATTGGTGCCAGCAATTCATTTCATTAGCAAAGTTAAATATAACTTTGTCAGTGTAAAGTGATATCTTCAGCAAAATTCAGCCTGCTCTAGAGAAAAATACATAGAGGAAACCTGCTGTAGAATAATCATCTGTGCTTTCTGAGAGGTTATGGCAACAAAGAGATAACAGAGTGGTAAATAAGAGTGCCATGATGCCCAGGGGGGTTGTGGAGTCTCCTACACTGGAGATATTCAAGGCCCGCCTGGACAAGTTCCTGTGTGATGTACTGTAGGTTACCCTGCTCTTGCAGGGGGGTTGGACTAGATGATCTTTTTAGGTCCCTTCCAACCCTTGGGATTCTGTGATTCTGTGATTCTGTGATTCTGTGAATTTCTGCCTGTCTCCTCCTGAGTACATATTTGGTGATAACAGCTCTGTAAAATATTTGTAGTGTCTTTGCTTTGGGCATCACTGATGTTATGTGCATAGACAACCATCTGTACCTTTTATTTCACAGAAAGCTCAAAAAAGGTAGTGCCTCTGTGGTGAGCTGCATTACTGGCGAACAGAAGACTCTCCCAGCATTTCATTTGTGATTTCTAGTCCACATAGGATTCATTCATGTTTCCAGGATACCTTGGGACTATGTCTAGCCCCAGAAAATACTTTGGCTGATCAAAATATAGTTTCACAAAATAGCTGCTTATGTCTGTTTCTGCCAAGGAATGGGAAGCAATTAGCACAGTTAAGTGATATGGAAAAGCCACTCTAACCTTCAAATTGTGGCTCTTGGAAGATGTCTTAGAAAGAGGATGCTTGGCACTGAGGAAAGTGTGTGTGCATCTAGAAAAAAATTTTTAACAATCAATTGAAAGACTTCATTAAAACATCCTTTCACAGAGGCTTTCTGTTGCTGTCTGTCTATGCAAAAATGCAAACACCCATGTGCATACAGGGAAAGGGAGAAATCCCACAGCAGTTTGGGGAGTTCAATTACTCATTCCAGTGCATTGCATTCACAGTTTTAACATGAAGTAATACAGTTTTGTAGAATTGCATTCCTCACTGGTGTTTCAATGTCTTCAAATGAGAGTCATCTACAAGAATATATTTCTAGTTTCTAGACATGTTTAAGGAAGTCTTTTGGAGTGAAGTAAAACGGCAAAAACTTATTTTCTCTTGTTCACATGTAAGTGAAATCAGCTTTCCTCTCAATCGCTACGGATAATCATGAACAGCTCAAAATCTCATCAATGGGTATGGGTTGTCCGTTTCAAGAAAAGATGAAACAAGGGAGAGAGAGATGAGTGGGGCACAAACGTTTTATGTTGGTTTTGTTTTTTATTTTATTGCTGGAAACTGCTGTCTCTTTACATTTTCTTCTCCTGAAAGAGAGGTTGAGTTCAGTGGCTAAATCTGTCCTCTCAAGGGAGCACGCATTACTACTGCAGCAGCAGAGGCGGAGGCAGCCCAAGCTCAGAGTCAGTCTCAGGCAGTAATCAGCCCTTTTCTTAAGAACTCAGTTCCAACTTCTTGTTTTATGGCTATCTTATAACAAGAAAAAATAAATGAAGTTACAAGAACTTAATGATAAATTATGATTACTCATATAAAGCCAAGACAGAAATAATTAATTACTTATTTAAAGATTTGCCTAGCTCTGTGCAGCACTGTTTATGCTAACTTCTTACACTGTTTTAATCTTCTTTGCTGTGATTCCAGGTCTGTAGCTTTGGAGTTCCCACAGAGTTTTGGTTTTCATCAGGATGTGGTGACAACACCCATTTTTTCCTAGCACAGAAACTTCCATCAGTCTTTGTCCTTTAGCTTTGCCCTATTGTCTTTTTATTCTGCTCATCTTTTGTACCACTGTACAAGCTTGGCAGAGTACTGGGTATATGATTTAGAGACAGCTCTGGATTCTTCCATGCTTCCTTTATTAAATGGAGCAGGATATTGAATTAGTTCATCATAACTGGCCTGGATGCAGCCTTCATTGTTAAGTTTGTCAGCTGTTCACATCTGGAGGAGTACTCCAGGGGCATTGCTTCCAGGGTCTACCAGCCCACAGGCCATGTCCTTTATTACTCAGAGGCCTCATGTCTCTGTGCCAGTTCCCCTCGCTCTGTTCCCTGGAAGCTGTTACGTAAACACAGAGTCTGAGCAGGTGCCCCAGAATGGAAAAGACAATTTTAGGGTAAGTTTCAGAGATGATCTCTCCTGGAAAGAGGTGTGAAATCAAACAATATAAGGAACTGGTAAGCAAATGCAGCCCACCTCCTAGTGCATAAGCATTTCATTTAGTTACAAATGCTATGGCACCCCAGTAAAATTATATGATACAAATAAAAGCTTGGCCTTTGTCCAGTAATGAATAAATGTTAGCATTAGCTTAGTGTCATGTGTGCTTAGTGACATGCAGTACATATGAATGAACACAGTCCCAGCTCTGGAGACCCACAAATCTAGCAAAGTTTCAGACTTTTGGTTTAGACCTTTATGGGCCTGAGTTTGATTTAAAAGTCTTTCAGGTCTTTTTTGAGGGAGAGGGAAGGGGGTGTTCTTTTGTGGTGCTGGAGGGATCAGAAATATCTTGCAGTTCACTATTCTTACTGTGTTTTAGTAGCTGAACTTGCATTATTAGGCAGAACATGTAATTGGGAGAGTGGCTGAGGTAACAATACAAAATCTGGATTAAAAAAAAAGCCCAGTAAGGACAGTGGGTGGAACGGGTGGGCAGGTCTAACAACACTGACAGTCAGAACACCGTATGCTGTCTCTCCTACCATCTATATTCATCACCCTCATACAATGAGTCTAGCTAGTTTGTGATGATAGTTGTGCAGCCCATCCTACAAGTACAGAAGTTACAGCTTTTTAACAAGTGCATTTTCCAAGAGTCAGCGCAGGACTTGCATGGGTAAGGTGCAATCTATGTCACCCATTCCTGCTAATGACCTTAAAGACTGTGCTCTCCCAGCAGAAGAAGGGAAAATTAATCTTCACCACAATTGTTCCATTTCTCAAACTTCTTTTCAGCAAAGATATAAATTGTGCCAAATATCTATCAGTTTTATGATGACAAGACCATCAAACTTGTTTCATTAAACACCCTCCCCCCTCTTACAACTGTCTAAACAAGATTTTTCCATTTAGTACCCTATCAATCCAGAGTTATGATTATTCAGTAACTGAGGGGATCTCTTGTATTTAAATATTAATGTTTGTGTAGTTATTAAAGTATTTGATGATTTGTCCAGGGGCACTGTAAAATTAAATATAGCATGTCATTTATGGTAATTCAGAGGAGAATAATAAAAAATCTTTTTCATTCTGGTTTTGTGTCTGGCTCTGCATGTTACTTTTACTGCTTATTTGATGGTTTGGGGAATTGTGTGGTTTTAAACCATTATAAATGTAGGATTTCAGAGCATATTGTTAGGATCATATAAAATATTATCTTCCAAGTTATGACTTTGTATTGCTGTGTATGAACTGTTGTCTGACAGTTACACTGCTAAAGGGGTAGGCAGTTTTCCAGCAAATATTTATCATCTATTGGGTGTAGCAGTACAGTAAGCCCATAAATATTTTGGGAAGCTCACTTTGGTCCATGCTGCATTTACTTTCAGAAATCACCTCAGCCTGCCAGAGCAGAAATGTGTATGTGTAATTAGGCTTTTCAAGTTATGTATATTTAAAGAACATTATTTAGGCACTCCACTGTGAATCCCTCATGCTATAAAGAACAAGAGAGAGAGAACAGAGAGGAGAGAGGCAGAGCAGCTTATTTGAGGCAAGCACTTGACTGGCATTTGTATGCGTACAGGTGTGCAGCTTCCTCATGGATAGGTTTCTGAGGTGGGATAATGGACAAATGTGCCTATGTTTGGCCCATTCTGCGAGGAAACATCTTTCTGCCCATTTGAAAACAATAGGTGATAAAAATGACTTTCATAAGGTCACTCAGAGACAGAGCCAGGAATAAAAAGCAGCCCACATAAATCCAAGCCAGAGCACTTTCTATGAGACCAGACTGGTATTTCCTGCTGAAAAAAAAAAAATAAATAAAATAAAATGAGTTAAAATCTTGAATGACTGCTTTTACTGTACAACAGAAGGGATTTGATTGAGGTCTCCTTCAGCTTTTTCATATAGGTCAGTGTAAAACGATTCTGTGGCTAGTGATGGACAGCTGTCCCGGGATACATCTCTTCTTGGTAAAAAGGTGTAGCAATCTATTATATTATTAAAAATATTTCTAGCAAACTGAGTTAATATAATTACAGTAGAAGCACTTACTATATGATTCACATATATATATTCATTCTAAGCCTGTTTTTAAAGCTGATCATAACTTTCTGAGTATATATGTATGTCATGTGGCAAAATTACAGTAAAGCAGCTTTGTTTGCAAACTGCAAGCATACAAAAGTCAGGACATTATGTAGTCTTTTCAGTGTACCAATAATTCACCTGTCTTCTGAATACTCAGTACAGAAAATTGCTGTAATCCATGTTAACTGTGATGGTAAGATATTAAGTACATTTTTTTTTCCACTGGCTTAACTGGAAACACTTCACAGGAGGTTTGGGATCCTCCTCATGTAACAGCAATTTAGAGAATTTTAATTAAGGATGTATATGCATGTGAGACATCCAGATCATGGTTCCAATCCAGAGCCCACTGCAGGCATTGGGAAGACTCCCTTCAAGTACATGAATTGATTGATCAAAGCCCAAATGCTTACGCTGGAAATAACACACAAACTAGGGTTACCACCTCTTTCAAAAGACAGATTAATCTGCACAGACCTCAGTGCTACCACGACAAGACTGCTTTCCATTTAAAATGGGCTCGTGTATGTTTACATTACACCTTGGTACGCAGTGTGGATATGCGCAACTCTCATGCACACGCTGTCTGAAAGGGCTGACATGGCAATACGGCAGAGTATCTGTAGCCTCAGGAGTGGTGTGTGGAGAGGGCTTTACCGTGAGCAGTAAAGAATGGAGACCACATCAATCAGAGACAAATGTGGTATGTAAGTCTTTGCTCCTTTTTTGTGTTTCAACTGGGTCTTAAGGCACATAGACAAACACAGTGAGTGTTTTACCTGCACATGAAGTCAGAGTGAAGCTACTCATGCACAGGACTAAAACAGGTGCAAAGCACAGAACTGGGGTCCAGGTATGGAGACCACAGAAAATTAGTGTTAGGAGACCATCCTCACAATCTCCCGTAAAATAGCCAAGAGACACAGGGCTTTCATCAGAGAGTTTGAAAAACAGATGCTCTTACAGACTTAGCACTGCAACATCTACCAAACAGCTCTATCAAAACACACCTGTCATCTTCTGTCTTGGCACTTCACTCCTGTCACCTCACTTCACTGTCACCACATGCATTTCTCTTCAGAACCAAACTGACTTCAGTTTCTCTCTGCAGGGCTTATCCCTGTCTCATCCATCATGATTTCATATGGCAAATTTTTACCAAAGGGGAAATGCTTTTCATCCTATTTTCTTATGAAGGTGTTTTCCCTGTGCTTCTACAGCCACATATGAAGAAGACCTTAAAAAAGTTTGCCTAGTTATTTTGTCATCCTCCTTCAAATCATTCTCTTGTTGTGATGACTAAAAAATTATATGAGAATGGTTAAACAGCTGGTGTGCTATGACCACCACTTCTTATAGTAATTGTAATCCTCTCACTGTAACCTCATGATGCCTCTGTCTCTGTTACATCCATCTGTTGTCTCTTATCATATACTTGGACTGCAAAATATCTGGGATAAGAACCAGCCTTTTTCACTCACACACATGAATGAGCTCAGTGCCTTGCACACCAGTATCCCAACCACCATCACTGATGGGATCCCTGACAGTTACTTCAAGCACAGCTAAATGATAATGATAACTGTTTTAGAAAATGGATTGGAATAGAATTATACAGACTTAAGTGATATATCTACTCTGTTTTCACATAAAAAATTACTGATTTTAGATGCATTTATGTCACTGTATAATATTCCAGATATATAGAGATACAGGTCGCATATCAAACTTTAGTGTATGGTTAAAAACTTACTGGAAATTGGTGCACCATTCTATACTTTTAATATTTGGATAATAATTCTCAAGGATGTTGCACAAATTAGTTAACAAACTGGTATTTATAAAGTGCTTTGAAGATTAAAAGGAAAAGAGCTATCTAAATGTGCATTTTTATTATTAATAATAATAAACCATATTTATTAAAACTTGTCAGAATCACTAAATATGCAAAATCCATGTTTTTTTTTTTTTAATGTAGCAGTAGAGTTCTATGCATGCCAAGAAGGACTCTGTGATGTTTATTTTGGCAGAAGTGTTTCCCCATCAGTGTGCTACTACTTACCTGCTACTTACATATATATAAAATGATCAGTAGGTGTTACTCAAACTTTACATCATTCTCTTTGTAGCCTCTAGAAATGTCACCATGACCAAAGGTTACCAAAGAAGTACTGTCTTCTCTGTTGTAATTAGAGCTATACTAACCTCAAGCTGTGATTCAACAGGTACAGATGAGATCTGCTGTTTCAAGAACTCCTAGGAACAGGCAGGCAAAAAATCATCATTCCAATGACATAATTTCAAGTTTAACAATTAGGGAATGATGGCATTGCAGCATGCGTCATTCTCAGCGGAGGGTAGGTGGTATAAAGTTAAATGGTACAAAAAAAAACCAAAGCAAAACAATTTATACCAAAGTATGCCCCATCTCCAGAGGGAATTGCCCCCTTTGAGCCCTTTCCAGCTTCTGCCTCCTGCAACTTCTGCAGCTGTGGCCTTGCAGCTCAAACTCCCAGGAGAGCTGTTACTCTCAGATGGACGTGTCCCCAAAGGGCAGTGACCCAAATGAATTGTCCCTCTGCCTCTTTCATTCTGAAGTTTGGTGTACAGGCACAGGGAAGTTCTTTGTGGAGGATGTGCTTTTCCTTATCAGCTGCATTTAAGCTCTAAACATGGTTAAGCACCCTTGCTACTTCCAAAAGAGTGCATATGACCATGGTATGCTGCTATGTAACTGGGTAGCAGTTGGCATTAGCAGACATAAGTTGTCTAGACTAAAGCTCAGTGATGAAAGAAGCTAATGGAAATAAAATATATTGATTAAAATGACATGTTTTGCCCTACCACCATATTATCATGACAGGAGCACTGTAGTAATTTCCATTCACAGACAGGACAAACACATCTAGAGCCATAGAGGAAGTTACAACACACATATTGCGTATGAAGAAATGAGTTGATCAAACCAAATGTTGGAGTGAGGACAGATCAAATGATGCCACATGGAAAATTACAGTTTGGAATGAAAAAGTGGTCCATTTAACAGTACATAAAGTCTCTGTAATATGCATAAAATCAGCAGCTAGCAGATGTTTTCTGATACAGTGCATCTGCATGAAGCCGGGGTGTACTCAGTTCCATTGTAATGGCAATACACAGAGCAGATATAACAGCAGACCCTCCAGACAGATGAAGGCAGCCCTGCCCTTATTTAATAATAACAGTAAGTAATAACTTGCATTAATTAGCAATCAGGAATTAATGATGGACTCAGATGCAGTTGTGGGAGGTATCATTCAAAGAAAGAAAAACCTCTCATCCATTGGTAACAGCTAAGATGAGGAAAACAATTTTGTGACAGCTCCCTGTTCGATAAGTTCTTGCTGAAAATACCACCTTGGGGTTGTTAAAACTCTCTATTCACACTCTGTGGCCAAAAGCGATTTCTTTTAAATCTTGGGTAAAGTTTCTTTAGCCTTTTTAAGTCTGCAGAAATGCAAATGAAAATATTTTTTCTTCATTTAAAAATAATATTGTGCATTTTATTTCATAGAAGTGAGTTTTGAGAAAGCACCTGTCCCTAGTGTGGTGGTTGATTTAAAGAATTGATACATCACATTTTTCTTTCCTGAGTTTACTTGTAAGCTTGGAGTTAGTGGAGGAAAACACCAGCCTTCTGTGGTATCCTAAATAGCCATTCATGCCTATCCATGACACAATATAGGCCACACACAGTAGGCAGTGCAGGTTTTCACAATTTGATCTTTGTTCCTCAGCGGTTTTACCAGAAGTAATATTTAATGACTGAGAGACTTAAAATGTTAGAATTAATGCTTAACTGGTCACGATTACCGTAACTGATGAAAATATGGAAATTCTCAATATTCTGAATTATTTTGGGTCACCTGCACACTCAGGCAGAGGCCAACATACCAGCATGATGCAGGTTATCTTAAAGTCCACCAGGATTTGTTTCAATTCAACATGTGAATTTCACTGAAGCCAATTGAACAAAGCACTGCAGTAAGTGCCTGACTTGACCAAATCCAGTCAAGAAGCAGCTGGTCTTGGACACAGTCAGGCCATGTGTCTGTAGCTTCCAAGGATTGTCTGCATTAGGGAAGGAGACTTTGAAAGCTTCTGTCATGCAAAATACAGTTCTTTCACTGCACACTAGAGATTGTGTGTCTTCTTAAGTCACTGTATGTAATGATTTTTAAGATTCTCAGCTATTTTCAAAGCCCTTTGTGGGACAGTTCATAGTTAGGAATCTCTTCAGTCTACACTAACGTGACTTCTCAAGGCACCTTTCTGAAACAATTGTCTGTGACAAGAATGAGAGGTGTCTGTACAAGAAAGAAGCAGAAAGTTGAATATGCAACTATGTCTCTTGAAAACACTGAATATTCACAGATCTTCCTGCCCTGGGTCCACTTTTTGTCCAAGAGGCACAATGGCAATACAGTATGATAAACAAATACAATGCTAACTGAAAGGTATAAATGAAAACAAAATTATGTACCTCTGTGCATAATTGTTAAAGTATATTAGATATCATGGAGGTAAGTTGGATGTAGCTGCCTTAACAGATACCATGGATTAAGTTTTACCTGACAGTTTCAGAGCAACAAAGAAAAACAAGCTTTAAAATGGGGGACACAAGCCCCAAAAAAGGTTGTCAGAGCTAGCAGTGAAAAATGAAATGTAGAAAGCTCTGTTAAACCCAGCTTCTTACTAACTTTTTCTGGTTTGGAAAACAATCCCTCACTTCTCCAGCAGTGTCTGCAGTGTTGCTATTGTTGCACTGGCTGCCAATTGCCAAGGACTTCTTTGTCAATAGAAAATGGAATTATTTTTTCTCAGGACTCTTTATTCTTATTAAGTGTGATTTACTGTAGTGTTATTGAGAAGGTCTCATTGTCACCTGATCATATCTTTTCACAACCAGTGAGATTACTGTCAGGGAGAAAGCTGTTCATTCCAAGCAACATTTGGTAATAAATTGATTACTGGCTGAATGCTGATACTTTACAAAAAGAGCAATCAATGAAATATCTGCCATTGCTCAGAGTCTTACATTAGAAAGGCACACAAAATAACCAATAAATGATTGCACATGGTGACTGGGCTGGACTGTGAAATCAACTTGGACACACATAGGACACACAACTTAGACACACACAGTGTTTTTCACACACTTTGAAAACCACAGTATAAACCACAGTGATTGTGTGATGACCGTGTATAATAAGTGGGTTGTTAAGAAGCATCTTCCTCAATCTCATTTTAAGCACAGCACACTCAGTACTGTTTGCACTCACAGAGTAATAGTTATTTTTAACAATCGCTAATGAGCTGAAACATCCCACCCCCTATTTCACATTTAGTATTCCTTTTCAGATCTACTGTTTCCCTGCCTTCACAAATTCAGGAGGCCCCTGGGAGATCTCTTCCTTCCCCTTCAACAGTGCCTGCAGGACATGCTGCTGCTCTTCCCCTGGCACTAATTCCACTAACATCAAGGGACATGCACATGGAAATGCACCAGGATATGAACTCCACATCAAGAGAAATAAAGATGGTGTGAAAGATCTTGTCTTACCACTGCCTCTCTCACTAAGTTATTGAGAGCTGTGCTCAAACCGCACCTTCACTCCTCAATGACAAAACAGGCTGTGAGACCATCTGCCACCCCCCAAACCAGGAGGCTACAAGAAGAGTTCCCTAGTGAACATCCCAGGCATGGATCCAACTGCTGTATCAGGGCACAAGAGGAAAGACACAATCTCAACCTGCTGCTGTGAGGATTCACTTGTTTACACTTCCCTTCCTGGAAGAAAGACTGCAGAAAAATTCCCACTTCTTTTTCCTCTCCCTTTTACTCCGGAAGTTGCAGTCAATGGCTCAGCGTCCAGGCGGAGACCAGTAACGAGTGGTGTCCCCCAGGGGTCAGTGTTGGGACCGATCCCGTTCAACATCTTTGCCGACTACACGGATAAATGGGATTAAGTTCACCCTCAGGAAATCTCCCGACAACACTAGTTACGTGGTTCGGTTGATACACTGGAGGGCAGGGATGCCATCCAGAGGGACCTGGACACACTTGTGAAGTGGGCTGATGCCAACCTTATGAAGTTTAACCATGCCAAGTGCAGGGCTCTACACCTGGGTCGGAGCAATCCCATGCACAGCTACAGGTTGGGCAGAGAAGAGATTCAGAGCAGCCCTGCGGAGAAGGGCTTGGGACTGTTGGTCGATGACAAAATGAACATGAGCCGGCAGTGTGTGCTTGCAGCCCAGAAAGCCAACCGTATCCTGGGCTGTATCAAAAGCAGCATGACCAGCAGGTTGAAGGAGGTGATCCTGCCCCTCAACTCTGCTCTCGTGAGACCTCATTTGAAGTACTGTGTGCAGTTCTGGTGTCCTCAACATAAAAAGGACATGGAACTGCTGGAACAAGTCCAGAGGAGGGCCACGAGGATGATCAGGGGACTGGAGCACCTCCCGTATGAAGACAGGCTGAGGAAGTTGGGGCTGTTCAGCCTGGAGAAGAGAAGGCTGCGTGGAGACCTCACAGCAGCCTTCCAGTATCTGAAGGGGGCCTATAGGGGTGCTGGGGAGGGTCTCTGCATTAGGGACTGTAGTGATGTGCAATGGGTTTAAACAGGGGAAGTTTAAGGAAGAAGTTCTTTACTGTAAGGGTGGTGAGGCACTGGAACAGGCTGCCCGGACAAGTGATAAATGCTCCACCCCTGGCAGTGTTCAAGGTCAGGTTGGACAGAGCCTTGGGCAGCATGGTCTACAGTAAGGCATCCCTGCCCATGGCAGGCAGTTTGGCACTATGACCTTAAGGTCCTTTCCAACCCAAACCATTCTATGGGTCTATGAAGCAGGTTAAGAATCTAGGTCTGCCTGGTGTAGACCTGGCCTCCTGGTCCTCTCTTGCTCCACAAACACCAGTTATCCAGGAATAAGAAAAATCCCAGTCATCATGTGCTGCCAGAAGAGGTGATTGCTGAATGAGCCATATTCACCACTGCTACTATGGCCACAAAACAGGTTCCATTCTGCATTATTATTTTCAATTTATTACAGTTAATTTCCTTCCTTTTGTTCCCCATAACAAAAAATTATGGATGGTTACTTTTTTTAAAAAGTGACACTACCTAGTACTTGTGAGAAATGAAGCCCACAAATTCCCCTCCTCTACAGAAATGGCAAAATCCATGCTGACTTGAGCTCTGGTTCATCAGGTTCATCATTGTTCAATGTTTAATCCCCCAATTTCAATACAACAGTGTAATTACCTCAGTTTTGGTTTGGTTTTGTTTTATTTTTTAACTCTGGAAAAATCAGCTGGGTAACAGCAATTCAACTGATCAGGGGAAGTTACAGAAGGTCGGAGGGCTCAGCAGTGAAAGGAGTAATACAGAGTGCTTGGGGAGTGACCTTCAGGGAGTACCTGCAGACTGTAATGGTAATGGCTGCAGGAGAGGCAGGAAACTGAGGAAGGAAAGCTGAGAAGTTAGTTTCAGGGTTAGCAGGAGAGGATGGACTGTTCACAGTCCTAGAATCGCAAGAAGCACTCAGATACTAGGATGGGTCCTAGTAAAGGGTTTGAAGATAGACAGTACATACAATTTGTACACAGAGCTGTTCCTAACATGCCTATGAAAAGAGGCAAGAGCAGGGTCAAAAGGCTGATGCAGCTTTTCATAGAGTATAACCATTTATTTTAGGCCCAGTTTCCAGAAGTGATTTAACACTCAACTTAAGTGCAAGCTTTTAAACTTTAAATGGAGACACACCATTCTCCAGGAAAAGAAAAATATCAACAAGCAAGGAACTCTAGCACAAGCTCTGATTAGCAAGAACAAACACAAAGGCAAGGACAAGGAGTCCAGTCAAAAGTTACCTGTAAAAATACTAATGACAGAGCTGTACGCATTCGCAGTGAAGATGGAAGTAGAGAGGAAGAATGAGGGCTAGTCCAAGGGATATTCTTCAAGAAATCTGCAATAATCTTTAAATGAGTGATATATTACTGATTGTGAGTTCTGAAAGCACAACTGCAACTGTAATAGTAATAGTATAGTTTCCTTCTTCCAAGTTTTTTCTCCCAAATTTTTTCTCCCAAATGTCCATATTGTATATTGCCCTGATACACTAGTAGAAACAGGGCACTAAGCCAAGTGATTACCTGGTATCATGTACACCACTGATGGACACAGACTTTGATCCCCATACATAGGACTCCTGGTGTCCTCTGTCTGTCTAGCTATGGTGCTGCAACATGATGAGAGGCGCTGTCTCTCAAGCTGTTGAATATATTGCCACTCGAAGCCGTGCATTTAAAATTCTGTGAATTTTGAGTTTCTTCTGTTTTGAAGAAAAGCTGTCCAGCAAGGCTTTACTTCCACTAGTTAAGGATTTCTTTAAAGTATCTGCCCTGGATCCAGGAAGTGCTGAAGCAGTAGGTGGTATTTTTCTCAGAAGGAGCTGAAGGTGCTACACAAGTCTCAGTGGCTCCAGCTGAAGTGCAGTGATACAAAAACCATGTGGCACTTCCAGCTACTTGATGACAGATATTCTCTTGTGCTTGACCATACACTTACAATATATTTATTCTTAGGATTATGTCATTGAGCATGAGCTGCTTTCAGGCATTAGATCATACACCTGGTCCTTCCTCAAATGCTGTTTTAACCAGTTGCTGAAAGCACCAGTTGAAAGGATGATTTGACTAAGTGACTAATTTGACTGAATGCCTGTAACACTTCCAAACTATTTTTAAGACATTTAAAAAGCTTCATCTGATAGATTTGGGCAAAAGCTGCATAAATTGTGGGTCAGCACAAAGCAGCAATTCACAGATGGGCCTCTGTAAGAAAAAAAACCCCACATTATTTTTGGAGGCATTTGTTCCTGTACCAACTCAAACTAGTACTATATCCTTTCTTTGCTCTCATGGATAAAATAGGCAAGAACTTCAAAAGCAAATCTATGAAAAAAAAAATAGGTAAGAATTGGAGGTTTTCAAAGGCACAAACTGGAGTTAGGTGCCTATGCGGCCTTTATCAGGAATTTAATACTTGCATTCTCTGCATTTAACCACTATGCAAATAACATAAACAAGCACTTGGATGAAAACCTTTGAGTGGTTCTAAGTAACAGCAGTTCCTCTGTACTCCCTCATTACTTCTTTCCTTCACCTGAAATAAATTTCAGCCCCTTTTTAACTTGGGATAGTCACATCCTGCTCTGCAAGGGGATATAAGCTGCCATCAGTTCAGCATCTGCACTGATTTACATAGATGTTAATATCCAACAGCTATTTTCCATTGGCTCTCTTTGGTTTACATAACTGGAGGAGATACAGAGTAACAAAGAACCAGGCACTCCGTTTAAAAACAGGCACTCCATTTCTGGCAGCGGGCAGGATAGAAAGTCCTTAATTTCAGCCTTTGAGTGTATCCATGCAACATTAAGTACAAGTGTGAGAGGAACACGCTGATAGTTCTGCATTATCCCTAATGGCACTGAGATGCAACAAGAAGGAAAATCTAGTGCATGCTTATTAGAGAACGCTCCCATTACAGCCAACTGCAGGTGCCAATTTGGGTAAGTTGGTCCAGTGAGCCCTTCCTGGATGGCCAGTTTCCATAGTAAGTGAGCAAATTTGTTGCTTGTATTGTGTATTACTTATACCACAGTTGTGCACAAAGGAATTCAGGATGGTTTTACATGCTTGTATATGTAGTAATACCAAGTGTCTGAAATGCAGAAATTTATTGTTTCCCAGAAATATCAGCGAGTAAAATTTAAGAAGTGTCTATGTTTAGGGGCTAGATATGGAACAAGTTACAGATGGTTTTAGACAATATGGATTGTGAAGTAATTGCAGAAAATGTCTATAAATATATTAATGTCATCTGCAGAAATAAACTTCCCTGCCCAAACTGTGCAGAGAAGAATAAACAGATGTATTTAGTTGAGAGCGATATTTATTCTTTCTGAGGAGTCCTATGTATTCAAAAGGTAGGGATATATCTTATGTACCTCAAAAGCAACTGTGGGGCAATTGCAGCTCTTATGTTTTTGTTTCATTGAATGCAAGATACAGGGAGCCTTTATTTTTCTATTATTTCTCATCTTCAGAAACAATATAAAGTGAAAAGAGCAGATTTTGTTCTTTGTGCAAGGGAAACATGGTAAAATCCGGGGCTAAGCAGACAGCTTAAAAAGCAGTGTTTAGTTTTTGAAGTGACTGTTCCTCCGAAGCAAGAGACAGGTGAGAAAAAAATTGGGTCTTGACAATACAGTAAGTAGATTTCTAAAAGGTTTTTCCTTCCAGCTCAAATATTTTATGGAAGTGGAGAAACATCAGGCTCCACTTGTAAAAAGACTAAAATAAGAGGATAATGGATACAACAGTAAGAAAGGTTACTTTGAGACAGTGTCAGAAGAAAGACTCAAAACAAGGAGAAGTATCCCAGGTTAACCCATCCATTATTTTCAAGATTCCACGAGCCCCCAGGTTAGGCAGTTATCTTGAACCAAAAGTGAGTAGCAATGTTAATTTACCAGTTTTATTGCTCATTCAAACCATTAATCACTACAAACAACCTTCAAAAATACGGAGGATATAAAGAAACAGGACAGACAGAGATTGTCTCAATACACAGATGACTGCTTGCTGTTTATCTGGCACTCCAGGTCCTTGTTGTATCAGCTGCCTCAGAGAGTAAGTGGGCTTAGATTCTTGATGCAGTTGTACAAATCAGATTTTGTTCTGGTATTGTTTCCAGCTGAAAGCCTTTTCTTTATTCTAGTGGTAGAAGACTTTCTTCCTATTAAATGCTTCAGTGGTGGATTTAAATATTTAGAGGATCCACATTACAGGAGAACTGTCTGAAAGCATCACAAAGAAAGCATTAGTTAAATCCATTAAGGATCTACTTAAGTGGAATTCCCTGCTGTTATGTACATGATAGCCACATAAAATGACACTAAGCAAAGAAAATGATGGGGAAAATATTCCTCCTCACATACTGTATCTGTGAAAAATCCAGTCTTACTGAAGGATCCCTTTTTGATTGTCTTGATTTCAGCTCAGAATTTATATTCTTCAGCTGAATTAGAGTATGGGGAACAATATGGCTTGGTTTCAGTTGTGCTTTTGCCCCTCTCCTTTTTAAGTATACTCAGTTCAGACAAAATCTTTTGTTAGAGCAGAAGGTACAGAAACTCTTTTTGTTTTGGACACAGCACAAACCATCAAAGTTGTATTCATTGTGCAAGACACATCAGGAATACACAGAACCTTTGTGTTGTATAATTTTAAATACAGGTAAGTGGTAGCGATATGAATAAGATGTTCTTTCTTCCAGCTCCTACAAAAAGGCACCTGAACCATATGAGTTATAAAACTTACACCATCCTTCAGGTTGCTCTTGTTTTTACATAGGATGAAATGCTTGAACTCCATGAACTTATTTTTCCATTCTCTGCAATCATGGGTTTGACACACGCCCAAGAAGGCAGTTACATTCCTCAGAATATTTCTATTCTTTATCAGTTATGTAACATTTCCTATTTTTGAATGCTCAGGAATCTCTGATACAATTTAGGCTTATGGATAAGATGAAGGCACTACAGAGAGTATATACAATGCATAAACATCCATACTGGTTGTAATATTTATATCCCTAATCTATCTGTAAATCAGTCTATAGCATCTCCCATCATTGATTTTCTCTCTGGCCCCCATTTTGAGTACACTTTATAAAACCCAAGAGAGAAAGCTCTGTTCCCTAGTCAGAGAAGTATAGAGTTATTCTACAGAGGCAGGGATTTTTTCTTTCTAAGACATTAAACAAAGTATTTCTTTCCTTTTGGAGGGTGAGATACTAAGAAGTCTTGGTTCATCCATACATGTAGATGTACATACAGAGGACCACAAAAAGCCAGTAAGCCCACTTTGTCTTCCTAATTAGACTGTACCTTAGAGGTCCAACGCAGAAGAGAAAAAACACCTCAGCAAATCTGTTATTTCAGGGGTCAGCAGCCTACAGAAGGGAAGGAACAGCACATGGGAAGTTTACCAGTGGCACAAAGCAGACACAGAAGTGTGAGCCCTGGTGATTTGAGAGAAGTGTCCTTTTTAAGCAGTGGCCCTGGCTTCAGAAGTCTGGACACTGGAGAGGCTGCCATGTCCTGGGAGGGAAGATACTATCATCAGGTGTCCAGAAACCACAAGACGCTGTGAGCAACAGTATGCTCTCACGTGTATGACGCTCCTGTTCACACACAGAGCTACTACACTAGGATAAAATCTGGTGTCAAGTGGTATGGTAAACCCAAGGAATTACAAAATCAGAAATCAGACCCTTTCCTCAGACCAGTATTATCCTAACTATGGGACTGAAAAACAATGTCTGTCTGGGTCTTCTGGCACTCGAGCCATTGAGGAATATACTTCAGTAGTGTTTCTAACCTTGTCACCACACACATGGAAACTTACTTTAAAAAACCAAATAAAACAATACTTATCAAAAGAGTGCAGAACATTGGGTTGCTACAAAAGCATCACCTGTCAAAACTGTGATCATAACTTTACAACTAACTTCATACAACACTGGCAACATGGGGCAACACTGCCCTGTGGTGCAGCAGTATCATGACTTACTTCTTTGCCTTCTCCAGAGTACCTGCATCAGGAATCAAGCAAGGGCCATCAAATGGGGAATGGAACAAAGATACACCAGAGTCCTCCCATACCTTGGGGGAAAAAGGTTGCATTTTTGCAGAGCCACACGATATTCTGAGAACTCTTACTATAGATAAATAAAAAGGTCTTGCTGTGTATCTACAAAGGGAGCATTCAAGGTGTGATAAAACCTCTAATGACTTTCCACCGATATTTGTAACCATTTGAAAATGTAACTTCAGTGCTCTTTGTGCCCCCAATAAAAAATTGTCTTTTGCTGTTTTCTCCATTTATAGTGCTTTCAGAGCAATTGCATGATTTATAATAATTCCTACTCCTACAAGCACTTCTCTGCAGACAATAGGTTTGCCAAGGCCCACGATGTGGAACTTAAATGGCCTACCTTTCAGAAAAACACTTCTGAGTAGAACAGAGATGTGTATGTACAGGTACGAGGGAAAACACTGCCCCCCAAAAAACCCGACCCTGGAAGCCAGTGTTAGCACATCACCAGGGAGCATTAGGCACCACACCTCCCCGCAGCTCCAGTGGCACAGGCTGCCGGACAGCGGCAGATGATCTGGCACAACAGACGCAAACTATGAAACAAATATCTAACGCTCGTTAAGTGCTTTAGCTTTTATTTCGCCTAACGACAGTGGTACAGGTATGCGTTAAACAAGTAGAGCGCGCCGCACGGGAGGAAACCAGCAGCTCCGATGTGCAAGCCCCTCCTCCCTCTTCCCACAGCCTGTGGTGCGCGACATGGCTGCCGCTCCCGGCAGGCACCGCGGCCGGTCCCTCCGCCGGGCACGGGGCGCCACCGGGCCCGTCAGGCGGGCGGCCACAAGATGGCGCTGGGCGGAGCGGCGCCGCGGGGCGGTCGCGTACCCGGTCAGCTCCTGTAGCTGGCACGGCAGTTGTTTCGGTTAATTTATTGGTTTTATAAAGTGTTCTGGGCTCATTATAAATAGCACCAGATTCGGAGCAGTTCTACTGCGCTGGATTGAATTAAAGATACATGCTTATTTACCCACTAAACTTAGGATCTCATACAAATACTTGTTAAATGTATTATGACAGTCTGGGATCTACATTGTTCACACTCCCCAAATCTTTGTGTTAAAATGGCATTTTTTGTGCAACAAATTTGCAACACATGAGTAGAAGTGATGCTTGAACTTCACTATTTCAGCCATTGTGGCTTTTTCTTCTTTTCTTTTTAGTCTCTCTCTCATACGCCAGCAAAAGCAAACACAGCACTAGCCGGGCAGCACTTTCGTCTCTAATAGAGGCTTATGAATGTCCCCAAACCCACACCCAGCCCTGCTGCCTCAGCGAGGGGCTGTGTTGTGCTTGCAGCCCATGCCGAAGTGAGCTAGGATCTGTGGTGCTCTTGGCTGGCAGCCGTGCCTTTATCCCCTGCTGCCTGCGTGAGGCCAAACCCCCAGCCAGGGCAAGCCGGAACGTGCAGTGGCTGAAGTGAGGACAGCGGTTCGCTCTTCCCCAGCCTCCCGTTCCCGCGTGTGTTCATCTCCTTCAGGTGGTCGTGCAGTTTTGAACACTTCATGGAAAGAAATGGACCACTTCAGCCTCCTCCAGGCTTCCCGTGTGCCAGCGCCGTGCTTTCTGAGGAGCAAGGCAGAAACTTGGAGCAGAGTCTGTAATCTTTTTACCGTTCCTCTGCTTCTCCCTGCCCTGAGGTGTGCCTGCTCCCCTCACAGCTCTCGCACCTCCTGCCCCACTGCCAGACCTCCATGTGTCCCCAGAGGAGTGAAACGAAGCACCACGCAGTCCTGTGTGGGATGCCGGCGGTGCAGGTGAGACTAGCAGCTATGGCCATGGGGATCAGACACAGGGAATGACAGTGGGATGGGTGAAGAAGACTCAGAGTTGCAATGCTGGAAATAAGGAGAACAAAAGCCCTGTGGAGGGTGAATAGCACCGTGAGGCATGAATGGTGCAACAGTGCAAAAGGAAGAGAGACGAGAAGCAGCCAGAGCACTTTGCTTCCCAAAACCCCACATCCGTAGCTCCCCACATACACTCCCTTGCTTGAAAACTACAATCACCTCCAAATTGTTTCTGAATGCCCTGAAATTCAGCTTGCATGTTCCTTAGGGAGGGGAAGGTCTGAGGTGGGAGTGGTGCAGATGCAGTGAAAGCTTTAGCATGCAGCCACTCGCCATTTTGACCAGGAGAATCGCTGCTGAAGCTGTAGAAGCAGTGAATGAGAAGAGCTGTGTCAGAGTACTTGAACGCTTCAAGAAGTTTATTGGGAGAGGGGGGAAAATACATGGAATATTGAAAAACTTTATAAAGGTGGAGTAAAGGTTGAACAGTGGTCATGCCCTTCCAATATAGGCAGCACCTAGACATAAACTGTGAAAAGCACTTTCTGCACTTTTGAGCACCAGCTCAGTGCTGAATCTGCATCTTCCAGCCTGATACTAAAGCATGCCCATGTCCTAGGAACTCCCTGGAAATGGAGGTTGGGAGCACTGCTGAATCAAGAGTAACACCCATACTTTGCACAGGCAAAGCTTGAGAGTGGGTCACACAGTCTGATCACGGATGGCGCATCTGGCCTACGCTTACAGACCAGAGTAGTGATGTTCCCTCCTCATTCCCTGCTCCTGGATGGAGTGCTAACTGTTATCACCCTTCACCCTTTCCCCTAGGGTCTTTTTTGAGAGCTAGTTTACACCACAAAGAATTTTTCCAGTATAGCTGTAATTACTGAAACCATGGGGTCAGTGCAATTCATTCCAATGCCATTTTTGCCAGTATTGTTAAACCTTTCCTTCAAATGACAGGAACTATTTCAGAAAAAGAACTTTTTTTTGGTTACTTATTGTTTATTCTGACTTCATTCAGCCTCATCTTTTCACACTCCTCCCTGACAAAACTATTTGGCCAACAGATTTAGCCTGAACTTCTGAAACTGTTTCTGCTCTCTCCCCTTATTAAATGCTGTCATGTATGGTACCACAAAGCTGACAGTTGCCAAGGCCAGTTGCATGCCCTTTCTCTGGCAGCACCAACAAAATTGATTGGTTTAGGAATCACTGAGGAGAGTGCTTTGCTGCGAATACTAAAATCTGAAGCAGTTTGGTGTGGATACATCTGTACTAGCAAACCGGTATTTTCTTCTAGCAGAATAAAACCGTCTCCCACCAATGGCATAAAATATTATTGGTAAAAATACAGTTTTACTGGTACAACTGTGTCTCTACCACAGGCTTCTGTTGACACAGCTATGCCTGTCAGGGCTGGCATCTCTTTACAGCTATGCTAGTAGATGTCAGTCCTGTAAACGTGATCTTGGTCTCTCAGAACACACGTTCACTGCTTTTCAGCTCACAGTGACAACTCCATCCCACAACTGTATTCAGTACAGTTACTCTTAAGACAGTAAATGCAAATGAAGATGCAAATACATGCTGTAATTCAAATCAGTGAAACAACATCCTATTCTGCCGTTCCTTCCTTACAGCTACTTAACGCAGATTCATAAAATTTAAGGTCAGAAGATACCTTTAGGTAATACAACCTGAGGTATAACACAGGTCAAGCAATTTTATGTAATTAACCCTCATGATTCATAGATGAGCAGGCATCTTCTAGAAACCATCTTTAAGTCAAAGATACCAAGTGAGGAAATCACCATTTTCCTTAGTGGCTTGTAACATCTGCTTCACATTACTGAATACAGAGCCATAATAAGATGGTTTGACCCCTGTGATGTCCTATTCTGTGAGGGGTTTCTCTCCTTGAAGTTCCTCTTCTCTCTCATCCTTTTCCTTGACCATTCTTCTACTCCTTCTAGCTGCATTATTCTAGGTAACAACATTTCCAGCAGCAGACCTGCCATCACCCTTCCATAGCAGCATAAGCCATTGCACTAAGGCAACCTAACAACCTTCTGGTGTCCTCTGCAGGGAGCAGGCGAACACCCTTGTGACAGAATCATGCTCAGTAGGTACTGTCATCTCTGTGAGCAGGGCTGAAATACTGTCAGCTGGTAGTGTATATTTTTATTTTACATTTTCTGGCGACCAAGTGTTTATACTGCATTGATCTCCATGCTCTGCAAAGGTAAAGAGCATGTCTGGGCAATAACAACTCTGCATTTGTTAGGTCTGTGCATATTTCACATATATAAATCTTAGTAAGTTTATTCCAAAATACAGAGGGTAAGGCTTTTGACTGATGTATATATGTAGGTACAAAAATACACATAATACTAAATTCATATTATTAAAGCCTTTACAAGAGAATCAGCTAAGCAGAAGATGACAAGCTTAAAAGAGATACCATTGTGATTACAGAAAGACAAGAAAAACAAACAAAATTCCTCCTTACTTTCATTTTTTTCTACCCCATAAAGTGTTTACGAGTAGCTGGGTTTAACTATTCCTATCTTCACTGAAGTAATCAATAGAGGAATATCTTCATAGAGAAGCATGCATTTTCTACAGTTATAGCTAAACAGAACAGATTTGAACAAATTCCTAAGGATCCACTTCCATTATTAAAGAAGAGTCTGAATTTTTAGCTCTGCAAATAACCAGCTGAATAGCCTGTAACTCAATTTTTATTAACATCCAGTTGGCTGTCACATACCTCAAAGTCCAAGTGTCCCTATGTATAGTATTCCTGAGTACTTGACATCAGACAGCTGGCAATATTCTCAATATGATGTATAACAAGTGACTTTATTGGGGTAATTTAGGACAGACCCTGCAGAACATGTAAAAGAGTTTTTGTCTGGGAGCTGTTTCTCCAAATCTATCTGAGAAATGGCTTGCAATCTTACTCATCTTCACAGGTGCTTGATGCCATTGATTTACAATTTTATATTGCAATTGTAACAGGTTAGCTGAAATAGAGCATACACGTATGAAGGACATTATTGAGTCCAATATCTCCAGTTCAAGAGAATGAGATAGTTCCCTTTCCCATTTAATCATAAATGTTTCTTTAGTGGGCAATAAAGAAAAAGCAATGGCTTTATACAATCATCCCACAATGTTCTGAGATTCATTGCTAAGGAATAAGATTTGCTCAGAGAAAAAGGATTCTCTAATACAAGTAGATTTAACATCAGACTGAATAAAGGAACTCCTGAACTGGAAGTAAAGAAGCAAAAAGGGAAGTCTAGCATGTTCCACCTTTAATGTATTTCTAGGTGAAACATGAATTTGTTTTACTGAACAGTTAAGATAAATATTCCAAATAATTGAGATCAGTTTTTTTCTGCAGTCTTTCAAGAAAATAGGGGAGCAAAATACACAACATACTTAAAACAAAGAGTCAGATTACTTTTGAAGTTGGTACAGACATCACCCCAAGAACAGAGAACTTGGGTTCAGGCTGGTCCACAAAAACTGCAGTTTTCACACCTGCCAACTCATGATCCCTCTCTTTCCAAAACATACCTAGAAAGTCAGTTCCCCTTAGCTGAGTAATGAGCTGGATTTATACATCTGTAACAGAACCCACCATACTCAAGAGGCTTGCATAGTGCTTTTAATGATTCCCTTTCCTGCCTAAGTAAAGTTAGTAAGAAGTGTTTTAAACAGGATGAAACACTGAATGGGGTGAAGTTCACAATAGTGAACTTCAAAACAGACATAAAATAGAGATCACCTAATTCATCCATACTGAACCAACCTAATTAATCAGCAGGTCTCTTCAAATACATGGCTTCATTGAGCTGCTCAAATAAGGTCCCTGTATAAAAATTATATGCTTTAAAACTAAATCAGCAAAGTGTTTAGTACTGTCCTTAGTTTGCTCCTGCTGAACTTTAATTCTTCTGTCACTGGTACTTCAAAAATTCACATTCAGTGGGACCAGCCCTTCAAGAAGAGCAAAAAAATACAAGACAATTTTGATGCTTTTACTTTATGTGGCCTTTCCCAGAATGAGCGCAGTCCCTGGTTTCTAGCTGGTGAGAATCACCATTGATAGCAGTTCCCAAATTAGGCTCCTTTCTTCTTGGACATATGCATAGGAAGTTTACACCCAACACAGAATAGTGTGGCAATTTAAATTTAAATGTGGTTAAATGAAAATCACATTTGTCCAATCCTCTAGATGAGAAGAAAACAGCTGTAACATGGCAAAAAGATATGCATACAGTTAATTTTTTTATGAAGTCCACTGAAAACACAAAATCAAGATCAGAAAAATTTTAATAGTATTTGTATATTACTTTTTTAAAAAGAGAAAGAACCTGGCATTTTTCTGTCCACTTACAATTTTCCTAAAATCCACTAAGAAAGATAAAATATTAGGGGTGGTCTCTTTGGAATGAAAAACAAATAGCAATAGATTAATTAGTGTACAAAGCGAGCCTATTGTCAGTCTCTGAGTCTTCGCTCCCTCTGACTATAGCATCTGGATTTGTTAATGCAGATGACTCACATTGTTAAGTCTTTGTTAAATAATTAGATTATATTTTGGATTAATAAAATGGTTGTTCTAATTTTAATAAAATTTCTTTTTAAATTTAAGAAGAAACAGATGTTTTAAACACACCGCATGATAGCTGCTCAGGTCTGTCACTAAGTTTCATGGCCTAACAGGAACAAGGACTACATGTTTGAAAGCATTTCCAGGGTCAGGTCCTCAGCTAGTAACACAGAGCTTTTTTTTAGAGCTGTGTATTCTGAAGTAGTTCACATCCAGGATGTTTAAACCCTCTTCTCTTAGGTTAGTTTAGCTCTTAGCTTAGCTGAAGCAGGGAGCAAGTCACAGGGGATGTTTTTCTTGATAAATACTTTGCCTTCATAATGAAGATTTGATTGTGGCTTTGACAATCAGAAGTGTCGTGGCAGAGAGGATGTGAAAGTGAAGTACCCAAATTGCAGTTGGTGGTGACGTCCTGTTTGCTGAGGACAGGAGCAAGCTCAGTGAGTCCATGGGGACCATGTGCTTAACTGACAGCTACTGCACCACTCCAGAGAGCAGCCTTCTGCACTGGCTCCCTGGGAACAAAGCTGTGGCTGCCCCTCTCCAGCTGGTGTGTGGAGCATCTTCATCCAAGTTAACATCTCCCTGTGAATCTAGACATCGCAGACATTTCAGCTGCCTCCTGTGCAAGGAGCATTGCCACCTCACACACTGAGGCAAGACCTGCCAGCTCACTTTTGCAATTTAGAAGCTCCAGTGAGCCACTGTATGAGGCCAGCCACTGTAAACAAGCCTGAGACTCTGGAGATGTACATACAGTTCAGCATATGCTTCACAAGCGTACATCCCTGTGATGCTGTCATAGTAAAATAAATAAAAGATGGTAAACCCCACACCCTGGTGCTTTTACTACATTAAGCCAGACACCCAAAAAGTGGATAAACTCTCTTCGCTGACATATAACTGTCTCTACATCACCATGACCAATGTTTAGGACCTAAACAAATGGACTCCCTCAGTACATAAGAAGTTGTGCTTATCAAAAGAGGTTACTGCCACCTACCAGCTATTTATTGTCCCTCTGCTGGAGTCCGCTGTCTCCTTAGATCTGTTGGCTCACTTTATCCTAATCTTATTTGGGCAAATGGGTCTGAGCTAATGCAGATAGTTTAAATAGTAGTGTCTGGTAACCTGGTTCATTTAATCTGAAAAGGGCTGGGGAACACACACTAGCAGATGTGAGGAGCATTAATATGTGGTAGGGATGATGCTGACAAAAAATGAGGATGGTAACTTTTTTCACCAGCTCAGCTGGGCTTTGGAAGAGAGCACCTGTTTATAATCTTAGGACATACATTTCTTTTGGCAGTAGTGCTGGCTAAGCAGGTCCTACTCATCTCCCCCCTGCTTCCAGACCTCCTCTTTGGTCAAACAGTAAGAAGCGGGTAACGGCCTCATGCGCTCTGCCCCTTCTCTTTCCCCTTCCTGTTATGCCAGTATTACTGGTTGGGCCGTTGGGTGAGTCAGTGCAAGGATCTGGATAAAAATAAGTTTTCTTTTTTCCCCCTTGGGTTACCATGCAGCTGCATAGACTGTTGCATCAACACCCCCAAGGTCCATGCCAGGTGCTTATGGCAGTCACCTGGAGCTGCTGGAGCTGGCATTGCAGCTGGAAGAAATGTTCAGCAGTCATGGCATTCCTCCTTTGTGCCTCATTTCCTTGATGGTAAAGTGGGACTAACTGGACCTCTCAGTTTACAGGAGTGCTTAAAGGGTAAATGTATCAAAGCAGCAGTTCTCAAACTAGGAAGCTGCCCTCTTGGGAAAGCATAGCATGTACCAGGTAGGGATGGAGAAGGCTCAAGAAAATTTCATCTGGCCTCTCCCACCTCTCTCCTCCCTTACCCTCTTCCAGCCTCTGCAGCTCTTCCCTCTCTTCCCTAAGAGCATTCACTTTGCGTCCCCTACACAAAGTGACTGAAAGAAATTGGCACTGGGGTGAACTTTGCTGTAAATTGGAGGGTAGGATTTATTTGGAAAGAAAGCAACAGTGTGAATGATATTTATGAGTGATACAGTATGACTATGCTTCAGGAGGCTAAGGCAGCTGCAAGTTGGGCTGCAGGAATTTGGGGTTGCCAAGAGAACGAACATGCATGTACGTGTAAAAGGGTGGGGAATGAAGATAAGGTGGGGAAAGGAGGGAATTACAAACTATTACAGCAAAGGAGAAAGGTGGGGCTCTGGCTAAAAGACTTAGAGCTGCTGTATTATAGATTGTGAATGGTCAAATACTACAGAAATGGGTCAGAAATACAGTGCATTAGGCAAAATAATGTTTTTTTCATCCTTGCAAATATTCAGAATTGCATATAAACTATAGTCATGGAAAAGAAATTCAGTTTGCAAAGGAAAGAAATTGTGCCATCTCCTATTAAAATCCATGAATTTCTGGCTGCACATAAAACATCCTATGGACAAATTATTTTTCTTGGTGAAGACATGGAGGCCACAGTAATCAATTTACTTTACAATTAATTTAGCAATCAAAACCTTTATTTACATTTAGCAATCAAAACCTTTATCAATTGCTGTTCCCAGAAGCAGCAATTGATAAACACTGTGGGCTATAAGTAATGTTTGCATTGTGATATATAAATTGTGTAACTATGCAGTGGAAAAAAGTTTAGGGAAGAAAACTAGGGCTTTTGTTTGTTTGTTTTTTCTTGGAAGACCCAGCGTGTTTACAGCTAGGGTACTGATCTCATTTATTTTATGAGCGTGAAAGCTGTGTATTGTCAGTTTGACTGTTTCTTCAACCCTGCATGCTACAACTGAGGATAGAAAGGACCTCCGACCAATGTGTAGCTAACAGCAAATATTTCTTTTGGTTTCCCATGTGTATCTTGCACATCAGCAAAGAAAAGATTTGTTAAAGGCAGGAGAATGGGAAAGAAACATTGTCAGAGAACTCTATGATTATTCTTATACCGAATCTTTTCAAGTTTTCTGGTTTATAAATGAACAGGACCATAAATTAATAATGCAAAGGAAGGCTGGCCTTTTCCTAAATTGCCCCAAAATGCAATGACATTCTCAAACAATGACATAGGATCCAGAAATATTAGTGTCACTCAGTTTAAAAGCTCAGATTTCACTGGTGGGTAAGCCCAGAAATCAACAACCCCTACTATTACTGCCAAGTGGAAGATTTTGTTTTGATTTAGAAAATCAGTTGGGCTCCTATCTCACCAAAGTACAGACTCAAGAGCTGTTTTTCCTAGAGACCTCAGTCCACAGAAGCACTTAATCAGGGCTTGACTTTAAGGAAGTGAGTGATCTTACTGACTTCAGTGGATGATTCACATTTGTAAAATTGAGGTATTTAAACATTCTATTCAAGTGGTCTACATCCAGCAAGGGAAAAAAATTGCAGATGTTGCATTTCCATAATAAAATCGTGTAAGACGTTCTAGAGATAGAGATGTGATGTTTTGAAATCCTTTTGTTTACACATTGCCAGAAGAAATGCATTAAATTGCCAGCGATTAGTGGCTGCTAAAGAATGGATTTTAATTAAAAGGTAGAATGTGTCACTCTCTACATGTTTTAGGCCATGATCTGTTGGTGTAAAAAGTGCTTTTTCAAAGTTCTTTATGACCAGGTAAAATAAAATTGTTATGCTCACCTCCAAGCTTTATACCTAACAGAGCCTGGCTTATCAGCTGGATATCTACTGTAATAGTTTACATATTACATGTGTCTGAAGTGTCAATATTACGTAATAAAGAAAACACTGTGTTATATTTATATGTTGACCACATAAGGGTTCTCTTAAAAGCAAAATCCCGTTACTATAGATCCAAACACCAAGCTAAAGCGTAAAGCTAAAGCTCTGAGCTGGCTGCTTACTTTTCTGTGATCTGATTTATGTCTTATTGAAATCAATTAAAAGATTTGCACTGACTTCAGAATGATTTCGATTGGATGTTTAACTAGTAAAAGAAGCGATAATTTAATAAAAGCCCACATACTTCTCTCTTTTTTTCCTCATTAAATCTAATGCCAATGTAAAAGAAGGAGATTGAGAATTACAGTGAATTTGACAACTGTTTCATCAAACTGCACAGTTGAATTTAAACATAAAGCACAACAACAAAAGGGTTTTTTTTTTTTGTACGTAGCGATTTTTCAGACTCTTTTGGCTACCCAGGTCAGATGCAACAGGCTCTTGAATCTCTGACTGGATTTTTATCTCACAAAAAAAAAAAAATTAAAGATTCCTCCCAGTACCTCTAAAATAACACCTTGGGGCTGTTACCATATTGGTTTGTTTTCTGTATCTCTCTTTAGCATTATTCTGTGTATGATTTAAGAGCCACTGCTCTAACCAAATGGAAAGATAGCTGCCGTATTGCTGGGAAAGCCGCATCCCTACCATGGGATTGAGCTACCCACGGGCGGCCTGCAGGGTCTGTTCTGATGTTGTAGCCAACGGAGTAAACAAATTGCCAACGGTAAGTTTAGAAAACAGTGTTGCTTATCCTGGAAAGGGATCCCAGAGTCCCAGAGTTTATAAATTGCTAGGAAAAAGGCAAAAGAAAGAAACCATGCTTGGACAACATTGGTTTATAGAAAATAATTAAATCAAAGAAACAATGAAAATGGAACTGAAGTTGAAACCATGCACTTGCGATATCAAATATCAATGCAATCATTTTGAAGCAGATAATATGCATGGCAATTAGAGCTTTTTTACATTATATTATAATAAATTCATAATTCATGCATACAATGAGAGCTTTTGGAAAGGAGCATTTGAATTTAACAAACACTACCACTCATCATCTGAGCAAAGATGGCAAAAGGAATCTCAACATTATTTGTAGTCTAAAAAAATTGAACCATGGTTGTTGCTTTGTGTTGTGCTTCCCTTGCACAGACTGCAGTGCCTTCTGTCTGCTTTAGGGTGTGGCATCTGCCATTGGGGAGGAAAAACTGGCATGTGTCGCCTTTTATAGCAGACTGATTTCATTGTGCTGAGGGCCTCTATTTTATAGCCTCTTAGTTCCAATCTTGTAGCCGAGTTGCTGAAACAAATGAGAAGAAAGGAGTTAGTAGCATAAACTCTTCATTTTTAAGCTTCTTTCTTCTTTCCCAGGGAAAACATTTCGAAGTAAATCTTTTTTAAACTTTGCAGGCTATTTTCCTGATCAGAAGGAGTTGTGGAGCATGTCAGGAAGTATTCCATCTGCAGCCAGGGCGCTATCAGCACATCTTATTGGATTTTAGATATATTTATTTTTGCTTGAATATAAATATCTTGAAGTATAAATGTGTAATTGATTTTATATTTTATTTTAGGGTACACATGTAAATAAATACACTCCAGGAGACATTTATATTTATATTTGCATATGAAAGACTTCAAAAAAATCAACTTATGTGGCTTAATGTGTATAATTAGCGTGCATTTGAATATAGAAAGGAAGAAAATCCAGGAGAAAATGTCAAAAAGGCTCACTAACAAAGATGTAGTATTCTCTTGGCAAAAGCTGATGAATGATTTGGCATGAATTCATCTTACGGTTCTGTTATTCTCTCTCCTACAAAGATGATATACCCCTTTCTAGCAGTTTGCATAGAATTGCAATTTGGTGTTGTTACAGGCCGTAATGACCCTTGGGTATGCACCTGATTCCCCCCAGTAGAATTACTCACCATTTTTTCTCCTGCTCCGTGTTTTTCTACTAGCCATATAACATTTTTGCACTTGCAAAGGGTACCAAAAAAAAAAAAAAAAAAGAGAAATACAATTGTAACAGAAGTATTAGCAAGATGTGCTTGACAAGCACCCAGACTTTTCAAAACTAACTCCATCATGGAAATCAGACTACTTCTGACTTTTCAGACAGAACTAAAATTAATAGACACTGAAATCACACTGTTCATACATTTATTAATAATCTTTGCATGTAATGCAACATTATAGCATGAAGCTTCTGCTCTTAAATGCCTTCACAGTGGATTCAAAAAAGCCTACCTACTCATGACAGCATCTGTCTTGATCGGCTGTGTTTTTTTTCTACCATTATTACTGAATCTCAGATTTAAATTTCCATTTTGAAATTTGAAAATGTGCTTGCCTTAACAGAGCACATAAATATATTCATTTAAAACAGCGTGGTTTAAACCGTTACTATATTGAAAACGTTCGCTAATATTCCAGTTTGCTGTATTCATAGCCAAGTATTTAATGTCCCAAATGCTTTCATTAGTTGAAAGTAGTGTGCAGCTATTAAGTTTTCTTCTACTAGGGTATCATTTGTATTAAGACAGTTCTAAAAACCCCTTCAAACCATTCTGAAAGATGGTTAAAAAATGTAGGTCAGCAGCAGCAGCTTTCCATTTGGAGCAAGAGTTACATGGATTACATATTTTGGGGTTTGTGTTACTACGTTTTCATGAGTGTCTTGTGTGTACTGGAAATTATATTGTTTGGGGAAACAATTATGGGACCGAAAATGCTTCACTCTCCTTCATCAGTCTCTGTTGATCTGCAGATAAGTACACAGAACATATTGAAAACGGCCCTATATATAAAAGCATCATCAACGCAAATGACCGTTAAAATTTGGAGACAGCTGGACGATATGGACAACTGCAAAGATGCTACCGCTGCAGAATTTTAGGTTAAATTTTGTATTTCGTGTGCAGACGGTTATAAATCTTCTGGGGCTTGGAGCGGGGAGGGGGGGAACCAAACTGGAAAGAAAACACCAAATTATTTTCCCAAATTATTTCGCCTTCTGACCATGACACATGGGGCTGGGGGGCAACGTGCAGTGCCCGAAAGTTTGGCGGCCCCGCCTCCTCCAGCACACCTGGACACGGGGCACGGCGTTTGCGGGCGTCCTGTCGCCTCTGTCCCGCCGCAGCGGCCCCACGAGGCAGCGCCGCCGGCGGCACCCCTGGCTCCTGCTCCCCCCCACACGCCGGGGCCCGCAGGGACCCTTCTCCTCCAAGCACCCCCCGTGCGAGTTGGGCCTGCGGCTGCGCCCTCCGCGGGGCCCGCTGGGCACGCACATGAGTGGGACGCGGTCAGAGGCAGCGGCGAGGTCGCGCTCCCCTCGCCCGCAGCCCGGAGCGAGAGCCTGCGCCGTGCGGAGTCCAGTCCGCGTTTTGCGAGTGCGCGGGCGCGCTCGGGGCGGAGGGGGCGATGTCTGCCGGCGCTGGCTCGCTCGCTCGCTCACTCATGCCATGCTGGGCCAGCGCGGCTCCGCCAGACGTGTGTTCACCCATATCCGGGTTAGGGAGGAAAGGAGGGGGGAAGGGGGGGTGGAAGGGGAAAAAAAAGTTTCATTTAAACCTGAACAAAAAACTTTCAACATGAAATCACACAGCGGGAACAGGCGCGGACCGTAAGGAGTTCTTACCATTTCTGATCTCAACCACGGACTCGGGGAGGGAAATTTCTGTAACTCGGTGCGTGCGGAGCGGTCCGCAGGGGATACTCTTGGCTCAGTCAAGTCCCTGCCCCGGCCGTTTCTCTTTCTGCCCCTCTCCGCGCCCTCCCCCCCCTTCTGCTCGCCCCCCCTTCTGGGGGTGAGGGTCGATACTTCCTTTTTTTTAGTTGTTGGCTTTTTTTGTTTGTTTGTTTTTAGTAGTTAGTATTATCAGCACTAATTTCTCCGGACTCGCAATGTTGCGATGATCATGGCCGCGCAGGTCGCAGCGGCTCCGGCTGGTGCGAACAACAAGGGCAAAGCCCCGAGCCTGCCGGGCGGCCTGGGCCCGGATCAGGGCCCGGGGGTGGCCGGGGCCGCCGCTACTGCCGGTCCTGGGCCGGGCCCCGCGCTGGGGGTCGTTGAGGGGAGTCCGGCCGGCGGCAGCGTGAATAATTTAGATCACCATCTCCTCCACCACCACAGTGAGCCGCTGAACATGGCCAATAACGCGGCTCCCGCCGCTGCCGCCGGTAACAACAACAACAACAACGCCAGCGGCGGCGGCGGCTGCTCCTCCTCAGAGCCGGCTCTGAAGGAAGGTGGAAGCTCCTCGGCGTTATCTTCATCTTCTTCGTCTCCTTCCTCCTCCTCCTCCTCCTCCTCCAACCCGGGCTCGGCTATGGAGACGGGGCTGCTCCCCAACCACAAGCTGAAGAGCGTCGGAGGCGATCACCCCGCCGCGCCGCCCCACCACCACCACCATGCCCACCACCCGCATCACCATGCCCACCACCACCATGCCCACCACCCGCACCACCACCACCATGCACTACAGCAGCAGCTAAATCAATTCCCGCCGCCGCCGCCGCAGCAGCCGCCGCCTCAGCACCATCCCGTGCAGAATAACAACAGCAGCCTCGGCGGCGGCGGCGGCAGCGGCAGCAACAACAACGGCGGTGGCGGTGGCGGCGCTGCTCAGCCCAGTGCAGACATGGAGCAGCAGCAACATGGAGGAAAAGACAGTGTTTTGGGCGCTCAGGCCGAGCCCCCCCAGCAGCAGCAGCAAATGCTGAATAAAGGCGCCGACGAGGAGGAGATGCCCAGCAAGATGGGCGAGCCCATCGGCGGCCGCTACGATCACCCCGGCTTGGGACCCCTGGGCGGACAGCAGCAGCCCCAGCAGCCGCCCCCGAGCGCTGGGAGCGGCGGCGGCGGCCTCGGCGGCGGCGGGAGCGGGGGAGGCGGCGGCGGCGGCCCCTCCGCGGTGGGTGTCTCGGAGTTCAATAGCTATTATGGCAACGCTGCCCCTGCCCCTGCCAGCAGCGCTACGGCGAGCCGCGCCGGGCCTTGCTTTGATCAACATGGCGGACAACAAAGCCCCGGGATGGGGATAATGCACCCCACGGCGGCCCCCAACAGCATGGACCCCCTGCAAAACTCCCACGAAGGTTACCCCAACAGCCAGTACAACCACTACTCGGGCTACGGCCGCGGCCCCGGCGGCGGCGCGGGCGGCGGCGCGGGAGCTGTGGCGGCAGCGGGCGCCGGAGCAGGCGGCGGCGGCTACGGGAGCTCCGCGGCGGGCTACGGGGTGCTGAGCTCCCCGCGGCAGCCGGGCGGCGGCATGATGATGGGCCCCGGCGGCGGGGCCGGCCTCGGCAAGGCTGCTGCCGGCGCGGCGGCCGCGGCCGGCGGCTTCGCGCGGTTCTCCGGACAGAACCAGCACCCGTCCGGGGCCACCCCTACCTTGAACCAGCTGCTCACATCCCCCAGCCCCATGATGCGGAGCTACGGCAGCAGCTACCCCGACTACAGCAGCCCCAGCGCCCCGCCGCCGCCGCAGCCCCAGCCCCAGGCAGCGGCGGCCGCCCCGGGAAGCCAGCAGGCAGCGGCGGGCATGGGCATGGGCAAGGACATGGGCGCCCAGTACGGAGCGGCGAACCCGGCCTGGGCAGCGGCGCAACAAAGGAGTCACCCGGCGATGAGCCCCGGGAGCACCGGTCAGGCCATCAGCAGGACCCAGGTAACCCTCGCTCCCCATCGCTGGTGGCTCCGCGCCGCTCGTGTCGGGGTCACAGTTTCTTTATAATTCACTTTTTCTTCCTCTCCCCCTCCCCCCCCCAACCGCCTCTCCTTTAAAAAAAAAAAATTAAAATCTTTATTTTATTTTTTTTTCTTTTTCCTCCGGGCCAGTTCTGCTTCTCCGTGCCTCCGCAGCAAGGGAGAGCGGCGCACAATGCGCGGCCCCGCCGGGGCCAGGGGTAGCGGAGCGCGGCTCTGGCTGCCGAAACCAGGTTGCTCTTGGACCCGCTTCATATTTTTGCCCCTCCGCTCCTCAGGCAGCAGCGGTGGGACGCGGGGCCCGGGGACAGGCGGCTCGGGACGGGGCCGGGTTTGGTCAAGGGGCTGCCGGGCCCGGGGGATACCGTCCATTATCGTTCACGGAGCCTTTTGCTGTATTTTATTTTTTCTTCCTCCTTTTCTCCCCCCCCGTCTGTTTTTAATCTGTTATTTTTTGCTCGAGCGGAGCCCATGGCGCGCTCTTAGCAAAGTAGTTTGTCCCTGGCGGAGTTACCGCAGTGAGATCCGCGCAGCGCGGCCGGGATCTTTCTTTTTTTTTTTTTTTTTTCTTTTTTTTTTTTTTTCTTCCCTTCCCGATGGGAAGAGCGCGCGCGCGCGTGTGTGCGCGCGTGTGCCCGCGCCTCCGTCCGCGCGGCGCGGTGCGGGGTGCCTGAGGCCGGTCACCTTACGGGGGACTTGCCCCACCAGCGTTAGCGCGCGTGGGCGCGCAGAACTACGTTTGTCTCCCCGAACACACGCGGAAATCCAAACTGGAGGAGAGGGGGAAGGGTGGACTGGGGGGGGGGGGGGGGGGGGCGGGCAGCGAAGAAAAATAAAGAGAAGGAAAAGTCCTTGGCGTCGGTACAAGGGGTTCGGGCACCGGGCTGGCCGCCACAGCCACACGCACCCCCGTGTGCCGCCCACCCGGTAACTCCGCCGATCGATCGATGAGTGGATGGATCGATAGATGGGCGCGATGATCGCAGGCGGCGGGCCGCTGCGCAGCGCCTTTCCGGTGCGTTGCGGGGAGCCGGCGTTCCGGGAGGCCGGTTCCCGCTGTAGGGCCGGTGCTGAGCGAGGAGCGGCCGGGTCTCCTCCGCCAGGTTCGGAATTTGAATTGTGGAGGTAAACTGGCTGCACCGTCTCCAGACAGCTGCCTCCGAGTTGACATCTAATCTGCCATCTGATTGGCTCCCCGCTCGCCATTGGGCACCTCGCGCCGCTGATGTAAATAGAAGTGCCGAGCGGCGCAGTCACACGAACCCCCGCCGCAAATAACACCGGGCAGCCGCGCCGCCGGGCCGGGGGGAGCAGCCCCTCCGCCCGCTCCGGCTCCAGCACCAGCTCCGGCCCTGCCGGCCACCGGCGCCTGCAGGGCTGGTCCTCGCCTTTTCCCCCCTTCCCTTCCTTCCTCCCTCCCTCCTGCAGTTCGGTTCCATGGCGTGCTTTTGCTGGGCATTGGTTTATTTATTCTTTCAGATTATTAATTCCCAGCTAATTGGAGGCAGTAAGGGAGTACCTAGCAATAACAGGGCTTGGGTGAGGATTTGGGATTTCAAGGTGTGCTCGTGCTTCTGAAAGCGTTTTGTAATGTTGCAGTTTATGGATATTATGCAAGGGATTAGTTTCTTACTTTTTTTATATAAATAATCCGAATGCTAATTTCATTACATTCCTCTTACCTTGATACCTAACCTGTGCATGCCTCTTAAAAACATCATCTCGTTTGCGTGTGGCTGCTGGAGGTGAGAAGACGCCGCGTATTGTACAAAGACGGGGAAAAGGAGCCATTCTGCCAGAGGTTGCGTTTGTCTCATCTCTGCAGCACATCCAGATATTCGGGGAGAAAATTCGCTTTTGGGTTTGAGTTGTGGTTAGAAGACTTAAAAGAAGCATCGGAAGTTGTTGATCTCATTATTTTTTCTACACAAATGTGACATTAGGCTTGAATTCTCAGTAGAAAAGTGAATTGTGTTAAATGGAGTAGTGCATTAGGATTTTATGGGTTTCTTTTCCCTTCGACTAGATGTTTCTATCAAGAACTGTTAAATGTTTTAATAGCTTTTAACAACGAGGACTGGCAGGAACAAATGCAGGTGTATGCTTTTGGGATCCTCAAAGGCTGGATCTTTCCATAAAGTAATAAGCAGAACCTGGAGAAAACACCGTTTAATGTGGTAATTGGTGTATTAATCCTGAAAAAAAAAATGATGCTAGAAACCCTGGATGGGCTGAATGTGTGTGTGTTTGTCTACTTCCAGCAGACCACTCCTGTCACGTTTTTAGTTTTTATTCCATTTCCTTTCCGTTTCTTTTAGGGAAATAAGATTTTTCTTTTTTTATGAGTGTTATTCTTACCTTTTTTAATTTGCACTGGTAAAAGGGTCACTGGAAGCCATAAGGTAATGAGGCCTTGTATTCTGTGACCTTTAGTAATTAATTTTAAAAGATTTGCATTGTCTGCTTGCTTTTAAACACAGGTAGTTTGGAATTAATGGCTTTAAAAGCTAGGAAAATTGTCGGCAGATAGACATAGTACATATTAGTCTAGAGTACTATTTCTTTACAGCAGAAATTGTTTAAAGTACTTTATTTTTATTGAAGGACTGAGAGTAAATTCTTTATGTCCTCAGTATGACCCTTAGAAATACTTCCTTCTATTTATGGGTTTATGTGCTCTCTCACAGATTTTTTTTTTGTGTGTGTGTGTGTGTGTGCACCATAAGAATTAAGATCCAGCTTAGAAAGACTATTCTGGCAAGGGCATAATTTGATTTTTTTTAAAATTATTATTATTTTTCTTAAAATAATTCTCATAAAGGCAAGTCGTTAGTGTTCCTTATGTTACGATATTTTCATCTAACCAGTAAGTGATTAAAGAATTTTGTTAGATTTTAAATTAATATTTTTTAATGTGTAAAATAGGTTGTGTCAAATAAAAGATAAATTCTTACATTAACTTGCAGAACACTTCTTAATTTTTTTTTTAATGCCCATGCGTCACTCTCCATGTATGTCGTGTTATTATGTAGAGAGATTAATTGCTTTTTGAAAGAGAAAACCATGATATTCAGTCCAGCATTTGAACAGGAGGCTTCTTTTTTTTTTTTTTTTTAATAATCATCTCTGTGTGTACTCTGTATATGTGTATGTGCCCATTAGAATATACTGACTTGTGATGTATCTTTGGAAAGCAGATGATTATTTAACCCTACACCTGTAAGAAACTGTTGTGCTGCTAACAGAGAACAAGGACCTTCAGCAGGCTACAATGTCTGACATACTTATTAAGGAAATTGTTGCCTCAGCATGGGTAATTTTTGTAATTTGCAGAACTGTGGCATCCTGCTCTGACCTGACTTCTGTTGTTTGTCCAGCCTATTAAATTAAGAAAATTTTGTTTCCATTTCATTTAATCACCTTATCCGATCGTGAGACAAGATGTAAGCTTGAAAAGGAAGCCTCTTTTTTCTGAAGAAACACACGTTTTCAAAGCAGATGGATATAGCTCATGCAGATGTATTGATTTGATTGTGGAGGAGACATGTGATGCTGGTACAGTACCTTCTCATTCAGTTATTTTGATTATGAAGTCCTTGACAGTGTACAGCTATTTAGAGTCCTGAGGCTGCTTTTATGCTTCTGATTTGTCCTGCCATTTCTTAACACATTAGCTGGCCTCTGTGTGTGTGCTTTATACACTTTGTTCTCCTTTGTGCACGTATATAAGATTTGCACACACCTACAGACAAAGAGAGAACCTGGGTCTTTTCAGGAGTACCTGTATAGCGAGTGTTAGGAATAATTCTGTTGAGCTGGTCTGAATTAATGTGCCTATCAGTCGTTTGTTTCGCAGTGGAGAAACTCGGAATATGCCTGATTCTGCAGCTCTTTCTATGCCTAATAGTTAGCCTGTGTTGGGAACCCTAAGCCAGGGCTGCAGAATCGCATCCTGTGCCTGAAGGCCATTAAACAGCTGTTAGTGTGGTGAATAGCTTCTTGATGTCTCAATGGGAGAATAAAATATATTTTTCCCTGTGCGTTTTGGAATAAACAGTTTAGTATTCACATAGCTTCTATTTAGAAGTAGCAAATAGCAATATTCTCGGTTAGTAGCATCTATATATATATTACGACCATATATTTGACACTTTGTGGTTTGGTGTTCAGTTATGGGTTTCTGTAGTAGCGCTTATGCCTACATGTTGAACAGCAGGACCCTGTGTATGAGATACAATAAAGAGAGCGATGCAACCCTGTCTACTGTATTACTGCCTCCATCGTGTACTGATTCTACAGCTAAGCAGTCAGTTGCTGTCTTCTTGGCATTCTGATCCAAATCTGTGGGGATGAAAAGGCATGTAATCTGTCACTAAATTTCCTCGATACATACGTAATGTGAAATTTTTGAAATTACTAAGCATGGTCTGTTAGGTGATGCTGTTTCATTTTGAAATAGTGTCTTAGTTAAAACTAGATGAAATTTGTGCAATGAAAATATGTTTGATTAGCTATTGATCTTTTTCTTTTGCGCGTCAAATATTTTATTATAGATATTTTAACATTCTTCTTGACATGAGAATGGCAGTAGTTTATTCATCCTTGTGTCCTTAAGATTGTACCTTTGTCCTGTCTAGTTACATTTCAGTACTTTTTCAGAATATGCCATTTATCGGGAGGCTTTGAAGATTCTCTGTGGATATGTAAAGTAGTGTTGCCACAGTCACTGTGCATGCATGCTCAAGGCTGCAGAATTTCTGTAGCATGTGTTTGTGGTAGGCTAACTTGCTAGAATATATTTTAGAATTGTGATTATTAAGGTACTTGGGGGAAAAAAAAAGTTTTTCTTTCAATTTTGGGCTATTTACATAGTGCTAAATACATGTTTTGGTAGGACTGAATGAGGACTTTAATTAAACTTAAATTAAAAGTATACCTTAGTGGTTTTCAAATTTGTTTTGAAAACTGGTAATAGAAAAGCGCTGCTAAGCAATGTTGTTTTCGTACTGCTTGGTGCTGAGAGAAGCAAATAAATGTGATACATGGAAGTCTTGTGGAGCCAATTGTATTAAAATAAAATGTATTTTAAGGAAGCCTTGCCCGTTAGTAAATTTAAATATTTTTTAGTAAAATTGAAAGTTTTCTCTACAGTTGATGTGTGTTTTGCCATTCAGGTCATAAGGTTACCTTTATTTTTTCTGTTATCCAATCATCCCTCTTTGTGCTCGGTTTTTCACACAGATGCTCGTGTGCTGGCATAGGGCTGCAGTGCTTGTGTTTCAGGTGGGCTGCAGGACTTCTGTTGTCATGCTTCCGTTTTGGGAGTGTGGCATCCAGTGATCCATCAGGAACACAGGTTGGCTCCAAAAGGACCAATCCCATCCAGGGCGGTGTCCCACTGCAGTCAAGGAATCTTCAGGGAGGAATGTATCCCAAGATGCCAATGTAATTTGTGAACAGTGCATTTTAGGGACAGTAGATGGCTAATTTATACAGGACTACTTTCAACTATCTTTATTTGCTCAGTAACAGCATGCTTTATGCTACCTTTCTAGTGTGCTGTGCACTGGAGTAAGAGATGATTCTTCCTGTTGTACAGGGTGGGGAAACTGAGGTACATAACACACACCTTCTTTTAGACAGGCACACACTGGCAGTACTGAAAACAGAGTTTTCAGAAATAAATAGGGTCTCAGTGCCATAAACTTCAGCTTTTGCATAAATCCAGTCTTACTGTGAACACACTCTGTTGTGGGAAAATTTAAGCTTTACAGTCCTCTATTCAGACAACTGAGAAGACAAATGACTGAGCGAAATGGGGGATTTGTCTGCTGTCTCAATATAGTCACCTTAAACTAAAGGCAGCATCATCTAAAATTCAAGTATTCCTTGCACTGTTTTATCATTGTGCATTCAATGTCATCTATATAAAGTTACTGGATTTCTCCTAGAAATTAAGCTCTGAGGAAAATTGAGTTGAACAAGTGCCCAGGAGATTTGCTGGTGTTGCAGAACTTGCCTTCTGATGAATACGATGTACAGAGAACAAGTATGTGTTGGGGGTGTGTGGGGATGCATGCGCAGTCTTCCCTGCCACTAAGGCCAGTTGTTTTATCTGGCAGATAAATTGTCTTAATTTCTAAGATGAACAAATTTGAGGCAGAAATCACAGTTGTTGTTTCTTGTTTAAAGATTGCTTTTCATAGGGGAATTGTTCTTACTGCAAGTATAAAGTACCTTTTAGCAAACTTTGTATTCCCTGTATAGGATGCTTATTTGATCTGAAGGCACCTGCAACTATTTAGAAAATTCTGTAACCTGAGATCATTATCCTGATGATATTATCAAAATGTTTCATTTATGTTTATTAAAATCTATGTGAAATCTGTGTAAAAGTTTTCAGCGGATGTGACTGAAGCAGTGTATCATGCATTTATATTCCATGTGTAGTGGAAATGTTAATTTCCTTACAAACTATCAAGCCAAGTCATGAGGCTGCTGAATTTCTGAATGGGTAGTGGCTAAATTGTGGATGTAAAACAGAGTTTGGTGGTTCTGCAGTGTCTGTAAGGAATTGCTTTCAGTACGGAGCTATCAGGTTGATCTACTTGCATATTACTTCTTGAATTTGAGTCATGGTGGGTTTAATAACTTATGTCAGAAAGACTGAGCATGTGTAGAAGTATGTAACCTATTTACTAGTTTCTCCAATTTCAAGAACTGTTAGTTTAGTTAATCTTTTGCACCTGAACTTGCCCAGTTGCCAAATGGTGTTCTGCATTTAGGAATTCACTGCTGTGCCCTCTCTTCCCACCTGCACTGTGGCCTTCTCAGACTTGAAAAGATACTGAATTCAGGTTTGTGATCTGATAATTGTTTATGAAGACATCCATCTGAGTGATAGGTCATCTGATGCTTCCAGCTGTAGAGCTGTGTTGCTGATCTCTTCCTGCCACCCCCACATTCCCCCCCCAGTCTTTCTTTGACCATTGGGGGTGGGGAAGGAATTTTCTGCCAGTCTTTTTTCTGTTTTGTTTGTTTGTTTTTAAATTAGATGTATGTGGGATTTTTGTCTGTTATATTTTCTTAATTTGTTTGCTAAAAACCAATCATGAAAATGGGGAAAACTTAATTTATAACTTTGTTTTTTTTTTTGGTTTTTTTTTTTTTTTAGGGGATAGTGTTAGTTGTGTTACTGATAGGGTCTTGTGAGCTTCTGCTTTAAACTGTTACATGTGTGTATTTTTCAGTGAGAGCTTTGTTTGATACTTTAGGTATCTACTTACTCAAAAAATAAATCTTGGGTAGCAGGGATTTCTGTTGGGTGTTAATAATTTTTCCTTTTTTTTTTTTTTTTTTTTTTTTACCTGTATTAGTTACAAAATGGTTTTGATTTTTTGGAGTTACTGAATCAACTTATTTGCCTTTTGAAGACTGTGTGGCCAGGTCCACTGAACTTTTGTTGTAGCTGAATAGTTAGGTTCAGGGAATTAATTGCATCCCTGACTAATAGCTGTTGTGGCAAATCCCTTTGTATTTAGTTTACCGATGGGGTGATAGTGTATCTGCACTGGCAAAATAAGCCTTTATAGGGAGGCTCTCCTGAGGGGTTTACAGGTATGGCTGTTAAAGTAGAGGTAACTTGCAGAGTTTTCCACAAGGGAGATGGTTCCACATGTTGTGGTTGTGTTTTAAAAGCAGGAAGTGATCTGTGTTATGCAGGTAAAAGAGGGTTGTCTTACTGTAGCACAGTCCCTGGTACAGCTGGCTTTCACAGAAGAGCCTGAAGTTTGAGTGTGGTTGTTTTCTGTTTGTTTGACTGAAGAAAGAAAATTGGTTCAGAAAATCCCCAAAGGAAAGATCCTGTTTTAAAACATAATTGTAGTCATGTGTGCCATTCCCAGTGTGGACATGGCTTAATTTACAGATTGATTGAAGTGGAATAGTACCTTCTTTACACAAGCAGTGAATTCAGCCATGGTAAGTAAATTATGTGACTTCAGGAAAATGGTATTAATTGGGGATTGGTGCAGGAGTTCTGGATAGTTGTCTGCTGACTGCATAATCTAAAGGTTGCTAGTTTCACTGTTGGATGCCTCAGTTTCTCTTTGTTAAAGTAAGGGTAATATTTCCCTTATTTAAAAGTACACATCAAACTCAAATAATTAATTACAGTATCATCCAGAATAAATAGGCAGCCTAAATACTTGTTACTTGTGAAGGTGTCCTGTCTGCACTATACCTTCCTCTCTGTTTGGATGGGATCTGAGACAAGGTGTTCCCAACACTGATCATGTTATTTAGTTAGCTTGTCAGGCTTACTTGTTTGTAAGCAAGGTACTGAAACATCAGCTGTGAAAATTTCTTTTGAAAGCACAAGGACAGGATTTGTAGTTCTTAAATTTTATTCTTTTAAAGTTAAAAATAAAGATAAGGAGGTTTGTTTTGACAGCATCAAAGGAATACTCTGGTTTATTTGCAGCCTTTGATTTGGGTGGAATGTATGGAGTTCTGCAATTTTTTTTTTTTTGTGTAGCAATTCATGTTGTGAATATTTTGGATATTCTGTTTATATGAGATGGTAGTATTGATGTCTTGCTTTCAGGCATGATTTATGGAAAATAATTGTGCTTTTGTGATTTTTTTTTTCTGCTTTAATTTACTATTGCTTGAAATTCCCAAGTCAAGAAAAATGAGTGTGTTCTTTAGAGCTGTTGCTGTTTTAAGGTATTTACAGATGGTCATAGGTAGAGGCTATTCAAAGAAGTATTTCTGGAAGAATACAGGTAGGTACATAGGAGGCTGCTTTAGCTGTGTACAAGCAATAGCAAAGTCATTTTACTTCATTTTTACTGTCATTTGGCAGCGCTTGTTTCCTGTAAACAGAAAGGTAGACCTGCGAGGCAGTGACTTCATGGTGCCCTGTGTTTCGTGGTTGTGAGAAGTGCCAGTAATATATAGATAGCTGTTAGCTGGTTGTATTCCGTTTTGGGTAACTTGTTTTAAACCGGAGCTCTGCTTTATTGAGGGATTTCCAGCGTGCAGAACAGCTGAACCTGGCGATTGAGGCTTCCTCGGGGAGGGGAGGGAGTGGGCTGCTCTGGGGCCGGTTACAAGCGTGGTGTTTGTAGCGTCTGTAAAAGTTTCACACATGAAGCAAGCTAGTTAGCTTGTATAGAGTCACATGATCAAAATATTTTTCCCCTTGCCTCTGCCAGAAGCTATCTATTGCTTTTCAACAATCTCGCCTGTCGGGCAGCAGGCCAGGGTGTGCGAGGCGGCCCCTTACGTGAGCTGCTCCATTCTTCACCTCCCCGGCTGGAGCGCCCTGACCTTCACATATGGAGATTAGCCATGTGCTCCCGCAATTGAAACTTGCTGCCTCAGGAAGAAAGGGGGGTAGTGGTGCTGGGGTTTTTGTTTGGTTTTTTTTTTTTTGTTTTGTTTTGTTTATTTTTTTCCCCCTCCCCCCCCCTCTTTTTATTCCTCGGGGAATTTGACAGCCATTCATCCCTGACCTGGGCAAAGGTAATGCAAGGAAACTGGACTACAGTGGCATGCAGGAGAGAACGGGAGCACGGGCCCGCAGGTGGGTTGCTGCGGGAGGTGCCGGTGGAAAAGAGAAGTTCGGGGAATATCCTTGTTTATTTCAAACGATAGTTCTTGACTGCGTGCCACTGAGCTGCCTTTCAGAGGTTTTCTCCCCTGTGACCCTCTGCCTTCACATCTTCAAAACAACAGTTGCTAGCGGTTTTCTAGAAGTGATGCTCGGTTTATAGTTAATTTTGTAGTTTTTGCTAATAAAGAGATGTTCTATTTGTTTGTCTTGTATGTTGTGTTTTGATATATATTATTTTTCTTTTACATCCTGAAGCTAGCATGCATCACTTGTGCCGGGTTGGGGGGACTACCGCAAAACCATTTTTCCTGCTAGTAAACTGTAGGAGCTACTGCTTCAGTGATGTTTTGGGGATTTTTAACTTCCTATAGAATACTCTTTTTGTTGTTGAGCATGTGGTATGCAAATACAGGGGAAAATAGTACTACAAAGTGTTTTGTTGTGGTTTCTTTTTTTAAAGCATTAAAAACACATTTTGCTTTTCTAATAAACCCCATAACCAGACCTTTTAATGTTTTGATATAAATAGCAATTACACTAACTGAGATCCAACCACAACTAAAAAAAAAAGCATTTAAAATCATTCAGAAGAACAGTTCTTAACTTAATTGAGCTCTTCCTTTAAAGAGGAGGGGCTGACGGGGCAGCATCCGAAACAAACTCACTTGGGTTTTAGAACAGTCTTCTTGAAGTACTCAATGTGTCAGCGTGGTTGCCAGCATTTAAAAATAAAGAAAAAGATGTATCCAAGAATTAATTTGGGATCTGAGGGCTACTGCAGTCTGTGCTGTCAAAGAGTTTTATGTGCGAATGCTGGTGACAGAATGCTTTCTGGATGAATTGAGACCCTCAAAAGCTATTAGATTTAGGGGCATGGGCTGGTTGTCTCATACATTGTGATACTAGTTAGGGATTTGGTTGTTCATGAGGAACTTGCCAAACGCAGCACTTCATCAACAAGCAGTGGAGAGGGATCGCCTGCCCCAGGAAGATGTTGCATATCCCCCCCATTCCTCCTTGGGTTCTTCACAGTGCATTTTAATAATACTAGTAAAAAGAATAACATGCTTTGATATTGGGGGAGGGAGGGTGTTATTTTGCTATAGAGGGTGTTTGGCAGAATGGTGAATGGAAGAGCAGTGGAACCCACTACTTTTTCTGGAGATACTAACACTTTTTGTGTGTCAGCTCTGTTGTGGGATATGATTGCTCAGGGCTCTTCCTTTACATTTTCTTCTGCAGGGAGTTTGAGATTTATTTGTGGATCATTTGCTTCTGTCGTCTTTTCTTCCCAAATTTACACTACTTTCTTGTATCCAAATGATGTCATCTTTCTTTTCGCCCCTTTGTCTTATAATATTTCTTTCGAGCTCTCTGAAATTCCTCTTTTTCCAAATCACTGGAGTGGTGGAAACACCATTCTTCTTGTCTTCTGCCATTTTACAGTTCCTGGAGAGTAACTAGTGTGATCACATATACAGGGAGAAAATAGCTTTTGAGTGACTGTGATACCAATCCCTCCCTTTTACTTGCATTTGCTCCTTTCTGTCCACCAAGGGGTCTGTACACAAAAGTTGTTGGGGAAGGAGTGACAGCAGGGAAAGTGTCTTTGCCAGCCAGCTTCCTGTGTAGGCTCTTCTAGTGACCCGGGGTCAAGCTGCATTAAAAAAAAAAAAAAAGGCCATCAAAAACCTGACCAGGCAAGCCACAAATCCTGGTGAGATTTGGCATTGTTATAGGAGGAATCATGCAAGTAGTTATCTGTGCTTGCTCGTGCCCTATTTTTTTTAGGTTCCTCTAGGTAACAGCAGACAAAAGAGAAGAAAAGGAAACAAAGGACACAAAACCAAGCTGGAATGTAAATGTTGATGTGCACAGGTTTGGTTTTTTTTTTTTTTTCAGCTGGCATGGCAGCTGTAATCAAAAATTTCTCTTTCTATATTTGCTTAAAAGATATTTGAAAAGATGTCAGCGTGGAAATTGAAGTTGCTGTGTGTGTGAAAAGTGTAGAAAAGACAGGAACTGAGAAGAAACACTGTGTGTAATTGTCTGTATTAAGTAATGAATGTGATATGCTAGATGCAGTCTGTGCAATTTTGTAGTACCTGATACTTCATTTCATACATATGTTTTCTTTTTAATTTTCCCTATAGAGAGTAGCAAGCTGCTAGCGATGGTTGTTTGTATTCCACTGTGTCATATTTTGTTTGGAGGGGATGTAGCTAGTTAAGATGGTGAATGAAGCCTATTTAAAAAGTTAAAGTTCCGTTGTTCTAGGAAAATACCTTAGGAATTTGAAGAAGAACAAAGTCCAATTTCTTCTCGCATGGTGGTCTCCAAATTCCATTGCTTTATCTCTAAGAAGACCTAGATGTTTATTTGCAATAATCTTGTTCCCTAAAAAAAAAAAAAATACATAAAAATCTCAGATGTAGCCATGATAGTTACTTGTCCTTTTGGTTTGAAAAAGGTGAGTCTGACTTACCCTGTTTGTTCCCTCAAGCTACTCTGGCTTTTAACATTCAGTTTAAATTTTTGCTTTGCTTGGGGTTGGTGTTGTCTTGAAGAGATGGAGGAAGAAAGTAGGGGCTTTTTGTTAAAGGCTGCAGCTGGTCATGGCATCATGACAGAAGGTTCAAATAATTAGGATTTCTGATGACATTTTTGCTTTCTTAAGTCCTTTTAACTCACATATGGTTGTCTGTTTTATTCGAGCAAGTTGTCTCAGCCAGGGTGCCAGAATAGATAGAAACACAGTTTTTCCTCTTCAGAAGTGGGTGTATATATCCTATTGTAGACTGAAGGAGATGATGAACATGGCTTTTTTTTTAATTACTGAGGGCTTTCCCCCCTCACTTCTCCCTCCCTCCTGCCTCCTCCCCCCCCCCCAAAAAAATAATACTCATCTGATACTGAGCATTCAGTAAATGTTTTGGTGTTTTTAGATTAATGCTTGGGAATAAGCAAGGAGTATTTATTTATTTTTTTTTAATTGAGCTCATTCTTCAGACATTTATCAGACGATGCAAGTGGGTATTCCTCACAGAGGCAGCTTTTTTTTCTTCTTGGCTTTTGAGGTTCAGGGGCTGAAACAAAGAGCAAATTGGCAGGAGAAAGGTTGTAACACATAAAAATATAGGAAAATGCGTTGAATTAAATGGACATGTGCCTTTTGCGTAGATACCAAGTCAGAATTTCTTTGGGGAAAACTGAAGAAAACTTGAAAAACCTAATTTGTTTACCTCTGCATTTTTCTTTTTTTTTTTATGCTCCTTGTCCACTCTTCTATCGAGTTCTGTATTACTAAAAGATTTTACACCAAAGGGTGACTTTAACGATCATCTGAAGCAGATCTAAGATTTCACTTCTGCTGAAAAGACCAATCCCACCCTTTTATCAGCTCCCTGCTGCTTCCCTTGTGTCCTAAGGTGAGTCCCATCAGCTCACTGGTTTGCCTGAAAACTAATCCTGCCAAACAAAACCCGTGAATGGTTATAGCTTTCAGCCAGGTCATTGAGCTGATCTGACTTTCAGCACAGTCTTTCCAGCACTGAGGTAAGGCAAGGGAGAGCCTGGCAAGTTCAGCTGAGGGTGAGGGTCAGGGCAGGACAGTCCCTTTCTGGTGGTAGTACAGGTCTGTTACCAGCATAAACTCATCATGAGACTGTATTCTTGAGTGTAAAATCACTCTGCAGGTAGATATTTCATTTCTCAGTGTTTCTCTAGAGCAGAGAATCATTGTTATCCTCCTCTTAAAAAGGAAAGAAGCTGACCCAGAGGATAAAAGAGATTTATATTTTTTTCTCACCAAGATGATAATTATGCAGAATGTACCAATTGCAGTGGCTAAATAAGCCTTCAGTAGCTTTGAAATACTAGATTTCAAGGGTGGGACTCATCTAACCGTATGTATTGTAGGCATTTATACCTGATCTTTTTGTGTCTCTTTGATGTAAAGAAATAGTAATTTCTTGGTGTGAATCATCTCATCTTGAAGTAGACATGTAATGCAGGTCTAATGAATCATGCTCCTAAACTTACATGTTTTTTCCCTTCACTCTAAAGAAGGTCTAAGCTGATAAGCTCAGGTGTTGATGTCAAAGGGCAAAGTGAAATTAATTTCTTCCACTACTTGTAGTGTTTGCAAATCATGCAGGCATATTTTTCCAGACTTCTGTTGGAGTTCCAGATGGACTAACCTTCTTATTATCTTGCTAACCCATTAGAACTAATGGTTTCAGTACCCATTTCCTGTTAAGCTTGATACATTTCTCTATTTGTTGTCCTTTTTTATAATACCTGTTCAAAGTTTGTCCTGCTGTTCCTTTTCTTTTGATATGTTAAACTTTTGCATGTTTCCTTTAAAGTGTCTTTGCAGGCATGAGGCATGCTGGCAAATTTGAAAATACCAGGATGAGTTTCCAGATCAGTTGACCTTAATGCTTAGATACACAATTTCCATACAGAGGTGTGAGCTCTGGATTTGGAAATAGGGCAGTGGTTTCGTTGTGTAGGTGCTGCTTCAGTCCATTGAAAACTCTTTGCCCATGGCTGGCACTTCAGCTGTGGTGAAGTGGGTGCCTCTGGAAAGGAGCTGCCATAGTGGTGGTCTTTCATGCCTAGCACTGGTGCTCTCGGGCTTGTCAGCCCTCCTGCTTGTCAGTCCAGGGGTCACGTCACATAGGGCAGTGAATGCCGTGAGTGCTTTGGCAGGGCTGAGGGACTGTGCTGGGCACAGGGAGGAAGGAAGGGGCAGCTCGAGGGAGCTAGTGTCTGTGGGAGCAAGCAAGGTGTGTTTGGACTGCTATGGATATGTTCCAAAACAAAGCGGCAAAACCCAACGTAATGCCGATGGATGAAATTGTTCAGAAATACAAAAGAAAACATGGGGATGCCTGTCCTGCCAAGAGTCCTTTTTGGCAACACAATTTTATACTAAATTATTGAAGAGGAAAAAAGGTATTTTTTCAAAAGAGATTTACCTACACATCCTGCAAAATGGTTACAGTAATCCTTAATTCTCTCTAGGGTCACTTAACCTTTCTTAGTAGAGTGTTTAAAATGCCCAAACTGAAACATTGTTGCTATTAATAATTTAGCTGACATCTTTGTGGCAGGGTGTCCCTGCTTTCTACTTTTTGAAGCCTGGTGTAACCACTGTTTCCATTTGCTCCCTTTGTTTTGTAAGAGATCTTTCTGAAACAGTGACAATTTGTTTGGCTTACCCTTGGGTTTCTGAGCTGGGTATCCTGTAAAAAGTTACATGTTTTCAAAAGATTCTGAAGACATTTCTGTAGTTTTAGAGTTTGTTTATCTTCTATGGTTCTTTCTTAGATTTTGAAGTTCAACTAGTGGTATGGTTTTTAGATGTACTTTTTGCCCTCCAGTGTGTACGAGGGGCAGAGGAGGAAGTCTGGCTTCCTCAAGGTTGGCTGAGATGTTTTAACCTCTATAACAAATGAGGTGAGAATGAAATCATCAGAAGGATAGAGACTAAATTATTGAAGCACTTGACTGTTTAAAGTAGCTGGGGATGTACTGTAAAAGGTGCGAGTCTAACAGTCAAATGTGTAAACAGCACCTTCCTTATTCCTTACTTGTACCTGATTTCTCACCCCTTGCTTTATATGATGAGAACCTAAATCAGTGTGGGAGATATTGCAGTTGTTCTGAAAGTGTTAGTTTATGATCCCTCCACCAGAAGAATAATCTATTACCATATAGGATAGCAAAGAGAAAAGCATTTTCAAGGAAGATTAATTGAAGTAATTCATCACTTTAAAATGAAGAAGGTTCATCAAACAAAAATAAAAGCTAAGTATTTTATGTGCGTCTATTGGAATTTGATAACCATTTGTTTTGCTAGAAAATATATGTGGACTGGGCAACCAGTGCTTGTCTACACAAGAAAATTTAACGGTACAACTATGTGCTATAATTATATGCTATAATTATACCAATATAACTCCCTATGGAGACACTCTTATACCAGAATAAGAGTTTACACATTTTATCTTACTCTGCTTCCAAAGCACGTAAGCTTTAGTGGGAAAGGGTACTCTTATACTGGAGCAAGTTTCCACACTGAGCTAGTTATATTGGTATAATTATGCATTTTTTTCCCTTCAGTGTAGACAAGTCCCTAGTGCCTTTTCAGCTTTGAACTTTAGTTAAAAATTTCTTGGTTGTGATAAGTGTCTTAAGCATTTTCATAGTATATTTTTATAATGGGACTTGGGTATTTAAACCAATTACTTTGGCCAATTAACAGCATCCTGTGTCGTGGATAATAATAGGATGTAAAAAGGGATCAAAATTTATGTTCCTAGCTGCTTGGGTATATCTGCATTTTCCCCCTCTGTGGTTTTACGAGTATCCAGTGTACAACGCAACAGGTGGAGAAGTCTGTGGCTGTCTAATGAATTCTATGTTGGACACTTTTTGTCTCCTGTTTCTCATTATTCCTCTATTTTTTTCTGTGCTGTGACTGTAATTGCATATATCTCTATGGATCAGAGGAAGAAGCTTCCTTGACGAAGCTGGAAAAGAAATTATTCAAAAAATGTTAATTGGAGAATTGCTGAAATTTATTGATCTTCATCTCAAGACAGTTAGGACCATAACTGGCTTTCTAGGCACGTGTTGTGCAAGGAGTAACTCAGATTGGTTGCAGAGAGAGGAGAGGGTGCAGGTGCATGTGATGTAGTCAGAGGAAGGGTGGTGGTTAGAAGGTATGTTTGGTAGAGGTGATTTCTTCTCATTCAGTCAGAAGTGGGTATGTAGAGAGGTATTTACATGGATGTTGCTTTAAGTTGGCCATCTCCTCTGGTTCTCTTTGCTTCTTAAAATACAGCATGTCTCATCCTTCACACCTCCCCCAAAACAGGAATATGTAAACACTTCTTTACAGTATTTTAGCAGTTTCTGCAGACATCAACACAAATTCCTTATAAACGGTTTTTCTGTTGTATCTTTTTTACTTCTTAAGAAGTGACTGGTTTGAAAACATACTTTTTCATCCTCTTAATTTTCTTTTGTCAATATTTCTAGTACATATGTAGTGTTATAATGTTTATATTGTCTCATTGTGTTAGAAATTGAGATTTATGACTTCAAATGAAAAGCAAATTGCAGAAACAGAAGTCTTAAAATAAAACGGAGGTGATGTAATAACCTCCAAATCATAGCAGAGCAAGACTGGAGGGGACATCAGGAGGTCATTTAATCCATCCCTCTGCTCCGAGACAGGATAGCACAGACCTAAACTGGTCATGACAGATGTTGCTCTATCCTGTAGTAGTAGCAGACTGAGGGAAAAGGAATTATTTATACATACGCTTCCACCTGCCCTCCCAAAGCTTTGTGCGAGCTGAACTTGCCATGAAATTGGTGTGAGAGGGTATGTGGATTCTTACAGGATTATTTCAAGTGTCTGAGTTGTTTCTGGTTTTGGGGAATGTAATGTCTTCTGTCCAAATAGTCTAATGATGTTTGTGTAGTTCTGAGTGTAATGCCAGTTTCTAATTTTATCTGGTTGTCTGTTTTTGAGGTATATTTCTTCCTGAAAAGATTCTTTGTCTGTGTTAGCTTTGTAATGGGTGTCTTATCTTCTTGGGCATTGAACAGTTTAGTTTAAAAATGTGTAGCATTTTCTTTTCATGCTTAACAGTATTTTTGGTTTATAAATCAGTGTCGGTTTTCCTTTCTCGCTCAGTTCCTGTTTGTGTGAAAGAGATGAGCAAAAAAACAACAAAAACCAAACCAAAACAAAACACAAACCCAACTACTGGTAGGAGTGTAAAGGGAGAAGGGGAAGAATACATTCAAGAGATCATAGTAGTTGGCAGAAGTGCTGGGTTTAGCTGAAATGCCAGGTTAGATATGAAGTGAATAATGTGGCTCTAAGAAAAGGTCTTTTCTCTTTTAAGAATAAATAAAATGTATATCTCCGAATTTGAAACATGGTGTCTGCAGCTCTTTAATCGTAAATTGAAGTTTGCAAATCAGTGTCAGATGAATACCATCTTTCTAAATTGAACAATACCGAAAACAGGAGTTGCAGATACTCTTTTGCTAAAATGAGTCTTTGGGCTTGTTTGATCTATTTTACGTTATATCAGCTGAGAAACACTTGTCTTTGGCCTAGTCAGAACAGGTCATTTAGAGCCAAATTATTTTGACAGAATGAACTCTTTTCAGCCCTCATCAGCTGCAGGAAGAGGCTGCTGGAAGTTGCAGCCTTGGAGAAAGGAGAAAGATTAAATATAAATCGACTCAAATTGCTGTTGCCCTCAGAAATAGCTTACTTGGACATATGGGAAATATTCCCTATACCTATAATGCTTCAATGTTTTTTAGGAAGACAGTAATTTCCTTCTCTATTTTACCATTTAATCTGATTGTTAATTTTAATTCTGTTTTAGATCTGGTAATTTTAGGAAGTTGGGAATGCTGTATTTTGTGTTGCGCCCAAAGGGGGATCATTAATTCTGAATATCCTATCTAATAAATGAGGTGTTTTTAAAGTGTTTTTGGGAAAACTGTGTAGCTGTTTTCACACGAAGACTGATGTGGGCTCTCTTAAGGACTGGGAAATAGGAGGTGGTCATAGAAGTGGAAAGAAACCAAGAGTTTTCAGGGAGACGGAATTCAAAAAGAATGGTTTCTGCTGTGGGAGAGGGGAGGAAATTCTATGAATATGGCATAGTCACGTTTCCTGTTAAATGATGGTTTTGGAATAAGAAATACTGAAGTGGATCGGCTTTCCTGCTTTCATATTTCTCAGACCAGATATGTCTCATATGTTGATTTTTAATTTAATTTTAAATGGTGTGATATTAAAGCAAATTATGGTTGCATATTGAAAACACATGCCTTCTTTATATAGAAGCTGAAAGTTCTGGATACTAGCTATAATAAAACCGTGCACTTAATTCTGAACATCCAGGATGATATGGTGCAGAGGTTCGATCACATGATTAATCCTGCTTCCACATTTGTGCACTTATCCATGTGCATGTGTTACATGCATGTGTTTCTTTGTGCTGAGATGCTCTAGGATGTTTCATAGTCTGCCAGTGGTTGTGGAAGAATTTGTCACTTTTGTAGTGATTGTGAAAAGAGCAGTGAAAACATAGCAACTTTTGCTGGTTTTGAGTGAGAGGTAGGTGGAGGAACTAGGGTTAAAACAGGATTTGACTTGGTTTAAACCCAGGTCAGAGATTTTTTTTTCTGTGTAAACCGTAGGGAAATGTGTATTTATATCCAGATATACGGTTTTGGAGGTCTGTTCTATAGATTTCTTTGGGAGCCATTCCCAAATCTCCACAAATTTTTAAGTTTATTTAAAACCTCTGAGTATTAGAGCTAATAATCTTTTTTTTAATCAGTGGAGCTTTTAATTTTCTTGCTACCATTATTGATTTTGCTTACAAATATGTTTCTATAATTGCATATATGTTGATCTAAAAAGCATTTATTCTTGTAGAAATTAAAGTTTCAGTCTGAACAGATCCCTTAATACTTCGAGGTTTTGACTTGCTGTGTGTCTCTTAGTATGGCTGCTACATGCATTATAGTTCTGGAATTACTCTGTTGCAGGATGCTCTTGTCACCACCACCTTTACAGGGAAATTTACAACTCCTGTAATATTTGTCCTTTTAATTGTAAAATCCAGATGAAGCATAATCCCAGGAGTGCTGTTTTGCTGTTGCAATGTAATCTTTTTCAGATGATACATGATTTAGTTGGAAACAAATTAGCAGCTATGCATGCCTAAAGAAAGCAATTTAATAAACAAGATTTTTGTAAGACCTAATCAGAATTGTAAAATGATACTTGGGAATCAGTTACATTAAACAAAAGAGCTGGTGTGAATGTAGGCATGTGTGTGAATTCATGGTTTCCAATCACATTGTTCTCTCAAGTAATACAAGGTCTTCAACCTTCAGTCTACTGTTTTTTCTAATTTATTACTTAACTGTTAAATGTTTTCAGTCAGTAATGAAGATTTCCACTTCGAAGTGTAGCTTGTTCTAGGGGTGGATTTTAATTTTTATTTTAACTACTGAAAGAAGCTGTGTAATAAATGCTTCAAATCACCTGCTGCTGCTGGTGAATTTTTGTTTTTATCCTTCCCAGAAACTTAGTTCCATGCTTCTGACAGTGTCTGTGTTGATGAGGAAGATCATTATAAATGCAAAATAATCATAGGCAAGTACTCCTCAAAATCATGTTGCTCCAGCTCCACAACGTGGGTGTCTAGCCCCAGATTGATTGTCTGTTTCTAGCTGACCCTTGAACTGAGCTGATGCTGCTGGTATGTCTCTAACTGGGGCAGTGGATTTTTATGATGTTCAACCAAAGTGATACAGAGGCTGTTACGGAACAACTGTAAAAAAAGGTGAAGCAGTTGGTTTCCAGGTAACTATTAATATTTTGCACTATTTACAACCAAGATTTTTCAGCCTTTACAGGAACAGTTTTAATGTAGAGCATGTTACAAGAGAAGCAGTTTCTTGGCAGTTAAAGAAGTGACAAGGCTTCTGTTATAGAGATGAGTTTGCCTTCCCATTAATCCTGTTCCTAAATATATCCTTTAGGAATTTTGCATATATTGTCTCTAGCTACAGGCTTTTCCCTGTTTTCCTATTTAATTAAGGCCATTTCTTGCCTAATTAAAAAAAGTGTTGAAAAGAAAAAACACTAGATTAGCAAGTATGCTACCTGCTGTGAGGCTAGAAACCAAAAAAAAAAATACAGAAATTCAGTGTTTTACACTGCTTTTTAATGTCCAAGTCTGCTATCACTTGGTGTGAGTAGCATGACTGATTTGTCGTCTTTTCCTGAGCTGCTTTTCTTCCTGGTGTGGCAGTAGAACATAACTCTTAAAACTCTTTGGCAACCATTTCTCAGTGTGGGCAGAACTTTCTGAACTTTCCTTAGTTGCCATCTCATGGTATGGCTATGAAAGACAACTACTTTTGTTGCTCGTGGTGGACCTTTCCTTTCTGTTATTCGTTTATGCTTCTTTATGCCTGTGTTCTATCCATTCTGTAAGTGGATTGATTGGTTTTTGTTTGTTCTCGTTTGTGTGGTGTGGGGTTGGTTTTATTGTTTTTTAGCATTTTTTCCCCTGATTTTGTTTATCATGAACTTGAACAGCTGCAAAAAGAGACAAAGTTGCATTAGCCTTCACTGAAGGAACTTATGCTGTGTTCCTGGAAGAGGGTGGCAGGGCGCTTTGCAGAAAAGAATGCAAAAAATCCTTGAGATATCAAAAAGGATATAAGCAGCAGTCAGGGATGAGAGTAAAAGCTGGGGTTTATAAAGGGAAAGGGGCTGTGTTTCTTAGAGCATCCGCTAGATTCTAGCGTCATCTGAACTCTTGATTTATTCTGGAATTGCATTCTGGTGAGGTCCATTACAAATGCCAGCAGTGGGTATAACTCAGTTTTTTAAGAGTTGACATTTGCTTTTTTTGTAATAGTGTAATCTCAGAGCATGGCCTAGAAATTTTAAATATGTTTCATTCGGGAGTACTTGATGAAATCTAGTGCATAAGGTTGAATTTGAGAAGTTGAGGGGCTTATTTTTGGACTTCTTAGAAATAGGTCATTTTCTCAAAGGCATTAATACTGTTCCAAGTGTTCTAGCAGAAATTTAAGGTAGGGATTTTTTTGTCCCCTTTTTTTTTTTTCCTTCTAACATTTCAGACACCTTTTTCCATCTGAAGGTAGGTTTCTGAACGTTCAGAATACCGTGTTACAGCCTGTGATGCTGTAACAGCGTTCTCCTTTTGAAAACCTTCCAGAGGGTTTTTTTTTTATTTGTCCTTAGCCTACTCATTTCTGACTTCTAGTCCTGTTCCTTGTTAATCATAACTGACATCGGTCTCCCCAAAGTCTTCTTGTCTTTTTCCTTGTTAAGAGTGCATATAATACTTGTTATTATGAGAGTGAAAACCCAGTCACAGAAAGGTGAAGTGTTGTGCTCATGTTTGCATAGCAGGTCAGCTGCTGAGCCAGGAATAGATGTCCTGTCTTATGACTTGGTGCCCTAACTGCTGGCCTGTACTGCCTCGCTGGAGCACTGGTCTTTTCTGAGAATGTAGTGGTGATGGGGTATAGAAGAAGCTACAGCAAGTATAGGAGCTCTGCTTCCAGTTCTGGCAGGGCTTTGAGGCTTGTACATAGCTTAAAATACTGGGGAAAGAAAAAAGCTTTCTGAAGGAGCACCTAGATAAGTTCTGTAAAGTTACGGTTTGCTGTGCTCTGTTTAAAAATAAACAGCAAAAAACAATTTGAAAATAGCTTTCCAGAAGGTTGTGGATGTGGGGAAGAAAAGTTCTATGTGTTTGAAAGTCAAACTCTGCTCTACAAATAACCTTAAGAGCAGCCTGTGATTAAATCTTTTGTATATTCAACAACAAACTCATTTTATGCAACCACAACTATGATAAAATTGAATTAAATGAACCTGCCTCTAAGAAAAGAGACTGAATAGCTGAGTAGCGCATTATTCAATGAATGGGAAACGGGGAGGCTGGCTGGAACGGCTGGGAAATGGTTTTAACATTCTGTCGGACTAAAGAGCAATTCTGTGAAATCACTGTGTTTGTTTCCCCCCTACCTCCCCGCCCTCAATTTTTAAATAGCAGTGCTCTTCATACTGTCAGAATTCAGTGTTGTGACACCCCTACTCAAAAGTTATGACAGCAGTGTAATGACAGCTACTGCCTCTTGAGAATCAATCAGGCAATTAATTTTGTAAATGAAATGCTGATTATACAAAGCTTCACATGAGAGGCCCAGTGATTAAAATCAATTTAACAAATTGTTTCAGGTGGGACTTGATTAATAATTTGCCATAAATGCTGAGGATATATGACCAGCATACCTTTGTGTGTGTGTGTGTGTGTGTGTGTGTTAGTATAGAACTATATATAACACTTGGAGTGGAAAAAATCTGGAGCTAACTGTATGTGCTTTTGGCTTGTGACCTAGATGCGATTGGTTATACCTTTTTGTGGCTACACTGTTCTCCTAGGTGTCCATAATGCCACTTTCTCAGCTCGTGCTCTTTCCAGTAATTAAATACATCTAACTTTTATTTTTGCTAATAAAGCCAAGTAACTGAGAAAATGTGTTCAGATCTACTTGAATATTTATTAGGTTTAGGAAGATTTTTCTTTAAAATTTAAAGTGGATGTAGGATATCTTTCATTTATATTCTCCCCACCTCCCTTCTGTCCCTTACTAGTTTTCAGGACTTTCTGCATTTTTCCCCTCCTACTCCAGTACTTCTCTGCAGGAGCCTTCCTGCAGAGCGCCCCTCTTTCCATCTGAGGCTGCTCTCTGCTCCTTGCCTGACAGACACTATTTTTAGTACATCCTTTTCTGTCCGTCTAACCCCGTGTTTGTGTAAGAGCTGTACAAAGTAGGTGAGGGAGGTGGGTTTTTTTGAGTTGCAGATGGCAGCCGTGCACAGGGAGTGAAGGTGTTTACTTGTCTAGGAAGCTGAGAACCTCATTGCCAGACAAAATAAAAGTAACTGGTATTCTGGGTGGGGCTTTTCTTTCTTTAACTTACAGTTTTCTGGGTTTATGAATGAGTTTTCTCTTGTTGCACCACAGTGTTGGCGTCTGAGAAGGCCTTAGGGCTATGAGACACCCTCTGGTGAATCTAGCCTGAGTGCTTTGAGATACTATTTTCCCCCACTATCTGCCTTGGTCTCCTGCCACAGGTTACTAGTAGCAGAAATGGTAGGCTGAGCACTGTGCCCATGTCTCAGGTGTTCCGGTGCCAAAGCTGTTGTACTGGTGCAAAACTACTCTACTCGGGCAGGTTTTAGGTTCAGGTGTTGGACTGTGGGTGGAAGTAGCTAAAGCATGGTCATGATCTGGCAGAAAGAGGGGAAAGCACTAGAATCAGTGACAAGTTCTGTGGGTGCAGATAGGCTTGCTAGAAGACATCTTTAAGAACCCCTAAATTCTGCTGCATTAGAAATTACAGCTAACTTGCAGGGGAGTGCTTTCGCTAGGAGAGTAGAGCTTGTGCATGCTTAAGAAAGATGGTCTCCTCTGTGTGGAGTATCCAAGTTGGAGAAAACAAATATAAAGACAGGAATATAATTCTTGAGTACTCCTTGAAGAAATTTGGAATTGGTAAAGTGGGTTATAGAAGAAGGCTGAGTGTTCAGGTGTGTTACACCTTCTGTTGACTTTAGAACTATCAGGATGTTACCTGTACATCAGTAATTGGTAGTGACAAAAACAACTTGCAGGGCAGCAGTTCTGAGCTGTATAGTGGTGTGAACCTATTAGAAACAGGATTGTTTTAGCCATCATCTGTGATAGATGTGTATATTTGCTTTTTGATGTTGTCTTAACCATTGAGTGCACTTCTAGTGGCAACTGAAGAGGTTAGTTTGGTATACTTAATTAAAAACAGGTTTCTTTGATGTGTTTGTTATTTGTTCTTTCAGTAGTTGTTTAGGTTTATCTGTCTACAAAATAATAACTAGAGAATGGCTGACTCACTGACCTTCCAGTTTTTTCAGGCTGTGTTAAAGAGGACCCAGAAGAAAACTGGAAGACAGGCATACGTACATCCATCCTTCTCCCCCGCCCTGCAGAGACACTTGCATGTATAATTATTTGTAAATGTTCTATTGGAGCAGTAGTTGATTTTTGGATTTTTTTGGTGGGGCATAGCTTTGGTTTTCTCTCTTTGCGCTTCTTAATTACTTACTTTGTTTTGAGTGGGACTTTGTCTTTCTGATGTTTCCTTGCAGTTGAAATCAGACAGTATGCAGAGCCTTTAAGACAAGAAAAATGACTGTTATTGTTAAATCTCTGCCAGTATATGCTTCTTCATTTACTGGCCTTCATCATAGGCTTATGTTGAACTTGGTTCTTTGTTTTCGCTTATTCCTTGTTGTGTTTGTGCAACTGACTTTTTATAATTTTAATCTTAGTAAGGTACAGACAGTAGACTTCCTGTTTAGAAAAAAAAAGTGGAAGCATGTTTGCCAGTCACCTCTCAGATTTTAATATTAATGTAAGTCAGAATTTAATGCTGTACATTAATACCTTTTTAATAGTTGTTTGCATCTTTAAATAAATATTTAAAACACATGTAACAAGTGTTGTGTTTTGAAACTCGTGCTTTTGTCGTTTAAAAACGTTGGCTGAGGAGTCCTTGTACATGTTCATACAAATGATGGCATTATCTAGCAATGGATTATCTTTTCCCCAGTTTCGTCCTCATGCCAGCTGTGTCATTGTATTGTAGTGAATACTTGTGATTATCTCTAGAGATAAATTTGTAACTTGGTGCCTGACCTAGAGCTGAGAGCTCCATGCCCATCTTTCTTGGAATGTCGGTAATGGATTGTCAGCTGTCTTTATTATGAGGTTTCAAGGCTTTGGTGTTAATGAACAGGCTTTTTTTTTTTTTTTTTTTTTAGTACAGAGACAGAAGCTTTGGCTGCAGATCAATGAATAAACAAAGAGTTATTGTATTCAGTAGCTCTAGGAGTTTGAGGGCAAGCCTACTTGAGAGTGTTGAGTTCATGTTGTTTTGTTACAGGCGCAAATGATGTAGCATTAGTTGTTGGGATGTGCTGTGGCTTATAGTCCGGTTAAATTGCAGCATTTGCTGTTGTCAGCCAAACCAGTGCTGCTTTCAATCTTTTTTGTTTAAACAAACAAAAAAGCACACTTTCACTTGAAGAGTAGTTGCATCTCATGTGAATACTCTTCTCGTAGTGAATTGCTCTGTCTGCCTTGTGTAGGAGCTCTCCCATCACATCTGAATCCCACTGTGAACTTCTGAAAGTGTTTCCCACTCCTCCCTGCCTCAAGATTTCAGTGGTGGGGTTCTTTGCGGCATCTTAAAATGGATATTATATTTTGGGACTGTGACTGGTGGTGTTCGTATTCATAAATGTCTTTCAGATAAAGATTTTGGTGTTAGAAGTGAAGCGTTCATTAATAACTTAATAGTATATATATAATGCATATGTAACATTAGTAATGTCCTAAAAGGAAGAACTGATACAACTTGGTCAGACTGCTGCTCAAGCTATTGCAGTAGGCATGCTGTCTCAGATCCAAGCAGAGACAAGGCACCTGGGGAAACACTGGTTAAATGATGAGAGAAAACAGTAGTGTTTTGGTGGGTTGGTTTTTTTTTTCCCCTCTCACTTTAGAAAATGTAAAATTGAATGTCAGGTACTTCAGGCTGAGGTGATTTATTTGTTTTGACTAGGAGGAGAGCAGAAGTGGTGGTGATACTGAGTTTACAAGTGAGTGTAGAATATTAATTTTTCCACTTCTGCTTGTGGCAGGAATACTGAAATTTAAGTAGTCTTTTACACAAGACATTGAAAGAAAGTGCAGGAAACAGAAAGAGGTTCTCGGTTACTATCTGTGGGCAGTGTAGGCTTTTCTGTGTCCTGCCTTTATGGTTAGGCTGTCTGTCTAAAGACCAGGATTGAAACCTTGGCCCTATTGAAATCATTAGCAAACCTTCCATTGGTTGTTTTAATGTGCTCACAAGGCACATAATAAGCAAGAACTCTTAAGAAATGCTCTGTTCTTACAAAGCCTGATAGTACATGTGCAAATGAATCAGATACTGACACAAGATAGGCACTATAATAAAGGGGTTATAAATTATAATATTACTGTGGACTGAAGCAAGGAACAAGACTGAGGTATTTTGAGGAACTGCAGATCTATGCAAAGTTTAAATGAAATGTGGCAAGTTGAAGAGGAGGTGTAGAATCAGAAGTAAGAGGCAGAATTCATTCAGGCTTGCCTGGCAGAATATGGCAGTAAAAAATAGCATGAGCAAACACTAGCTAAATTGGTAAAGGGTAATGTGTATATTGGGAGTAAAATAGCACTAGAGAAAACTTGGACCCTTCTGTAAAGGAGGAGGGAAAAGGAAACAAATGGATATTGATGACTGCAGTGGCACTAAAATAAAATTTTAAAAGTAATTAAAACCTTGCAGTACAGCATGTAATAAAATTAAGTAAAGACATAGAAGATGTGAGCATACACACATCATCCGTTCATGGTCATACCTGCCCACTGGGTTTTAGAAGCATGTGATAAAGTTACAGCGATGCTGTCATTTTCAGTAGATGCTAGAGAGCAGATGTGGAGTGGTTGGTGGTTGAGCCCTACAACATGAAGAGGCTAATACTAATACTCACCATGCTCATCCTGTCACCTGAAACTTGTCTTTGAAAACAGTTGGAGTTGATGTTAAAGAAAATATAGAAGTTAATAAATGTTAAAGGAACTTTCAGATGAGATTATAATATGTGTTTATCAGCTAACAGCTCCTAACTTTTCAAAATGTTATGGGTGAAAGAAACTCTTGTTATCTTGTTACAAAAATGAAGTTCAAAAGAATGCTAAAGCTAGAAACTGTACATGCATTAAAGTTGGAAAAAGTTCTAATAAAATTTTTCCCCACTGTATGGGACACAATACTTGATGAGCATCTGTGTATGGCTCCAGGTCTTTCTCACCGTGTGCCATTCTGAAAACAAAGCTTGTTCTTTCGTTAAGAGTTTTCAATGGGATTGATGACTGTCATATTAAATTTTAAAATCACTCTCTAGTGAAGAGATTTTTCCTTTTTTACAGATGGAAAACTGAGGCATTCGTTGCTGTAGGAAGTTTGAGTGGCCTGTTCATGGTGGAAATAGGTTAAATTTTCTGAAATACAGAGCTTCTGAAACACCTTCAAAGCATATCTCTCATCAACAGTAGTTGCAGTTGTAGATACACAGTATAACTATAACCTGCAATTTAAATCCCATTATCTCAAGTCAGGAAATGAGGGATGCTTTAAATCTTGAAACTTTTTAGTGAAAAACTGTGGCAGATGCAGGGGTAGACTCCAGCTCCACCTGAGCGTCATACAGCTACCTTAATGGTAAAACCATCTTCTGCTGCGTTCACTACTCATAGGGTAAGGGAAACATTCAGTCTTCTGGCCTGCAACAGCTCCTTCACTCCATTGCTCTTGCCTGATCCCCTGGAGCAGGCCCATCCCCTGCCTGTGCAGACAAAACTGTAACTATGTATTTAAAGACTGATACAGTTGTATGTGTGAAGAAGACTCATTTAATGTTGCAAGGGCAAACTTAATTCTAACTGCTCTTCTGCAGTGGTAATATTTGTTAAACCAGGGGAAGAGCTAGCTGTTTGGTTTTCTTGCAGAAATATGTTGACAGCCACTGAGTCTCTGGTAGATGTCTTCACCTTTAGCTGCACTGCACAGATGGTTGGGATCTAATCTAAAGGGAGTAAGGAATAACGGTGGTAAGTTGACACCCTCTATTGGGACTGGCCAGCGCAGGGATGAGATGTACTTCCTCACTAGATATCTTCTCCAACTGTAAAGGTGATCAGAGGACTCTACTGTTTTGTTCTCTCCCCAGGACCTTGGAGGGAGGAAGGAACAGGCACCACTGACAGCTAGCATGGGTCTCTCAGAGTTGTCCCAGTAATTTACGTAGAGATATTTACTGCTCTGTGTCTCACCCTCTCATATTCAGTATCTCCAGTCCTTGATCCTGATGCCTGACTTGCAGTGTCCACAGTGAGTTTGGGGTATGCCTGTATCCAGTGACCAAACCCTTGGTTTCAGAGTTGTGTGGATCACTTACAGCCCCTGGTGACTTGAGTTACAGCAGTGTCTCAGGCTCTTTATCCTTCCACCTCTCTGAAGTGGACGGATGTCACCTGAGGGAAAGAGGAGCAGCTGACCTGGGGAGAATACAGGGAAGCCAGGAGACAGCAGGCTGGTGAGGAGAAAGGAAGGGAGGATAAAGTGGCAGTGAGGCTCAGCCTCCTAACACACACAATAAAAACCCTCCACTGCTTGGAGGTCAGTAGTCCAGAGGACAGAGACTCTTTAGCCTGTATCCATGTCACCTCCTGACCTTGTTTCCTCCTCTTCCTTTCTACTCTTCATACCTCGCTTCTGTTTCTGATGCTTTTTTTAACTCATTGTCCCTATTCCTTTGTCCGGCAAATTCAAGGCTGCCTCTTGTACACCTTGTAACTCTTCTCATGAAGTCTCACTGTGCCGCTCTTCCTCCCCTGCTCCTCATGGCCTGGTGACATTGGGGTGCTCCCATGTTGCCTTCACAAATGTCCAATGTCACCCTGGCAAATTAAAATTCCCTGCCCCTCTGGTATTCAAGAGGTATTTTGAAGTGTTTTATGTAAGAACATAAACGACGTATTTTTTTGTGACCTCATTCTAAGACATAGCTGAACTGTTTCTGCTGAATTTTCCAGAGAATTTCAGCCTCAGGCATACATATGGCCTGGAAACTTTCAGCCTAAATGCTTAAAGTTTGGCAAAGTTTATATGCACCTGAAAGGAGTCTTAATAATGGAAAGTGTCAAACTTTTAGCTGTGTAGCTATCTGCATTGTTTATCATTATATTAAAGTACTGGATGTGCAACAGAAAATACTACAGTCAAAATTAATTAAAATCGAACTTGGATAAATGGTGTTACTGGAGTTGAGACCTAGAACTAATACCCTGAAATGGAAGGTGATGACAGTGAACAGTACTGTTTGGCTTCATGAGAATCTTGTGAAGGAAAGACAATGCTTTGAACAAGGATTTATATTTGAGAAGATAAATGTGACAGGCGATGCAGAGAATTAACATTAAAACACAGAAACAAACATAGATAAAGTATCTTGGTCTATAGGAGGAAATTCCAGTTGCCCCCTGGGACCCTCTAAGAAGGAATCTCTAGTCCATCTGCTAAACCCTTGTGTTTGTGTTGCTTTTAGTTAAAAGTGTGGTGAGAGTGCATGATTGCCTAAAGAAAAAAACCAAGAAAAGAAAAATGAGAGCGTTGTTACGGGTCAGGTGGCCTGGAGTGGTTGGGGAACCATTGATTTTGAAAAATATGAAATATAAATAGTAAATTACCCAGGGGCATTTAGTGGTGGAAAAATAGAAACTTCTGATCTGGCCACAGAACAGCCAAATAATAAAGGGAAAATTGCTGTGTAATACTTGCCAAAATTAGAAATGAATGTGCAATTTGCTATGGTGGCAGAAAAGGGCCGTCCTCTTCTGAAGTGAATGGAAGTATTGTGTGAGGAGGACGTGGCTATCATTTTACCTCCTCACATGTAGTGTGTCCACGTTTGGAATATTTTATTTGACTTGAGGTGACTTTCCTGGTGTTGGTAAGGGTGTGGAGAGACAGTGAAAAAGTGGGAAGGTTTGAGTTTTTTACTTGCAGGAAGGAAAGAGTAAGAACAACATGCAGTAGTTCGTTAAGCAGCAGCTACTGTGGAGAGCATATACTTTGTGTGTAAAAAAAAAAAAAATAATTAAAAAAAATGTTGCAGTGTGTTATTAGTATGAACAGCAATAATGAGAAGAAACAGAGATGGGAGGGGGGAAGCGTAATTCATTGTCATAACTATTGCATCAGAATCTAATAGCCAGAAAGGGCTTGTAGAGGCTGTGTTGCATAGGGGGCTTTAAAGTTAGACTGGTCACAGTACAGTGTAGGAAAACATGTACAAAATGTGCTATGGGAAGGAATCCTGCTCCTGGCAGAGGGGGGGTGGGGGGGCGGGCTGGCTGTGTGAATTAGTAGATCTTTTTATTGGGAGGAGGAGGGGGTGTGGGATATGTCTCTTTCAGGAGGATGAGATTGTGATAGGTTTTTTAAAAGCTCCTCCCCTCCCCCCTTTCTTCCATGAATATAACCGGCACTCGGGAATTAAAAACTGGATCTCATATTAACAATACAGCGCTGCGCTTGACAAAGTACGATATTTTTTCTGGTTCAGTTAGTCCTCAGTAATAAAACATGAGAGTAATACTGCACAATGGTTGACACCTGTCCTGAAACTGTTACAGTGCTTGGTAAGTGCTGCCAAAAAGTCTAAAAATAAAACTTCCCTCCCTTGGCTCCCCTCCCCCTCCATCACTGGCTGCTGTTTGGATTTTCTGAGGTCTATTAAGGAGGTGAATAAACTTCCATGTGAAATGTGGGTTATGACTTGCCTTTTGATCTGGAAACTTACTAATGCACATGATAGCAATATGAAAGTGCTGAAATACAGTGTTCTGTATGCGTTGCGCTTCTTGGAAGTTTTCTTTTCTTTCCACTTTCCTTTTTCTTTTTTTTGCCCCCAAGGTAAGAAAACAGATGTTTTCTCAAGGTTGAATGGGTTGTCCACTACTTGTGTCTCTTTTGATACACGCAGTTTTCTTTATGTTTAAACATTAAAGTCAGTGATGCTAATCGGTTTACAACAGCATACTTAATTATTTCTTAAGTTTATTGTGCGTTTTTTCTGCTTTTTTTTTTGTAGGTAAGAGAACTGTAAGTTCGAGTGCAAAAAAAAAGAAATAAAATTATTATTCTTAAATGCAGTGGAAGTCCCAAACTCTCCATTCAAAACCTCACCTAATTAATATAAAAACCAAAGTAGGATACTTTGCCTGTTTGTGTGTCAAGTCAATATTTGATGTATAGAGCATTGAGAAAACGTATGTAGAGTCTGCCCGCGGTGAGTGTAACTGTTCTGACCTTTTTCTTTCCACACCTTAAAGTGTTTCTTGGCTTGTGTTTAACAACAGGGCAGCCCAATGGATCCGATGGTCATGAAGAGACCCCAGTTGTACGGCATGGGCAATAACCCGCACTCTCAGGCGCAGCAGAGCAGCCCCTACCCCGGGCAGTCCTACGGCCCTCCTGGCCCCCAACGCTATCCCGTGGGAATGCAGGGCCGGGCCGCGGCAGCCATGGGAGGAATGCAGTATCCACAGCAACAGGTTTGTGGAGGATTTTTCTCTGTTACTTTGGTTTCCCTCCTCTCCTTCTCTTCCCTTCTGACGCTATGGTAATAGAGGGGGTGCAAAGAGAAGAAACCAGAAATAAGTATTTCTCCCACAGAAGGAGGGTGAAAGGCTGTTTTGAAAGTAAATCTATTATGTTGACAGTGTGAATGTGTTCTGAAACCCCATAGTCAGAAAAGAGTTTAATTTGTTGCTGGTGCTTTTTGAAGAGAGGAGTATGTCAAATGCAGTCAATTTTCCTTTTTCTGGTTGATATTGTTTAGTCTTGTATATATTTTGTTTGTTTGTTTTTAAAATTCTCTTCCCCTCTGACTTAGATACCTTTAAATGCAAGATGAAAGCTAGAGCTGACACCAGTGCAGCAAGACTAGTGTTGTCCAGTGTATACAAAAGTGGTGCATCTTTCTAGCAGCCGTTTGTTGTTGTGGTGGACTTTTTTGTGTCTTATTCCTCTTTTCCCCGTACGGAAGGAGCCTGTAGCTTTTCCTACTTTTTCCCCTTTACCAACTCTTTAAAGTCAGGATATTTATTTATTTTATATCAGAGGACAAAGAAATGTAAGAGTTTCCTTTTATCTGCTTGGATTTCACTGTTGATGGTGACCTTTTCTGCCTTTTTCCTGCCTTTGTAAAGAAGGTCAATTCCTATGTTCATACCATATACTAAGAATGATACAGTACTTTTCTGGGGGAGAGGGGGTGTGGGTGTGAATAAACCCAGATTATCAAGAATTTATATGTTTCACTAATTTTGTTTTTAAAATTAGGAATGTGAGTGTAGGCAATGGGAGCTCTCTACTTTTTTGTGAGCACAGCAGAGTAATAACTTGCTCATTAATGGGAAAGGACATTCATTTCATGCAACTGACTAGTTGCAAGTAGCTTTTTTAATGTCATTTAATGTTAAATATAGAGAAGATAAGAAAATCTTGCATTCCCTGGCAGATAGGTGTCTGGCTAATTCTTGTTATCACCCATCTACCAGGGCAGGATATTAATCAAGCGGTTAATTAAATAACAGTATCTAATACAGTAGTTGAGTGAATAGTACCAACAGTCTTCATTTTTATTCTTTTCTGTTGTTAAATAGATACTTACGAGGGAGAGGTTGTTTGGTTTAGAAATGTCAATATATTTGGTTGCTGCATTCAGACAGCAAAGTGTTTTGTCAGTCACAAAAGGAGGAGAAATTGAAAAAAGGAGGCTTTATTTTTCTACCATGTGGCTGTAGCCAAAATGAAGTTATTAAAACGTATTTTTAATTTTCAAATGAGTTCTTGTGTGCTGTGTGGAGAGGGGTGTTGAATTTTCACTGCATTTGCTAATTGCTTGATAATTGTAAATTACCCGTCAGCAGGCAGTGACCTGGCACAGTGATTGGCTGCCGGCCCTATCCGTCTTCTCACAGCATTAATGTAATTGGCTGAGCAGCAGCACAGTTCTGAGCACTAATGCTCTTTGGGGAAAAAGTGAGAGGATAATTATGACATTGAATTTTTATTGAACGGACATCACCACCTAGGCATGATTTTGTTTTGGACAGCCTCCAAAGCGTCGTGTGTTTGGTTTGTGAACCTCTAATGATCTGAATCCAGTTCCTTTCATATTGCTCATATATTACCACCTTTCTACAAAGGATTAAAATGCAGGAATGCAGGTTTGTAAATTGAATTGCCAACTTACCAGCTGAGTGGTAAGTTGTCTTTGGCACAGGATGCCACAGTTTGATTCCTGGCTGGGTTTTTACTCCTGTGACATGAATATTAAATAGGGAGAGCCTAGCTACGCTTGTTAAAATTGGCAGTGTAGCGTGAACCTACTTCTAGATATAATGTATATAAAATAAATAAGATGGCCAGAAGTTTCAGAAGATGAATCTCAGCACTTTCTGGAAATTGGAGTCCTTTACAGTGTCGCATTGAATCTTTCAAAAGCACACGGCACTTCTGAGAAGTCGATGGTTTAAAAAGTACTGGGCTTTAAACACATAACAGCGCTCAGATTTAACTATTGTGCGGAGACTGCGCTGGGTAGATGGATTATGAGGGTGGAAGTGCCACACTGTAGGAAGGGTGGGAAACATCAATGGGAGGGGTTGTTCTTATTTTAAGTTCTAGTCTGCTGTTGCCCAAAGATAGCCGAGGGTGTCAGTTGTTTCCGTGGATGAAACGAGCAGACTTTTTGTTAGACTGTGAAGATATTTGAAGAAGACCTTGAAATGTTAAGTCTGGCTCTTTGTCAGCGAGTGTTGTGGCTTGAGGTTAGAGCTATGGGACTTGACAATTTAACTTGCAGGCTCTGATGTAGGATGCTGCAAATGAAGAAATAAAGATGAAAACAACACCCGAAATATCCAGCTAAAATTAATGGAAATGGTAGAAATGAAGATAATTGCCTAGATCTAGGTAGTTGGTCTGTGTCATATTGCAGCAGAGAACAGTGTATTCCAGCCTGCTGCCCAGGGGTGAAAGGACTCACTCCTGGGAAGGAAGCCTGTGGCATAAGCAGTGAAAGATTAAAGAGGCTGAAAAAGTGTTAGCAGTTGCAGTCATTCTGCATATCTGCAGCACAGGTGTCAAGCATCACCTGGTAACTTGATGCTTCATGCCAAAGATAAGGTGCAAATAAACCCCCAAATTTTCGTAACATTCTTTGTAGAAATCTCAGGATATTGAAGAGAGAATGGAAAGTATGGGATATATTCTGTGACATGGCTGCAGAGGATGCTGTGAAGAAAGAAACCAGATCTCCTAAGCATTTGAGCTTGAAACTGATCTCTCAAGAGTTACCCGTGACGACCCCTAGAACAAAACACTAAGCCTTATATAAGGGGCAGAATTTGAAATGTCATCTTTTTGCATTACTCAGTAATACAATTAGAGATAAAGGAGTTGAAATATATATGTAGGCATGTCGGAAAGAGGTAAAACTGTGAGGAAGCTAATGGTAACCTGAGTTTTTCTTGTTCTTCTCCAACACTTGACAACAGAGATTCAGATTTATCATGTGAAGATGGGTGATAGCTTGTTGTGACAAAATGTTAAGCAATTTGAATAATGTAGCAGCATTTTGTCAGATTTTAAGGGCATGCCCAGAGAACTCAGTGTGTCAAATAAATATATAAAGCATTTGGGCTGATCTAGGTAAAACTGTCTTAATGGGTTAGGAGATTAAAAATCACATTATTCTGCGTAATACGCATTATTACCTGTGTAAAAGGGGAAATGTAAGAAAGAAAGGTGTTAGTAAAAGAGTTATATACTTAATTTATAGGATTGCAGACATAGCAGTTAATCTCTTTTGTCAGTAGGCATAAATATGTATGGTGAATGAATTACTCAAAAAGAAATTATGTTGTTTGGAAACTTTTGAGGTTTTGTCTCTTCCCTGTCATCTTTCAGTGGGAGGGGAAGGACGTAGGGAAAGCTGGGAGCAAGATGACCTGTGCCTGTGTTGTCAGTTTTCAGCATGATTGAAACACAGGTTGCAACAAGGCCAGTGGTTGCATCCCAAGGTTTTTAAATGCTGGTCTTGCATGTAAAACTTAATACTGCTATCTCATCATCTCAAGTACTCTGTCTCCTGGTTTGCATGGGATGAATATAATTTTAGGATTATTAACACTCCTTAACCCAGGACTTCACAGAGATTGCAGTGTGTATGTAAAAACAGCAGAAAAACACACTTTGGAGTTTGATTTTTGGCTTCTAATCTCTTAGATGCTTCTTGGAATTACGAAGAGGTGATGTCAAAATTGAAAATCCTAATAAGCAGGAATACTTAGCACCTGCAGTCTTCAGGCTTGATTTTGCAGTACATTTCACTATAGTGTGAGTAATAAGAAGTGATTATAAAAACAATAATTACCTTTTCACTTAACTTTTCCCTTTCCCATCCACCCCCCGGCTTCAGGCCTCAGTCAAGCAAGTGATGGTGCCATATTCAGTTTCTGGCTTCAGTTCAGTTGCCCTGCCAAAGTGTTTCTGTGCTTTAGTGCTGTATGCAATAGGAAAACCTGCTGCTTTGTAAAAACATTTCTCTAAAACTAGAAATATCTCAGAGTACCAATTAAAAGTGTTTTGTTTTGAGCTTTTTTTCTGCTTTTGTCTAATGGTGTTGCTTTTTCATGTTAATAGCTTGTAATAGTTCATTTTGTGCTGAATTTCATTAAGCTTAAAAATCAGCTCCTTGAAATACCCACATACAGGTTTTGAAAGTTTTCAGTAAAGTCTGAAGGCTTGGATTTATGAATGTGTTTGAAAGAATTGAATGCTGTGATGTGCCTGTTTAATCAGATGATCATTGCCTAATTGATTTTTTTAGCATTCATTAAAATTCCTTGTGTACTTGATGGACTGGAACAACAACTTATTGTGTAAATAGAATTGTGTTGCTATAATGCATAGTAAATTCTTTATGAAAGATAGTTGTGTGGATACGTACAATAGCCATTCCTAATAGCTGTTCAAAATGGATTGTTTCAGTACTGATCATGCAGTTGTCTTAGTGCCTTGAGCCTGCTTGCAGTAAGTCAGTTACGAGACTTGAGCCTCTCTGTTCTTTCTCTTTTTTTTTTTTTGCCATAGAAATACCATAAGATGAAGGGCTGCTAATCACTTGTCCCTTTAACATTTTATATATATATTCTTGTTCTGTGGAATTCAAAAATAAGTGTACTCAGTGTCCTCATAATTGTAAGAGTGGAACTGTAAATATTCAGAGAAACACTCTTTTACCCTATCTCCTTCTCCCCCTCCCCCCCTTTTTTTTTAATGTACAGATTATTTCAAGGATTAAGGAAAATATGCTGCTTTTTTTGTCTTGTATGGCAGGTTTCAACTTGGAGTAACTTTTTGTTAAAGTTGTAAAACCTCTGGGAATGTTCAGCAAGGATTTTTTTTTTTTTTTTTTGTAATGGAAACTGCAAGTCAACCAGAACTATAGCAGCATCAATATGATTACCTCATTTAGGAAAGGGTGTACAGTGCTCGTGTTGGGTAATGTCCCGGATTGGAAACATTGAATTTAGGCCAAGGAAATCAATTGGCTGTTGGTTTGGCAGGTAGAGTTTTAAAGCGAGCAAACACAAATGTGTGTTTACTACTGGTTGGTTGGCTGGTTATGTGTGTGTGTCACTTTCTGAAATCATTTTAATTCTAGAAGATTGATGTATGCCAAGAAAGTGAGGCTTACTGTCATATTTTGCTTTGAACCATTAACTTAAAATGTGGTGCATACAGTGAATCCTCGTCAAGTGGTATATTTGCAGATTTTTGTGCTCCTAAGCAGCTTTTAGCATGGTTGATGTTAGTATTGGTTAGGGGAGCAGACACAGAAAATAAACATCGTTTTCATTTCTTAGCCTATTTATTTTGTAAGAACAGAGAATCAATCAATATGATTGAGTTGCAAAAATAACCAGTGGAGGACAAAGTATTGAGATGTGTTGCTTTTTCTTAAAGATGAATAGACTCCTTTCGTACACACGCATAAGAAGGATCAGCACATGCATCAGAAGTGTGTTTTTCCAGAGGTTTTTTTTGTTTAACTTTTTTTTTTTTTTGGGGGGGGGGGGAGGTGGTGTTTTTATTTTGGGTTTGGGTTAGTGTCGTTTTGGCGGGGTTTGGTTGGTTGTTGGTTTTTTTGGGGTTGGTTGGTTGGGGTTTTTTTGTTGTTTCTTTTTTCTTTGTTGTTGTTGTTTATTTTTTGGTGTGTATATGTGTGTTTTATTTTGGGGCTTTTGTTTTGTTTTGCATTTTTCTGCATGACATTTATTTGGAGCTTTCTCTAGCACATAATTCCTGGAAAGCAGAAAGGTTGAAACTCTTAAAGATGAGTATTTTCCTAACTACTTTTTCTATTAAAACAATGTAAATACTTGGAATTAAAATAATTCCTCAGTAAAATATTATTTGAATGTCATATCTGCTATCCTGTTGGATTGCTATAAACTTATGGGGGAGGGGAGGAATCAATCGAATAAGTAGAAGAACTTCCTGGGGAGTGTGAAGTTTGAATCCTGCCTTTTATGAAATAGAAAAGGGATGAGAAGTCACAGCTGTTTGTCTTCCTTGTAAGGTCATCTTTAAGAATGGATCTTTTGATGGTCAAGTGTTAATAATTGCAAAGAAAAGTTGCTGCTCTTTGTCATGTAAAGAAACGGGATTTTTAAATTTCAGATTTGGGAAAATGCTAAATAATGTTCATGTGCAGACTGTAGGAAAATGTTTAGCATGGTTCTTTCTTTGGCTATACTAAGCCTCATTGACTAAATTGAAAAAAAGGCTGCTACTTTAGTTCATGCCAGGATAAGGCTTTATGTTGTATTGTCTCCTTTAGAATTATCCCTTCTATTGAGTGTAATTCACTCTATAGAGGGAGGTGTGCAGAGATTACAGATAATGACGGAATCAAATTTGACATAAGTTTGAGGTCTTTATGGTAGTTTAGCTCTTCATCTTAATGCTGGTCATCTGAGATTGTTTACTGAAGAAAATCCCTGAAGTAGCAGAATTGCATTATTATGGAAAACAGAAGCATTTCAGTAGCTTATATTATTTCTTTGAAACTGTGGAAAAAATGTAGGTTGAAAAAAGAAGAACTGATCCTTCAGCTGGTGAGAGAAAGCTTGGAAATGAGACATTTGTATCTGTTGAATTACTATGTACTGACATTCAGTAAATGCTAATTTTTACATCCATCCTGGAGCAAATGGCAGTCTAGATTTGTGTAGAAACTGTGTAAGAATCATCAACGTACTATGCTGAATAAAATGTATTTTGATACTGGTAAATGATTGTACTTCAGTTAGAATATTTAATAGCTGTAATCACATTTGTTATTCTGCTTAGAAGTGGGGGCATGAGAGAGGAAAACATGCAAGCCCTGTATGTTCGTGTTCTGAAAAAGGTTGCTGTTAAGGAAGCAGCAGTTATTTTGTTGTTAAGAACTTGGTTTGCTAGCACTATTAGCTGTCATTCTACACTGGAGTTTAGGCAGGAAATAGATTTTGGTGATCAGAAGTGGAGAACAGAGGGCCGTTTGCTGCTTTGCTAGGAAGATACAAAATCATTTACTTATGAACAGCTCATTTTACATGGCAGCAGGAGACATGAGTTTATTTACATTTGAAGTAAAATAAGCATCTTGCTCTAAGAAAAGACTACTGTATTACTCTATTCAGCAGCTGCCATATAATGACTGTACCAGGAGGGTTTTAAAGTGTAGGTAAGGAATAATTAACTGTTACTCCTAATATTATAGTCATAGTAGTTTTCTGTTAATAATATTCATCAAAGAATAATTGACACTTGAAACTGCTGAAATGACATCCAGACCCATCATGTGCACGCACGGTAAGATTTTCGTAATCGTACTTTCTGTAATGCTCCCCAGGGGCAACTCAGCATTTTTTTAAATCAATTTTTTTAAGTCTTGGGAAAAGTTTCTCAGAAGATACTATCAATTGTCCATAGATTTGAATTTACTTAGAGCAAACAAGGAGGGAATGGAGTTTGCTTTTTTAAAACTAGGGAGTGTGTTTCCCATAGCTGAAAATAGGGCTGAAGATAAGAAAGTGAAACCTGTCGGAAATCACTGGGAAATTTGCTGTGACTTCAGTGGAGCTAGATTTCACCTGGAGGCCATGTTGTTGGGGTGGGTGACATGTATTTAGTTGCCAGCAGCGTAGGCAGAATCAGCTTTTCGAAGTCAATTGAAGAGAACTTCAGAACGAGACAGGTCAATACCCTTCGCTTTGGTGACCTTGGGACAGGTAGCTTTCTTCTTGGAACAATAGACCTTTCAAGAAATATCTGATATCAGTGTCTCGGGATAGGACTCCTATTGCTACCAGCAGCTTTTCTTTTCTTTTTTTTTTTTTTTTAACCAAGAATTGTTAGATTTAGTCTAGATTTAGCAAAAATTAGTTCTACAGTAGCACAGTAAGTACTGCAAAAAGTCAAAAGCATTTTCCACACCTTTTTAATGTAGTTAGTCTTAAATGACATGTGTCCCATGCAGTTTAAACAAAGCTTTTGCGGCATCCTGCTTCAGGTTTGTATGTTTTATGACCTGAAGCATTAGGACCTTTGTGGGAGTAGATGAGTTATTAAAAATACATATGTATATATAAATTTTTAAGATTTTTATGTTTCAGACTATTAACAGTCTCTGCAGTTAATTTTGTTGAAAACTCTAGTTTGTTTTTATATGTATATATATGTGTGTATATATATATGTGTGTATATATATATATATATATATAGATCCTTACAACTATACTAACCGGGCACATATAAAGATCCTAGTGTAAATACTTTAAGCTTTTAGTGTTTTGTTATTTTTCAAGACTGATGAAAGAAAGATTTAAAAACTTAAGGAGTAACTGAAAGATATAGCTTATTTTATTATTGTAGGCTTTTATTCTCTTTCTACCTTGCATGACCCCATTTTTGGGCGCTGCTCTGGTACTTGCGTTTATTCATTGCTTTGCCTAAAATAGAACAAATGTGTTAAATGCTTGCATCCTTGCTGATAAGTATTTGATCTCTGAATCTTATAATGTGTTTTGGGGGTGGGGAAGAGGAGCAAGGAGAAAATCAGTGTCTGTTTTATTTCTCTCAATGCTCCATCCTTTTATGAATGTTGTTTCTTTCACATTTCTGTGTTAAGAAGAAGGCACATAAAGGGCATAAATGCACAATATTAAAAAGTATGTTTGAATCTAAGTATACTCTGAATTCAAATACACATTTCAGACAGTAAGTGAATTTGGCTTTGGTATATATATCAAAGGCACAAATTACACTTGCTGTTGGTTTGTTTCACAGAAGAGTGATGAAGAGATTTCTGCATATTTCTTGGCAAACTGTAATATAACTTGCCTTTTGAGACAAGAGTCCAATCAAAATAAGCAAGGTTTATATAGCTACTTAGGGAAGATGTCATTTTAATTACAGAAGTATCATTCCTTATCTTGAGTCTATGTACATCCATGTGTTTAACAGCCAGTGTTTTGCAGGACAGGTTAGCAAAACTGCCTTTTTCTTTTCACAGGATTCTCTCTTTCTCCAAACTGTTTTGTGCTGTGCAAGTGGTGCTCAGTAAAAACAAATACACAAGAGTCTATACCAAGAGCAGATTGAGCCTGTGCACAGAGGAAGCAAGCAGAGCTGCTCAGCAAGGACCTCTACTTTTTGCGCCTCCTGCCCCCTTTTTGAATAACTCCGCTGCTCACCTCTGCTGTCCATCCTAACTTTCCCATCTGGCAGGACTGAAAATTGGCGTGTGTGTTAGCTCTTCCACCATACTGGAGAGTATTTAAAAGGATGGATGTAAATTGAGTCATTTGTGTTTTTCATTGGTTTCATTTTATTGCTGGTTGGCAAAACTGAAGAAAATCAGCAGCTAGATATCCCCCTGCAGGTTTGGGAAGTGTGTACTTAATAGATTTATGGCCCTTTTACGTTTGGAGGGCTGTTCAAGGAAGGAGACTGTTACTTCTAAAATGAACCTTAAGTTCTGCAGAAGATGATACTTGAGGCCTTGTGTTCACCAAGGAAAAAATCGTACCTGATGTTGGAGAGCGGGCAGGTGGGTTTTCAGTCCTCTGAGGTTATGCTGTGGGAAATTCCATATATCCTTCTCAAATTGAGATTGTTTTATGACCTGAGTAAATTTGCAGTCTTGCAGCAAGTAGTGAAGCATAGATTCAGTAAATGCCAAGACCGTATAGGTACTTGGCCTTTCTTTTTGATTTTACACATTACAAGAAAAATAATGTTTCCTAATATTGCTTTAGGCCTGTAACATAGGGGTTACAAGAGAGCATTGCCACAAAAAGCAATTGAAGAATATGCAGGAAAAGATCAGATATACTTCGCATGCATTCAGTGTAGGCTTTTTTTTCTTCTTTCTCTCTCCTGTTCTGTCATCCCATTTTTGTCTTCAACATGTAGAACTGACTAAAAATACATTCCTATTCTTGGTGTGTGCATTAAGATCCTTTATAGCAGAATAAAAACCTGACTAAATATCAGAACCATGTGTACGTGTCAGTTGCTGCACTTTTACTGTAGTTGCTCTAGACCTGCTTGCAGGCACTTTGAGACTTCTACTTTCTGTAAAGCTTTTTTTATTTTTTTATATTTTTTATTTTTGCCCCTCCCCCCACTTTTTTTCTTTTTTTTTTTTTTGTGGGGAATAAAGCAGTTTTTAGCCCAGAGGATAAAATTAATTATTGTTATGAAACCTGGTTGTAAGGCTGTTGTTTATAAGAATGTGGAAAGATGCGCACTACATGTAGCGTTCTGCTTAGTGCAGAAAACATGTTTTTACTTGAAAAGTATTTTTGATGCGTGGACCCATTTTATGTATTCCACTTCCAACCATAGGCAGGAGTGACTGTTTCCTGAATCCTTTCAGGTAATAAATTTTAAGTTTCCTCATAATTTTTTGTAAATATTTGCTGAAAGGAAGCGCAACATGCTTTGGTACATGTTAATCCTGTAGTAATGGAATGCTGCAAATGATAGGGGTTTTCATTATATTGTGTTTTTTACTGTCTCCAAGATGCAGAATTTCACAGCTTATTTGGCATTTTCAGTAGCATCTCCGAAAAGAGGGGGATGCGAAGTCTTAAATAACAGAGTTTAGTAAAAGGCATAGAAAGGAGCCTGGGACTAGCAGAGAAGCAGTATCAGTTAGCACTGATTTTACAAGGAATGATCATCCACTTCCTGCATGTCAATAAAAATGCAGGAGAGCACCTTTCTTGACACAGGGGTTGCTGAAACATCAAGTGCTGTCTTTTTTTGTAATACTCCCATGGATGTTTTTTCACAAAGTGGTATCTGTCAGAGCTTGAAATACTCTTGCGCAGTTCCCTTTGAACAGGTAGCACAGGACAAGTTCTAGCACATACCTGCTTGACATGGGGCCGCCTACTGCAGGGAAGGAATGCCTTGCTTACATGCATCTGAGTTGATGTGCTAAGAACTTTGCCAGTCGTTCTGCCAATTACATACTGGGCTGTAAATTATTACTGAACTTCCATTTTGAATCATGGCTTCTTTTCTTTTTCTTTTTTTTTCCTCACCCCCCACCAGAAGACGTTAGCAGTTGGAAATATTGAGGATGCTATTACAGTTTGTAATTAGCCTGGAGATATTTTTACAGAGAATCTAACATAAATTTGTGCATTTTTATTGCTACGCTGTCTTTGGTTTTGCAAAGCAATATTTGCTTTCTTGTGTTGCTTTAATAGTACTGTTCATCTAGTAATGCACGTGGTAGAGTATGTCAAATTACAATTGAAAACAGATACTGTGAATGGCTCACCTGGAGGATGAAATAATAATACTAGACTTAATATTTTCCTTAAAGATATACCTTTCTTTGTTATTTTTTGTATGCTTGGCGATAGATTGTAGCTGATATTTGAACAGGGGTTGAGAGAAGTATAGTCTTGTTTTTGTGCACTTGCTGGAGTTCTTTATCTATGTTGTTAACATCTTGTTTGGAAATTGAGATACTCAGACACCGGAATGAGATGCTGTGAAAATCCCAGTTGTGCTGAAAAAGGCAGAATGAATTGGGCGATAGGGTCCCTTGAAAGGATGCGAATTCACTCTTGTCCCATAATTTTTCCTGTGGTTGAAGTCAGTGGAGCAGTTACTGGAGCAAACAACATACAACAGTATATTTGTATGCAGTTGCCTTGAGGGATTTTTCTTGTCTTTTCTTCCTTAAGATTCCCTGTCTTGGGGCAACTTTCTCTTTTTAGCTGCAGGTGAAATGAGCCTTGCAAATATATGTCAGCTGAGGTATATGTTTGCCCTTATTGCTATGTTAATATTGTTAGTTACACTATATTTGCTCATGGAAAAATAATGGAAGCCTGAAACTTGTTCTGGATAGAGGTGTTATGGATGCTTTGTTGGTTTTCTGTTTGCTCTCCCTTCTGGGTGAAGAAACTGTATTGCCATATCCCTTTGAAATCCTGTTTGTGTTCAGGAAGGCCACCTCTAGCCATTAGCTCTCCCATTGGTTTACATGATTTTTAGTGAACTTTGCCTAAGGTTGTGCTATTCATGTTAATTTTGCTGTTCCAGCTGCAGTTTCCAACTGGAGGCACAGGAGGCTCCCTGTTCTGCATAGACTGCTGCTTTCACCGGCAGCAGGAGAGGCTACCAGCCCTTCCTGCGGTGATCTGTCCCTTCGTGGAGTTCCTTAGTGGAAAACTACAGTCATTTTGAGATATCTGTCTCAAAGGTCTTCCTTCTGCTTGTGAGACAGTCGGGGTAAACATGGTGACAGTAGGACTCTGGAAAAAATGTGTACCTGTATTGTATATAATACATCTTGATGCGGCAGTCATTTGGGTTGGAGGTATGTTTTGATAACAATTGAAAAAAAGGGTTACCATGTGAAAATAAGTGTGCAAATGCAAATCTTGCCAAAAAAAGGACAAAAAATCTGCAAGCAACCAAACCCAAACAAAACCCCATGTTCATAATCATTATCCTGAACGAAGCTCGTAATAGTACGTGGCTGGCTGCTGTGGTTTAGTGTCTTTGACTGGACTTCTTGTCATACCTTTGGACACTACAGTACCACTGGGAAGGGAGCCTGTTATTTGGCTGGGCTCCCTCTAGTAGCCTGAGAAGCAATTTGTTGTGGGGTACTTCGGCTTGGGTGGGTGGAAGAGCACTGAACTGGGGCAATGGGGGTGGAGGGTGAGATTACAGGAACATATAACTACACATTGAAATCTAAGTCATGGTTTTATGAGCAAAAGTGATCAAGGTACGCAGACATGATGGGAGGGACATCCCCCCATTTTAATTGCCTGTGCTCTAAAGCTGGCAGCCAGGGTAATAAACAAGAGGAGCTGGAATTTTTCTCATTTACAATTATAAATTTCATCTACTTGGTATTACTTGAAATCTAGTGGGAAGGTTCATAGGATTGGAATGTTAAAATAAATGGTTATAACCTATGTAGAGAGAATTGAATGGGTAGAAGGGGAGGGAAAGTGGTACTCTATATCAAGAGCGATATTATGTGTTTCTGAATCACTGAGTACTCAAAAGCGAATGATATTAAATATTTCTGAGTTACTGTCCTGGCAAAGAGGGCAGGAGATGAGGGTACCAGCTAGTACTTGCTAGATACTGCGGAAATAAAGTAGAATCAGGATGACCGGTCCTTTGAGATGTTACTTACAGTGATGAGAGTGGGGGGAGCAGGGACTGAACACCTTCTGCTGCTGGTATTGAAGCCCTTTGAATTTCTGTTAAAAACTCCGTGTGTGTAAATGCAGGTGACAATTTGTCTGTAAAAACAGTATATCAGACACTGAGGAATTCAAAGGCAGATGAAGAACTGGTCACAAAAGTACCATAGCTTGATTTTAATTATGTTGCATGCAGGAAAAAAATTGAGTTCAAATAAGCAACAACAGAAAATCTGTCACTATCATATACATATACGTATGTGTCTGTTACTTTCAGAGGGATAGCAACACAAAGGTGGAAAGGGTCATAAGCTAAATCAGTTGGGAGGTTATTTTTTTTTTCTGTAGATGATGCTTGGAAATGGCTTAAAGGTTTTTTAGTTTTTGGGTTGGTTTTTTTTTTTTTACTAAATGAATAAGTGAGGAAGAATTTAATTCTCTCCTGCTGTTTCTGTCTCCAGCATCTGTCAGAACTTAGAACTAGAAACTTGACTTCTTGAAGCTATTTCTTGTTTTGTTTAATATGAATGCTTTGAATGTGAATCAAGTTTGGTTTTTTTTTTTTAAAGTGGTTTCTTTAGCTAATGAAGACCCATTTTAAAAGGAGTCAAATTCCTTCAACTATAAATGAGCACTAATTATGAATTGAAAAAATGATCTGGTAAGAATAAAATGTTCTGTTTACCATTTCTCCAATGTAATAAGCATGTTAAATTTCAGAACTGAATAAATACTTGTTTAAGTACATAATTGCTTAAATAAGTGTGTGTGGACATTTGAATAGGTTTTTTTGGTTAGCAAAAAGACTTGCCAAGTGTAGTGCGAAAACTAGAGCTAATAATAAGACAGGACAAAATAGTTACCAGTCAGTGAGACTAAACCTTTCCTAAAAATAATAACAAAAAAAAAATATTAATGCAACACAAGATTAAAATATATTATTCATCCTGGATTTTCATGCTTGCCAATTTAAGTGAAGATAAGACCACACTAATATACAGTACTTTGAGTAAATCCACTGTGTTCTAGGAACTAAAATGCATGTCTCACTTACGGGATATTGCTTTCTTCTGGAAAAGCAGTGACAGAGGCAGCTTTGGAGGTCATGGCAGATAATCAGTTGAGTGCAAGTTCCTTGTGCAAGCCTGCAGTTTAAAAGCTTTAATATGATATTTGGCTGAGTAAAATAAAGTGATACTGGAAAACTGGATCTGGTTTTTGGTGCCTCGAAATGGCTAGTGGAGATAGAGCTCAGATAAAGAATTAGGATGGCTGGAATGAACTGGTGTGGTTGTTTGTAAGAATTCCCACAAACAGAATAACCTTCTAGGTTAAAAGGATGTGATCTGAGTGTCTTGGCCTGAATCTGTGTATAACTGAATATGTGGAACAGAAATTTTACAAGTGTACAAGTATATAGATAGCATGGGCTGTACTTCCACAGACAAAGCACATTGTCTGAAGAATTGTGGCCATGTGCGGCTTGCTGTCTCCCTCAGACATGGCAGAATACCTTCAAACAGTCAAAATAACCCCAAAGATCTGAAAATTAACTTGGTCTTTGAAGTATTGAGTGACATGAGCGTGAAATCACTTTCCTTCTGGATTACTCTGGAGTATTTGCTTTTCTTTGTCGATTGAATCTCATGTTCCAACAATGCGGTCAGTTTATTAAACCTGTAGCACATTGTTATGCCTTTGGAAACTGGGAACTTTGATTACTAAAAATAACATAATATGGTTCTTAATTTTGCAAAACAGAGTGTGTTTTTGTGGAGGTAGGTTCTGTATGCCTGAGACTGTTTGCCACCAGGTGGGCAATTTAAAATGCATGTAGAAAATATGAAAACACCTGGAGATGGAATTCATTCTTTCTTCTTCTAAAAAAGCCACGTGTAAACTGTAAGAGTTTGTAAGACACAGACATGCGATTTTGTTTCTTGCTTGGAATCACGAGCAGGACAATTACCTGCGTACTCCAGAAAAAACTGGCTGGCTGGTCTGTGGGCTGCCATGGTCTCCACAGCATGGGCAGGCATGGCTGCAGAAAGCACTAATCAACTGTAGCTTATAGGGAAGATGTCCGAACAGGAGACTCGGGGAGTGGGGTGTACACAGATTTTCCTCCTGAATTTGACTTGGTCCGGTTTTGTAAAGCCCATTTAAACTCTGAAGCTCTTCTTTCTTTGAGCTGTTCTTTTTTTTCTTTCCCAAACGTGTCCCACTGTAGATCATTCAGAGTTTCTCAGAGGAAATGGGTCAGGTGGGGGCTTGTAGGGTTTACTGCGTTTGTATGAGGGACTTTTGGAGTATTTTTATTTTTTCATTTTATAGTGGTTAGCCGTCTGTCTTGATTCTCACTGCTTATTGTGAAATCAGAAACATACAAATAAAGAAAAGTTTACCAAATTTCCATGTGAGAAGACGTGCAAGTGTATGCATCCTAAGCACTCCTCTGTACCTGTTCTTCTCTGTCTTGGCGTGCTTTGGGATTAAGGGTTTTAATACTGTTTGATTAACAGTTTACTTTCCACAAGGAAGCAAGTTAAACAAATTCATAAAACTATACAGTAGATTAAACTGTCACTTAATCATATCAGTTTAGTCTGGCTCTATTAATAGCTAAAAAATGGCTTTATATTTTTTAATGCCTGGGAGCTATGTTACAATATACTCCAGTTATTTCAGATAATAACCTCTAGTTCTTCTAGACAAGGAGTAGACAGCTATTACTAATTTTTATATAAAATATAAATCTTCACTTTAGACCTTTTTGGGGTATTTTTGAGAATAAATTAAACTTAATTCACTATTTATTGCAATTTTATATGTAAGTTTTGCTTTAAATAGTTCAGTTTTCTTTCAGATTTCTGTAAGCCTAATAAAAATGTGACTGTAGTTATATATTTATGATAATTTCAGTTGTGTGAGCTCTCAGTAATGCATGTCTGCTACATACTAATGAGCAAATGAGATAACATGTTAGAGTTGGAATATAGAAAGAATCCTGATAATTAGGGTGCTTGGGTACAAATTTTGACTCTGCTGCTGAACTGTTATGCTAATTTATTATAAAATGCATGATACTTGCAAATAAATGATAAAATACCTACCTGGTGCTGCATATTAGTAGCGTTTTATCCAAATAATGTTTGTTGAGCAGAAATGGAGTTCTTGCAAAATATGGAAGTGAAATCCAAGTTTCAAATGTGCTGGAGTTCTAGCATGCTTTGAACAAATGTGCTTTTACACATCAGGTGGAAACACTTATGCTGTAAATGTGGCAATTAATTGCTTTTATCTTGGCACTTTGACACTCTCCCTCCCCTCCCACTTAATGAAGTCTGGTCTTGAAGTCTTTGCTTTTCAACATCAGGTCAAAATGTGCCTTGTTGCCATCATGAGAAACTGCCCTGCACGAGGGTTCTAGATTAATTTTCATAGTAGTGGGGGTTTGATGTATTTAATGTGAATTTATCCTTAAGATAGTAGTGTCATAGGAGAAGGTCTTGAGATGAGCAGGGAAAGCATTTAAAAAATGAGGATGAGCAGGGGGAGCAGAAACCAACAGATATGCACAGTGGACGATATGGCCAATGCAGAGAGTCAAGTAGGTGTCTGCAGAAGTATAGGACAGTGGGCTAACGAAACTGGTGTGACTGCACCAGAGAGGAACGTTGCAGTGACTATGACATGAACTGAAAGGGCCATTGTTGGGATACATAGCTGTGCAGGCAGAGGTAATTGTTAATTTTGGGTGGTGTTGCTCTGGATGAAGCATCAAGGCTTTACAGTAATTAATGTCAGGATTATTGAGGTAAGAGTGTTCAGTGGCGTATGTGGGCGCAGTTAGTTCTATGTTTTCTTTCACAGTTTACTGACATAGTATGTTAGCATAGCCTTGGAAAATCAGTCTACTGGAGTGGGCATGTGTGTGTGTGTAGCTTGTCGGAATAGTATATGTAAAAGCAGTTGTAGAAGTTCTGTTTAGTTTAGTGGGCAAATTATTTTTCCTTGAGAGCACAGCAACTGAAGCTTAAAATTTATAGTGGCTTTCATTTAGCTGTCAGTGATAGGTTTTTATTTAGTCACCTTTTAGAATGGGTGCCAATCTTGAAGAGATGACCAGCAGAAAAACATCTTGGCCTACTCTATGGATGAGGAGAATGGGGAAAGATGTGTGTGGGCATCCCCTTCCATCAGCTGTACTGGTAGTTAGTAGATAATTCACCATGTATTTCTGTGCTTTCTCTTCATCTTGTCCTAGTTTTGTTAAATTTTGTCTTTGACATAATACATACACACCCATAAATATGTGTGTATATATATATATATACACACCCACACCTGTGCATAGATATATTATATATATATGCATATATATATATATGGTGGCGTATCTATTTCCAGATCCAGAAACATCCTGACAGCATGGATTCCTGAGCAGTGGTAGGGCATCACTCTCAGTAATGGCACTGTTCTTGGCTCTGTCAGCTGTAGTGGTGCTTTAGATGTGGGATTTGCTATGACAATTAAATGCAGACCATGTATAGCTCACAAATCCACCTCTGCCATGACCCCGGATATTGATTTATTTGATAGGACAGTTGGAAAACTATGCAGAATTATCTGTGGAGCAAGCAGCATTTTGAAACCAGTCTTTATTAATATTAAAATGATTAATTGCATCTTATAATCAAAATAGTTCGGAGTTTGAGGGTGTATGTGATGTTACATAAACACTCTAGGTATGATGGGTGTTTGAACAAATTTTATGCAGTCTGCTTATTCACTTAAAATTTTCAAAGCAAGTATTCAAAAGCTGCTTCATTTGAAAAGACAGAGTTTTCACAGCTTAGCGGGCTGCACATTCAATACCAATGAACTTCAAAGCTTTAGCCAGGACAAGTGCATGCATCTTTGTATTGCTCCACAATTTGGTGGTTTAGCTTAGGAATGAATTGTGAATGTCAGATCTGAAGAAGAGCTTGTGCGACTGTAAATTTGTGTGTGTGGTGGTGGTTTTTTTTTTCCCAGCTATGTTGGTTAGCCTCGTAAGACATTCTCTCCCCCTACACACACTTCGCTTTATTTATTCCATGTGTGCTGTTATTTGTTTATTTATGTATTTATTTTTAAGTATCGTTTGCATTCCGGTCTAAATGTGCTTGAAAATTACCATCTGCTCTCCTGCTATTTAGATAGGGCATGCTACAACTGAGGTGAAGAGCTGTCACATCAAATATTTTCATTCTAGCTTTCGCACCTTTGATATCGAGTTACATAATTGCAGCGCAGGACCATTTCCAGGGATTCCTTATTTTCTTTTTAACCCTCCTGTGCCTCCCCCCGGTCTTTCCTGGATTTTGCTGCCTTTTGAGAGTGTTCCCAGTACAGATGCAAGTTTGTGGGTGCTAGGAGGTGAGGGTTCAGCTTGTCAAGAAGGGCCTTTCCTTTTGGTTAAATGTTAAAATGTAGTAGAATAAGCAGGAATAGAAAAACATAGTGTGCCTATTTATGGTGGAAATGGTTTTAGACAGATAAAACACTGGGGGGGGGGGGGGGGGGGGGAGGTGGTGGATTTGAGGTTGGTGTCTGTGTTTTAGTTTCCTTTGGTTATTTTTTTTCCATTTCCCACAATTTTCTTTTCTCAAAGTGAAATCTAAATGTGTCAGTGACATGTGCAGAATGTATTTTCTGTAAGGCTGAGGTTTACTCTAGTAGTGTTTTGGTGGTGGTTTATTTGTTTATATTTTTTTCCTTGGGTTTTTAATCTTTTAAGTTCAAGGATGGGGGGAGGTAGAAACTACTCTCAAAATTAGAGGATTATAAAAATGAACAGATCGTCTGTATTCACATTGACAGTCACTTTGAGTTGAATGGGAATAAACTGACAGAAGATGGTGTTTGGAAATGAAACATGACAGGAAAGCAGTTAGCACAAACTGCCCAATAATTTCTCATAGTCGGGAAAAGAGCGCCATTAGAGAGCGGGGGTTGTGCCAATAAAATAGCTGTAAGATAAATTAATGGTCTTGCAGTACCAGGCAGTAAATTGGGTGCATGTCATCTGCCCCCTCCCCGCTGGTTAATTCTGTAATGAGAAATGGGATGCGTGCTGGCACAGGCACCAAATTCCAAGTATTTGTATCTCCTGTGAGGTAGAGTTTGCTATCTACGTTGTTTTGACCCCCTGGGGCTCTGGTGGGACAGACCTCTGTTGACTGTCCTCTGGGTGAGGTCCCATGTCCTCTCTGTGGGGTAGCAGGTAGTTCCTCAATGTGCCTCCCAAGCCATCTTCTCATTCACTTCTTCAGAGAGTGAGAGTGGTCTTCTGCATGATGTGGGAATTTTTGTTTCTGCTGCTGAAGTAGTGGATGCAATAAATGTAATTAGTTTTACATGGCAGTTTTTAGTTTTACATGGCAGTTTGTGCATTTTTGTGGCTCACACTGGGGGGAGATCTTTGCTTTCATTGGTGACTAAGTGCATCTTCTCTAGTACTGCTGGACATCACGGAGGCTTTAGTGGCAGGTTGGTGTTGCCAGAGCCTCTTGTGCTTACGTGATGCAGGTGTCCCTCTGCTCCATCCATCAATGCACTCCTTCACTTGCTTGAGCTTGGGGAGTGGGATTGAGGAGCGACAGAGCTGAGGTCGTGAATCTCAACCAAAGCATACGATGAGGGTAAAATATTTTGCCCCAGCTATAACACCCTTTTTCTTCTCCATTTAAACTTGTGAAAGAACCATGCACCAGAGATGCTTCAACTGAAGTTGCATGCTGTTAGTCGTAACTGTAATGTGTTGCATGAAACCATGGTGGTAGCCGTGACCTCAGGTCTGGAAAAGGTGCATGTCTCCATGGTGTCACCCATATGTGTGCATGCTTGTGTGTACCATGTGCATGCTTTCTTTTACAGCAGTCTGACAATTCCCTGCCTGTGAAGGCTGCTCCATGGCTCCAAAGTGCTGGACCATGGGTATGGTTGTTAACTTGGAGGGAAGAAATGTGGGTTTGTCCTGGTTCGGTCCTATTTACTGAGCTACACCAGGAAGTTTTGTTCCTGCTCACAGTTGTTACTTCATTACTTGAGCTTGAGTTTTTCTTTCTTCTGTTGGTCAGCTGAAGGATTTTGGGGGATAGTGGGAGCCAAGTAACACACTTTTGCTCTGAGGTTGCTGTTTCAGTATATGGTTGTGTTGAATGCATTGCCAAAATCCATTCCAAAGACAGTTACGTATTTGCAGTATCACCTTGAGATTGTTCTTTCGCAGGAAACCAAGAAATTGTTCAGTGCCTTTCAGTTGGTTAATTCCCTTTTTCTGCAAGAGGAATAGAGCATGAGAAAAGTACATGCCCAGCCACTACAAGCTGGGGACTGCGCAGCAGAGCTAGGTTTATGTTTTCTTAAAAGCAATCCACCTCCTCTTAGCAAGGACTCATGTACTTGTGGTAATTGAATGAGCTGCAGGGTACATCGGGAATTGTAGTTTTGCAGTGTTTTGTGCTCTGAAGATTAATAATCTTACAACCCTCTGAGGGAGATAAAGAGAAGATGTTCTCTGACAAATTGTTATCTTGTATTTCAGAAATGTGCTTTGAGCACTGAGCATACCTTCAATTCATCCCTTCAGTTTTTACCTTGATATATCCTTAGTAATGGCAATATTTTAAACATCTAAGCTTGTCTTTCTCCTTCGTCCCTCTTTGTTTTCTGCAACTGTTTTGGGTTGTTTTGGAGATGTTTCACTTACAAGACAGTTGTCTCTTTCAGAATACTGTCCCTGAAATACAAACCGGGAAGAAACATTAAAACCACTGTTGTTTGGTTTTATAACCATCTAGAGCAGGGCTGAAATTGAACAAATGTCTGCCTTTTATATCTGAAGAGTGCTGGCAATATCCTAATGACCAGGGCTTAAAGAATAATTTGTATAGTCTCTAACTTTCGGGTAATTTTTGACTTTTCTCTGCCAGTGGTTTCAGCAAGTTTTTGTTATAATTTTGTTGAGATTCTTAAATGTTGGGTTTGGTTTAGCCACTGAAGTAAGTTGTTATTGAAGAGCTCAAGCAGGCTGACAACCCGGATCCACTTAGTAGTAAGAAGGTGACCGTCTTTCTTCCTCATCCTTTACCCTCTGCATGTACACCAGGGAGCTGCAGAGGTTTTCATGGCTTACAGAAAAACTACAAATTCTTTATTGTTTCTGTGCTTTTAACACATACTTAAAAGCCTGTACGTACAAGTACTTAGAAAAATGTAACTTTAGACTGGTTGGCTGAACCAAAAACTCTTGCTGCCTTATTTATTTTTTCTAACACCTTTCACATCCCTCAAGGCACGTTATGACTTTGAAAACTGGATTATATATGTGCATTGACTACCCAAGTGCTTAAAAAAAACTGCAGTGTGCTAGACACGTTACAATGTATTTGGAAGAAAGGAAATGGGAAAAATACTCAGCAAACTAAATCAGTAGGAGAAGATAAACAGGCAAAACATAATTCTGTAGAGGGAGAGTTCGTTCCAAAGTGCTGAGAGTTAAGTGGTGGGCTTCATAGCGCTGTCATAGATTTGAAATGAAGATTTAATATGCTGTCTCTACTGAGGTGATAATATCTGTCAGCTTCACCAATATATTTTATATATTGTTATGAATTGCGTAATGTTTTCAGATGAACAACTAATTACTAACAAAATTCAGTGAGGATGTCTGTGTTAAGTATATATGCATATATATGTATTTAATGTCTTTTGAACGCCAGAGTGATTTTTTTTTTTTATGCTGCTGAGATTTTCTTACGCTTTTTATGCTTTGTGTGATGCAAAATACAGCATGCATCAATCACATCGTTGTTACGTGGTAGTTTGCTGGTGTTACAAATCTGAGCCAGAATAAGGGAGATAGGGGAAATGATTTCCTTAATTTTGGACAGTTTTCTGTTACTCGTGGCACGCCCATCCAGTTTGGGTCTCCTGCTTTCCCTGTTGGTCAGTACAGTGCCTTGCTAATTTTAGCGAAGCTTTTCAGAGTTTCACTGAATGGGTGGGAGACTTTCCTTTTTGTTTTTTGTAGGAGGAGGCTTAAACTAGGAGGTTTAGTTTCCTGGTTTAATGCACTGAAATGGCCCAGCTCAGGGCCAGGCTGGTGCTGGCACCGTGCAGAAGAAGTAGGGAGTGTGTGCTGGGAGGATGGAGAGGAGGGTGAATCTCGGGCACTTAGCAGTTGGATTGGCTTGCTTTGCTGCATTGCCACAGTCAGGATAATTTGAAAATAAGCAGTAATTTGCTAATTAAGGCTCATGTCCTCGAACAAGGCATCTTGGTGGCTCTAGCTGGGTCTGCCAAAGCTGTGTGGCGATGCCTGGTGCTCCTCTGTCCAGCATTTCCATCCTGGACCTAATAAATCTCTGAAAGAAATTGGTAAGTTTCCATTATTTTCTTCTGGTTAAGAGCAGCATTTTGTCAAGATGCTTTGTCTGACTTCTCAAACCAGATGTATTAGATGGATGACAACTGACTGGTAACTATTATAAAATACATTAGCATAGGATTTTTCTTCGACAGTCCCATTTGTGAGAAGTAATGAGGTCACTGCACAAGAAGTTTTGGATTTAATTTGGCATGTTTTGGCAGCTTGTTAGAAAAGCATTGTTTGGGTAGGCGCTAATAGAGAGACTAATAAATCTTTTTTCTTTTGTAAAAGGAATGTGTTGTCAGCGCACTCTTACCACCTTATGAACTTGGTCTCCCTGCAGGAGATCCACTCACCAAAATGCTGTCTGCTCCATCCTGCTCTTTGAAATGTTGGGGGTTTTATTTCTCCTTAGTTCTGGTAGAGAGAAGAATGTGTATAACACTGATCACAAAGGTAAATAACAAGAGTAAAAACCCTACCAGTTGGCCCTATTGCTGCTGTCTTTGTAGACATCGCTTTTGTACATGGAGAAAAAAACCTGCGGAAATCACTAACAACACAGATCTCCTACCAGCATATGATTGCTCTTCTGTGCATAACAGCAATAGGTAAACACAGAGTTGTTTCATTAAATTAATGTATCTATCAATTTGCTTATGTTACATGCACTAGAATCTAAGTTCCGTTAGACTGTTTGGAAAGCTTAATTATTTTTTCTTCACATCTCCTAAATAAGCCTTGACAATCTAAACATCAGGCAGACTGTTATTCGACATGAATTTGTTGTCATATTCCAGATCTGCCTTGGATTGTGGCAGAATTTATTTCATAAAGTCTTTTCCTACTTCTTATTTCTCTTTCTTTTTAAATGGCATCACATCAAAATCTGTCCAAAATCTGACTCACTGATGAATTAAGTCTTCAAAAAAGACAGATGGAGAAAGCAAATGTTGTTAAAATTTTGTCTCAAGTATTATAGCTGTGCTAATAGTAACTTTTTGATCATGATTGCTGTACAAGGTTTGATTGGTTTTAAATTAATTTCTTTTGTTCCTCACTGTTTCTTACAGGAGAGGTAGCATGTAGTTATACAATACTGTTGTTTTGGCTGTATTATAACCAATACATTCTCATTGAGTTTCTCAGTTAAGCAGTATAAAATGAGAAATTCTGTCTTGCAGGAGAATAGAGGAAATAAAAATTTGAGATTCTCTACTAGAATTTTCACTTTTTTCTCTCCTCTCCTCTCCTCTCCTCTCCTCTCCTCTCCTCTCCTCTCCTCTCCTCTCCTCTCCTCTCCTCTCCTCTCCTCTCCTCTCCTCTCCTCTCCTCTCCTCTCCTCTCCTCTCCTCTCCTCTCCTCTCCTCTCCTCTCCTCTCCTCTCCTCTCCTCTCCTCTCCTCTCCTCTCCTCTCCTCTCCTCTCCTCTCCTCTCCTCTCCTCTCCTCTCCTCTCCTCTCCTCTCCTCTCCTCTCCTCTCCTCTCCTCTCCTCTCCTCTCCTCTCCTCTCCTCTCCTCTCCTCTCCTCTCCTCTCCTCTCCTCTCCTCTCCTCTCCTCTCCTCTCCTCTCCTCTCCTCTCCTCTCCTCTCCTCTCCTCTCCTCTCCTCTCCTCTCCTCTCCTCTCCTCTCCTCTCCTCTCCTCTCCTCTCCTCTCCTCTCCTCTCCTCTCCTCTCCTCTCCTCTCCTCTCCTCTCCTCTCCTCTCCTCTCCTCTCCTCTCCTCCATTCTCTTCTCTTCTTTTTTTTTCTTTCTTCTTTTCTTTTCTTTTCTTTTTTTCCTTTTTTTTTTTTTTTTTTTAAACCACAAGCCTATATAATTGCTTACTGAAATTTGTGGGTATCTTTAAACAGTTATAAAACTTCTTAACTAAATCACCTCATAGATGTGCACAGTGTGGTTTCTATTAAATTCACAATTCTGTGGGGAAAAACATGATTGAGATTTAAAATGTGTGTGTGGGAAGCTGGTACGACTTTTGTTCTTGTTGCAATTTGTTTATTAGTTTTTCCAAACTCCGCACATACCTGTCTTATTCTATTGATTTTTAAAGGAAAGGCAGCAAGATTTTTCTCTTACCCATCCAGACAGTGTTTTCAATCAGGAATATTTCTCAACTGTGATGTCCTTTTCAATTATAAAATAGTATTTGCCTTTTATAGCTGAGTATTAAATAAATTTTAAAATAGGATCAGGCTGACTGAAATAAGATCTTTTTGCCAAGATTTATGTGTGCATACAGAAATACTACATTTTTGAGTATGGCAAATAATACGTCAAATCTGAGCTACAAAATAGAAATGTAGATGGATCCTTGCAGTGCGTGTATTTTATTGTTACTTTACCAGTGATTTTTCTTTCACGTAGATTGACATAAAGACAAATATGTACTTTCCTTTAGATATTAAACCCACTATCTCACCTGTGAGGGACTGTAAAATTATATCCCTTTAAAAGAGAATACATCAATCTACAAAAAAATTGCATCTCCAAGACAAGGTCTTTCTTATTTCTCTATTCCTAAGTGTATTCAGAAACAAAGAGAAAGCTACAGGATTTAAGCCAGTTTGAAGCTTGCATCAAATACGGGGATTACTCTAATTTTGCTATAAAGTTATGTAGTATAATGGCATTTTTTCACACTCTCCTGTTGGGATACAGCAAACATGCAGTTGTTTTGTGCATATCTGTTCAACAAGTTTTTTTAAAGGGCCTACATCAAAGGATCTTACAGCAAATTGAAAAGGATGCAGAGGTTTCTATGGTACCATAAACAGTGTAACAAATAATTTGTTGTAGCTTCTAAAATTGGGTCTTTGGGGTGGGGAGAAGTGTCTAATCTGCGGATATAGCTGGTAGTTCTTAATGGTAATTAGTAGCTGTTGAAGAGTTTAGGTAGAACATTAATTAAAACAATGCTATCCAAGCCTTGCAATAATAGGCACTGACTGCCATCTATCCATGTGTTGTGGTTTTTTTTTTTTTAAATCAGGTCTATCAAACTATCATTAACTTTCTGCCTAGCCTGTATTTTCAGTGCAGTTTTACATTCTAATACTTGAAACCTTCCTTCTTCTGGGTGAATGCCTAAGACTTAATTTATCTTCCTACGGGACTTTGCTGTTTGTCTTTTTGGCTCTGAAAGCAGAAATACAGAGCATTTTTCCAAGTATACCCTTAATCTGGAAACAGCTTTATAACTGAATACTGAAGTTTATGATAAACGAACAAAGTATTTTTGAAGTATAGGCATCATTGCCTTGTTAATGTGCTTTCCCCTCTGGCCACCCCTTCTCCAGTCCTTCTCTTTTTGTCACTCCATTAAGTACTGCTCAGTCATCAGTTGAAAAAGCACTGAAGGTGGAGTGAATGCAATCCTGACTTTGTTGTCTTTGTTCAGCTAGATGAACGATGGGGACAGCTCTTCATTTCTACAGCTGGTCACAGTGGTAGAGCTCTTACCGTTTCCTTCCATTATACAAATTGGGTCAGGGGATGTGAGAGACCAGATACTGTCCTTAAAACTTGAAAAAGAAGTTCTTCTGGATTTTAAGTGTGTGCTGTTGAGTGTTAGATGAGCTGTATTTATTTATTGCAGGAATTCAGATGATATTCAGGCAGGGGCTTTGCTGCCCTGGGTGTGAGATGGAGTGTGTGAGGCTTCATTCCCCTTGGAACTCAGGGTTTGGTTGAAATCTTGTCTTTGAGAAATCCTCAAGCTGTGCAGCCCAAACATTAAGCATCCAAGCTATGTTACTTTCTGACCTGAAAATATTTCCAGTGCTATTCAAGTCTTTGGTGCCTTTGTTTTCAGGGTAATTTTGGAAAGAGAGGATACCAGTCAATTTAGTGAAGTTATAACTCCATTAACTTTTTGAGAATGATTTATTCATTTTATTGATGTCTAGTTGCTTGTGTTCTAGAGAAAGGGAGTTAGAAAAGGTCTGTCAATGTTTTGGAGCACTGTAGATGGGGAGAGTATTTTTCTATGTTAAAATTATCCTAATGTCCAAGAAAGTCATGTTCCACTTGGACTCACTTTAGTGTGTATCTGCCTACCGATGCCTGCAGATTTATGGACGCTACATTAAACAACCTATAATAATATGTATACATTTAACTCAGTATACTTGTCTTCATGCTGCATAAGTCTGTTGTAAGTCCATATTAATTTTGTTTTATTTATTATTGAGTGCTTATTACACTTGAGTGTACTTTTCCACGCTTAACCAAAGTAGGACGGCACACTGCAGTGTGTTAGTTAGGATACTTGTAAGCTAGTTAGGATACTTGTAAGCTATTGGAATAAGTGGTGAGAGTAGTTTTCTGTCAGGTAGTGAATTTCTGTCGTAGTATCTTTGAAAGAAAATTGATTTCAAAAGAAATATCGGGGTGGTGGTTGCGGGGTGTTTGAAAAGTTCTGTGGGTTTGGTTCCCCCCCCCAATGTTTTTATTGCCAGTGTTTTTCTGGGTTGTGGGGTTTTTTCGCAGTTGTAAGTTATAAGTTGTCTGTTCTTGGCAGCTGTAGTCAAATCTAAATATTCAAATTTTGTAACTTTTTTGGTTTTCTGTTGTGACAGACTTGGATTTTTTTTTTCCTCCGTGTGTGTGTGAAAATTGTTTTTCATTCTGAGTTGAAAACTTCCAAAAACACTCTTAATTTTTGCCATGCTTTGGTACTGCATGTTACTTCAAGAAAAGACCCCAAACTGACCCTCAGGAGTTTTTGCATTTCCCTGTCAAGCGCTGAAATCTGCATCCATATAATGAAAAATTTTAACTTCTAAGAAAGGTTATGCACGTGTATTTTGATGTTCTAGACATTGGTTCTAATCCTCCCCCTGCCCCTTTGAGGGGCTCTGAAGAGCCTATTAATCTTCAGCTTTACTCATCTCATTTCCTAAGCTTTTTTGAAAGCTCCTGTGTTTTTGAATTGGGCATTCTGTCTTGGTTTGCCAGCTCCTCCTTAGCATGGTAGAATAGGGAGAGATAATGGTAAGGGCAGAGATGCTCTGCCTACGGCTTGTAGGGTTTCTCTCCATTAGCTGTGCTGCCTTCTTTCTGCTTGTCTGAGGTAGAGCGGGCTTTGATGGATTTTTTAATATGAGTATCATCTTCCAACACAGAGCATGGGAATGGATTAGCCTAGGGGGTATGAGATATGTTCTCTAAAGGCAGTATTTTAAGGAGGACATCACTGACAATTTGGCTTCATATCCACTTTTCTTGTGTTTTGCCAGCACTGCTCTCTGTGTGTATTGGTAGCTTTGAAGTAATTTTCTATTGTTAGTTGTTAAAATAACTAAGGAATACATTTAATAGTCTTTGATCCATTTGCTCTTTGTCTTCTCCTTTCAGGTGGCATACTACTTGCTCATATGAAGAGCAATTAGGGAAATAACTAAACGGATTTGTTTCAGGGTTTTCCTGAGTTGGAGGGGCTTTATTTCAGTATTTTGGTGTACATAGTCCTGAAATAGGTTCTTAGTAATTAACTACAAAATAGAAGGTGGGAGGGTAGTAGTTGTGTTGCATGTGTTCAGGTGAAAGTTCTGCTGGAATATGGTGTTCTCGGGCAAAACAAATTAAGAAATTAAAAGATACTGCTGGGATAAGCCTTGGAGCAAGCTTAGTCTCTGATATAGTCTACAGGCATCTACCAGGTGATGTGTGTGAGATAGTGAAAAGAAATGAAAAGTGGAAGATGGTGGTGTCGTGCTGAAATTTTTAAGATAAAGAATGGGTTTGTTGTTGTTTTTCCTAACAGCTTTTTGTTGGCCTAAAAAGTGTTGCATGTCCCCCCCTACCCTTCAAGAAAAAACAAAGCAGCTTTTTGCCAGTAAAGTACAAATTCAGCTACTTGAAAAATAAATTGTGTGTGACTAAATAGCTTTTAATAAAGATTATTGTGGATTGCTGCTCTTGTTGGGTAGTTTTTTCTTGATCGGGAAGAGACTATCCCTGACTTCTGAGTTGCAGTAAGTAATCAGGACCCTTGACCTAAACAGATACACTTTGTATGGATGCCTAATGATAATCTTCCCTCCTGGTTGTTTCAGTTTATTGTTGGGGAATGTTGGAGATGCCAGTGAGGTCTCCCAAGTCTTCTGCATAGACACAATGGTAAGTGGTAGTACTGAAAGGGTAGTACAACAGTACTGAAAATGCAGTACAAACAGGAAAGGATCCTGGTATTGTAAAACAAATCTGAAGAGACCATGTCTAGAGAGATATGGAGGGTAAAAATAGAGCGCAGAAAGACTGAGAAGACAAATTCTCTGGCAATCAGCAGAAGGCCCCATCTCTAGCACATCCCTGAGTTGATAGGAGCTATGTGGAGGCTGCAGCTGACTGGGTGCAGGGGTGAGAGTGTCCACTCCTCCTCACCCAAGAAGTTGCCTATAAGCAGGCAGGGTCTGTTAGGCAGCCTCAATGTGGCTCTTTCTTTGCTTTTGCAAACCATGCTTTGAAAGGGCAGTGTTCGTTGTACATGATGATGGTGAACTTCTTGACTTGTATTTGTTGACCAAAGCCTGAAAACTGCTAACGCAATTCCTCCAAATTCGAAAACTTTCCTGAGGACAGGCGTCATTGTGTGGCTTGTGCTGCTCCATTGCCTTGCACAGGGAGGGGACAGCTCATGTTTTAAGCAGCATTTGGTAATTTATGTGGCTTGGGCTTGGTTTGTTCACAAAAAGGGATTTCAAAAGGTGGTGAATTGCCAGTTGAAATCAGCCCTATGCCCTCTTGGTGTGCGCTCATCTGCAGTTCTTTGAAGGTTTTATTTGATTTTGTTGTGTTGCTTAGGCCCAAGTTGTTCAATATAATCTTTCTCCCTTAAGCGTGGCTGAACACACTTTTTTTGTTAATATTACTGAGGTGTTTTACTGCAGCAGCGGTGGTGATTACAAGACTACTACGTTTTGGCTAACAAATGCAATAAATGTGATGAAAATCCCCCTGTGTTTTACATTTCACTGCATAACATGTTTATATAACATGTTAAACACTTCTGTCTGAAGAGCAGCTTTCCGCAAAGGTAAAATGTATTTTCCATGGCGCTTTTTAGAATTACCGTGGGAAAAGGTAATTCCTGCTCTCCTCTCTCCCCACATATCTAAGTCTACATTTCCTAGTGTGTTAAAAACGTGCTTTTTCTTGTTTTCCCGCCGCCCTTTGAAGTATAATTTTTGAGCGTGTCTTTCAGTTTTATGAGGTGAGAGGCTGTTATCCAGAGGACATGTTTTTCCTGATGCCGGGGACCTGGCAGAGGCGCTGGGCGGGAGCAGCCAGGTCCCTGCCGGAGCGTGCCGTTGCGCGAGCGCTAATTTGGCTTTTTGTATTCTTGTCCTGTCTGTTTGTGGTATTTAATGTTCTAACATCTCTCTGGTTGGGTGAACCCATATGTCATTCAAATGGGAACCTGTGCCTTGCCATTGGCCTGACAGCCGCTCAGCCGTGGAACACAATGATAAAATTATGAAAACTGTGTCTCTGTTCATTGGACCAGTGGAATTTACAAGCATTTCTCCTCGATGTGCCTAAATGCTATCTTGCCGTGCCTTGGCTCACACGGCAGATTTTTCCTGGATTATAAGCCTTGTCAATAGTGTGAAAGCTCACTTGTGTCTTTTTTTTTTCCTCTACCCTCTTTTTGTTCTCCCCCTTTATTTGTAGATGTGTACTCACAGCCAGATTGCAAGTCAGCTGCCTGCGTTGGTGGTTACAAAAATAAATGTTTATGTATTGAAAAACAGATATTTTTATAAAAAGCAACGTTTTGCTGCTGTTTGATTCTGTCAAGGTATTTAACAGTAAATATCAGAAATGTCATTTACATGCAGATTCTGTTTACTTCAGCATTATTTATAAAGCAAGACTGTGTGATGGTAGAGCCATGTCTGTAAAGTCATGGTTTTGCTTCATGTCTCCCTTTTTTTTGGTATGGTGTGCATTACAGATACATAATTCAAACATAAATGTTATTTGACATAAGGGAATAAAACTGTTTTCAGCTCATGAAAACACCCTGTTACTATAAACTTGAAAAGTTCTTTCAAAATCACACTGTCAGACTGGTAGCATGTTTCTGCTGTAGCGTCACCTTACTTTTTTGCCTGTGGTTGAAATGTCATGGTAATAATCAATTCATCTTATAAAACTTAGTGAAATACGCTTGCTAATGCTTGGAAGTGAAACCAAACCCTGCAATCCTGATGTATTAGTAAGGTATAATTTTGCTCAAATAGCCTTGGCTTCTGTTTCTGTATATCTTACTTGCTTTGTGTACCTTGTCATTGGTTGAGTTTGGAAATCCAAGATGAGTTTCTCAGTAATTAAAATTATCAAGGTTCTCCTGCACACTTATATTACCAGAAAATTTGCTGCTCTTTCTGCATACAAAGGATGAATTTACTGTTCGAGCCTAGAAATAGTGTTGAATGTCTGTGGTGGTATGTATACTGAAATATCAGAGAAAAATTTGTTCCCAGGTTAATTACTGCTTGGTTCTCTGATAGTGAGTTTGATAGTGTCTCTCTGTGTTATTTTTCCCCTTATTTATCAACTGAATAAACTTAACAAGAGGAAAAGTGGAAGGAATGGATGGTTAGCATAGTTGAAACTGGTTTTGGTTTTGCATCTGTTGGAGTTTTTTTTCGTTTATTATTTCTTTTTTAGAAATAGTATAGTCTGTTCTTACTTTATTGGAACTCCTTTGCTTTTGAAGAGAATAGAAAGACACCTGAGAATGGCTAGCAGGGAAAATTAGTTCCTGATTAGTCTTCCAGTTAATTACAAATTTCTCGTATCATAGGTTGTGTAGTACCTTTCCTGACTGTCATTATCAGACAAAAACATTGTGGAGATCCTGCTAATCTGATGCGTGACAAAGCTTTTCCTGGGTTTTCTGCTGTCCTCTTTGGGCATGCTGTAATAGTGTAACAGTGCGGTTATGTTTTACGTTCATGATCTATGAAAATTTTAAACCAGAAATATATATTTTCTGTTGGCAAAATTATCTGCTGCTTTGTTGAGTCGTCGACAGATCCATATTCCTTGCCCCAGTGATGCTGCAGGATAAATCCCTCAGCTCATACGTTCATGTGTATATAGCTGGTTACGCTGATAGCGTTGGTCCTGTTAAGCTCAGTGGCACTACTCGTATGATGAAAATTTAAAAATGCAGTTTGTGGAGTTGGAATCCGAGTAACATGTAACGGAGATAAATAAGGACGTGGTTGGGAAAGACGTATAGAAAAGGTTGAAGATTTTGTTGAGTTTTGTAGGGCTTCTTTGGAAACGTGTGCGTTTCAACTGGGACCGACTTCATGGTTTTGTTTATAATACAAACTTTAATAAATTATAAGACCTATATAGCAAGTACTTTGAATTCATGTATTTCATGAATCCAGCTGTAATGTGCTTTGTAGGGCTCTGCAAAGCTCTGCACTGCATTGTGTGTCTACCCTGTTCATGTGCTGAATTTCTTTCCTACTCCTTTTATATTACTGCACTTGAGAGAGTTTCCACTTGCTAGTTGGAACAGAAGCTGAAGGGGATCTTTAGGAAAGCACAGTCAAGCAGACATAATAAATTTTGAAAGGCATAAAAACCTACCTCCCAATTGAGGCAGGTAAAGATTTACAATACATCATAGAAATACTATTTTTTTTTCTTTTTTTAACTTGATAGAGCAGAAATCTTCTGACTTTGCAAAGCTTTTCTTACTGCAAGGCAGTGGAAGAGCCACTCACAATGTAGCAAGTTGTTTTCTGTTTGACTTGAGGATGAAATAAGATTATTTACAGATCAGTTACAGGCAACAAAGTAGAAGAGGCAATGCTTTTAAGAAGGTGCTTGTCTAGGATTTTCTCTGATTCACAGAACAGTTACATTGGATGCTAATTATTTGATTAGATGTCTTCTGGAGAGACACAGATACACTGCAGTGTATCAGCTTGTCTTTCTTCAAGGGAGCAGGTCCTCAATAAAGTGCATCCCAGAAAGAACAAGCAGTGGCGAAACAAACTACCATTTAGTTTAAGATAGCACCTAGTAGTGTATGCCTTGTATAACTTACAGTGTGAGGTTATAAAATTTGCTGGTTTTTAAGGGTCCTCAGTTGACTGCTGCCTTCTAAAAATCCAAAACCCAAACCTGCCAGAAAAACCACCACTAACTGAAAATGTTAAAAACCATGTTTCTTTAAACACTCACAAATTTCCAGGCTAAACAGAACATACATCTTTAAGTTTGAAAGCAAGTTCTTCCCTTAGATTGATAATTTAATGACACTCACCACATATTGGAGCTGTTGAGGGAATTGGATTATAAAGATTTGTAGATTGCTTTTAACAACATGGACTATTAATTTATTTTACCTTTCTAACATTTCTGTTACTTTGAAATGTTTCTTTTTAAAGAGCTGTTATATTTTATCATAAAGCATTCCTGCCTTCACTGCAAAAGGGTATTTATTACTGCCTCTCTTCTAGGTGAAATGTGATGACATAGTCTTTTCCTATCTATTTTAAATGTAGTAAAAGGAATAGGTTTTGCAAGCGTGATACTGTATGTGAGGAGAAGAAGAAAACAGGTGGATGTTGGAAGTGTTTTATAATGGGGCCTTACCCAAAAGGGACTTCCCTTATTGTAATACAGTATAGAAATTTACTTGTCTAAGTGAAAATCACTAATTTCACCTTTTTAATCCCCAAGTTGAATACTCTTCCTTAGTGGTACATTTTTATAGACTTTTGAAGGTATTTGTGGCTACTGTGTTTGTGTGGGTTGTTTGGCTATCACTGCTGTTTTGAATGTTGATCTTAGTTTTGAATGACAAATGTTTTGCAGCTTTCTTTAGCTTACTGAATTTCTTCAAACACTGTGATCTTGGTGAGTAAATAGTAACACATGCTGTAGTTCGTTCTTTGAATTTTACGGAAAATAGATAAAATAGTCTTGATAATTTTAAAATGAGGGGATTTAGTTTTTTTTTTTTCCTCTAAATGTGGAATAAAAGCAGAGTAGAAGCTGAAGGAAGGACTAAACCGAAAAAGCACAGATTATTTACTGGGGATTTTAATTGTTAGTTGCTTTTAACTGGCAGTGCTCCTGTTTCTCTTCCCTGCTCAACCCCCAATCCCCAGTTTCTGTGTTGAACATTTAAACCAGAGGTCAGTTTGGCTCTGTGTGTTGTTTTAAAATATGCTGCAACTGGACTGCTAAATGGAACAACAGCATCAGCATAAAATGCAGAGACAGTGTTAGGTCTGAGCGGGTAGAAGTGCACATAGGTTATCAAGAAATACCCAAATCAAAGTGAGTTTACGCTATAGATGTATTTTTTTCATAGTGAACTAACAATGTTTCGAGCTGCAGTCCCCTTCACATCACAGAGTAATAATCCCAGTTCGTGCTGTTCGTGTTTTCTCCTTTTTCTTTCTTCTAACTCCCATAGCACAGCTTTTTCAATCCAGCATTCACTGCACATGTTCCAGTCATGAGGTTACAAAGCTGACATTGCAGTCTCAGCAGAGGTTATCTCTTTAAAATTCCCTAAAATTCCCCTTTGGCACATCCACTTTGGCAGCTGGGTTTCTGTAGGAAACTGATGGAGCCACCCCCTCCCCTTATGTCCTTTATAAAAATAGAAATCTATTAAACCTCTGGCCAGAAGGGCAGATGGGTAAATACTCCCTCCAAAGCAGACAGTGCTGCTTCCTAAGCTTTTCTCCCTAGTTTTATACTCTCCAAAAAATCAGATTTATATACTTAAAAGACAAGTAACTAGTGACAATACCTGCTTTTAAAATTAAAGTGCAACTTGCTTGTTGTTCTTCAGGACATGTGCACTCTGTGCTCTGGAGGATATGTACAGGTGCTGAGAAATGTTGACCTGTTGTTTGAAATATTTTAAATAGCTGCACAACTGCAAAATCAGAAGCTTAGTTTAATCTTGGAAGCGCATGTCTCAACAGTGCCGTAGCTTGTAAAGTACGACTGATACTCAGACGATCTGCCAACCAAATGGGAGGCTTAAATATCTAACTATCAGCATAGAAAAGTGATAACTGACCTAATAATATTAAAAAAACTAAATGGGCATTGCCCATTCACAAAGAGGCTTTACTTTCATGGAAATATATCCCTGAAATACATTAATAATTTGTTTCTGCTTCCTGCAAGGAAGAAAGGGAGAGTTGTGTGTGCATCCCCCTCCCCACATCGCTGCTTTTCTCTTGGGTGATATTTTGGGTGAGAGCTGCAATGATCGCTTTCCTGCTTAAAGTGGGCTAAATTTTATGGCAGAATTTAAGTGTCTTAAGATGACCCGAAAAGCCACTGTCCTCCCTTAAAGTCAAGGAGACTCCTTTCGTAGCTTTGCTTTGTTGTGGAGCTTTCCTGTGGTATCTGTTTCTGAGGGCTCTGCATGTACTCTCTTTTGGAGAGCTGGAAGCTACTTCGTGTATGGGGTGCTTTTCTGGAAAGTGAGAATTGTGGATTTGGATTCACAGGGTGAGGAGAGCACAGGAAAACCAAAACCAAAGGCTGCAGTTCAACAGCAGCCAAAGCCAACCCAACTGGTCGCTGCAGTGCTGCTTCTCTTACATCACCTCTGGGTTCATCTGGCCGTGTTGAGCCGTTTCTTTGTGCTAAGCCAACAGAAGGCTGTTGGTTAACTTTCTGCTATGTTAGTTTGGTGGAATGGCTCGGTAGAGGATAAAACCACCTATGGGAGTGTCCTGGTTTTGACTGGGGTAGAGTTAATGTGGTATTTGGTAACCAGCTGGGTTTAAACCATGACCGGGGACTGGCGGGTTGGGTAAAGAGAGAAGCCAGTGGGCCTTCCGGAGCAACAGATTTGGAGCTGTACACTAGCTGTCTTGGTGCTTTAGCTTCTGAAGCATCATATAGAAGGTGAACAGTCCCCACTGGGTCCTGCTGTCTTTGCAGAAGAGGCAGTCTTATTTTTTGTGGTGCCTGCTGTCAGGAGACCCCTTCTTTTTCCAGCCTCCCTACGTGCAGAGGTGGGCACTAGGCAGTTGTGAGGCAGGAACCTGCTCAGTGGATTCGATGAGGAGCTGGGAAGCATTTCTGCATGGAGAGTTTTCTGTAGGTCAGCTTTGAATAGCTCCCTCCTGAGAACGTGTGCTTTTTCCATCACCTTTGGAAGAGCTTAGCACTCTGTTGGCTCCTCTGGAGAACTGCAACAGCAGCTGTTATTTTGACTCGCTCTGCCTGGTGCTTGTGATCTCTCTTTGAGGACTGTGACCCCTGAATAGACTCTTCTCATGTCTTTGTTGATGGTCAACAAACCTACATGGCTATTTATGACTACATTCACCTGACACCTCATGCTAAATCCTGTATGAGTTGCACAGAGCATTGTACTTTCTCACTATAAGTTAACCATGTCTGTTCTCTTGGGTTTATTGGGGAAAATCTTTGCTAACATGGCATCACTATTTAACCATCTTCGAGCCAGCCTGAAGCCCTTTTCTTTGTATGTTGTTTTAATGCAATGAAGCATCTGCCTTCTTGTTATGCTTTCTATTTTTACCTTTCCTTATTTCCCCACCTCTTATTTACTGATAACTTGGTATGTGTTTGACATAGCAAAAAAAATTTTGCTCTTATTCTCCTCTAGAGTTTGGGGGGGGGGGGGGGGGAAATGACACAACACACACAAAACCCCACCACTCTAAATTGTTCTAGTAAACTAAACAATGCAAGAACCTATAAGTTTATTACACATCCAGGTGAAAAAAGCATAATGAATTGCATGAGCACTTGCAATCCATTTCAGTGCAAAATCAGATGGATTAAGATGGATTTCCCTTCATCACGCATGCAGAGAAATTTATTTATGTAACAAAAAAGTGTTGACAGTCATCTCCTGCAGCCCTTTTTGGAAAAGGCTGCTTCTTAACGGTGTTTTGTAAAGGAGAAGTGAGAACACAGAGGATAACATTCAAAAAGCATGTGTGGGGAGCTGCAGTTACCTTGGGAGTGAAGTGAGGAAGGTGTAGGGTCCTCACTTGTGTGGTGCAGGCATCCTGAATCACCTTTCTGAATAAGCTGAAGTCTGGGCCCCTTCTGTGCTTAGCACTATAAGACAAAGGCTATCTGGGACACCTTTATTGCGCCAAAGCAGAATGAACTGTTCAGTTTCCTGCTTGTCTGTTACTGTTGGCAAAGTGTGCTGCAGCAGACGGATCCCACCATTCTTTACAGTCTTGGTGTCTTGGAGTAAAAAAAAAAATTGAAGTTGACTGGTTTCTTTGTTTTTAACTGAAAGATTTCCCCGTAATGCAGCTGCTTGGCAAAAGACACTTCTCTAGACTTCACAGTTTGGAGGTATTGAATGTTCCTGATAGATCCTTTAAAGTGTTTTAAAGTGCATAATTGGGGCACTTGAGCATAAAACTACAATTATACACTTGTGTGTTAATTTTGTGTACAGATTGATATTACTTCAGTCTGGCCATAAATGAGAAGGAAGCATTTTATTGTGAGTGTAAGAATTTGTTTTTTGAATGCTTTAACAAAATAGGTGTTCAGATAATAACCCCAAACGATCAGACTTGGAGGGGAAGGAATGGTTTAAGCTTTCAGGAAAGGGAAGGAACATATATGGGTGTATTGGAGATGCTTGGGTGCTTTGAAAGAATAGTAGGTGTTACAAATATTAACTGATGGCGAGCAGTATTGGAGTTAAGATTAGCTACAATATTGATGAAAATTCTAGTAGGTTGGTGGAATGAATGAATGAGCTTGATGGCTGATTCTTTGTAAGATTTTAAGGGGGCTATTTTCAATTAATCGAAACAGGCCATTTTTTATAAATGATGTTATTACTGTAAAGGTTCTTGTTTTGTTTTCTGTTCCATTTTGAGGATAATGTTACATGAATTAGATTATGTTATTTACATACTTACACTGAGCAGATGTTTCTAAGACTTATTTGTGGTAACTGATTGGAGGAATAATTTACAATAATGATCTTATTTTGAGTATAATAAAACTGTAATTCCTTAAGAAATTACAATGTACGATACGGTTTCATCCATGAATATATAAGATTGATGTCTTTGATGTTCCTGTCAGCGTTCTTTTGATGTTTTCCAGTGCTAAGTAGTAGGTCAAATTAAATAATAGAATTGGAGTAAATCAAACATAGAAACTCTGTGACTATAGGGAGAGAGCTTGAAAGTTTTCTTTTAGAAATACTTGCAGCAATATTTGAAATCGTAGCTGTGTTACAGTTGTAAGATACAGCGTTCAGGCCATTATGTAAGTACTCTTATTTAAGAGCCTGACTTGTTTTTTGTCTATTCCAAATAGGGAAAGAAAAGCCAGCACAGGAAAGATTTACATCTTCCTCTTAATTTTTGATTCTGTTTGGTCAAACTCATCTAAAGCAGGGGTTTGGGTAGGGGGTGCTTTATATTTCTTATTTTTCTAAGCAAGCATAAGTACTGCAGAGTGTCTGCCTCTCTTGGCTGGAATGTTGGTGTTGAGGGGCTGTACCACAGAATGGGATCCTGGTCTTGAGCAGTTAATGCTATGCGTCAAGGTAATAAATTATACTGGGCTGGTAGAAACGTAATCAAATTTTCTTATCCAGTTGGTTCAGCCAGTCATTCTGTTTGCCTCAGGATTCCTTGCTCTGGGGAATTTTTGGTGTCCAGATTAAAAGTACGATTTTGAGTCTACTGTAGTAGAAGCAGCTAGCAGAATTTGGACTGTACAAATGACTGCATTTGTCACAGAAATTGCTAAACCTAAATGATAGCTGTGGGAGGTCATGCCTTTTTGTTTTGTGTGTTGACCTCCTATGCTGTGGACACTATTTGGGGATTGAAATCTATAATGAGAACACAAGGAGCTGTAAATCTGTTCTCCTGCTGCATGTGCATGGCAAGTTTTTTGTGATTAGAAGTGTGATATCCCTTGGAAAAGTGAAGGATTGGTAGTGGTGGAGGTGGCTTGCTGTGTGTAGTGGCAACCTACTGCTCCACCGTTTCAGCCAGGCCCAGGAGGCAAAGCTGTAGGGCTAACTGGAAAGTGTTGATCTCATCAGAGGTGCCTGGGCCAGGCCAGAGAGGTTCTCTGTCAAACACTAGAAATGGGGTGTGCCCCGTGGCTGTTAACTTTGTACTAAGAGAGTGGAGTATTGAATCATAGAATTAGTTGGAAGGGACCTTAAAGCTCATCTGGTTCCAACCCCCTTGCCATGGGCAGGAACAGCTTCCACTAGAACAGGTTCCTCAAAGCCCTGTCCATTCTGGCCTGGAACATTGCCAGAGATGGGGCAGCCACAACTTCTCTGGGCAACCTGTGCAGTGCCTCACCACCCTCACAGGAAAGAACTTCTTTGTCTAATCTAGGTCTCCCCTCATTCAGTTTAAAGCCATTCCCCCTTGTCCTGTCACTACATGCCCTTGTAAAAAGTCCCTCTCCAGTTTTCTTGCAGGCCCCCTTTAAATACTGGAAGGCTGCTATAAGGTCTCCCTGGAGCCTCTTATTTTCCGGTCTGAAAAACAAGTCCAGATAGATGACACTAGTTGTACTTCCCTTATCCAGCAACACTGTAATTCCATTGTAGAAGGCCACCAAAATTACCAGGCATGATTTGCAGTATGGCAAATTGTCTGGTATGTTTAGAGCAGCTCCACATCATTAAATCACAGAATGTTTGGGGTTGGAAGGGACCTGTGGAAGTCTTCTGGTCCAACTCTCCTGCTCAAGCAAGGCAATGTAGAGCGGGTTATCCAGGACCATGTCCAAACAGTGTTCATGTATCACCAGGGATGGAGACTCCATAACCGCTCTGGGCAACCTGTCCCAGTACTCCGTTACCCTCACAGTGAAAAAGTATTTTCTGATGTTCAGAGGGAGCCTCCTGTATTTCAGTTGGAGCCTACCACTTCTGGTCCTGTCACTGGGCATCACAGAAAAGAGCTTGGCTCTGCCCTCTTTGCATTATCCCTTCAGGTGTTTCTATACATTAATGAGATCCCCCTGAGTCTTCTTTTCTTCAGGCTGAACATCCCCAGCTCTCTCAGCCTCTCCTCGTATGTGAGGTGTAGCAGCCCATTAATTGTCTTTGTGGCCCTTTGTTGAACTCTTTCCGGTATGTCCATGTCTTTCTTACTGTGGAGCTCAGAACTGGGCATGGGACTCCAGGTGCAGCCTCAGCAGTGCTGAGTGGAAGCACCTCCCTTAACCTGCTGTCAGTACTTTGTCTAATGAAGCCGAGGGTACCATTATCTCTTTTTGTGGGGAGGGCACATTGTTGGCTAATGTTCAACCTGGTGTCCATCAGGACTCCCAGGTCCTTCCCTGCCAAGCTGCTTTCCTGTTGGAGGATGGCCTCCAACATGTATTGGTGCCTGGGATTGTTCCTTCCCACGTGTGGAATAGGAATAAAAAAAGGAGAAGAAAAGCAGCTGCTGGGGATAGAGGGTGTGCATTGGGAAAGGTCTGTGAAGGCCAGCAGTCCGGTAGAACTGAACCATTTTGGGTGAGAGGAGGAGAAAGGCATGGCTTGCTGAAGAGAAGAAGGGCTTTGAATGATCTCAAATGATTTAGCTCTGAAAGACGTCCAACTTGGGAATGGTAAAGACAGTATTCATCGAGATTGATATCTTTGGAGGGACACGTGAATTGATTAAAAATCACCCTTCTGTCTTGAAAGAGCCTTGGAAGAAAGGAGAACTCAGTCATGTGCAAGAAGTTGGGGAAGTGATGCTAAACAGGGTGTTTGTGCGTTCTAGCTTTTATCAGTATTGCAATAGAAGAATAATGTTTGCATTTTTTCCAGCTACCAAGATTGTGTGCCAGAAGAAATATAGAGTGAAAGACGTTTTACAAAGGGATTTTTCAGTCTCCAGTATTTAAGTGTTGGGAGTCTCTCTGTGTATATATGCATAAAACTGGAGGATTACTCATGTGGTTAGATTACCTGCTATTCAGACTCAACCAGTACCTCTCACTTGTGTTCCCTGCTTTAGGAGGTTTGAACAGCATTGCAGAACTTGTCTGAAGAAAAATGATTGTCTGTAGTTTCTTAACCATAATTTCTTTTAACCACCATTTGAGAAATAGTGGTCAAAACTGTTACCAATTTCCTGGAGAATAAAGAGCAAATACAGGACTTGGGGAGCAAAGACTGTTGTGTAGTCCACTCATAGATGCAAAAGAAGTGCCCTCTGATGAATTATTTGTTATATGATTAAAACTCAGCGGCTTTTGCATTTTTCTTTAAATGCTGCCATTTTGTAGGTGAGTTTCATGCTGTTAGTGCAGTGAGAAATGAGGTTTCCTACAGGCTTTTCACTGCAGCTCCAACCATTGGAGATACCGTAGGGATCAAGGGGATCCTCCCATTGGTTGTGGCAGTTCTCATGTGCTTTTTCTTATGTTGGTTGGTAAAATGGAGATTTATTACTTTAAGCAGATTATATGATTCCTGTTAATTGTTTTGATCACTTTAAAGAAAAAAAAAAGGGAAAGCTGAGTATAAGAACAGATGTTATCTGACTCATCGTTTCAGTGTGTGTGTGTATGTATGTGTGTATATATATATATATAGGCATTATGATTTCTCACTTTTTAATACAATGTATCAAAATAGCTCCCCTGAAAAAAATTCTGTTTCAAATTTCCAATCTTTTCTGTGGTGCTGGTCTAAGGGGATGCATATAACAACGTGGAAATCTCTTCCTAGAGATTATCATATTTTCATCCCTTAATTTGCAGAAAGGACCAAATGTAGCATTAGTTCAAACTGTAATGCACTGTACAAATCCACACGCTCAGGCTCTTGTGTAGAAGAAATTTCTTCCTATTGTTTCTAGCCTCAGCTGTTTACCTCTCCCTTGAAACTAATTTTAGCTCATCTAAAACATGCAAATTTTTTCTTTCTGTTTGTTTGCTGTTTTTAGGGGAAGGTGGGAGTGGGACATGGTTGTGATACTGGCATAGATTTAGCGTTTACAGCAGAGGTAGTTTTCATCAATTTCTGACAAGGGAATCGAAGTGTTCTTTTTCGGAAGGAGAGATATTGCTTTTCCTTATAAATGATTGACTATTTTGTGGTAGTAGTCTTTATTTATTTGGCTCTCATCATGAAGAATAGCAAACTTATTCAAAATCTCAGAACATCAAAAATATATCAATACATAAAACATAAGTACTATTCCGTACTACAGTCTATGCAAAAAACTATGTTAATAAGATGTGAAGGTTGCACAGCTAAGAAGTCAGAAAACATAAATGATAAGATTCTAGCAGCCACATTAACTGAGCCACATTTCACATCCTCTATATTTTATGAAATGCCTTTGACAACATAAATCAGAAAGAGAAGGTGCTATATATGTGCAGCATGGCTCGGTTAATGCTGCTTTTGGAACCTTAACATCTGTATTTTCTGACTGGAGAGTTTTTTAATCATGTAATCTTAGTAGGTTTTTACAGTTTTTTGGTGGGGTTTTTGGGGGTTTTGTTTTTTGTGTTTTTTTTTTTTTTTGTAGTTTCTCTTTTTAGAAAAACGGAGGAGAGTTGCCTGTACTAATAATGGGTTAGCTCATGTTACTTTGATTTAAGCTACAGTAAAAGGCAGTATACAGAGAGCACCTTGTGACAGGTACATATTTGATGCCATATACATTGCACTGACAACTGGTGTAATCATGCTGCTGTGTGCTTTTTGAGGAAAAGCGGGCTACAGGCATGTGTTAGAAGTCCTGTCCTTTCTGTCCTGTACTTGTAGCACAGGGCATGACTGCATTGCAGACTGCAGCATATTGTAAAGATGCTTGAACTACCTTTTTAGATGGACTGGCTTGTGTACAAGAAGCAGCCTGTCTACCAGAGTGTGGATCTCCCTCTGACCTAATTCACCCTTCTTTAGAGCACAGCAAATTAGCCTAACATGGCTTTTGGTGTGGGCTCCTTCCAGTACCTTCCAATACCTGAGCTAGTTTGCAGTTCTGTGTACTGCACTGCAGTCTTCAACATAGACATGCATTTAATGACTCTGCAAAATCCGGTATCTTGCGAGTTCTGTAATGGGGATTATTGTGCTGTGACACAGAAACATGCTTTTTATCCTTTTGCTTCCTTGCTCTGGGTCACAGGGTGAACCAGAATCAGGCCCAGTGTTAATATTTTAAAGGCTCTTAATAAGATTTTAAAGTTCATACTTCAATGTAAAGGCAAGCAGTCTAGGAAAGACAGCAACATAGGTGAACCTTGTGACCAGTGTATTGTCAAAAGGTCACAGCTAAGTGGTAAGAAGTAATAGAATTTATATAATGTATGAATAAAATGCCTTGGCATCAGGATTTCTGATTTGCCTCTGATTAATAGCCTTGACGTTAACACCCAGCATTTTACTTGGTTTCCTTTTTGATCTTTTTTTGTTATTCAGTGAGAAGGACTTGCAGGCTTTGTTGAGATGGTGTGTGCACAAGCACTCTGGGGTTGGACATGGTGATTTGACCTGGGAGACCGTTGTGCACCAGCTATTAAACAGTCATTCACTGGGTGTGTGCCAGTGTGTTTCCCATATTATATTTCTTTCTGTAAACCAGATAAATGTACAGGTGAAGACCTGGGCTTATGTGAACTAGAAAGTTCTAAGTATGAATTTTTTTTTTAAGTATGTGAAAGCCAGAGAGCTTGTATTTTTTTATGTTTTTTCTATTTCTAATTTTCTGCCCAAAGATATAGAGAAATGCATGGTTTGAATGCTTGAGGGAAAGTATTTTTGTTCTGGTAGAGGTCTGGGCTTGGAAATCTGAGACTGAAGCAGTAGATGTTTCAGCAAATCACAGAAGTTTTATTTGAAGGTTTGAGAGGAACTGCATGACAGCTTTCTTTATAGCTATTACTGAAGTGACCACTGTAAAATTAAAAGAATTAGAATTAAATTTGGCTATAATGGTTTGCTGGCTGGAAGAAGGTGCTGTTGTACTCCTGGTATGAAGTACAAGGTGTAGTGGGTCTTTGGGTTTGGTGTGGGGTTGGGTTGGTTTTTTGTTTGTCTGTTTGTTAGTTTTTCCCTGGGAATCCCACTTACTATACATCTTGTATTGTAATTTCTATGCAATTACAGTGTTACAATTTCTAGGTAAGTGGGATGTTACTGATTGTTACATTTCTGAAGTTGGTACTGGTTTCACAATGCTCGGGTCTGTTTCACTGTTTCTCAGCAAAGTAGGACACTGAATCAGGTAGTGTCAGCTTTTTTTCTTACTGCCGCCCCTGCCTTTGGAGTTCAGCTTTTCCTCTCTCTCTAAGTAGGGCTTAAAGCTAATCAGGCCAGACACCCTTCTTCTCCTAGGTTTTTATGTCATGACACTGTGGTCCAGGATTTCTGAACTGTACTGTTGCCTACTACCAACAGGGTCTCCCTTACCTTTCGGGTACCAAATAGATTGAAGGGAGAGGCAATGGCTGATGTTGCCAGGACTCTTTCCATGTGGTGAGCATGTCAGGGTGACTGACATGTTCAGGTAGGTCCCAGAGTGACTTGGCAGAGCTTTTTGTGATGGAAACATGTAAAGTTTCTTCCATTATTGATCAGATGTAGCTATTAGGATGGTTTAGAAGTGCAGTAGCTGCGTATTGCTGGTATTGTTAGTGTACCTGTGCTAACACACTAATTCTGTTATATTTTAATTTTAAAAATTATTATAATGACTGTAATGCTGCCTAATGATCCTTCTCCTTTGACATCAGTTATGGATTATGCATGCAAAAATTGCTTAAAATTTCCATTACTGTGAAGGTATTACCTGGACAAAGAACGTCTGCCACAAGACCCCTTGTTTAAGCAAGAATTAAAGATAATGGGCTAAGTTATAGGTTTAATTGGATTTCTCCCACCTCTTCATTCTGGCTGCCAATTTTGTTCCTCTTTTATTCTCATCCTTTCTTTATTAGCTTTCAGAGTGGTTTAATCACTGATGGCCAGTCATACTTCTCCCAAAATAATGCTATTTGTACTGTGCAGGTCAGATAGGAGGCAAAGTAATTATTACCATTTCTGTGCTTGCCTAGAAGTATATTCAAACTCGGGTCCCTTTCTCTCTTGAACCGTCCCAAGAATGTGTGCATGACCACAGGCATGCTGAAGTTGCCCAAATTTCATCTCCAGTGTTGTGTGGCCGGCCACGAAGAATGTGGTTATAAGGGAGAAAGGGAGGGAGGGAGGGTTTACCTTAAGAAGAAAGAGGATGCTTGGGTCATTCACTCCAAGCATTCTAAGTAATTGGCTTCAGATTTGTTTTGTTCTGGGGAGGTTTTAATGAAGTTTTTTTTTACATGCTGTTTAATAAACATTTGTCCATAAGCGATATCTTGTGATCTCCATCACTAAAGCAGGATTAATTTGCATGTTGTTGTTTGTTATTTATTTAAATACCCACAGAAATTATACTGAGTGTTCTGCTAAGGCAGCGGTGATAGGTCTCTGCGCTGAAGAGTACAGCATCTGAAGCTACATGTAGTAGTTACTGCTGTGTTTAGGGGTGGGTTTTTGATGCCTTTTTTTGGGTTGGGAGAATATGGAGGAAAATTCCATGATAACCAACAGAAGTTCAGAAGAGCTCAGTAATCTTTTTTTACAGCAGTGTCTGGAAGCAGATTGCTAGGGAAAACAACTAAGAAAATGGAGCAGTCTTCCAGTTTCTGACAGTCAAGGTGTTATTGCCTCTTCAGGTTGCTTACATTGTTTCCTAAGTATCTCACAGGACACAAATACATATTGCAAGGAGGCAGTTAGAACATAGGCATGACTTATATCAGGTCAAATCAAGGATCATGTAGCCTCCATATCCTGCCTCCAGTGGGGCTCTAATGGGATGCCTGGAGAAGAGTCAGAGCAAAGCAGGCATGTGATACTTCCCCCCAGTACTCTCCAAGCCTCCAGCTATTTTCAGTTCAGGGACTTCCTGAGCCAGATGTGGCTCTATATATTTGGTAACCTTCAGAGGATGTATCTCTTGCGAACTTGTCCAGTCTTTCTTTGAGCTCACATAAACTTTCAGTTTTCAAAACATCATTTGACAAGGAATTTCAAATATCTGCTACCTGTGTGACTGGAGACCCTATCTCTCTTGTTTTGAAGTTTGCTTCTACCCACGTCTATCATTTAATGCTTTTGTAGATGGTTTTGTAGCTTTTTATCGTATTCTGCTTCCTGGTGTCTTTTCCATACTCAGAGGATTATAGTTTCTCCATATGGAAACTGTTCATACCTTGACAATTCTTGCACTTCTCTGGGCTTTTGTGTTTGACCTTTCCTACTAAGTTCAAGAAAATTGTAGTGAGGGGCTTTTCTTTGAAAAAGCTGTGTTGATGTTTCCTAATTCTGATCTTCGTTCTTACCTGTCCTCATTTATCCCAAACAGTCATCAGGCCTTCATAGTCTGAAATTACTCAAATGTCTGCCTTTCTCCTTTTTTAAAAGCTATACTCCAGTTCTCACCTACCAAGTCAGCTCCAGGTTAGAGACTGTAATTAGTAATTCAGCTATTTAAGTCTTGAATTTGTTTAGACCTCCGGAGTGATACTAAATGGTCAGTTTGTTCCATACATAGCCCCACTAGATTCAGATGCGTTCATCAAGTCCCTCACAAAGGAGGACTCCAGCATGGGAACCTCCCAAGATTTTTCCATAGTGCACACTAGTGCAAAAAATTTTCCACGCTTCTCTGATGACACTGTTTTCTCTGAATCTCCTTTTATACCTTGATCCTCACTTTGGAGCTTCAGACTCGCTGGCAGACCTCCCGCTCCTATTGTGTTTGAAGAAATAATTCATTACTCATTTGGTTCCCTTTCCTAGCTGTTCTTCCAGTTCTTTCTTATTACATTTGAAGTGCCAGAGTTTACAGTCTTTTCTGTTCTCCTCATTTGCACTTGGTGTTGGCTTATTGAAGGGTGCCTTTTTGCTTCTAGAAACCTGTGATGAGCCATGCTGATGTCCTTTTGCTCTTCTCAGGTCTTTCTGAATAGGCGGTGAATATTGGTTCTGTGCTTTCCATGTGGTTGTTGTTAAGCAGCTTTGATGCTGCCAGTGAGATTTTATTTCTCGCAGCCGTCTTTTAGAGCTTCCTTTTAACAAGCTTTCAGCTTTTTATGTAGTTACACTTTTTGAAGTTAAGCACAACAGTAGTAGATTCCTTGATTTTCACGGTTCCTGTAGGGCTGCTCAATTTAACTGTGTTATGGTCACTGATGCATAGTGGTTCTGCACTTGTAGGATGTGGAAGTAGGCGATTCCTGCTGCTCAGGACTGAGCCAAAGGCAGCGGATCCTCACGCAGATTCCTTAACCGGCAGCTCTATGGAACAACCTTTGGCAGTTATCTGATACTTTGGTCTCTGCTTTGTAGTGCACTTGCTCAGTCTGTATGGGAGGTGCTGAAATCTCCCTCTGTTACAGTCTTGCACCATGCCTTTGCTGATCTTGGTTGGTGTACTGCTGTCAGCGTTGCCGTAGTCCGGCCGTGCCTGGTGATCCCCGCACTCACTCTTCCTGATCCAAACAAGCTCCGGGCCTCTGCTGCTTGCTTTAGTGGAGTTCTGGTTTGATTTGTTTCTAAAATCTATGTAGCACGTGTAGTGTTACTTAATCAGTAGCTGTCTTCCCCATGTAGCCTCAGATCATGCAGAATAGTGACTCACATATTGTTTCCCTTCTACCAGAATTCTGTTACGATTACTGCTAGTGCTTCTGTTTGAGGCTTGATGTTCCAGTGATCTGGTTTTTCTCCTACCCCCTACACCCCCACCCCCCAGCCCCTTTGTGTAGAAAGCAACGTATTGTCTATTTGCCTGATGATATTCCAACACACCCCTTTTAGTTTGCGTTGTAACAACCTCATTTATGCATCAGCAGGGAGAGGGTGTTTGTCAGAAGGGGTTGCTTTGGTCACAGAAACATCTAACTGCCTGTGAAATGATAGTGAAGGAAAAAAAAGTGCAGGTGAAGAGAACAAATGCAGAAGTGGAGTTCCACAGCTGACCTTGGAAGTTAGCAAGAAGTAGGACTATCAATTTCTGGCAGAAGTAATAGGAGTAGATCAAGCTGTGATAGTAAAACCAGCCTAGACAGGTGTTTAAATTTCACTTTGTGTTATTATTACTATTATTATTGCCTAGGAAATACTACTGTATTGTTGAATGAATATAGTAAGTTAACTTTAGGTAGAACAGGTATGTGTTTACATGTTGAGTAAACAGATTTATCAGTGTATCAGAAACTTAGAGGAAACAGTTCAGAGATCAAAGCATTTCAGATGTGCTCAGGTATCTGAGACATTTGCAGGGGTGTGCAGGACCAACAGAAGACCCATTCTAGAAGGGAGAAATTCTGTGTTGCATCTGTCATTCATCTGAAATGGTACTAAATACCTGTGTCTAGGGAAGAGCAAGGTACCTAAAATTGGGGCAATATAGACACAATATCAGGCGCTTGCTGAAAGTGTGCTCTTTCAAATAGCTCAAGAAAATGTCAGCGTCTATTGATACAAGGCTTATAGAGTGAACTGGTGCAGAAAATTCTTCTGATGTTTTAACTGACTTGCTTTTGGTTATAGCTTAAATTCTCTGTGTATATGTGGGTTCTCACACATATGCTGATTTGTCTGTTAATAGCACCTGTAAGAGGTTATTTTGTGTTGCACTTATCTTGTGTTTTGTTCTTATTTTTTAAAACAAGAATGTATCTTAGTAGGGGGAGAGGAGACTTAGGTTGAACGGGACAAAACAGAAAACTTGCCAAACCCCATTTTTTTGCATAAGGCTTAAACACACAAATGCTAAGGGTTGTGGGCAGAGCACTTCACAAAAATTAGTACTTCCTGACATACATATATATATATATATATATATCAGAATGATTCTTCTGTTGATTTGCTTCAGCACTTCGCCCATGGAGAGCAAACATTTAAAATAACTGCTGCTGGGCATTATAGGATTGTGATGTTCACAAGTATAGCATTGTCCTTAGTAGCTCTTCTTGAAAAAGGTAACTATACAGAGCACTTGGGCTTGCTCTCTGTTCAGGCAGTCTGGATCTAAGGGCTGCCATTAACTGCTGAGTGAAAGAACAGGACTGTTGGGTCAGTTGTATAGCTGAGGATATCACTTCTGATCAGGTTGCTGTACAGATGTGACATAGCTTGATTCCATGTCCTGCCTCAACTTATGCATTTGCTTTGCTTGGCTTTTCCAACAGATACCACCACAGTATGGTCAGCAAGGTGTAAGTGGCTACTGCCAGCAGGGCCAACAGCCCTACTACAACCAGCAGCCGCAGCCTCAGCATCTGCCACCCCAGGCACAATATCTGTCGCAGGCCCAGCAGAGGTACCAGGCTCAGCAGGTAAGCACTGTCCTTCACTACTGACAGTTACCCTGGAGCTAGAAGTGTAGAAATTATCTGTGTGAATTGAACAAAACCCACTTGATTCCTTTTTGAGAGAACAGTGTTAAAAACAAAACTAAATAAACATGGAATCAGACAACATCCTTCTGAAAAGCCTTTGGGGATATACACACAAATACATCTGCACATGCTTTAAGGCTTTATTTTATATCCTTCTTTTTTTTTTTTTTTTTTTGAATAAAGCCAGCATACATACCCCAGCAACTATTAATTCTGCTTTTAAAAAAGAAGTAACAGTTTCTTGATGTGATGTTAGTGGAGATTTTCCTTGCTTTTATTTTGTTTTGTTTTTTTCTCTCACAAGACATGGAGAGCTTCTGCATCTAACCTGGTTACTACTGTTTTGGTTTTCATGCTCTTTCATTTGAGGATAGATGAGTTCAAGGCATTTTGGAACTGCTTTGCCCAGGGAGCTTCTTAACAGACATTTTTGATTGAGATTGCAGCTATTAATTTGAATGTTGTCAGTTTGTACATCCAGTTATTGAAACTGCATAATTCAGTATCCATTGCCAATCTTGAAGTGTGCTTTATATGTTAGCCATTGAAATGAAGCGATTCTGTTTTTAACAAAGATCAGAGTGATAGTGTATTGGTCTGCTTCCCAGAGCTTGAGAAACACCTGGATTTTAGATGCTGAACAAAATGGATGTGCGTAGCTGATGCAGCTGAATGTGTAGGCTCAGTTCTATCTGCATTCTCAGCTCTGTTAATCACAGAGAGGTGATCTGGAAATGGAAGGATGAAACTAAAGCATACTTGCCATCCTGGGAAATCTAACAAAAGTGAGTTGCTGAAGACTGGGTATTAGTGGAAGCAACCACTTGCTACAAATCACTGGGGAATTCTGTCAGGCATGGTTGATTAACATTTTGGGATAATGCTGGTGCAATGTAAAAATCTTAGCTTCACAAAAAAATAGTGTGTAAAATAAACTAACAGAAGATGCTGTAAGTAGCAATGGTGCAGAAGGCTCCCCTCCTTTGATTTTTAAAATAAAGCTATCTTAATTTCACTGTGTAATTACGTGTTAATTTTTCTTCATCTACATTTTAAAATTCCATTGAGAATAAACTTTTTTCATTAAAATGCTGGATGGTTTATGAAATAGAATTCTTAATTGTATCTATGATGTTCTTGTAAATGTCACCACTTTCCATCTTTTGGATTATATGTAACTGCCACTTTAAAGATTGCAGTTGTGTCTTTAAATTTAATTTTCTCCCTTTTAACTTTGGCATTAAATGCTTGATTTCTCTGACTTGAAAATACTATTCATAACCATCTTGGTAAAGTCTTAGCAGATAAAGTCCTCGTAATACAGCCTATGAGAGAGAAACACAGCTGCTCCAATGTCTGCATATCACAGTCTGTGAAATTGAAATGTTTTTTTTGCTGCTTTGGACACTTCATAATATTTTAAATACCATCAGTTGAATGGATTGAATATTTTAGTTTAAAAAAATACACAAAGCATACCAACTGTGCAGGACTTAGGAAATAACAAGTTACTGATTTATCTGTTGATACATGTTCCAATTACATTGTTTGATATCATAGCCAGTAAAATGAAGATTTGTGCAATGCAGTGAGGGGTGTCATAGAAGAGGATAAAGACAAAATGAGAGTAGAGCTTTACGTATATTATAGACTTCAGAGAACTGGGATGAAGAGAAAGGCAGTGACAGATTGACAAGATACTAGCCTCAGTGTAGCTAAATTTCTGCTTTGAGGATTTGAGGGTACAGTGGAGGTGTGTCTAAATCCAGGCTCCAAGGGTGATAAAGGCTTCTCATAGTCAGTAGGCATTTTTGCCTGAGTCTGCAAATTCAGATGGTACATTAGGTTCTCACCAACACAGCCTTGCAGTTGGTAATCCTTGGTGTGAGAATCGCACCTGAAATTCTTCGTGGTTTGTGAAGGGCTGTTTGGTTATCCTGTTCTTTCGTAGTGGTCAGCCTCTGCAGTTTTGAACTACGATCTCCTGAATTATACAGGCTTTTCCTGGAGTGTTTGTGTGTAGATGGGACTATTTCATGTAAGTCCTTAACACTTTGGGACTTGCTCCTTTTCTCCATCTCAAGATTGGTTCCATGGTTCCTCTTCCTGTGTCTCAAGAACAGTCATCAGGTGAACACCTCCTCTCTAACATTTCTCTGTCAAACCTCACTGTGTTCTTTCTCATTCTTTGGGAACAGCAGTTCTAGAGATCTGGAAAACAAATACCTAACACAAGAAGTCGAAGTCTGTACTTTTGATACTTCCACAACAGTGTTCTTTCTCTGCTGATGATGCATTGTGAAGTAGCCATCCAGTGGTAGCCAGTGTACAATATAAAAATTAATACTAGGATAACAAAAAAGTTGTGAATGTACATCAGATTGTGCTGCTGAGACAAAAATAAAAATAAACTGTGCATATTTATGCATACACGTCTCTGCTTTTATTAGACTGATTATCTTTTGAAAAGAATTTAAAAGTCAGAGTTTACTTGATAAAAATTTTAGCAAGAGAAATAGGAGTAGGTATTCGTGTAGTTTTAGGAGTTTTAAGGGCAGAGTTCACTGAATTTGACCTATTGGGCAGCCTTACAAAGGGACAGCTCAAGGGAGATCTTACTGCTGTTTACAGCTACCATATGGAAGGATGTGGGAGAGATCTGGGCCAAACTCATCTCAGAGGTGTACAATGGAAAGATAAGAGGCAGAAGGGACAGACTGGGACAAGGGAAGTTGCAACTTGGTAAAAAACCAAATGAAACCAACCAACCAAAAGACCAATAAACAAAAATAAAAACCAAACAAACCCCTCCAAACAAACAGCAAAAACACACACAAAAAACCCCAACACCAAACCCAAAATTACCACTAGGGTTTTCAAACACAGGAGGGAGTCCAGGGAGACTGGAATCTTTATCCTTGGAGATGCTCAAAAATCAGTTAGACAAAGTCCCCAAACACCATGTTGTCACTAGACTTGCTTTGAACTGGAGATTTGACTACGTGACCTTTCTCTGGAGGTCTCTTCAAACCTGTGTGATTCTGTGTTGCAGTGATTTAATGTTGGCTTTACATATTCTAAACAAAACTTTAAAATAGACTCCAAAATCCTATAATACCTGTTGCACCAGTTGGTGTATCTTTCTCATTTCTTCTCTTAAAAAATATCAGTACATCCTGTTTATATAATCCTGTCAATTAGAAAACTGAGGTAGTCTCAGTCATACAATCTGTTATCCTTTCTGTGTGTAATCTTTACTTTTGCTCTTTCTTTCCAGCTTGCAAATGAATTTCCTTCATGTTTTCTGTATTTTTCGTTAACCATTTTCTTGTCTTTTTATATTGATTTTGTTACACCAATGCGGAGTGCAAAAAGCAAAGTCCTAGTTTTGAATGGTCGCAACTTTGAGAAATGTATAAAGGCAATTGATGTCAGTCTCAAGAAGAGAAGCTGGCCTCTGAAGATGTTTTTGCCTCGTGCTGGCTAGCCAGAATTACGGCAACTTTAGACTATTGTGTCCTGGAGAGCATGACTGGGTCATGAAGCAAGAGGAGATCACTAGTAATATTGAAGTAGCTCATAGCAGCCCCAGCTGAGGATCAGAATGTTGTTATTCTGGTTGTTTGCCAAGTACGTAATAAAAAGGTGGTCTTTGCCCCAAAGAGTGTACAGCTTATTCTATGCCTGATGGGCTGGAATCTGAACTTGTTTTTGTAGGAGGGGTGCAGCTGTGAGATAAAGAAGTTTCATGTTCTGTTTTAAGCTAAATAAGCTGTCTCCATAACTGCCACCTTTGTGTCTGATTGAACTGATTTTACTTCAAGATGGAGGAGAGAGATGTCAGATTGGAGAAAGGGGGCTTTGCCTTCTTTTGCCTATGGTATTTTCTTTATTTCCCTTGTGGATTTACGTTGGTCTACTTACTTTGGAGGTTATCAAGCTGAAAGTAGTGTTTATTCTGGATGTCTGATGGACTTATTCTTGCCACCAATTTTGTTTTATGTAAAATCCTGTAGTATGATGTGTTGGGCATTCTATTATGAGGAGAAAACTGGTACGGAATTCAGTACCGATCATGTTCTATTTTTGATCTTTTAGACTTTACGTGGGCGAGCTTCTGCTGTCAGGTGTAACTCTTAGTGTTGTGCCTTGGAATTGGTACTTGTCTTAATTTCTGACATTTTTTTTTCTTCTTGTGGAAGTGTGAAGCCATTGCTGCTTTTTCTTGACTCACTTGAATTCAATAGGCAATCTTGTCAATAAAAGTAAGCAGATAACATAATTTCTGTGCCTGTTCAGTGACTTGTGAGTTTCTATTCTAATAAGCAGAGAGGGGAAGGAGGAGAACGGGATTTATTTAAATGTTTGAACTCCAAGTTATTTAGATCTTTGTTAAATTGACTTCATGGTGGGCAAAAAGGGAGTTTTGTAAGAGATTATTTGATAATAATACTGGCATAGTTTACTACAGAGCCATATTGTAAGCCAGCATCAGTCATCCCCTCTTCATATCAGGAACCTGCTATGTAAAAACCATTAAAGGAAGAGCTTTGTTTCAAGCAAATTTATTGCAGTAGCGGATTCATTGATCATTAGATATTGCCAGTAGATGTAGATACTGCCTTGGTTTTTTTTTGTTTTTTGTTTTTTTGTTTTTTTTTCCTCTAAGTTTATTTATTTATTTAATTATTTAAAAAACTTTTTACCTTTACTGCTCTTTAAAAGAAAAAAGGGAAAGGAAGATGTGCTGTACTACCACAGTGTTGCCCTTGGCAGGGTTTTTCATCTTGAAATGGCATATAAATTAATAAATGCTTCAGTTGTTTTTGCAGTTTTAAATCTTTTGCCATAAGTAGAAGTGGTATTTTGCTCAAGAATGTCATGTAATTGTAAACTTAAACTGTCATCATTAAACATTATTTTATTAAGGTAGCATGATGTATATTTTTTGGTCATGATGCTTTCCAACTGGCTTGTAAACAGCCATGTTTATATATTTTCTTGTTTTATATAGCATGTGTTCATATGTATTGAGAGAGGATCGTGCCTTTGAGGTTTATTGTGTTGAGTTGGGACCATATCACTTTTTGACAGATGAAATGATCTGCGAAATAGTTATGGCGTCACTGTTAGTTAAGCAAAACCAGTGGTTTTATTCTGCACCTGCGACTGCAATCCTGAAGCCATCCTTTGTTTTACGTGTTCCTTGCAAGTTTCCAGACTAGAGTGGGATTATGCTGATCCCTTTTCTCACATGCAGGCATGAGATTTTAAAACACGGAAAAAATGTGGCAGGTCTTTGCAGTGGAGTATGCATGTTCACTTTTCTGGTTGGTCCTCCTGGTAACAGTGTGCAGGGAAAGGCTCTGTGTGTGTGTGTGTGTGTGCATGTGCGTGTGTGTTTTACATTGTTCCCTTATGGTTACTATGATTTCTATTTTTTTAGAATGCCTTGAAGGAATAGTCAGGTAGTTCAGGCTCAGTCTTTAGTCTGCTTTTGTTTGAAAAGAGAAAATGTTTTATAAACAAGCAACCAGGCAAGATTCCTTCACTGTCAGATTTTATTGAAATGTTCTAAAACCTGGCCCAAACCTTGTTTCCCTGCCCACCAAGCAATGATGCCATTCCTATTGATCTTGGCAAGATTGTTTTCAATGCAAGTTGTTATAGGACAAATAAAGTGGGGTGTTTTCCTGAGTGGGCCAGGGAGATGAATGCACTTAAGGCCAGTTGGAATTTAAGTTCTTTTCGTAGTCCCGGGTAGAAAGGCCTCAAGAGCAGGAAGGCAGAGTGCCTGATGTGGGAAGCATCTCTGGTCTCAGTCTGTCTCTGTGGGCAGAGGGAGGCAACTTAAGCCCCTTCAAGGGGCTGCAGCTTCTCTCTGTTTCCCTGAACTGGGATCAGTGAAGGCCATATGTTCCAGGTTTGTTCCTGAACTGGTGACAATGGTGTAAACTAGTCTGAGTCGCAAGCCTGAGATGATGAGGAGAATGTTCTTGCACAGACATCTGTTTTTAGTGTTGAGTCAGTGCAAGGTAGGACAGATAAAACATTACCCAATTTGAAACAGTCTTTGAAAATGTGAACAAAATGTGAAACTAATTAATCCGTTTTCATGTCCAAGCTGTACAACTGTCATGAAAACAGAACAAATTGTATTGTGGCAAAACGCTTCACATTATTAAAGTGATTTTGGTACAATGAGGATGAAGTCTTGTTTTTAAATTCAGTGTGAGCTGCTGAAGTTCTTTTAGCAGTGTAATAAGCAGCATGTTAATTAACATTGTCAAGCTGTTTTGGGGTGTAACACTGCAAAAATACTGTTGTAAGTTAGGAATTGTTGTTACATGCAAATACCAAACTCGTTAGTAAGTAATACAGGCAATTCTCAATGAGTCCAAATTCAAGTTTTGTACCTCAATGCGCAATTACTCTTTTTAGTAAAATCTTTACTCTTAAGTTACTAGAAACTGGTACAGAATTAGCAGACAACTGTACAACTGTAGTTTAGTCTCAAATCCTGCAGAATTCAGTTTAAACTTCCTAAAGAAGTAACACGTAACTGCCCACAGCTTAAAGTTGTAATAAAAATCTCTTGTCCTTCTGTCCTTTAACTTCTGTGCGTGTAATCATCTAGCACGAGATGAGTGGTTGCACTTAATATTTGTTGTGTTATGAACCACAGGAAATCTGGGAAGGAACAAGCTTGTATGTTAATCTGACATTTGCTGCCAGGCATATAGGAAAGCATTTTTTGTGCAAGTTGGCTATTACAGTTATATGAGAACTCATAATCAAATTTAATGTTCAGAAGAGATTGTTGCCTGCCATCAGCAGCAGTGGCTGACACCACTGTTTGTTGTGTACCATAAATCCTTCAAGGCTTCTTTCGTTTCAGCAAGAGGTGTCCAGTGTATATTCACACAGTCTTGAAATGCTGGGCTTGTTTTTAGCTTAGAAGTAAGTGTTTTCTTTCCAGCATGAAGAGGTACAAGGGGGAAGTGATTTGTTTAAACCATTCAACCCCAAATTTATTGCACTAAGAGCTTTAGCTTCTGAGGTGTGCTTGTTGGTTGGCTTTTAGAAATCAGGGCTACTTGTTAGGCATGTGTCTGCTCATTACATACAAGAAGGCACCTGGGTGAAAATTCTCATGCGGATATATGTACTCCAACAGCTTTTCCAGCCTCCTTTCTGCAAGATCTGAAATTAGAGACAAGGAAAACCAACAGTGTAACCTTTATGAAAAGCATGCATTTTGGTAAGCTGAACCTTTTGTTGCCAGCCTACCTTAGAGAGACCAGGTAGATATCAAAAGACAAAATGCAATCTTGATTTTTTTGCATCTGTAATAAAGCTTGGCTGGACTTGGGAGAAGGAGGGAAGGGGAGCAGGCTCTCAGCAGCTGACTTCCAAACGCAGACACTTAAATCCTGGCTTCTAGACAAGCCACTGGTGACCAGCACCTCTGAAAGGTATCGCCATACCTTGCTGTATGAAGTGATTTAAAAACAGGCTGTTGGAGTACTTAGGAACCACACTGATCTTGTGCATAAAGCAATATATCCTTTTCGAGCCTTTCTTAAGCACATAATATTTTCAGGAAGGGCAAACGAGGTTTGAACCTGTGTAGGTTCAGTGAACGCTTAACTCATTGAAGTCTTTGCCAGTTAGAGTTTTGCTTTTATAAAGTCTTATTTCACAATCATGTTGCTTCTGTAATCAACTGATGCTTAAGTAAGTGTTAAGCATACGGCTATTTATCTGTGTGGTGGAGGTTACTTACTTAGCTCAGGAGTTCAGTGAAACCATCCATGACTCCTATTGTGCCACAACTTCTCCCAGTAGTGGGAATAGCTGATTATTGTCCATTTGGGGAATGCTCTGTTTGCTCAGCATTGCTTATACCATTCGCGGAAGTGTGTCAAGCCTTTCTCTTTTTAACTCTGTGATTTATATCTGTATTTATAAGATTATAATAGGTGCTAGCTTGTCAGACTTGGAGAATGATCTTCCAGAGCCAAGTAGCTAGCAGGAATGGAGTCAGGCTGAAAAAGCAAGGGTAATTGTCTGTAAACTCACACCTGAGCACGAACACAAAATTGAGGGCATAGCTCGGAGCACCACTTAACAGCAGCACTGGCTCATTTTGCTGAAGGCTTATTTGACCAAACCAAAATCAACTGCATTCAGATTTTGAGAAAGCTTTCTTCCCCTGTTATTTTAAAGCAAACATTTACAAACATGGTGATCAGTTTAGCCAAATAAGAATCTACTTCAGTTTATTAGGTCTGAAGCCTTTAAAGTTAGCATGTGTAATTACCCCTTACACGTCTGTCTTTGTAGTAACTTGGATTTGTTAGGTGGTATTACTGGGGAAGGAGAAGTATTTTATCTTGCAAAGTGGTACTTCTGTTTATGTATAAAACCTAGCAAGCTTGTTTATGTTTCTGTTGTATAATCTTCCAGAGGGCTGTCAGTGAAAGTATTTGTTTGCCGCTGTGCTGTCTTAACAGTTGTGTGGCACCTTCAGTTTAAAGTTACCTCATCGTAGTTAAACATTTTCCCAGTCTGTATGTTCTTTTGCTTTATTCATCTATTGATGGTTTTCTGTCGAAAATAGGCTTTTCTATTTGCAGTTTGAAGGAGGAATTTTGAAGGTCAGCTTTCTTCTCCTGGGAAACCAGCAAGTGCACCTCTTCAGGCATGTGGTGCTGATGGGGGTTTGATGATATCTGGCCGGATAGTCAGAGGAGATGGGTCAGAGCACATTGCAAACCTGTTTGGCAGGAATGTTCATGACCACCTGTACCCCGCTGGTTTTTAATTTTTATTCCAGTGTTTTTTGTATCATTCTAGACTGAGGAGACCTATCGCGCTTCTTGCGTTTGTAAAATGAGCAGTGCAGTCATAAGTTTCTCCATGTACTAAAGTAAAGTTAGCATACAATATCAAAAAGAAACCCAAATTTCAGCTAAATTGAAAAGAGAGAAAAGTTAGTCCGGGGGGGGTGGGGGGGGTGGTGGGAAGGAAGGGAAGTTCTATTTTGCTACTTTAAGTGGTCAGTTACGTAGATGCCATTAGTTTGTGGATTCAGCAGGCAGTGTCCCATGTCAGTAACAAAAATCTCTGCAGAGCATTCTAGTGCAAAAGGTGAGGATGCCAAATCATTTTTTCAAAGTAGAAAATTCAGTATTTCTAAGTAAATAATCCTGAAAGGAAACATTTTTCATCTCATCTACAGAAAATACATAAGATCTGTCATGGATTTAGTATGTTATACATCGAGAAAAATCTATTTAATGAGCTTAAATACAGTAAAAAACACATGTTCAAATGTATTTCTCAAAGTTCTCAAATCAGTGGTTTGGCTTTAATGCACAAAGTATTATTAATGTTGTTGTTATGATGGTGGTGGTATTTAAAGTTTCTAAATTCTGATTTCTCTCAGTATTTAAATCATAGAAGGTTAATTAAAGCAGTTCTTTATTTTGCGATTGCTTGGGAATATTAACCTCACAAAGCCTGCATTAAATCAGTGAAGTGGTAGAATTGCATTTGCTTTATAAAATAACTCTGCAAGAGCAAAGACAAAGCCATTTATAGTTCAGTGCCATTAATTGCTTGGCATTTAGATATTAGTGTAGGAATCTATTAATTAACTTGATAGTAAAACTAGTGGAATGCAGGCTGATAAAAAATATTTTATTTTAGGATATTAGTGATTATAACAATTGTTGCTCTCCTTACCGCTCTCCTTATTACTTGATGATTATTTTTTTTTACTGTTACTGTGAGAGCAAAATTAATATCCCAGAAATAAGTTTATCTGTACTATTGAAATTTAGCAGTAAGTTAAATGGAATAGTGAGTTTATCGGAGGATACCTGCTCAGGTAATAGTTATTTACTTAATGAATGACCATCAGATTAATGAATCGTAGACAAAGTTGTCTGCACAAATGTTTTAGAATATAAAGGCATAAATCCTGTTGTAAGAAAACTTTTAAAATGCAAATGTATAGTACTATGAATTAAGTGATGAAGTTGTAAAGTCTGAAAAGTACTCATAAATCTGAGTAGTAGGTGGGTTTTGTTTTCTGGGGTGTTTTTTAGTTCTGTATGAGCAGTATATAATGTCAATTTTAGTGGTCTTGTAAATTACACCTCATGGCCAGTTGCAATACAGCAGTATTCTCTTATGGCCTTTAAATTAACACACATTATTTTCCTCAGAGGCAGGAAAAATAAGTTTGATAATATTTCCTGGCATTAAATTTACCACTGTATTTTTCTTTGGCTGCCCATATTTTCTTTAATAATTGAAGATTTTCAGTGTACATATATTTAGTTTTATTTTCAGTATTTCAAATTGGGATTTCATTGTTGAGACAATGTATTATCTGAATATAGGTCAGCATATATTTCATATGTATTCATTATCCAGTATTTCCCTTTTACTGCATTTCTTTCTTAACTGTAGTAGGATTCAGAATAGGTTTTGGAGCATGCAGCTGAAACCTTACAGGGTGTTTTAGTTGTTGCAATCAAATATGGAAAACAAAGAGTGAAATACCAAACCAAATTAAATATGATACCACTTGAAAAACACGTTTACCTTTACCTGTTGACAAAACTGCTTGGTGTTTTTGTTGCGGGAGAGAGAACAACTGTTGGTCTTGGTAAGTTGTCCCTCAATAAATCAAACTCTGCAAGAGCACAGCCTCTCTTTTCATGTCTTCCTCATGCTTCTCCCTGATACCCAATACGAATGCTTGGCAGTCTTCCACATGCATGGGTTTAGGCAGAAAATGAAATAAGTAGCTGTATGTGTTTTGGTTTTGAGTGTCTGCCTGCAGAATTCATAAAGATAGTGCTCTTTCACCATCACAAGAAAGGTGAGGTTCATTGTTGCTTCATTACCTAGCAACCCCTTACCAACTTTTAATGAAAGTCACTGGTTTTTCATTGCTGTATTTAAAGGGTAGTCAGTGACCTGGTCTCAGAGCTTTAAGTTTTCATCACTTATTTCACTCGTTTTCCACCCTCCTCTCGCCACTCCTGGTACCAGCCCAGTTGGGAATACTTTCTTTTGAGAAAAAAACCAAAACACAACAACCAACCCAGAAGTGTTTGTGGTGATGGTGATGAAGGCTTTTTCTGCCTCAAAGATTAAAGGAATCATTTGCCACAGCTGGTTTAAATTCTCGTATTGTGCAGTCCATTGAATTGCTTCTGCTGGTGAGCACTTCCTTCTGCAAATTATTGTTCTGTTCTGGAAATTATTGTTCCTTTCCATTTTTTGGACAAAGGTATTTTTCTATGTGGTGGCTGCATTTAGAGATTGCTGCATAGATACTGTCTTCACAGATCGCAGAGCAAGAGAGCATGTTAAGGCAACTAATTCTCTGTCTCCAGGAGCCCCTAACGTAACATGCTAACCCTCTCATGTACTGAGAAATTAGGTTAACCAAAACAGTAGAGACCAGCTGAGAAGGCCACCTTTACCAGAATTGTTAGAGATTTCTTTGTATCTGAGCCTCAATTCCTTCTCCTGTGATTATGCTGTTGATAAAATAGTAGGTAAGCATCATGTCAGTTATTTCAATAAAAATGTTGTTTTCCACCTCTGTGGTGGTGGAGTATTAGGGAATAAGTTAACAGGGTTCACTGGGCTGTGATATAAATGTTGTCTGTAACATAGCATAGCTTTGTATTTGGGGAGGGAAGGGGGAAGAGAGAGGAAACAACACCCTCCCAAACAAGCCTCACCATTTTGGTTTGGGTTTTTCTGTTGTTTTACTTTTTTAATGTGACTTCAGTGATGTTTTGGGTGTTGCTTGCAACCTTTTCCTCACAGATCTGTGGATTTTTATGAGCCTTTAGATGCCGTCCTGGCTTTTACCTTAAAGCACAGTTACAGACATGCCCCTAAGAAAACACTGAAGAAATGTTTCCCAGTCTCAAGTGAGGAAGTCTCATCCTTGGGTACCTAGCTCGATTAGCCTAGAGGTAGCAGCTGCTCTCAGTACAGCTTTTCTCTTTATTCTGTAAGCTGGCTTCAGGCTTTCAGCTCTGCTGTAAGCTGCGGGCAGCGCGCTGACCTCGTTTCTGCCAGTGAGCCGTATGCTTGGGAGAGCTTCCGCGGCGGCAGCAGGCAGTCTGGGGCAGGCTGCTGCCCTCGGGGGCCACAGAGCCCCCAGCTCCCCTACTGCAGCAGCTGAGCTGAAAGAAATGGCAGGTTTTAAATCCTGCCCCTCTCCTATGCCTGGTTGGGTTTAGCCATTTCTTCAGGGTGCAGAGCTGTTCCTCAGCCCAGCTTCGCGTCACGGGTTGGCTGAAGAGGTGCGTTCCTCATGGAGTTTTAGGGAGGACTAGTGTGGCAGGGCGGGACGCTGGATGGCACAGAATCTGTAAGTCATCACATTAACGTAGTAGTCTGTCCCAGGTGACTGCAGGGAGTAGGACATATGAAAACTGTTAGGCGTCTTTTTTTCTTTCTTTCTTTCTATATAGCTTTGTCAGTGAAAGGATGGGCCGGGAGAGGAAGGAGTGGGTGTGGAAAATGAAAGCGTGGTTGGACTGCCTGGCCTTCTAGGGATTTTTAGGAAAAGTCCAAAACCCTCTTATAAACATGGGAAGATTCATGAAAATAAAATGCTTGTTTTATCCCGCATTTCCAAGTTCTGTTTCTCAGATTACCTCTCCAGGTTCTCTCTCATCTCTTCATTCACACTGGAACTTTACATCTGTAGAACAAAGAAACTACCTTTTTTGCCTGTAAATGAAGAACTGACAGCTGTTTATCAGGCTGTGTAATGTGCAACAGTCACATTTTAATACGAACATCAAACTGGCCTATTTTTTTTTGATGTGGCATGTTACAAGTATGAGGGAAGAAAACTAGAAGAAATGTCTTGTTTCTGATTAAATCCACTATTGAGATGCTCTGTGATCCATGGAATGCAATAGCGGTGGAAAGAGAATAGCAAGATAAGGGTTTCCGAGAATGATTTCATCTTGGAGCTTTTCCTGCATCACTTGCTTAACGTGGCTCCTGGAGGCCATATAGATGAGACACATGTGAAAACGGGCTGGAGTGTTTAGGAAGAGAGACCCTTCTGTCTAGTTAGTTGGCTCAGATTACGTGATATGTGACTAGAAGCTATGCTGTCCAAATAATGTTCTTCCTGTAAGATGGGGGGGGGACGACTACACTTTTTGACCCTAACTGCATTTAAAATACTTTCAGTGCATTCTGCAGGGCAAAACCTTCCGTAGTATGAGCTTCTAATAACTTCCTGTGAGTCTTGATGGACACAGCCTCAATAATGTATTTGCTTACCTAAGTTAACTATCTTTAGCATCAACTGCTGCCTGCTATGCAAAGTATATTTTTTTCCCCCTCTGATGTCTTAAGACGTAACTTAATGTCAGTCTGTGAAACTTTGGATCCTGATGTGAGAAAATGGTGTTCCCATTGTTAGAGTTTTTGTTTTGTTTTTAAGTGGATTAAAGAAGGAGATCCAGGAAATAGTAAGTTTTATAAGGAAACTGTAGGTATCTTGAAAAAGAAGTTATGAATAGCACTGAAGAAGACGATGAGATGTCTTACTGACAATGACTGGTTTACACCTGAGGCATCCAAACTGGCAGGTTTTCTCCAAATTTCTCGAGGTACATGGGATTTTTCTCTGAGGAGTTAGGTGTGATTTCTCTATGATGAATTACCTCCTTTTGGAAAGAGAAAGGACTACTTTGCTTTGCTGTTTCTCTGAAGCACTAGATGCCCTTTAGAACATGTAACAAAGATGACGACTGAAATGACTTGGTCAGGCAAAGTATCATCCTTGGTTTTGAGGGCACAGTCATGCTGTGGCTTGACTGTGGGAAAATGATAACCACCTTGAAAGAAGAGCAGTCACTGCTTGCCAGTACCACTGAAGACACAGTCAACAAATAGCATCAGCACATGGAGGTAGATGCCAGCCTGTTGCTTGCTATACCTCAGAACAGCTGCTTTCTTTATCTCCATTTGGGTTTCGTGGTGGTATAAGGGG